>NC_045766.1:29422872-30092456 GCF_008692025.1 Phocoena sinus
ACTAAGCCCATGCGCCACAACTACTGAGCCTGCGTGCCATAACTACTGAAGTCCATGTGCCCAGAGCCCATGCTCGACAACAAAGAGAAGCCGCCACAATGAGAAGCCCGTGCACCTCAATGAAGAGTCGCCCCTGCTGGCTGCAACTAGAGAGAAAGCATGCACACAGCAACGAGTACCCAACATAGCCCAAAATAAATAGATAAATAAATAAATTTTCAAAAAAAATACATTTATATATGATATGACATATGATACGAATACGAACCCCAGCTAAATAGATTACACAGATTCCAGTTACCCAGGCACAGTTAGATCCTCTCTACACTCTAACCCCACCCTCAAACCCTCAAATATGTACTGTAAAAAGATTGATAGTAATACAGGGAAGGGGAAAGAGGAAGTATCTGACATTTAACTTGGGTTATCACATCTAATTGAGGTAGGCTTTATCATGCCCATTTTATAGATGAGAAACTGAGAGTCAGTCATCACACAGAGAAAAGTAGCAAAACTGAGATTTGAGACTGGAAAACTGAGATTTGAGACTGGGTTCTGCTGACTTTTTTTTTTTTTTTTTTTTTTTTTTTTGCGGTACGCGGGCCTCTTTTTTTTGAGGTACGCGGGCCTCTCACTGCTGTGGCCTCTCCCGCCGCGGAGCACAGGCTCCGGACGCGCAGGCTCAGCGGCCATGGCTCACGGGCCCAGCCGCTTCGCAGCATGTGGGATCTTCCCGGACCGGGGCACGAACCCGCGTCCCTTGCATCGGCAGGCGGACTCTCAACCACTGCGCCACCAGGGAAGCCCTCTGCTGACTTTTAAACTCTTGTACTTTGCACTACACCTTCATGTCCCAAAACAATAGAGGTGATCATTTTCCACCTCTATTTACAGAATTGTTAATGTTTTCACACTACTCTCTAATTACTGTTTAGAATGGACATTGCCTCTCTAGGCCCTTTTTTTTTTTTCATCTCTAAGAGGGAGTTAGCCTGGATAGGCTCCAGGATTGTTTCTGCCTTTTATATTCTATATTTTATCTTGGTTTTATAATTTTAAAAAAAGATGTAGTACAATCTATTTTTCACTAATTAATCTGTCATATAAAAATATTTAAAAGAGCTGGAATCATTGGGCTTGTGTAACCCAAAGAAGAGAAAACTTACAGAGGGTGGAAGGGGTGGAGAGATGTCATATAGAAAATATTTTTGTGTAAGATATAAAATATCTTCAGAGAGGTTGGACTTAATCCTTTTGAACTCAAGGAATGTAACTAGGACGGATGAGGAGAAATTCTAGACTTCTACCCTTTCTCATAAGCAGAGCCTTCCTGCCACATGAGGTCCCACTGTGACTTAGCCTCAGTGAGATTCATAAGCAGAGCCTTCCTGCCACATGAGGTCCCACTGTGACAGCCTCAGTGAGATGATTGTGCCACAGAACTGAAGATCACTTCCCATTCTAAGATTCTTTGATTCTGTAATAGACTGGTCTTCCATATTAAGCCTGTGAAGGACAATTTGTTCTTAGCAAGGTTAAAAATCCTGGTTCAGAGGTATCAAACCATAACTAGCACTTGGGTCATCAATGAATAGGTGAAAAAGATGGGGATGGGGTTGGAGAAAGGGACATGAGACACCAAAATTCATTCTAGGAGACTCCACAGGCCCCATTTCCAGTAAAAACTGGCTGCATACCCCGTAACTTTCCCATATTCACCATGCTCAATAGCAGGCCAGTTAGGTGTGCTGTGTGTAATCTCTGGACACCTCAAGAACCTGGCGGTCTCTCTCCTTCTCTTTCAGATGTTCACCTCCACAATATTTGCTGTGGTTGGAGTCTTGGGTGCCGGATACTCATTTATCATCTCAGCTGTCTCAATCAACAAGGGTCCAAAATGCCTCATGGTCAATAATAGCACGTGGGGCTACCCCTTCCTGGACGGGTAAGGTACACCCTTCAATGCTCACATGTCACCATTTGGGGCACGAGCAGGTAAAGGCCCATGGGGGACACCGTTCAAGGTCCGCCATCTTCAGTTTACAAGTCTCAGGCATGTTGCTCCTTTGAGGCAGAGCTGGAGCTGTGGGGTGAAGTTACACAAGATCTCACCTCTAGGTGCTCTTTTGACAGACAGCAGGAGAAATAATGGAAGAGGGCACCTCAGTTGGCCTGAGGGAAGGGTGTTGGTGGTGTCACTACTTGCATTCAAACATTTATTAGTGGGCTTCCCTGGTGGCGCAGTGGTTGAGAATCTGCCTGCTAATGCAGGGGACACGGGTTCGAGCCCTGGTCTGAGAGGATCCCACATGCTGCGGAGCAACTAGGCCTGTGAGCCACAACTACTGAGTCTGCGCATCTGGAGCCTGTGCTCCGCAACAAGAGAGGCCGCGATAGTGAGAGGCCCGCGTACTGCCATGAACAGTGGTCCCCGCTTGCCACAACTAGAGAAAGCCCCCGCACAGAAACGAAGACCCAACACAGCAAAACTAAATTAATTAATTAATAAACTCCTACCCCAACACCTTCTTTAAAAAAAAAAAAATTATTAGCATCAACATGAGGCAACTAATAATATTAATAAACAGAGAGCAGTGACTTCCATTGAAAATCTTATAATAGAAAATGAAAATGACTACTCATTAAGCTCAAAGGCTTCCACTAATACCCCAAATGATGGATAACTAAGCAATCTCTTAAGGTGCAGATTTATGGAAAACGACCTTGAAAGCACTGTAGGTTCTTCATGAGAGTTATTGTTAATAGAACTCATTAAAGTAACAATATTTTCACGGTACTTTGTAGTTTAGAAAGAACTTTTTTAAAAATAAATTTATAATTTAATCTCCACAACCACGTCAAGAGGTAGTAACTCCCCACTGAGGCAGACTGAATAAGTGTGATGTGCTCCAAGTCTCACAATTAGTGGGCAGCAGAGACAGGGAGCAAACTCTCATCTTCTAACTTCGAGTATTATTAGTCTTTTTATATTACACATCCCTCTGCCCCTAGACCGCACTGCTCAAGGCAGTAGACAGTTGCCATATGTGTCTACTTAAACTTAAATTCACGTAAATGAAATAAAGTTTAAAATTCCTCAATCACACTAGCCATATTTCAAGCACTCAGTAGCTGCACACAGCTATTAGGGACCATATATATATATATATATATATATATATATATATATATATATATTTGTGTGTGTGGTACGCGGGCCTCTCACTGTTGCGGCCTCTCCCGCTGCGGAGCACAGGCTCCGGAAGCGCAGGCTCAGCAGCCATGGCTCACGGGCCCAGCTGCTCCGCAGTATGTGGGATCTTCCCGGACCGGGGCACGAACTCGTCTCCCCTGCATTGGCAGGCGGACTCTCAACCACTGCGCCACCAGGGAAGCCCCTCAGCTTTTTTTTTTTTTACACTTTCTAAATAATGTATTTTTTTAAGCAGTACATTTCTTGTAATTGAAGTATAGTTGATGTACAATATTACATAAGTTACAGGTGTACAATGTAGTGATTCACAATTTTTAACAGTTAAACTCCATTTATAGTTATTATAAAATATTGGCTGTATTCCTCGTGTTGTCCAATATATCCTATAGCTTATTTTATACCTAATTGTTTGTACCTCTTAATCCGCTCCCCCATGTTGCCCCTCCCCCTTCAACTTCTTAATCTGTGTATATGTTCATTCATTCAGTGAATATTTCCTGGGGCATAGTTCAAGAAAACTAGCACCTCCTCGTAGGATTGGGAGGGATGATGGAATGCAGCTAGCCCAGCGCCCAGAACACGGGCAGGACCCCGTACATGAAAGCTGCTCATTTACTGAACACTCCCTGTGCTGGAACTGGGGACAGAGATGGGGACATGGTCTCCACCCTTGTGGATGTATAGTCACAAAGAGAAGACAGACAAATGGACAGATGCGGAGAGCTCAGGGTCCTGGGCACTGTGTACCAGAAGGAACCAGAGGGCTGGGAAGCACAGAAGGGGTACCACAGCCAGCTGAGGGCAGGAACATCAAGGGGTCTGTCTCAGAGGAGGAGATGGCGCTCGAGTTACCCAGGCAAAGCCCTCGGGCTCCCCTGCTCCTTCCTTCAGCTGCCTTTGCTGCTGCCAAGAAGTGAGTTGTATGAAATCCATGGTGTTCTACTCTGAGGCTGATGGAATTACTGCATCTCAGGTGGGACCGCCCTTCACAATGATGAGATTCAGTGGGTTTAAACTCCTCATGTCACAGAACGTGGAAGCATGGTTTAGCCTCCAGATCCATGAAAAAATTAGGGCCCTCTCTCACCTGGGGTTGGAGGGTTGGACGCAGCAATCATTTCCCGAGATCTGAGACTCTCAGAACCTGAGAGTTTGGGGGGAAAGAAGAAGGGCCTGTGGAACAGCTATCCGTGAGGGTTTGTAAGGGGTGAGGCAGCAGCTGGAGTGAAACTGAGAGGATTTCTCCACCCAAACTCAATCCTTGCTTCCAAATTCCCCCGTGAGCGGTTCAACAATATCACCACCAGGGGGTGGTGTCGTCCCACCGCTGGACAAACTCTTCAGCCGAGGGTCCAAACTGGGGACTGCCAATTACTTCACCTTAGGATCTTTTCTTTATAAAATGTGCCAGGAAAATATTGTCTTTTTATAACCTCTTATAATCATCAAGTTGAAAAATTGTAAAGATAGGAAGGACTACATGGAAAAAAACAGAATGGAAAAATGAGTGTTTTAAAAATAACATAATGGGGGCTTCCCTGGTGGTGCAGTGGTTAAGAATCCGCCTGCCAATCTTCCTGGACACGGGTTGGAGCCCTGGTCCGAGAAGATCCCACATGCCGCAGAGCAACTAAGCCCGTGCACCACAACTACTGATCCCACGTACCACAACTACTGAAGCCCGCGCGCCTAGAGCCCGCGCTCCACAACAAGAGAAGCCACCGCAGTGAGAAGCCCACGCACCACAACGAAGAGTAGCCCCCGCTCACCGCAACTAGAGAAAGCCCACGCACAGCAACGAAGACCCAACGCAGCCAAAAATAAATTTTAAAAATAATAGTAACATAATGAAAAGAAGTCTTATACAGCCATACGTAGGTATATTATCTCAGTGAAATTTCACAGTTGTGAGGTTGTTCTCAGCCCATTTTATAGATGAAGAAACTGATGTGAAGGCCAGGGGGTGGGGGGTGGTAGGTGACTTGTGTGAGGAATACACAGCCAGTGAGAGGAATGCTTGGATTCAAACCCAGGTCCATCTGAACCCAAAATACCAGCCTTTTTCTTTTAGACCAGACTGCTCAGCTTAAGTAAAATAATAGCAATATTATGGTTTATGGAAAACTTACGATATGCTAGGCACTGTTCTAAGTGCTTTACTAGCGTTAACTCATTCAATCCTTATTTAACCCTATGATTTGATATCGTTATTCCCATCTTACAGAGAGATACACAAGTCACACAGCCAGTGAGCTGCTAGAACCTGTATTCTCATGGGAAGGTGGATCAATGTGATAAACAATGTTTTATTTTTCAATCAAGAGCGAAAGTCTCATTCTTTCCTTTATCCCTTCTGCTCGACTAAACTCTGGGGCATCTTCCATCATTTCAAAGATTTTTCAAAATCTTAATACAGAATGTATCTCAAATAAATGTGTGCTGATGCATTGGAGAAATCATCAGAGACGGATCGTCAAAATGATCTAAAAACAACGAGGTGGAGATTACTTTAGTAGTCAGATGGAGAGTTTCCTACTGAGGCCTTGAAAGGAGAGAGGACACGTAAAGGAAGAGGGAGAGACCAATTTGCAGCTTTAAGAATGTGAGAAGGAATATAAAGATGCAGAGATTTTACCCGCTCTACCCTCATCGTTGTCTTAAAGATACCACACTTCACGTTTCTCCTTCGAGGCACAATGCTCTTGATATTGCAGTGGACTCCTAATGTATATATTGTATAAATATATCGCAGTTTCTCCTATTTCAAAGTTTTTATAAAATGTGTATTAAGGCAACAGATTATTTCTCCCTTTTAGTTAATTAACTCTTTTTGCAGGTGGAATCCCTACATCTTCACAAAAATATAGCTGAGTCAGTTCACAATTTGGCTAGAAGTAGACCTTAAAAGAATCGAGCTCTTCCCTTTGACTATATGACACAACTGTACTTTACATGGCTTCACACGGCCACTAGATGTGACAGATAACTTATCAGAAGTCCAAAAGGTCCCTAAGGACAATAGTAGGATAAAGGCCGTGAACATTTGTGAGATTCTGCTCCTGGAGTGTCTTCATTTTCATTGCCCCTTAATAGATATTAAACTTACCCATCCTCCTGGTCAGCTCGTAAAAATCACTCTGTCACTCAGTAGCTGTGTGAGCTGGGGTAAGTCACTTAACTACTCTGTGCCTCAATGTTCTCATTTGTGAAATGGAAGAAAAGAACCATAAAGTTTCTATGAGAAATAAAGGAGTGAATACGTGTTAACTGTTCAGAACAGGGTCTGGCACCTTAGTCTATACTCAATAAAATTGTTAGGTATTGTTTTTAAAAGTGTTGTTATTATGGGATTTTTTTTTTCTGATGGAGATTATATCTTGGATAGATAGTATTGCCAAAGAAAAATCGCTATGGTGACTTTCTAGCCTAGGGTATTGTGCACTTTTTACCAACATCTCCTTTTTGCCTCATGTTCCCGACAGAGATTACCTCAGGGACAGGGACTTATGGAGCCAGTGCGAAAAGCCTGACAACGTGATTCCCTGGCATCTGACCCTCTTCTCCATCCTGCTGATCATAGGGGCGTTTCAGATACTTATCTGTGCCATCCAGGTGATCAACGGCCTCCTGGGGACCCTGTGTGGAGACTGCCAGTGCTGTGGCTGCTGTCGGGTGAGTTGGGGTCTTTGTCTTTCCTTCTCGGCACGCAGCTGAGGGAAGTTCTGCTCTCGGTGATGCTAACGTACCCAGGCTGAAGCTGTCCAAAGTTTTCAGTCTTACCCCTACTCCATATACAAATAGAAGTTTATGATGATGTTTACATGAAGATCCCCACAGGAAGTGGACATCTGTTACAGGCACATATTATCAGGAATACGCATCACGATCTGTCCCCAAATGCTTTATTTCCTAAATAGATCTAGAAGTGGGTTAAAGTCGTCAAGTAATATATGGAAGGGTATTTTCTTTCCCTTGGAAAAGGTATAGAAGAGAAAATTCATTCTTAAGTGCAAAAAATAAAATCATTTTGGGATTTACTCTCCAAATAAGACTGTAAATGATCAACAATATGAAAAATAAACCTATAGACAGTAGGACAAGGTGATTATTTCAACTACTGAGCAAGCCACATCAGTCAATTATTCATACACATAAAGTTATTTTAAAGCACAGATTGAAGTATGAGGAAAAAAATTAAATAGAACTTGAGAGTTGGGGACTTCCCTGGTGGTCCAGTGGTTAAGACTCCGTGCTTCCACTGCAAGGGGCACGGGTTTGATCCCTGGCCAGGGAACTAAGATCCCACATGCCAAGCAGCACAGCAAAAAAAAAAAAAAAAAAAAGCATCCATGTTAATAACAGAAGGCTCAGTACATTGTACTGACTGTTATTTCCTTAAGGGGATGAAAATCCATGTGACAGCATATCTTCAAGGAAAGGAACACAGTCTCTGGGTTCTACCTCCCCAGGTTCTCTACTTATGAAGTCCTGGCTCCTCTACTTATTAACTGTGGCTTCAGATACATCACTTGAGCCCCATGTGCCACTTATCAAAATTAATTTTAATAATAAAATGATGGAAAATAAAATGAAGCTTCCACACCTATAGCCTAAGCACAAGTTAAGTAACAGATTAAAACTCTGAAACAAAGTCAGAAAAGTACAGAAAACATTCAGTAGGCAACCAATAAGGGGTAGGAGTAATCAGGAATAAGAGGGGTGATGGGGAGGGGAAAGGGAGGGGACGAGAAAGCAAAGAAAAAAAATGATGCTGTAATTAATTAACCTTTTCTACCTTCTAGGGAGATGGACCTGTCTAAACCTCCATGATGAGCTGCTCTAACTTAATGGTGTGTGAGAAGATACATTAAACTTATTCTTCTCTTCTTGGGGTTGCCAATTCCTATCTGCTTCCTAACTGACAAAACTTAGGGAGGCCAGAGTTATTCCTTCTCCTTTCCAACCAGGTCAGCTCACTTTAGAGTTTCATGTTAGTTTCAAATAAAAAATAGTTTGGCCACTTAAGTAATATTTATGAATCTTTCAAATTAGCTTCCTCTTAGAATCGAAGAGCAGGTTCAAAGCAAATATTTCATAATTTTTTCTTTGAGTGAAAAATGTATAAGGTCACATGTACTGCCACACTGCTTCTTTGTATATAGAGGTGTTAATATTGTTGGAAGTTTTACAGGAGTCAAAGGAAGAAAGCACATTGAAAATGAGAAGCTAAGACCAATTTTTATTTTTAAGATCTGTGGGAAAAAAGAACGACTGATGGATCATAAATAATTTTTATTTGTTTTCTTTTGTGCTAACATGTTTGAATTACTTGTAACTATTCTTCTGGGCCTGCCATCATTTGCAATTATTTCCTTGTGTATATTAAATTGAAATCAGAATTCAGAGGTAATAAAGATTGTGTGCTTTTGGGGAGGTAGGGGCAAAAGATTGAATGAATAACACCCTCTTTTCATCTTTTCTACAAATGCTTCCTTTGCTCAAACAAAAAACAATGTTTTTAAAAAGCTGATTTGGGTAATAATTTTGTCAGCCTATGTACGACCCAGGATTAAGATAATAAGTGTTAATCAGTTCTACATGTTTAAGACATTAGCTTTGGTTTTATGAGTCAGGCACTAATATGGAGTCAAATCCATTCTGTTGATTTCAGCTCAAACCCCAACTACCCACATATCAGCTTGGGGATCCTGGGAAAGTTGCTTTCTAAGTCTCAGTTTCCCCATCTGTAAAAGGACTACTGAAAGGCAATCAATCATCAAGAAATTTTGGAGTCCCCCAAGGGTGAAACAAAGAGGCCTGTGGGATTGTCTATCTGACTGATGTATAATACGGAGGATCTTAGAGGGTGTTACAAGCTAGAGTCTCACTTCTGCTCCTGCCAAGCTGATTGGCTACACTATGTAAATTAGGCACACCAAAAACTGGGTTTCTCACAGTCACCAAGAAAGCAATTACTAATCATAGTTCTGGCCACTGGGGGCCGGGCACTGAAGACCCAAAGAGTTACATGCTGTAATTCTTCCCTCGCTATATGAGAACTCTGAGGTCAGAGAGTGCGTCTGGAAGTTGCTTAAGTGGAAGGAAAAAAGGCAGGCAGATAGGCAATTAAGATCTCATTGGCAGAACTATAAATACAAACACACACATACACATACACTCACACACAACGTGTTTCAATTCAGTTTAGACCATTGGTTCTCCAACATGGCTGATCATTAGAATCACCAAGGAAATGTTCTAAGGTTATGATTCCTGAACCCCAGCTTAGACCTACTGCATCTGAAAATCTAGGCGTGCGGCATGAAAGTTTGTCTTTTTTCCATTATATAGTGTTGAAAGCTCACCAGGTGATGCTAAAATCCAGCCACTTTGAGCAGCCATTGATTTAGACCACAGACTGGCATGCACCAACAATGATGAGTCAGACCCCATAACAGTCCATTGGGAGCTCACACTCTACTGATTAATATTAATCAATGTAGTACATGCTAAACCCTAAAGGTGACACAGGTAATGGTATTCCAGAGATTCAGAGTTGTCAGGGCATTAGGGACTGATTCACTACCAAAGTTCTTTGATGAGGAAATAAGAATGTGGGGAAGACACATCAATTCTTTTTTCAGGAGTTTTCATTGACTCAGAACTTTAGAAATGAAGGGATTGTAGTCATCATCAACTCTAGTCTCATTATTTTACAGATAAAGAACTAAAACAAGTCTTTGACACATTTTCATACAAAAAGTTTCAAATCTAATTGTTATGAAGTTAGGGAAAATAGCTTACCATGGATAAAAGGACTTAAAAAGAAGAGACAGGAAACAAATGGTAAAGATGAATGGGCCCCTCCCTTGGTACATCCTCCTATAAATACACACACCTCTCAAGGTTGGTCATCCAACTGTCCAGAAAATTTAGTTTTTATTGAAATATAGTTGACACACAATATTATGTCAGGTTCAGGTGTACTACATAGTGATTCAAAATTTACATACATTATGAAATGATCATCACAATAAGTCTAGCAACCATCTGTCCCCACACAAAGTTATTACAATATTATTGCTTTTGTTTCCTTTGCCTTAGAACGACAGGTCCAAAAAAAATGTATTACTACGATTTATGTCAAAAAGTGTTCTGCTTATGTTTTCTTCTAGGAGTTTTATGGTTTCCAGTCTTACATTTAGGTCTTTAATCCATTTTCAGTTTATTTTTGTATATGGTGTGAGAAAATGTTCTAATTTCTTTCTTTTACACATAGCTGTCCAGTTTTCCCAGCACCGCTTGCTGAAGAGACTATCTTTTCCCCATTGTATATTCTTGGCTCCTCTGTCAGAGATTAATTGACCACAAGGGCATGGAGTTAGTGCTGTGCTCTCTATTTTATTTCATTGATCTATGTGCCAGTACCATACTGTTTTGATTACTGTAGCTTTGTAGTATAGTCTGAAGTCAGGGAGCATGATACCTCCAGCTTTGCTTTTTTTTCCTCAAGATTGTTTGGCTATTTGGGGTCTTTTGTTGTTCCATAAAAATTTTAGGATTATTTGTTCTAGTTCTGTGAAAACTGTCATGGGTATTTTGATAGGGATTTCATTACATCTGTACATTGCTTTGGGTAGTATGGACATTTTAACAATATTAATTCTCCCAGGTCCACGGTGCTAATAGTCTGGAGGGAGGATTTGAAAACGGCACTTGCCAGTGCTGATGCTATCCCAATAGAATGAGCTCCCCTGACTTCCCTGCTGGTTCAGCTGTTAAGATTCTGTGCTCCCAATGTAGCGGGCCTGGGTTTTACCCCTGGTCAGGGAACTAGATCTCACATGCCACAACGAAGATCCTGCGTGCCACAACTAAGACCTGGTGCAACCAAATAAATAGATTTTTTTTAAAAAAAGAATGAGCTCCCCAAAAGGACCACCATCCCCATTCTCGGAGGGTGGGGGTGGTCCCAGTTGCCTCCTGAGTCTCCAGGATGCTCTCTAAGATCAGCAAGTGGGTGTGATTTGGTCTCCTTTAAAACAACCACATCTGGACTGGGTCTCAGAGCATGTGAGATTTTGCATGTGCCCTTTAAGAGTAGAGTCTCTGCTTCCTATAACTCCCCAGCTCTCCCAAACATAAGCCCTGCTGGTTTTCAAAGCCAGACATTCTGGGAGTTCATCTTCCTAGTATAGGATCCCTAGGCTGGGGAACCCAATGTGGGGCTTAGACCCCTCACTCCTTGAAGAGGACCTCTATGACTGTGATATTCTTCCTGTTTGTGGACTGCCAACCCAGGGGTGTGGGTCCTGACTATAACGTGTCTCCACTCCTCCCACTGGTCTTGTTGTGATTCCTCTTTATGTCTTTAGTTGTGGAAAATCTTTTTGCTAGTCTTCAAGTTCTCCTCACAGATAGTTGCTCTGTAAATAGTTGTAATTTTGCTGTGCTGTGGGTGGAGGTGAGCTCAGGGTCTTCCTACTCTGCCTTCTTGGCATCTCCCTGCAGAAACTTCTTTTATGGGAGTTACAAACCTCGTGTTGCTTTCTGGAGTACATGATATATCTCTACACTTTGGACTACAAATTCTTTGACGCAAGGACAGTATCTGGATTCAAGTCTACGTCTCCATGCCTAACGGGGGACCTAGCCCATAATAGGCAATCGATAAATTTGTTGTGTCAATGAAGGTACCCAGGGCCCATTTTTCTTTCTCCTAGAGCCTCAGACTGAGTGAAGTATTGCCCCTCATCCTGAAATAAACTGTAGGAAGATTTCAAAATGAGTAGCCAAAAAAAGTAGGAAGTGGGCGTCTGTGTTACAAACTGAACAAGGGGCTGGAGTGATCCATGAGTATAAAAGTTAAAATTGTATTTTCTATAACTGCGTTTGGTTTCTGACTCTGAGTGCCGCTGAGCCAGGGTTTAACTTGGGTTGTTCTTGGGGTTTTCCCTTCTGTGTCAGCATTCTACTGGGCCCATGAGCACAAAGACCCACTTGAATGGGGGAAAGGAAAAGTGGGGTGCTAGGAAGAGTAAAATAAAACCTCAATTGTTTTCTGAAAATGTTACCCAGCTACATACACATAACAGGCTGATGAGCCTGAGCTCTTAGTGGTGATGGAGGAAAAGAGAGAAAAAGAAATTCCAGGTTTTACCCAAACATACCAGTCACAAGTACAGTCGTAGGCAAGAAGTTATAATGAAGTGCTGAACAATTACATGTAAGTAGCGCCCAGCTTCTCCTCCCACTGTTCAAGCCCTAGGAGAAGTCTGCCCAGGAACTAAGGACAGCTCTCCTCTGAGCAGTTTCAGGAAGACACAAGGTCTCTGGAGGATCTCCAGATGGAGACAAAAGCAACAACAACAAAAAACAAATGGTCAGATGGAGCATCTCAAGACAGGCATCATAATCCTTCAATCGACAAAGACCCAGGTAGCAACAGGATATGACTGATGACTTTGGATAATCGCGTGGAAAGGGTACATGAAGTACATTCCTATTTAGCCAACAAACTGTGGAATAACTACGGGTGCTAATCTATGGAGTATATCCATCCAAGAGGGGAAATAGGACAAATAAAGAAATAGAGAAGAGAGAAGAGGAGGAAAAGGAGAAAAAAGAAAAGAATAGGTCCAGGGTTTATAATAATTCATGGGAGAGGACCACTGAGATTGGCCCCAGGGAGGAAAAAAATCTACCTTTCTACAAAATTACTTTGTCCTGTGTTAGAAATACTAACAGACTGGCACTGACCTCAGCCCAGCATATCAGTCACGGTTCAGTCAGAGATTAAAGATCCATGTGTGTCAAAATTACAAGGATATTCCCTCACTAATTGTGAGAGCTCGTTAAGCAGTCTCTGATAGACTATTGTCTCTGTGTCTAACGCTGGGGCTTGAAGTCCTCAGGGCAGGCAATCGGCAAGGGGAGACGGTTGTAAAGGGTGAGAGAGCATGAACAAACTGGAAGCCACAGCATGAGCTGAAGACCAGGAGGATGGACTGAGACCCGTGTCAGCTCTCGTTGCCTCTGACTTCAATGGTACGGGTGTCCTGCAGAAGGTAGAACCCTTTACCATGGAGCTGAACACACACTGGGTGTGGTGGACCCCGGGGTCAGAGAAGCTGAAGATCCTGGGGAAGGCGAGCAGGTGTAGATCCAGCTGCTGCCTTATGTCAAAGACAGTGTGCAGGAGTTACAAGGTGCTACTGCTTCCTGTCTGCCCTCCAGAGCTGGCAGGAATCGCTCTTGTGGTTCACCCTAGCGGGAAGCATAACTCTGGGAAATGCAGTTTGACCTAGCCAAGTCAACATGTTACAAAGCCACCATACTCAGTTTGGAGAAGGGAATGGGTTTCTTTACTTTCTTGACTGTGTGCACGTCCTGTTTCTTAGTGTAGATCAGGGCTTCTCGTAGCTGACATCTGGGTGAGGTAATCCCTTGTCAGGTGTGAGAAGAGCTGCCCAGTGCACTGTGGGATGTCTAGCCCCAGCCCTGGCTTCTACCAACTAGATGCTAGTATCAATCTCTCCTTCTCAGTTGTGAGAACCAAAAATATCTCCAGATGTTGCCGAATGTCCCCTGGGGGGCAAAGTCACCCATTGTTGAGAATCACTCGTCTAGAATGTGTACTGCTTGAGGAGAAGAGCCATAGTTCTTTATCCTGGAAACCAGCAGTGTTTACACACAGAAAGTGCTCAGTAATTGGCTGAATGCCCAAATATGTGCATAAACAAGTATCTGCCCATCACCAAAGTGACATACATACATTGAAAAGAAGGTACCCTGTTCCTTAAATGTTCTGACTTCATAGCGCTGCTTTTCTTGGTCTAAATACACTCCCAGATGATCTTCACTGCTGTGGTTTCATGACTATGTTCATGACCCCCATGTCTGTATCTCCAGCCCAGACCACTGCCTTGCCTGCTCGATGTCTGTCTTTGAATTCCTCACTGGCACCTCAAAGCAACATTTCTAAGCTGAACTCTCCCAGTCCCTCCATACATGCTTGTCCTGAAATCCTTGTCTTAGGGAATGTCATCCTCTGTATTAGGTAGACCTAGAAATGCAGGAGTGAGCCGAGATGTGTCCTAAACGCAAAACTTAGCATGCCCCTGTCCTTTCGATGGCTTCCATCACCCAGCCCCCACTGGCCTCTGCCCTTGCTCTGCCTGGAACTCAGGGATCCAGTAACTGCCTGTTGTCATGGGCATCCCATACACTCTTGGAAATCCTGGCTTTGCATGTGCTGTTCTGTCTGCCTGGGAACACTCTTTCCCTCTTATTCATTAGGGTAACTTCTTCTTCATTTTTTAAATTTTGTGGGGGGATGTCTTTTTTGCTGCGCGCAGGCTTTCTCTAGTTGCGGCGAGCGGGGGCTCCTCTTCATTGCGGTGCGCGGGCTTCTCGTTACGGTGGCTTCCCTTGTTGCAGAGCACGAGCTCTAGGCACGTGGGCTCAGTATTGTGGCTCATGGACTCCAGAGCGCAGGCTCAGTAGTTGTGGCGCACGGGCTGAGTTGCCCCGCGGCATGTGGGATCTTCCCAGACCAGGGCTCGAACCTGTGTCCCCTGCATTAGCAGGCAGGTTCTTAACCACTGCGCCACCAGGGAAGCCCTTCTTCTCCTTTAAGTAAGACTCAGCTCACTTCTCATCTTGTTCTTCCTTCATCACAGTACCCCCAGCTAATTGACAACCCCTCCACATTCTCCCATGACATCCTGTATATGTCAGAACGGTTGCCCTTTGCAAGTTATATCACATAACACTTCCTTCTTTCCCTCTGGACTGAGAACTCCTTGTGCTTGGAAACTCTGTCTCATCAATGTTTGTACCTCTTTCCACCTTTGGGCCTGGAACATAGTAAATGCTCACTGAATAGACTGTTATCCTTGTTGTGGCGCCATGAATAAATTATTCCGCTCAAGAGAAAGAGAAAGCTACTCTCACGCATTTTAGAATCAAGCATTTGTAATAAAAAACAAAACAAAACAAAACTCGGCATTCATTGTACATACCCAGAAATCTTGGTAAGTGATATACATGGAGAATTTCACTTAATCCTCAAAACAACCTGCCAAGTGTCCACAACGGCCCATATCTTCCCTGCTTCTTTGCCTTGACCAAGCTTTAGTGATCCCCTCTCCTCCTCACAGGACGCTGAACTCTGCTTGCTTCTAAGCCTGGGCAAGCACTCAAGTGTCCCTTTATCAGCTTATCTGGGGAATGTGCTGACCACAGCGAGACACTGTTCCTGTCAGACTCCCGGCCATCAAGCCCCCTTGCTCACCCAACTTCCCACTGCTGCGAAGGTCTGCTTACCCCTCCCATAAAAGAAAAGCCTTTTTGATTTGTTTTTGAGATGCCTGCAGGTTCCTGAGATCGGTGATTTTCCTGTTGCAATAGTCCTTTTGAATAAAATTTCCCCCTTTCTAAGCCTGCATTTGTTTTTATTTGGTACAACTCTAAGATAAAGAAACTATGATTAGCCCATTTTGTATAAGACTAAAGTGAAGCTTAGAAAAAATAAATTCCCCAGGACCTCATAAAAAGCAAGTGGGAAGTCCAGGATCTAAACCCAGAGAGTCGAAAATCAAAGTGAAAAATAAATAAATAAAAGGGACTTCCCTGGCGGTCCAGTGGTTAGGACTCAGCGCTTCACTGCAGGGGGCACAGTTTGATCCCCGGTTCGGGAACTAAGATCCCGCATGCCTCGAGGCACGGCCAAGGAATAAATAAAGAAAGAATAAAAGAAACCCAGAGAGTCGGACTATTTGAGGGTGAAAGTCCACACTCTCAGCCCTGTGCTCCCTACCTCCCTAATTCTTCTAAAAGCACCTAGGAAGGGATGCTTTCTTATGCTAACTTAAAGTTCCATTGTAAAACTAAAATATCAAAATTTTGTTATTTTTTTAAATTTCATAATTTATACTGTTCATTAATTCATGCTAACCTGAATTAGTGAAAAGTATCACTTAAAACATGTAATCAAAATCATTATTTTAATATAATCTTTCAAAGCGCCTATATAAAGACACCCACACACAGAGTCCCCTGGTTGCTCACTCCTATAATTTTTATTTCCCAATTATTTCTATTTAATGATTTTATTCTCTCCGTGTGGAATAAGCTGGAATGCCGAGGCAGAATTCTATAACCCTTGGGGTTAAAAAAGAAGAAAGAAAAGAAAAGAAGCAAAAAGAAAAGGAAAAAGGGGAGAAGAAAAGAGAGAAGAAAAGAAATGAGAAAAGAAAGAAAAGAAAGGAAAAGAAAAGGAAAGGAAAGAAAAGAAAAGGTTCCTAAGCAATCTGCCCCCATGCCTGCCACCAGCTGAGAAGCTGACACTTGCAGAGCATGTGCTCTGAGGCAGACATCGGTCTTGACCTCCATCAAACCCATTTAATCACAACCTGCGCCTGGGGGTTAATTATGCTAATATTATCACCCTTAAGTGAGAAGTTAGGAAACTGAGGCATGAAGAGGTTGAGCAAGAGGCCCAAGAAGGTCACAGAGCAAGGCGGAGGCAGAGCTGGCATTAAACCCGGGACACCTGGCTCCAAGCCTGAGCCTCCCTCTGACCGCACCAGGCTCTCCTGCAGGGCACCCGCAAGTGTCAACACCAAGACCACAAGCGCCAGGAGCTGAGTTCAGCGCAAATGGGCAGCAGGTACTGCAGACAGTGGACTAAAGAATAAAAACATCTGGGAGTTGATGCCAATGATCTGCTTCAGCAAATGCAGAGATCTCGGCTACTGCTGAACATGCACATCTTCCCTGTCCAGGCTTCCTCAGGAACGTGACCGGTTCTCTGCTTCAGTATGCGGCCCCTCCTGGAACAGGGAACGGTGGAGAGCTTGATGCTGCCTGAGACAGTCAGTACCTGTGCGGCCTTGGGGAAAGCTCCAGGCCTAAGTTTCCTCGCTGGTAAATGAGAGCGATGAGTCAGGCCATTCAAAGTTCCTCTGTAGGAGGAACTAGTTTGCTCTGAATAGCCTAGCTTATTAAAATCTGGGTCCACAGAGCTTAACTCCTTGGAGAGCTTTTTAAAATCCCAGTGTCCCCTCACACCAGTCAAAATGGCCATCACCAAAAAATCTGTAAACAATAAATGCTGGAGTCGGTGTGGAGAGAAGGGAACCCTCCTACACTGTTGGTGGGAATGTAAGTTGGTGCAGCCACTATGGAGAACAGTATGGAGGTTCCTTAAAAAACTAAAAATAGAGCCACCATGTGATCCAGCAATCCCACTCCTGGGCATATATCCAGAGAAAAGCATAATCTGAAAAGGTACATGCACCCCAATGTTCGTTGCGGCACTATTTACAATATCTAGGACAAGGAAGCAACCTAAATGGTACATATATACAATGGAATATTACTCAGCCATAAAAAAGAACAAAATAACGCCATTTGCAGCAGCATGAATGGGCCTAGAGATTGTCTACTGAGTGAAGTAAATCAGAGAAAGACAAACATGATGTCACTTATATGTAGAATCTAAAAAAATGGTACAGTGAACTTATTTACAACACAGAAATGAGTCACAGATGTAGAAAACAAACTTATGGTTACCAAGGGAAGAAGGGGGAGGAGGGATGAATTGGGAGATTTGGATTGACATGTACACACTACTGTATATAAAATAGATAACTAATAAGGACCTACAGTATAGCACAGGGAATGCTACTCAATACTCTGAAATGGCCTACATGGGAAAAGAATCTTAAAAAGTGTGGATATATGTGTATGTATAACTGATTCACTTTGCTGTACAGCAGAAACTAACACAGCATTGTAAATCAACTATACTCCAATAAAAATTAATTTAAAAAAATCCCAATGTCACCTCCAGAGATACTGATTTAATCAAAGGAGATTGGGGCTTCCCTGGTGGTGCAAGTGGTTGAGAGTCCGCCTGCCGATGCAGGGGACATGGGTTCGTGCCCCGGTCCGGGAAGATCCCACATGCCGCGGAGCGGCTGGGCCCGTGAGCCATGGCCTCTGAGCCTGCGCGTCCGGAGCCTGTGCTCCGCAACAGGAGAAGCCGCAACAGTGAGAGGCCCGCGTATCACCAAAAAAAAAAAAAAAAAGGAGATTGAAGCTCAGGCATCAGTGCTTTTTTTCTTAAACTCACCAGGTGATTCTAATAAGGAGGCAGTTTTGAGAACCATCGCTCTGGAGTGTTTCCAAACTTGAATATTCACCAAAAATACCTGGAGGGCTTATTCCCACAGCAAAGTTTCTGATTCAGTAGGCTTTGAGGGTGAAGTATTTCTAGTAAGTTCCCAGAAAACACTGATGCTGCTGGCTCAGAGTCCCCACTTTGAGAATTCCAGAAATTTTCACACCCTCTGAAATGGTGTATGCAGTCAGATGAGTAATTTTTACCCCCAATCCTGGAGAGAAAACTCATAGGTTTCATTAGATTCTCAAAGAGACCTTTGACCTGAGAAAGCAGATGATTTTGCAACTTGTTCCATCTTGAAGTAGTCCCAGAGGGGTGTGTGTGTGTGTGTGAAGTACCTGGGCATTGCTGGGCTCTATGATGCTGACACACCGACTAATCCACAATCAGTTTCCCACCCAGAAGTTGCACTCAGGGCATCAGGTTGGGGAAGAGGGTGAACGTGACAACTTTCCCCAGGACCAAATGTGAATTCTGGGGAGAAGGAGAAGGAGAGAGAGAGAAT
The DNA here is from genome assembly GCF_008692025.1 of Phocoena sinus. Classification (NCBI taxonomy): domain Eukaryota; kingdom Metazoa; phylum Chordata; class Mammalia; order Artiodactyla; family Phocoenidae; genus Phocoena; species Phocoena sinus. The sequence goes on from NC_045766.1 coordinate 29,441,782, forward strand.
TCCCAGTGACTCTTTGGAGCAGAAAGAAAACCTCTATGGATAACCATGTTGCCTCATGCCCGTTGATGTTGAGGAAATGAATACTGTGCCATCACAATCAGCCTGCAGATCAGATAAACAACATTTCATCAGCATGAATTATCCTTATCCTCCCGTCCAGAATGTGGCGTGGGAAGTTCATATATAAAATTTAACATATATGTTCTTTCAACCTTTCAAAATCTCCATTTTTGTGAAATGTTTTATAATGTACAAGATACATTAGGACAACATCTATGTATATAATTTACAAATAGAGAAATGAGCAGGCAAACATACATACCTTGGGGTTCCAGGATAGAAAACTTTAGAGACTACTCATCAGGTGTGGCGGTCCTCAAACTTGAGAGCCCACCAGAATCACCTGGAAGTTTGCTAAATAAATGCAGATTCCCAGCCCTCAGCCTCGTTCAGATTCGGGAAGTCGGGGAAAGTCACATTCTACGCTGACATCTTAGGATAATCTGAGGCAGGTGATCCATTGACTCCACTATAAACCTTGCTGAGAGAATGCCTTATATTTTCCTTTTTTTTTTTTTTTTTTTCCTATGCACTTAAAAATAACTTTATTCTCACTCAAAAGCTATAGCTCTTCCTGGCAAGGGATATATAGGCAAGTGCAAAGAAGGTTAACAAAAATATCAGTATTCTGTATGTCCTTCTATTTCCTGCTCCCGTGATGTCCCCCTCCTTCCCCAGCCTCTCCTGGAGTTGGTCACCACACATGACAAAGCCATCTGCTGCCCTCTAATGGCAACTCGGCCCAGCTGATCACTCAGCAAATAATTTCTGAGGCAGGCAGGTTTGGCCATCTTTCCAAAGAATCCAATTTTTTCTAATATTTCCCCATTGAGGAACACTTTCCTGAAGCCTCTTTAATTCAAGACACAGAAGTGCACGCAAACAAGTCAATCAAAGATGGCGCCGTCCACAGGAAGGGTTGCAGTGTAAAAGACAAATTCTCACAAACATATTCATTCATCCAACAGATGTTCTGAAAATATTTTTGAACAGTGTACCAGGTATGGTTCAAGACGCTACATGCTAAAGAAAAAAAAAATCTCTGCTCTCACAGCACTGACAGGCTAATGGGGGGAGACAGTGACATCTTACTGTTAGATGGCGGTAAATGCTGTCGAGAAAAATGTGGCCTGGGAAGAAGGGAGTTGGAAAAGCTCACCAGTAAAAGCAGGAAATGAACACTTATTGACCATTTTTGAATTACTGAGTATTCTACATAAGTCACTTCTCTTGATCTTCACCGCTCTCTCATTGTAACCCCCTTTTTTAAACTGTAATAGCCAATTTACATGTAAAGAAACTGAAGTTGCACAACCCTAGAAACTTGGCTAAGGCCAAGATGTTAATTCATAGCGACATGGTACTGACCTTCTTAACTGGTTGTAGGAAGTGAAGCCCAGGGCCAATTTGTAAAGGAGACTGCCCACACCTGCCCTTCCTCAGCTCCCACACCCACCCTTCTCCAGGACCTTCAGTGCTGCATGGAATGTACTAGACTCACTTTTCCCCATGAATCTTTCCCTTGTTCTCATTCTCTGAAGCTCTTATTTTACTCTATGATAATTCCATAAATGGATTCTCCTAGAGTGCGGGTGTTTAGTGACTGTTAATGTCTGCTAATCCCATAATTTTCTCCATTTATAGCCTAACTAGTCACATCATCATTACCCAGGTAAGATATTTGAGGGGGCCCTTTTTCTGGAAACAGTCCGTAATCTTAATAGTGGAAATATCAGGCCCTTTGGTTGAGCAGAAACGAACATGCTTGTTGAAATGGTGCTATTTATGGGGATTAGTGTCATATTAAAATTTCAGTTTCTCATCTTCCTGTCTAAGTACTGAACTCTCGAAAATGCTATAAGAAAAGAGCGTGTCTTTGTGTGCACGACACAAATCCATTGATCTCCTGTGAGATTTGAAAGATAAGAGAACTTTCACTTTTTACTTTATACTTGTTGGTACCGGGTATGAGCCCCCCGTACCTTAAAAGTGATGATGAGGTACTTCCCTGGTGGTGCAGTGGTTAAGAATCTGCCTGCCTATAAAGGAGAAACTAACACACCATTGTAAAGCAATTATACTCCAATAAAGAGGTTAAAAAAAAAAGAAAAAGAAAACTCAGAATTGACTGAAATGTATTGGAAGCAGGACATATATTTGAAACTCAGTGACTCTGGGCTAGAAATACTATCAACAGTGTTAAGGACATATACAAAATGAATGCTTTGTGTGATTCTCTTTCCATAATACATTGTCTTTTTTAACATTGTATTGTTCAATATTTAATTAGATTATATTTTGAAAGCAAAAAAAAAGAATCTGCCTGCCAATGCAGGGGACACGGGTTCGATCCCTGGTCCAGGAAGACCCCACATGCCGCAGAGCAACAACTACTGAGCCTGCGCTCTAGACCCAGGAGCCACAACTACTGAAGCCTGCGTGCCTAGAGCCCGTGCTCCACAACAAGAGAAGCCACTGCAATGAGAAGCCGGCACACCACAACGAAGAGTAGCTCCCGCTGGCCGCAACTTGAGAAAGCCCACGCACAGCAACGAAGACCCAATGCAGCCAAAAGTAAATTTAAAAAAAATGATGATGAAATACAGCTTTTAAAACGATGCTTGAGACTTAGACTCTGGACTGTGGCTAAGTTGTGTCCACCAGGATCTCTTCTTTCTGTTGTTTAGCTGAATGCTTCTGCTTAAAAACACTCTGCCATTAGGAGTGCCCTCACCTCATAAGGTATCACCATGGCAAGAATCAAGGGACTCAACAGACGGAGAAAATATACTGTCACAAGCCTACACTCAGAATGAATGATGAGCTGTTTTTTAGTTTCGACGAGAAGCCACAGCTTGTTGTTAATAACAGAGGAACGGCTAAGAATCCTATAGTTCTGATGTCTCAGTCAAATCTATGAGGGTGTTGGAAGGACTGTGTGATTTAGAAAAAATATATATATATATACATATACATGTATAGTTTTTAAAGTCTCATTGAGTTACTTCAAATAAAGTCTCAATGAGTTACTTCAAATAAAGTAGAAACCAGAATTCTGTGGATACTTAGAATATTTAAGACCAGGCATTTGGGCCAAAAAAATGTTTGCCTACAGAATTTTATTTCTTTCATTGTCTGCCAGGAGGGTTACATAAGCCTTTCTTCAGTACCACCCAAAGCCCTCAGTAAAAGGAACACACACAAATAATGACGAGATAAAGGCTCCAAGTGGAAATTCAACTGTATTTATTTTTCTTATACAGAATCAGAGAAGTAAAAACCAGTACCAAACTCCAGTTAAAATGGTTTGAGCTGACTGATTTTTCTGCATACTTTCTGTATGTATAGCAATCTAAATTAAAAATAAACACACATATGTCATATTACAAAATGTAGAAATAATTTTTTTAAAAGTTAAAATACTAACACATAAATGATGTAGTGTGTTAGGGAAACGGTCTCTGTCAATCACCCATTTTCCCAATTAAATTAATCTACAATTTCCTTTTAACAGCTTTTATTTTTCATAAAAGTGGCACTTTCGGAAGTTACTTTCCAATTATGTCATGAGAACACAACTTGTCACTAACAGAACTCACTCCAGATCACCTTCTTCTACAGAGAGCTTTTCTCCCAAGCTGGAGTCAGCAGCATCCCAGCAAGCTAAATGTTTTACTCTGTTTTCATGTATATTGTATAATCGGTGAAAAGAAATGGCATTTCACATCCTAAATTCTATGGTGAAACGCTAACAATTACTAAGATTTCATAGAATTGCAAATAAGTTTTGACAATGTATTTACTTCAAGAAAATGTCTTTTATCAGGGGGAATAAAAACCTTGAAAGATCTCTGAAATTATTTTTCAATTTCAATTTTTAATCTGCCTTTTCTCTGGCAAAATTATTGGATGAAATGTTGAAATTGATTGATTTAGGACTAAAAAGATGAGATATTGTGGCAGTTCTTTTATAATAAGAAATATAGTATAAATAGCACCTTATCATGAATTCTGCAGGGGTTTTAACACTTACAATAATAGGAAAGAGCCTTTAAAGAGTTGTTCTTACTTTAGATTTCTAGCTTTAGTGTTCTTTAACAAAGGCCATATTTTATGGCCTTAAAAATAACAACAAAAATTATATCTGGCTTCATTTATTAGTAAACACGTAGTCAGGGTCCATATTTAATTCTGGAAAAATAGTTGTTATGTTCATTAATAAATGTTCCAACTAATTTCACTAAAAAAATTCATCTAGTATTTTCTAATGCCACAAGCTTACTAGGAAATTATGTCTAAAAATTGATAATACAAATCATCGATGTTTTAACTGCTTTAAAAAGAGAGGGGTATCTGTTTCTTTTATGTTTAATAACCTGAAAATGAGTCTATAAAAATATTTTTTTAAAATACAGTAACACTGCTCAGTTTTACTAGGTCCCTTGTTTTTGAGTCTTTTTTTTTTTTTTTGCTTTTTCTTAGAAAGAATGTACAATGCTTTTTGCAATTATTGCTAACACAAGAGGAAAAGAAATAGTGCTCCCTCCAATTTAGTAGCAAAAGAAACATCTACCCCCATCTCTCTCAGAGCGCTTCGAGAGAGAGAGAAGGAATCAGAGGAACAGAAACCATGGGTCCTTCAGGGGAAAAAAGTCACTTCATTGTGTTGGAAGCAATGGTAGGTTTATGGTCTTGTCCGCCTACACACTTAACATCAGCGTAGACAGGACAACACTAGCCCTGCCCCTCCTTCTCCCACATAAAGTGCACCGAAGCCTTCTTTTCTTCTACAACAGTCTTTTGGTACAAGGACTGTAGGAGAAAATTGTTGCTTTGCTCTTTGGGGGCACCTCATACCACCTGCTCGTCTTGCTTTTGGGGTACTATAGCTTGTCTATTTCCATTTCACACCTAACAGCCTTTCCACTATATTCCCTAACTTTACTACTTCATCTCTGACCTTTACACTTGCTTTCTTTCCAACAAGATAAGATGTATTCTGCCATCTATCTTTTGGTAGATCGAAAAGGATCTCAGATCCCCAGCAAATAAGCCCCTTGGGAATGGAAAGGTTCCTCTCAGAGACCTGCATTATTAATGTCTCTCAAAAAAAGATATTAAATTCATAGATTATAAATAATGTCCGTTCAAAATATTAAACAGTTGAGGACTTCATTGGCAATGCAGGCAGGGTGCATGCCAGGCAAACCCAATGCTCTCTCTCAGTCCTTAAAAGCTAATAAAAAACGGTTTTGGTTACATAAGAGGTATTGAGTACATATTTCATGCCTTTTTATACCAACTGTAGCAAACAAGGTTAGGATAATATACTTAGGAATCAACATTAGTGACTTCAGAAACATGTCTCCACCATACACCCTCAGGGGGCATTTTTTTACATGTCAGTCAGAGATCTGCTTCATCCTTCAAACAGTTTCATAGATAAGATTATTTTAAACCCTTGAAATCTTGAAAGAAGCAAAACCGACAAGGCTTTGGAATTTTAAAAGCAACAGCTTACTGTGTGTGCCATCAGGTTGAAAGCGATGTGGTCCTGATGTTTTCAGAACGGTTTCAAAAGACAGATACAGTTGTCACTGATTTGTCAAAAACATTTGACTGCCCTTTGTCATCAGCTACAAAATGACAGTGCTTCATAAAATAAACATTTGAGTTCTAAGCTGCAGTTTAAAAAAAAATCCAACTTGTAATTTAAAAAACTTTGTTTAATAGATGTTCATAATTAGTACCAAACTGGTCTCTTTCATAAGATCTTAGCGTAGGAGCTGTGACTAACGCTGCTGTTACTCTCCTGCTGGAAGGACTAGCTGGCTAGGTGCCGTGCAGTAAAATGCTAAAGGATAAACTACAATAGGACTGTGTGTGCCTTTGTGAATACAGGGTAATAAGAACCAACAGAACCAGCACGGATCCCAGACTACATTGTATTCCAAACAGCAGAATTTTACTATCTGTACAATGATTTTTAAAGCTCAAGTTAAATATTTTTTAAAGCATTTGGTACTAATGTCATCAATACAGTTTTTGAAACTGTAAATCAGGTTGAATTTTGTGTACATTTCCTGGACCGAGCCGCCTGTCAGAAGTCACTGCCTGTGGTCAGCTTTTCATGGTTTATAATCAATTGATGTATAAATTTCAGCTAACACCCATAAAGCTTAGTCATGGGGCAGCAGAAAGGAAAGCAGAGAAGCAATTCTGCATAACCCATCATAGGAAGGCAGGCTTGCAGAAAATGAAGATAGAATGTTTATTTATGTTTAACTTACGTTACTGTCAATCAACTTCAGGCAATGATTAAACTGGCCACAAGGAAAGGAGGGAGCATGCGTCACGGAGGCAGTAAGCGGCACACCTGCAGGCTTGCTCTGCTCCATCGCTCTTCCCAAGAGGCCCAGGAAATGTCAGGTCACGGCTGCATCCAAGCTACAGTGGTACTGATTACAGCCAGGTTAGAAAAGGCTCGCTTTTGTTCAGAGCAGATTCTACATCGTTGAAGAGGGGGATCAGATCTTCAGATTCCAAAGTTCCTAGATCAACATTTGTTCCCGGAAGACAGTCAAGAAAATCAGGGAAGCGGGTCTGCTGAGGGTTGACGTTCATGGGTGCCTGGCCTGCATTTTCTCCTATAACAGAATGAAATGAAACCATTTAAATTCTCTTTTAGAGCTCTTGAAAGAGGGACAGATTCAAGTGTCAACATAACTCTCATCTTCATTTCCACTGTGTCTACATTCCACCAGAAGATTTTATTGCTGCAGGTCTAAAATATTTCATCTCTGTGCAAAAGTTCAGCTTCCACATTATTGAAACTGAATTGGAGATGCTCACTCCTAAGAGATGCAGAGATGCCAGGTGAACCTTTCATTGTTCTGGGTAGACACTGTCCAGAATGGGTAAATCCAGGGAAACAGGAAAGGAGCAAATGAGGGTGCTGTGGATCTGACCTACAATCAATGACTTCCCATGACAAAGGCATGAAGAGCTGGTTTGAGTAGAGAGGCCCTGCCTGTCATAAAAACCTTATCACAGAGCTATAATCCAATGATTTAACTGTAAGCTCAAATTTGCCCATATCATCCCTCTTTATGTTCAAAGAGAGTAGTGAGGAGTTTCTTTTAACCACGTTGTTAAAAAGCTATCTTCATTGATGACTCTAGGGGTCATTTTCAAAGTATTTTAGAGAGTGGGTGTTGCATTCACCCCCCTCACTCCACACACACATACATCCCGCAAGTATCTACGCTTCTCACAATGCATGTGAGTCACAATGCATGGGAGCTTACTAAGGTTCTGAGAAGTCTTGTAATAAGGAAGTCTGATATATTTTGCTTAAGCCACTATGACCTAAAGCCATTTTATCATCGAATGCAATTTTGGCCGAATTTATATCCTAATAGAACTAGAGTCTATAGAACCTAGTTGAGAGAATGCTGTTCCAGAGGAAAGTTAAGTGTCCGGGATATAACATGTGGAATACATGCTCTTCATGAATGATAGTATAGGAGAAAACGTACGGACAATTGTGCCAGGAGACGGAGCTTTTTAGCTGTGTAACCTTATTTAGACACACTTCACCTGTCTGAAATTGGGATTATAGCACCTTCACAAATTGGAGTTAGGTGCCATATAATATCTGCCACACATCTATGGCTCTGGGCTCCTTTCATACATACACACTTAGGAAAATACAAAAACGCATTGCTTGTTGATTGTGCTGAGAGGAAGAAAAACCTGGGAACTCAATCACAGTTAATGACATAATATCAGAGCAACTCGCTTATACCAAGAACCCCAACCAATTTTCTGAAGGGATGAAATGCACCTCACAGTCACACCTCACAGTGCATTGAAAACTATGGCCAGCTTTCACCATGGAATCACTTTTAAGAAACGCATTAAATTAGCTTTTGTGCCCTACAAGTACGGTTGCCTTCCTGAAAAGCCTGCTTAGGAATTTCACTATTCTGAGCAAAACAGGAGAAAACTCATTTTAACCACATGCATTTTCCAAGGAGAAAAATTACATTTTTCTGAGTGATGAGGGAAAAATACTCAAACTTGCATTTTGGTGATAGTAAAACTTGATGGCTTTTCTATAACTCATAAAATATCAATGACTCTTAGGACTATTTTATAGGATTTTCATTGCAAAAGGCAATATTTTAAAAGTTAAATTGAGTTCAACATGACCTCAGTGCTGTTGTGTTACTGACTTGAAAAACATTAGTTTAGAAAAGAAAATCCAAAATAACTTTTTTCTACCCACTAGAGTGTAACAAATGGAAATGAGGCTTAAAAAAACTATCTGCCCTGAAAAATCAGCCGATCTAAAGTGCTGGATGTCTTTTTGTCTTCATCTCCAGTTAGAATTATTCATCTCTACTGATTTCCCATTTTAACTTTTTAATAAGTCAAGAATTCATTTTTTAACCAAATAAAATCTCTCTGTTTTAAAGAATTCCTCTTATCCTTTCTCCTCGGGCATGGAAAGCATGAGGAGACTAGTTAAGGTTCTTCAATAAGGTTAACAATCTTAAAATCTCTCTCTTTGGAGCAACTCTGCAACCTCGTAGTAATTTTTTGGGTCTTTGCAGTTTTATCCATTTAAAAAGTGGGGCATAGTGTACAACATGGGGAATATAGCCAATATTTTACAATAACTATAAATGGAGTAAAACCTTTAAAAATTGTGAATCACTGTATGGTACACCTGTAACTTATATAATATTATACAGAAACTATACCTCAATTAAAATATAAAGGATGCATATCTGCATAGATAATAAAAATGAATGAATGAATGAGTGAAAAGTGGGACAGACAAAAAAAAAACCAAGCAATTCTTAAAAGGGTGTGATTATTACAGAATATTCTGGAAGGTGGGTGACTTCCAGCCTTTGCTCCTGTTATTCCCTCTACTCTATCCTCACACCATGTCCAGCTGTTGTTTCCATGTGTATTTTGCAAAGGGAGTGTTCAGCTGGCTTGTTCCCATTCAGCATGTGGTCAGCATGTGATCAGTGCATCTACTAGATCTTTGCCAGCCACACTTGAGCTCAGCTTTTCCTCATCTTGTTCCTGAAAAAGTAATTACATTTCTCCCCTTGAGGGGGTTTATGCCCACTCCCTATAAAGGCTTCCCAGATGTGACCCTAAACACAACAGGCTGACACTCACTACACCAGGTTAACCCGGAACCCTAACATTTAACAAGACCAACTTGTACATTACTTCATCCTTCTTAGAAGGAGGAGAAGAGGAGAACACAACTTTGTGCCAAGCTCTGTGACCTCATGAGCCCTCACAACTCTACAAGATGAGCACATTACTCCTACTTTATAGGTGAGAAATCTGAGGCCCCTGGGAGGTTATGTCACTTACCCAAAGCCATTACTAAGAAGTAGAGAAGCAAAGATCCAAGTCAGGTTGCCTGACTGCAATGACTATGCTCTTTTCAGGACACCACTTAATTCTACATTTTGGCTTCAGAAACATTCCCTACTTCTCCACTCAATGTCATTTTAAAAAGCCATAGAATAGAATCCATCTTCTTTTATTTTTAAATGTCAAGCTTGGATTTAGATCTCCTGAGTCATTTCTTATTTAACTTTGCTTTTTATCTTTACTGGCTTCCCAGTGTTTAAAAGATGAAAGCAAACAATTATTAAACACAGGAAGGAGCCACTTCATCAGGCAGGTCTGAAGAGGGCAAGATAAATCTCACACCGAAAAATAAAGACAGGGATGAAGAGAGGGAGGGAGGGAAGCAGGAAGGGAGGGAGAAGGGAGGGAGAAGCAAGAAGAAGAGGGAGGTAATAAATTGAAGAATAACAAAACAAACAGTTCAAACTATTCCTGTGTGACTCCTCACAAGACAGTCTGTGCAATTCTCTCAACAAGGAGATGACGGGCTGCACGGAGAGCCCGGAACAGCTGCTCCAACCTTCTGGCCGAGTTTGACTTTTGTCTGACCAATCGTTTAGTTTTAGGGCACGAAGTGCAGTCATCGAAGAGCAGAGGGTAACAAACACGGGCGCTCTGGACAACGGCACTGGGGAAAGCAATCATTTCATCACAGAACGATTTTCTTTCAACAGTGAGGATGGAGGAGAAACTTGCATGAACAGCTCCAAAGAGGGGATATATCAGCTATTATTTAATTTTTTTAAGTCCATTTTCAGGGTGTTCTTTTTTAATTGAAGTATAGTTGATTTACAATGTTGTGTTGGTTTCAGGTGTACAGCAAAGTGATTCAGTTGTACATCTGTAGATGTGGATATAGGTATAGATACAGATATTTATATATAGATATTTATATAGATATTCTTTTTCAGATTTTTTTTCTATTATAGGTTATTTCAAGATATTGAATATAGTTCTCTCTGCTATACAGCAGGTCCTTGTTGTTAGCTGTCATTTAATTTTGGTTTCAGAATATCTTCTGGGAGTTTAGGACTTTGATAATTAAGTCTAGACCAAATTTGGAGGCATCGCTCCTAGAGAAATGGTGAAAAGGAGGTAACCAGGAAGCCAGCTGAGGCCTAGCCTGAAAGCAGGGCAGGCCAGGAACTATGTTAAATTTAACTGCTGAGGGAGGACACTCACTGTTACCATGTTAGGATTTGGAGCTGACATTTTAGAATCCTCTGAGTTGCTTAACTTTCCAAATGCCCACTGCCAATTACTTCCCAAATGCAGTTAATGACATGAAAAAATTTGCATACTGGTGGCCTGTACATTACAGCCAAAAGCTAGAAAAAAGCATAAATATTCCATTGTGGAAGAATGGCAAAGCAGACAGTGGTATGTTAATGCAATTGTGAGGAAAGGGCTATATGAAGCGAGGATAAGCAAAAGGAAGGAAGGGAGGGAGGGAGGGAGAGAGAAGAAAAAAGCAGAAACTAAAATCCTGTGCCCATATATAAAACTATATTTGCTCCAATAAAGATGTTAAAAATAAATAAATAAAATAAAAGGCTACTCCTGGAATTAAAAAAAAAAAACTATATTTTTTTTTTTTTTTTTTTTTTTTTTTTTGCTGTATGCGGGCCTCTCACTGTTGTGGCCTCTCCCGTTGTGGAGCACAGGCTCCGGACACGCAGGCTCAGCGGCCGTGGCTCACGGGTCCAGCCACTCCGCAGCATATGGGATCTTCCTGGACCGGGGCACGAACCCGTGTCCCCTGCATCGCCAGGTGGACTCTCAACCACTGTGCCACCAGGGAAGCCCAAAAAAAACTATATTTGTATAAACTATGGGGAAGGGGCTAGAGTTTATTAATAGTGCCTGGGTTCCAGTGGCTTTTCAGCTGTTAGTTTATGTTTTTGCTGAGGTTAAGTGTCTCTCGTTGGATTTTAGAATTGAGAGTACTAGGGAACTTCCTTTTGGCGGTCCAGTGGTTAAGACTCCGCTCTTCCAATGCAGGGGGCACAGGCTGCATCCCTGGTCAGGGAACTAAGATCCCGCATGCTGAGCGGTGTAGCCAAAAAAAAAAAAAAAAAAAACACGAATTGAGATGACTAAAGAGACGATTTAAAAGTGCAAACCTACTGCAAGGCCTCGCAGGCTTGGCTCCTACCTGTGTCCATCTCATCCACGTTGCTGAGGAAGTCCTCCGGAGTCGTCGGGACACTGTAGCACCCTAGCCCCAGGCCGCTGTCGGTGCTCTGCTCCCTCGAATGATATGGCCCCCTGCAGAGCAAAAGACAGAAAGAAATTTCAAAATTAAAATACAGTCATGAAGATCCTCAACTAGTGTAGTTCTGTCAATCTACCCGATCTTCAGATAACAAAGGGAGGTGGACTTTGCACTTCCTTTTAATTTTGAAACATATATCCCTGTGTCAGTGAAATTAATAAATTGTAAGCAAAAAAATACTGGCCATTCATACTAAATGGACACCGATTCCCTTTTCATCTCAAAACAACAATTTGAACACCATTCTACATACAGAGAATGATACCATTTATGTACACTTTTTCAAAACCGAAAACGAAGTTGAATATTGTTTCTGGATACAGACATTAACAGGCAATAAGAAATATAAAAATATGTGTGATGAAAAAAGAAAAAAATATGGTGTGATGGATACACATCAATTTCCAAATAGTGGCTACCACTAGGGAGGGAAGACGGGAAAGAAATGGATTTCAGTGGTGGTGGGGAAGGGTTTAAGTATTAATTGTAATACTTATTCAAAAAAAAAAAGATCTATGGAAATATGCAAAATGTGGGAGTTGGGTACATGGGTAAATCTTAAGTTATTCTTTATACTCTTCTGTACGTTTGAAGTAGTTTTAAATCAATCATTTAAAAACACCTTTCTTTCATTATTTCCATTACTGTTTGTTTTCATCTCTCTCTCTATTTTTAATAACTTTCATAACTGTATTTGCTTGTTTGCCAGAAGACTCTGCAAGGGCAGAAAAGACACAGGGAATAGAAAACTGCCTTTTATTTGGGTTTAAAAGGCTACAATTAAGGTTGACTACTTCTACTCATGAAGATATTTCTGGTTCAATCTCCTTTTCCTTCTGCTCATATATTTCATATTTTAAAGCAACACCTTTTTGTTTTAATTAAAATTTTAAATTGTGAAATAATTTTAGAATCACACAGAAGATGTAAAAAGAGTACAGAGTTCCTGCGCATCCTGTACCCAGCTTCCCCAAGGACATGGTACACAACCACAGTACAGTGATCAACACCAGGAATCGACAATGTATAATACTATTAACTAAACTATAGACCTTATTCACATTTCGCCACAAACATCACCTCTTAATTGTGTTGCTCCCTTATTTGCCACATGACATGCTTTTTATCCCCTGTTGGCTACATAAAACCACAGATTCTTCTAAATAATTACTATACAACAGCATCCCACTGAAATCGTTAAGTTTATTCCCATTTTCAAATTATTGACTAGGGGTTTACTCCATGCCATAGCACCAATTTTTGAATTTGAGATTTTTTTTAAAAAGGTAGATGACTTCTTCCTCCGCTTTTTTTTCCTGCCACCTCCCTCCACATCCTCCCTCTATCTTAACCCCATCCTCCAAGCTCCCCAGCTTTTCCCAACATAAACAAAGATCTGTTATACTGTAAACCACATAATAAAGAAAGCAAAAATAAGTGGCCCTAAAATGTTGACTTACCCATTGAGGAAAGGATCCGAGCTATTATTAGTGATGGATCTCATGTCTGGAGTCATGGCGGGTGGGTTGACAGCAGCCTGAACCGTGGCTAGAGTCTCGGCTTCCATGGGGAGCTGTCTACAGAGGGCGGCTTCCTACAGAGAGGTGACAGTCCAAGGGAGAGGCAACAGTGATTCTTTCATTGTCATAAGGATCGGAGCAAAGGATGCTTCGCATAAAAACTTTTCACCAAACACAAAAGCGCTTTACGTTTATTCCTCATATGTCAAAATCATCAGGAAATCATTAGTGTTCTTTATCTGAAGAAATCTTATAGATATGTCACTTTCTCACATTCACAAAGTTAATGAGAAGCTCATGCAATATTTGCCCTCAAGGCACTTACATAGCAACTATCTAACCCATCCAATTGCTTAAAATACCCAAATCGGGGCTTCCCTGGTGGCACAGTGGTTGAGAGTCCGTCTGCCGATGCAGGGGACACGGGTTCGTGCCCCGGTCCGGGAAGATCCCACATGCTGCGGAGCGGCTGGGCCCGTCAGCCATGGCCGCTGAGCCTTCGCGTCCGGAGCCTGTGCTCCGCAACGGGAGAGGCCACAACAGTGAGAGGCCCGCGTACCCACCCACCCCCGCTAAAGAAACCCAAATCATATAAGGGCCTCTCAAGACACTTTCTCAGAGACAAGGCTATTTTTACCCCAGGTGCTCAGACCAAATCTAAGTCAATCAAAGCAGTTGTACTCCTCTGGACTAGCAGGTACATTCTGGTCTTTGCCGCTTATAGGCCAGTAAAGCAGTGGGATTACAGAGTTCTGGCTCTGCATTGTCACATCTGGCAGTTTTATATCAATAACCAGGAGAGCAGAACAACCAGTTTAAAAGCTTGTTAGTCAACCAGTTTTTCTATGTTACTAATTATTTTATTGACTAAAATGGCTGAAGTTTGGGGAACCATGCACACCCAAACCAAATCCCACTGACAATTAACTATTCGATAGCACGTGGATTTCATTAGCAAAAATTAAAACACTAGCATTTTTTTAAGCTAGCGTTACTTTGCCAAGGAGAGTCAATCCAAAAGGTTACAAATCTGATTGCAATTACTTTCTCTAGATATAACCTCTAGGGAGTCTCTCCCATTTTGACAAACATGACCAGACATCAAATTCCTTTCAAATTTACTGCTGTTTCCAGAGAATAATACTTTTATATACTTATACATGCATCCAAAACCAAAGTTAGGCCCTTGGCATATTTATGCCTATCGGTTTCCCACTACGCAGGCTGAATCACTGGTCTCACCATCCCTCAAAACCCCAAAACCATGGCTACAATGGCAAACAGAATATTTAGACCATCTAAGCTACAGTGTCTGTGTTAGATCCCTTCCAGCCCCGACACACAATGATTTTAGAGAGTAACTGCTGTCTAGACAAGTCTAGTGAAATCATCGGCCATAAAAACTTTCGGTTATTAGAGTTCATTATACTGTTCTGAGGAGTTACGGTAGCATAACTCTTATAAACCATGAAGACCTGATTGATAAGAAACTGCATTGTCAGCTTATACTGAAATAAATACCCTGTCTAGACAGGGCTCTTGGTTCACCTCTGTTCATTTGGATTGCAAATAATCAAATACTTAACTAACAAATTTTATTCAGTAATCTGTAAAAAGCAAACCAAAAAATGGAGTTGTTGTTTTTTTTTTAAGGGGGATTTTTAATCTCAATCTTGGAAGTACCTTCTGACTAAATCTAGAAAAACTGAATTATTTCCTATAGTTGTTTTTATGTGGTAGGCAGTGTGCATTAGAAATCTTATCTTCCAACCAAAGCTTACCCGGAGGCCTCACACACAAGAATAACAGGGATTGGACCTGGTGTGAAGAGCACAGAGGCCACCAACCTCTCAAACAGACTCATACACACAGTCTGAAGACAGCTAGTCAATGATATAATTTCTAGTCCTTTATAAACTGTAAATGCAAAGATCCTTTGGGCAATAACCTTCATTAACCAAAAAAATCAACTGTACCTAGAATATTCCAATTCTCCAAACTTTCTGAATAAATGTGGAGTGTACCCCTAAACGGATACCCATTTAAACATACAGCTTGAAGAGACTGCTGCATTTCTTTACATGTGACACAATTTTATCACCATATATCTTAAGAACACTAGTTGAATTTGCAGTTTCCAGGTGGTCTGCATTTCAATATAATAAAGAATCATTTCTGGAACTTCACTGGGGAAAAAAATATAGATACAATGTATATATGAATTATTTGTCATCTCTAATGATATATCATATGAAAATAAAACGTTTAAATTATAATAAAAATATCTAGTTTCTGATATTTTAAGCTTTCCTCTTCATTTAAATTACTCTGGGAATAAGTCAAATAGATACAATATGCATTTTAAAAGAATGCTTGTGTGTGGCTAAATATATAAATGAAATTCAAAAGAACTATTTATAATAACCAAAGCTGGAAGAACCTATACTATTATATATCAGGGAAAATGTTTCATGGTGCCATTCCACATCTGTCCCCTCTATTTAAAATGAGAGATAACTGAAGTTCCATTCCTCAGCATCGATGTTTCCCTAACTACTTTGAGGACTTGACCCCCACGGCATCATAAGAGGCAATGCTCTGTTCTGCCTGCAGGGGGCTCGCACTATCATTTTCGCCTCCGAATGACTAACTTGGGAGAGAGAATACAGAAAAGGTGTTGAATATACCTGAAAACTAACTTTGCAATATAAATTAGGCCAGTCTGAGTTAGAAACTTTTCCGAGGGGGCAACACTTTCTTCGAGATTACTCTAAGATTATTCTTAAGTCACAGCAGCCACTGTGAAGGTTATGTTGGCCCCTGGCTCTAAACCCACCTGCTCCCTATCCCACCTGGACAGTGGCCCACAAAGCCTGCCTGACAGCCCTGTCCACGTCTCCTCCTTTGTCTCGGACAGGACCCCCTCACTCTTTCACTCCCTCCCCACTGCTCCACCCACTTCCGGCACCTGCTCCTCCCACTTCCGGCGCCTGCTCCTCCCACTTCCGGCACCTGCTCCAACTGTTCGTTCTGCTTGGAACACTCTCCTCAGATCTTCCTGAAGTTCACTCCCTCACTGATGTCTGCCTCAACAGATGCCATCTCGTCAGAGATTACATTCAGTGTTCTTGATGGCAACTTATATATTTACTGTCTGTCTTTCTCTTTAGAATGTAAAGAGGGGAAAGGGATCTTATTTGTCATGTTCACTTCTGTATCCCCACTGTGTATAACAACCCAGGCATATAGTGGGCACTTGATAAATATTCACTCAACGAAGAAATGAAAAATATTGCTGGAATTCAAATGGAAATATTTTAAATTATAATTAATAATAAAAGGAAAACTTAACTAAGATCATTCAATTCTCATCTTCAACCACAAGTATGAGTAAAACAACAGTCTACTGTATAGATCCCAACTAGCCAGGCTCAAACTCCATCCTAATGAAATGATCCCATGGTGTTTCTCCTGCTCCCAACACAGGAGATGGGCAGGAGGGCAGAGTGGTCATGGGCAGGGATTCCAGGGCGAAATGCTTGGATTTGAACCCTGGCCATGCCATCTCCCAGCCAGTTACCTAATTTCTTTGTTCCTCATTGGTAAAGTGAGGATAATAACAGCATCCACCCAATAGGGCAGCTGTGGTGATAAAATGAGGTAACACATATAGGGTACTTAGAGCAGTGCTGGCACACGAGATCACTTAGTAAATGTTAACTAAGTATTATTATCGTCTTATGCTCTGTATTCCAATCCCAGAAAACAAAACAAAAGCAAAAACAAAAATAAACAATCTTAAAAGTCACACTACCACATGGAACTGATCCACTTTGAGTGATCTGACACCTTTTCCTGGCCAACTTTCACCTTGGAAGGATTACACCAAATGTGAAATTCATCATGAGTCGGCAAGGCTAAGAATATAACTTTTTTTCAATTTTACCAAGGAGCGGTTTGTAAACCTTTTTGTATAACATAAAATTGATTTTTAATATAAGTGGAGAATGGTGAGAAGTTTCATTTCGCTCAATTATGTTTTATAATAGTTCCATATTTAGATTTTTTTTTTTTTTTTTGCCACACTGCATGGCATGTGGAACTTCCCCAACCAGGGATGGACTCTGCACCCCCTGCAGTGGAAGTTTGGAGTCTTAACCACTGGACTACCAGAGAAATCCCCATATTTAGAATTTTTAAAGGTCTAGCCTTTCTTGAATGAAAACAGTTTCCTATTTCTGTTCATAAATTGAAATAGCAATACAAAATCTAAGGTTTGGAAATAAAAGAACTAACCTCACTAACACGTCCCCATCCAAAGAAAGGAGGATTTTTATTTAAAAAAGAAAAAAAAAAAAGAAACTAAATTTAAGTATAAAATTAAACCCCAGATGCAGTATGATTTTGGCTGCCACGTGACCTCCGCTGCCCTTGCCCGGGCAGAAATGAAAGGCAAACAACTGACTTTAGTCTGACCAAGATGAGGGAGTCAAGACTGAAGGAGAAGCAGAAGCAAAGGCTGCAGATGGGGCACTGGACTAAGTGAACTGACGTGGAAACAGGGGGACAGTTGAACAAGGCTGGTCTAGGACAAGACTCAGGTCTCCAACTCAGAGCTGGCAGTGCAGCTGCCCTAACCCTGTGCTCCCTCCCCAGCTCCCGCCAGTGCAGGCAGGATATCAAACGCTAAGCTGGAGGCATACCTGAGCCCCTTGGTCTGTCTCATCTCCCACCTCCACTCCAGTTCAGCAATATCCTTTCCCAGTGTCCCTTCCACTCCCACCCACCCTATCCTCCCAAACAAGTCTTCAGTTTCCTGAAGTCCGCGGTACTTTGGGTCCCTCTTCATCAAGACATATCCCCCCACCCTTAGGGGTTCTGTTACATCACCTTTCCCAGGATGCCTTCCCTGACAACCATAACCACAGCAACCCACTACCTGCCCCTTTCCCACCCCTGAAGTCCAAAATAATGCATCCAGCTGGGGTCTGAAACTCCATGTCTCACAGTACACTCCTCACCCGGCCCCAAAGCAGCTCTTCCTGCTGACGTCAAGCTTTCTCCTAATGCCGTCACCCCTTCTCCCAGCTCCAAATCTCAGTCAACTGTCTCCCTCAGTCCCCACAACAATTCATTCATTTGCTTCTGTATTTATTTTTTAAAAATACTATGGAGAGGGCTTCCCTGGTGGCGCAGTTGTTGAGAATCTGCCTGCTAATGCAGGGGACACGGGTTCGAGCCCTGGTCTGGGAAGATCCCACATGCCACGGAGCAGCTAGGCCCGTGAGCCACAACTACTGAGCCTGCGCGTCTGGAGCCTGTGCTCTGCAACAAGAGAGGCCGCGACAGTGAGAGAGGCCCGCGCACCGCGATGAAGAGTGGCCCCCGCTTGCCACAACTAGAGGAAGCCCTCGCACAGAAACGAAGACCCAAAACAGCCAAAAATAAATAAATAAATTTAATTAAAATGTTAAAAAAAATAATACTATGGAGACTACCAGGTGCCTGGTACTGTTCTCGGCAACAGGGATACAGCAGTGAAAAATACAGACAGTGTCCTGCCTCTTCAAGGATTCTAGAGGGGGAGACAGACTCCAACAGAAAATGATGCAGAAGGGCCAAGCCTTGTGGGGTCTATCTCCCCGATATCTACATGCTCCAAACCTTCTTTCCAACTCAAGTCGTCTGCACTCCTTCTCTAGACCCACCAAACTCCACGTGCAAGGCTGTTCTACACTTTGTCACGATCTTTACAAAGAGTGACCAGAGGAGAAAAATCAGGATAGGAAGCGGTCAGAGTGTCATGTCCTACGAAGAAGCAAGGGGACTGTTTAAGAGAGACTTGTGGCACACCACGCCTCTCAAACTATTATTGATTGCCACATGGAAGAAGGAAGATTCCTTCTACCCCGGACTGGAGGCAGATCTGATGGAGGGCTTTGTAGTTAGTAGTTCGTTCAGTGATAGAACTGGCTGCTTCTCAATTCTCTGGGCTACTGGCCACTGGAATTTTCAAGCAGTTGTTGAGGGTTAAATGCTACTGGATATGACCAGGGCTTGGCACAGGAGAAAAAGTGTCCTTGGATTCAGAATGATGAAAGCTCAAATCCCAGCTGAGCTACTCCCTAGCTATAACATTTTGGAGTACATTTTTAACCTTTCAGTTTGTTCATCTGAAGAAAAATAAAAATAAAAAAAGACATAAGATTTATCTTGCTGGGCTGTTACAAAGATTAAAAAGCATATTTATCAAGAACCTGGCACAGTGAGGCAGTTACTAGAATGAGCTACTTACTCATGGTGTTAAATGTTTTAGGAGGTGGAGATGTTAGCTGATACTTGCGTATCACTTACTACTTGTGAAGCATTGTCCTAAGTGCTTTAACATACTATATCTCATTTCATCCTCCTGACAACCCAACTGTCTCCATTTTATGGATGAGGGCACTGAGGCACAGAGAGACTAAGCAACTTTCCCAGGATCTGGCCCCAGAGTCTGTTGTCATAGCCACTACACAGACAGTGGCAAAGAGAGGAAAGCCAAAGATTGAGGTCGGCAGACCTCAAATTTTCAGCCCTTTCACCTACTGGCTATGGGACTTGGGCATGTTATTTCATTTCTCCGAGCTTGTTTTCCCAGCT
This sequence comes from Phocoena sinus, assembly GCF_008692025.1. NCBI lineage: Eukaryota > Metazoa > Chordata > Mammalia > Artiodactyla > Phocoenidae > Phocoena > Phocoena sinus. The sequence continues at coordinate 29,461,726 of NC_045766.1, forward strand.
ATAAAACAGAAATACCAACCCCCCCTCCTTCGGGCAGTTTAGAGGATTTAATGAAGTGGCCTGTTTCACTGTCCTGAACACAGTTTCCCTCTCTGAATTGGAAAAGAGATGGAACTGGACATAGTCTCTGATCCTTTTCAACGTATAAGGGTGGAGCTAGTGTCCTGGGAATTCACAAGCACATCCAGCAAAGTTATAAGTTCAGATTTTAAAGGCCAATTTCAGAAAGATCTGGAAAGCTGCCCCTGGTAACCTCACCCCTACCCTGCTCCACCACAACTTTATTTTTTCTCTACATCCAAGCTGGGGGTGGAAAGACTGTTGCAAAATAAAGGCTTGAGAATCTCTTTCAGAGTTTGTGGTCTTCCACCTAGCTCCCTAAAACGAATAATTACATGCGGGTTTACAAGCACCCTCTCCTACTGGCTGGGGGAGGGGGTGGTGTGTCAAATAGCTGGAGGGGTGTGAAAGACAAAGGCCCATCTGTAAGAGGAAGGTGTTCCTGGAAGCAAACTTCAAACCTCCTTTCCTTCCAGCTCCCCACTGGCCTGCAGCCTGCCTGTGGAATAAATCAAGAGAGGAGGTGAGAAAGTCAACAGCAGTTGAAAGCATCCTGCAGCCCTGTCCATCCCAGGCTAAGGGAGCGCCTCCCGCCGGCCAGCCCTGGCCCTCCCTGGAATGTACTTGAAAGGAAAGACAATAACCTCTTCTGAGGGTGCCTGCTTGATTTAGGTGTGTGTGGCCAGGGATACTACAAAAATGGAAGATTGTACTGTTTTAATTAGAAAGGGTGGGGTGAGTAGAAACAAATGAAAGACAAAAAAAAAAAAGACAATATTTTGAAATCCTAACATTAAAACAGTTATTCTGGTGCAGAGAAGTTGCTCTCTCTGCCGAAACTTCCCCGGACTTCAGAGGCAGAATACTGAATTATTTACCTTCTTTATAAGGAAAAAAAAAACACGCCCAGTGTAAATTTCTTTTTAACTCTGTGCTAAGGGATTCTAGAAATTCACTGTCACATTTCCTGGAGCCTCCCTTTTGGAAATACCTCATCACACAAGCTCAGCTGCCAGACTCAGACTGTCGAAACTCTGACACTTCTGGGAAGACATTTGTTGAGTCCATAATTATTATCCATGGCCTGTTTCATGCTCTTTTAATTCAGGATGTATATAGCAATCTTGTGTTGCTCCATAATCTCTGTTATCCTTTAGAATCGAATTAAGGAAAACAGTATATAATTTAGATAGTCTCCTCTTTACTTAAGAAAAATAGCTGAATGGATTTCGAGGTGGAATATTTCTTCGTACCTCTGATCTTATCAAGATCCGAAATATGAAGCTGCTTTGCATTTGTGCAAACCTGGTGAGCCTCCATTTAAAAAAATGTGTTTGTACTACTCAGCCATAAAAAAGAACAAAATTTTGCCACTTGCAGCAGCATGGATGGACTTGGAGGGTGTTATGCTAAGTGAAATAAGACAGAGAAAGACAGATAATGTACAATATCACTTATATGTGGAATCAAAAAAAAATGCAACAAATAGTGAATATAGCAAAAGAGAGGCAGACTCACAGGTATAGAGAGCAAGGTAATGGTTACCAGTACAGAGGTTGGGGGTAATACACAGATGAGGGGTGGGAGGTACAAACTATTGGGAATAAGACAGGCTCAAGGACGGATCGTACCACATTGGGAATATAGCCAATGTTCTGTAATAACTGTAAATGAAAAAAACCTTTAAAAATGAATTTTAAAATTGTAATAACCTATAATAGAAAAGAATCTAAAAAAGAATATATATATATGTATAACTGAACACTTTGCTGTGTACCTGAAACTAACACAACATTGTAAATCAACTGTATTTCAATACAAATTTTTTTTAAACTGTATAAAAAATATTTTAAAATAAATAAATAAATAAAAAATTTAAATATGTTTGATTTATAATATCTTTCAAAAGGGTCCCTTTTATTTATTTATTTATTTTTATTTATTTATTTTTTTTTGCGGTACGTGGGCCTCTCACTGTTGTGGCCTCTCCCGCTGCGGAGCACAGGCTCCGGACGCGCAGGCTCAGCGGCCATGGCTGAAGGGCCCAGCCGCTCCGCGGCATGTGGGATCTTCCCAGACCGGGGCACGAACCCATGCCCCCTGCATCGGCAGGTGGACTCTCAACCACTGCGCCACCAGGGAAGCCCCAGGTCCCTTTTAAAAGAATTGGTATTGTTCAGAAAATGGATTATTTCTGGGACTTGTAGGCAAATAGAACACCGACAGCAGTTATAATGGAAGCCCTTTGAGGGTAGGGACCAAGCCTATTCATTCACTGCTGTGCATTTAGTGCCTAGAGCATGCTGAACAAATGAATGAATGAACGTAGACAGCCAGGTTACTCTACAGGGATCCACACCCTGGGTGGACAACATGACCTCTGATGTTGCAGTCAATCCTGAAACCTAATTCTCTGAAATGCTTTTCTAAAAGGAAATTATAGCCCCAGGTGCTGAAGGCAAGACTCTATGAAGCAGCCACTACTTAGGCTATGATATGACACTTTTTAACGTCTCTAAATAGCTATTCTTCACATGACAAAAAACAGACCTCAGAACCTTCCCTGGACCAGCGCTGCTCACAGCCGGGTGTGTCCCTCCCCCGGGCCCTCGGTCAGGAATGGCTGCCAGAGGCCGGCCAGCTGGCCGGCCAGACCCGGTAGTGGTTGTCAAGCCCAACAAAAATCTGTGAGACCTGCCAAAAGAATTCTGAGGCCTCCTGCCCAAGCCCTCTCCCCTTGTCCCTGTTGCCCTGGCAACCAGAGGCCGGGCTTAGTCAGCATTTTTGTTTGACAAGCTGCTTTCTCCTGTCCACTGAGCCTCAATTAAGGGAAGGATGGGGGTAAAAGCAGTGCTGAGTCTGCCTGGGAATAATAACCATTTCCCAACAACACAGAGGGAGCGAAGGCTTCTTCACTTAAGACTCTTCCAGGCCCTGGGGGCTGACGGGAAGCCCTCGAGGTTAAAATCATCTTTGAGGCAGAAGGTCCCCCAGCTTCATATTTAAATGAATAATACAACGAAATACTCTCCTCAGATAAAGCCAAGAGTCTGTTTTTATGTCAAGGAATTGTTCTTTCAGAGGGGTAATTAGGGACTGCGAAGCCTGTTTCTCAATTTCTTACGAGTTACTCAAATTTTCCATTTCCTCCGGTAAAGTTGTAAACATGCCCTTTATGATACTGAGCAAATATTGTGTTGGTTTTTAAGCTGTAACAGCAGAATAATCTATAGTCTTGTGGGCACGTGTGGCTCACAGTATTTTAAAAATTTATGTCCAGAAACGTTGGAGAAAGGATTCCAGGCAGCTTAGAACAGATACGTCCAAACTCACAGCACAACTTCCATGGCTGATACAGAATAAATAAATGACTTCCCAATATATTAAGAAAAAGAGATAACAAACAGTAGTATTCTCTACTACCAATTTTGTTTTAAAAATCAAAATACACATGGATACATATGAAGACTGGAGAGAAATCACCAACATCTTCATAGCTGCTCTCTTTAGGTAAGAGTATAAGTGATGCATACATTCTTTCCTGGTTTTGATTATTTTAAACATTTACTACAATGAATGTGTTCTGTCTTTTCTGTGCGACACTTTTACTTTATTATTATCTTTATTTAGAGTCGAATTCACTCTGTGAAACTGTACAGTTCTAAGTTTTGACAAATACAGTTGTGAAACAGCCACTGCAAGCAAGACACAGAACTGTGCCATCCCCCCCCAAACCCCCTAGTGCCTCTCCTGTGGAGGCAGCCCCTCCCCGATCCTTAACTGTAGCAACCACTCATCTGTTCTCTGTCCCTATAGTTTTGCCCTTTCCAGAATGTCATATGAATGGAATCACACATTGTGAAGTCTTTTTTCTTTTTCCTTTTTCTTTTTGGCTGCACCGCGAGGCATGCGGGATCTTAGTCCCCCGACCAGGGATCGAACCGGTGCCCCCTGCAGTGGAAGTGCAGAGTGTAACCATTGGACCACCAGGGAAGTCCCATTATGAAGTCTTTTGAGTCTGGATTCTTTCAGTTAGTAAAATGCTTTCTCTCATCTCAGAGAAAACAAACAAAAAAGCTACTAAATTATATTTTAAAAAGTTAAAAACTATTTTTTTACTTAAAAAAACTTCATAAACTGAATTCTAACTTTTTTTTTTAATATGAAGGTAGCAGGAAGTACATCTTCAACTGAGAATTGCTTTCTTTTCTAGGGTTGCCGTTTCTTAGATGAGCCTGAAACTGCTTCATGGCGTTTTGGGAAACTTAGCAAAAATAAAACTGTTTATCACGGACAACGGAGAATGGCTTTTATAAGAATTCACTCTCCATAATGTCTGTGACAGACGCTGAAAGCAGAGAAAGTTCCACTTTCCTAATAAGGCCACGTACTGCAGACCTGGCTGGGATCCCCTTGGGCTTGTGGCACCCCAGCCCTTGGAGCACCTGCCACATTCTGAGATAATTCATCAATTATCAGATACAAGCAGTTCAACTCTGTTGCTACAGCAGCCAATGCTAAATTGTAGGGATCATTTTTAACAAAACTCTCCTACTTCAAAAGATTCCTAATCAGGGGAGATACCAAACCTCACCGGCCCTTTGATCCGAGTTCTGTTGGCCTGTGGGAACGAGGAAAAGAAAGAAAGAAGCACCTTATGCTCATTTTCACAGAACTCTGGGTGCATCTGGTCCCTGCTCCAGCTATGAAAGTGAAAGATGGCCGCACTGGGACCCCACGAAGTAAGGAATGGTTTGAATTTATCCTTCTGGCCACCAATCTGGATTAGAGTTCATCATTTTGTCTCCTTTGCTAAAATGTAAGTTATCTGAAGGCAGCCATGTCCCACTTATCTTTTTAGTATTTCCCACAACATAAATGTTGGGTGAATAAACAAATGAAGAGATAAAAGAAGGAATGAAAAAAAATAATTTTCCATCCTGAAATAATGGAGGTTCACTTCAGATCTGTAATCAGACTTTCCTCAACTTCATTTGTTAATATCTCTGGCATGATTTAAGTGACAAGTTAACATCTGAGCCCTCGGCATTGTGAGGTGTACGTCAGACTGTGGAACGAGAACCGAGGAATTGTTTTCTCCACAGCACAATATCAGACTACATGCCTAGAGGAACAATGGCACAGAAACAGAAAAAAGAACAAGAGGGAGAAGGAGATGAAGAAGAAGAAGAAAAAGGAAAAATAAAATAATATTTACATGGCATATAACTCATAAGGACCTTTCACATTTATCATATATTTAACAATGATAAAAATATACAGAGTAATGGGCTTCCCTGGTGGCGCAGTGGTTGAGAGTCTGCCCGCCGATGCAGGGGACACGGGTTCGTGCCCCGGTCCGGGAAGATCCCACATACCGCCGAGCGTCTGGGCCCGTGAGCCATGGCCGCTGAGCCTGCGCGTCTGGAGCCTGTGCTCCGCAATGGGAGAGGCCACAACAGTGAGAGGTCCGCGTACCGCAAAAAAAAAAAAAAATATATATATCTATATATATATACACAGAGTACTGATGACTTCCCAAGAATTAGGAACAAATTCATTCTATTTATTAAAATTTACCAACCTCCTTTCCTATCATAAAGATGGAGCCTAGGAAGGGGCCTCTCTCCCAGAAATTCTCCCCTGATAGGAAGGTCAGGGCCTGCCTGCTGGGCAGGAACTTCAAGAAGACAGGCTGGACAGCTAGGGCCCTCCTGCAAACTAGAGGAAGGCCAGGGGAATTACAAAGTGCCGAGAAAGCAAAGGATATTCAGGAAGTTGTTGACTACGTAGAACAGGGAGTGGGACAGAAAGAACAAATGGCACAGACAATCTTCAGAGCTCATCAGGACCACCACTGCCTCCGTCCCTCTACCTTCCTACCAGGTGCTGGAAGGCGGCTAAACAGGTGAGCCAAATATCACTTTTACTTCCAATCCATTTCCCTGCCGTTCAACTGGCTGAACGTGCAAAGCACGTTGGCTTAAGTGCAAAGCACCCTGGCTTAAGTGCAAAGCACCAAAAGAAAGCGGTTAAAAAAAAAAAAACCCACAAAGGTGATACACATAATACACTAATCCACACCTGAACAATCAGACATCTTGGCAAATGCCACTGTCATCAAACACTCCAACACCATTTACTGTATGGCCTTAAATAATATCTTTGACCCTGAGTATCAGGCTGCTTCTGGATGGGGAACACGTCTGCCACGACTTTAAAAAGTCTCTTTAGACCTTTTTTCCTGTATCCATAATAAAGATAAAAAGACATCAGAACAATCCATTCCATCTTCTTTTCCTCCTCTAACCACACACACACACACACACACACACACATACAAGCTCACACGTTCAAAGCTGAACTACAGGAGACTCTGGGAGCAAATCTGGACAGCGTTCCTCCCCGAGGTCCTGTACAGTGGAGTCAATGCTGTCATGCAGTTCCACAGCCTCTAGGGATCAGCATTTAAGGAACTCGGTTGGTATTTCTGTAATATGAACCATCAATACTAACATTCTGGTTCAAAGGCACCTATGGTTGGAATAAAGGAAACAATTTGGGGCACTTTTCTCCACCCCTTTTCAGAAATACTTTCTGTGGGAAAGGAGGAGGTGGGGTAGGGGAAAGAGAAACACAGAACGAGGCAGAAACTGAGACACAAGTCATTCTTTGCGGGGGAAAAAAAAAACATTTAAACTTATAAATGCTACTATAATACTATTTATATTACTCTATATTATAAAATAGATAAATTATTCCAAATAGAATTGTTATCCAAAGACAGAAAACCATAATACAATCATTTCCTGCTACGAAACATGATACTGTATATCTAAAAACAGTATAAACAAATGCTACCCTGAAATAACCGTGAAAGTTCAGACATAAATCCTCAGGGTAAAAAAAGCACAACGATGGTTATATTACAAAGTTGTATTCCTCAAATTTAGAGGATAGTTCAACAGAACAACAAAGCACAATTTATATTCATTTCCCACATTTTCAAAGGCTATGTATAAGGAATTCTTTTAATTCATCATGTTTTTTAAACTTCACACAGTGTAGATACTTTATATTTTAGAATTTATTTGATGAGAAATACATTATTTACCTATGGCAGGCAATGTATATTTTTGAAAGTATCAGATATAACTAAAAGAAAAAATCGTGTTTACCCTAATACCCCCAGCCCCCTGGAAGAAAGCTTTCTGGAACAGTTAAAACTATTCATTTCCGTCCACATGGAAAGGAAGCTACCCATGTATCTTGCTTCATGTGAGTCATAAGGCAAAGTCTGAAGAATTAAAACAATAAACTGAAGCCTTCCTCCCCAAAATGCAGCCAGCAAAATTTATGAGACCTGAACGCATGGGCTACATTAGTTTAGCAACACAGAAGAGAATTCTGCTTTTGCACAGACCAAGCCACTGAAGCAGGGAGAAAACTGTGGGCTCCTTCATGGATTTTCTTTTCTTTATTTTGTGAAGTGAGGCCCTGAGCCTGACTCACAGAGGACACACACTCTGTTGACTGACTGACTGAATGAGGAAATGGCACTAAGGTCCCTGATCAAAGCCCAGGGGGTTTGGCAGAGCACTCTATCAGAGTCTGTATGCAAAACATTTTCCTTTCTTTTTCTCATGCTCCACGATGGATCAAAGACGGTTGCAGATTCTCTGTCATCTCTTCCGTGGAACATCCCCTCTGCTATCTGCCCTAATTGGGGGTTGAGGGGTGTGCTGTGACTGCTCTGTCCAAGAGAATATGGAAGAACTGACTCTGTGGCAGTTTCCAGAGCCAGGCCCAAGACCCCGGCAGCTTTCAATTCCCGTCTCTTAGAACATTCTCTTGGGGAGACCCAAGCTGCTATGTAATACGTCCCACTGCTCTGAGATTGCCAAGCTAGAGATGCCGTGGGCAAATACTCCAGCTTTTAGTCCTAGCTATGCTCAGTCTTCCAGCAGCCCTTTCCATGGTGCCACACACTTGAGTAAACCCACCTTGGACCCTCCAGGCCAGGCTACCCACCGGTCGACCACCGTTAAGTGACCTCAGTCAAAATCACGTACAGCACGAGAACAGTCCAGCTGAGCCCTGCCCCAATTCCTGACCACGAAATGGCGTGATATAATACAATGGCTATTGTTTCAAGCCACTGAGTTTTGCGATAATGTATTACACAGTAATAAATAACTGGAACGTATTTTTTCTCTCCTTCTAGTGATTAGCAGTGAAAGCCACAGGCAGCCATGCTGATACAGCTAGTCTTTGTACTCACATACGTTTGGCTCTCAAGACAGTGCAAATAGATGTTGGAAGTTTGAAGCAGCGCTTTGGGCTTTTAATGCGATGGCAAGTAGATACCTACCCACTAGCCTTGCCACCAAAGGCCACGAAGCCTCCACCAGGTCCCACCGAAGGCCATACCTGCCTCATGAGCTCCTCTTGACGCATCCTAATTCTCTCTCTCTCCATCTGGATCCTCTGAAGCCGAAGTTTCTGCTGCTGCTGCTGCTGCGTGGTCAGCGCGTTGGGCATACTCATGAGCCCTGCTGGTGGGTTCTGAGGAGGGTGACTCTGCTGGCTCAGGGAACTGGGTGCCATTTGCTGCTGGTGCTGGTGATTCATCACTGCAGGAGGGAAGAACAGGCGGGTTAATGACCAGGGACCACAGCACCTTATCAAAAAGAGATCATCGGAATGCTTTGCGCTTTACACTATAGATTCCTGAGATTCCTTGCAAAGCACTTTCCTGTTAATCATTACTGGTGAAGTAATTATTACCTTAATTCAATTCATGGAGGCTCAGATACTGGCCCTTCTCCTGACTCGCCTAGTCGTGGCTTTTGTGCCCTGTTAAAAACCTGATTTCACACCTTGCCTGTGTTCTAGAATACATTTTAAACCTTTCAGAGAACAGAGTGGTCGTAAGTAAATTCCACACAAGTTGACACAGCATAAAAGCTAATTTCACCAGGACATCTGGGGGTGTGTATGCACAGTCTCAGATAAACTGCATGCTTATGGCAGGGCTAAGGAGGGCATGTGATCATTGATAGGTGGTGGGTAGAAAATAATACTTAGGATGGATGAGTGAATTGACGAGTGACATGTAAAACACAGTACCTAGATCAGGGAGCTACACAAAAGCAGGACGCCATTCACGCTTTGTTAAAAGAGGGTGCCCCAAAGAAATTATTTAGTGAGAAATTATTAGTGAATAATTAGAGAATAATTGAGTGAGAATTATTGTGAGAAAGAAGTGATATAAAAATGCTAACAGCGTTTGTGATTGGATAAAGCCACAAGAAGTGTTTGAAACTTTTTACTGATTTTCTATTTGTCTGCATTTACCGACATTTAAAATTTTGGCATGCAGTACTTCACTTTAGAAAAAAAAATGTAATCCTTTAATAAATTCTATAATTGGTGTCTCCCCACACCCCCCACCCCCACCAAAAAATGCATCTTAAAAAGTGCTAGCTTTCCTCCAAATAGTTTAACCAGTCAAATCTGCTTAACTTCTGCCTGGGTAATATCCTGCAATAAAGAAAACCATGCTTTTCAGTCTATTTGCTCCTAGGTCAGGGCCAAAGGCAACAATGTGTAATTTTATATACTTACTTCATTTCTGAGGAAAAAAAACGCTCAATTTTTGCTATATTTGGTATATTACCTTTAAAAGATAAAATTATTGGCATACTTTACTTAAAGTTCAAAGTAAAATATTTCAGATCATCAGTTTGTTATGGATATTACAAGGGAAAATATTTTATAACTAAACTTTCTTAGATGAATTTTAAATTAGCCTAATCAACTATGTATTAAGTGAATGTGTAGAAAACACACACACACACACACACATTGAAAAGAAAGTACCAGGAAACCCTCCTACACTGTTTGTAGGAATGTAAATTGGTATAACCACTATGCAGAACAGTACGGAGGTTCCTTAAAAAACTAAAAATAGAACTACCATATCAGCCAGCAATCCCACTCCTGGCCATATATCTGGACAAAACCATAACTTGAAAAGATACGTGCACACCTATGTTCACTGCAGCACTATTTACAATAGCCAAGACAGGGAAGCAACCTAAATGTCCGTGGACAGAGGAACAGATAAAGAAGATGTGGTACATATATACAATGGACTATTACTCAGCCATAAAAAAGAATGAAATAATGCCATTTGCAGCAACATGGATGGACCTAGAGATGATCATACTAAGTGAAGTAAGTCAGACAAAGACAAATATCATATAATATCACTCATGTGGAATCTAATTTTAAAAAATGATATAAATGAACTTAGTTACAAAACAGCAACAGACTCACAGACTTAGAAAACAAACTTATGGTTACGAAAGGGGAAACGTAGCGGGGAGGCATAAATTAGGAGTTTGGGATTAACATACACACACTATTATATATAAAATAGAGAATCAACAAGGACCTACTGTGTAACACAGGGAACTCTACTCAATATTCTGTAATAACCTATATGGGAAAGGAATCTGAAAAAGAATGAATATATGTATAACTGAATCACTATGCTGTACACCTGAAACCAACACAACACAACTATACGCCAGTAAAATTTTAAAAAAGAAAAGAAAATACTAACACTGAAGATTTTCTGTAGAAGACCTGGTTTCCTTAAGGAAGAATTAATTCCATGGCAGGAACTTCCTCTGGATGGGAGTAGAGGTGGGGTAAAAATACTTTTTTTTTTTTTTAAATTTACTTATAACTCACTCAAGTCTTTATCACATTCCCACTGTGTGCTGGGCACTGTGTTTGTAGCTGAATAAACAGCTCCTGCCTTCACAGGAACTCACAAGGAACGTGTGAAGAAATGAGGTGGGTTTTTATGCTTGGCTGTGGAGTGCTAGAATGTTAGGCTTTGTAAGGACTCCTGGAAAGCATCTAGTCCAGCTTTTTATTTTGTGAAACCCAGGGAGGTGAGGGGTGTGCTCTGCTTAGAAACAGGTGGAACCAGGGCCACAGTTGAACCCCCAACACTCCGTCCACCTGCCCTTTCAACTGTCCTTGGCCGCCCTCTGCCACACCTGAAACTGAAGACCAGGAACGATCACTGAAACTGAGGCAACCCCTCTACACACAGTTTCCCTTCAGTTGATCGCAAGGAAGCACCACTTAAACAGCAGACCCTCAAAGCACTCAAAACAGGGCCCTGGGACAAAGGTTGCTCAGGTTACAATTAGGAAGGGCTCAAGGAAGGTTTGGACAGATGTACAACTCTGCTCAATCCCAGGGAAGTCACTCGAGGCAAGGTAAGATACTGGAGTATTCTGCCCAAACAGTTTGGGCTTCACTTCCCGAATCAAGCCCACCACCAAGAACTCTCATTTCTTGGCACCGTCCCTGGCACACAAGGAAACTCAGTAAACGATGGGATGAATGACTGAAACCAGCTGGGCATTCCTTATGTTCTCAGTTTGAGAACAGAAAAAAAGCACAGCTGTGATCAATGCCAAAATAACTGAAATAAGTACGCCATTTCTACAGCTTGTTGGAGCATAATCACAATCTCTATTTGAAGGCCTGGGTGGGAGGGTCAGGGATGGGGCACACACTGTGTCATCGGGGAAAAGTTCTCTTAAATACCAATTCAAGTAAGACAAAGTCCAGATATCCAGAAGGGTTTAATTCATAAGACCTCCTTCAGGCCAGGAGAAGGATGCTTAGATGGAAGAATAGTGATTATCTCCAGGCACAGTCGTTTTTGAACCTTCTGAAAAAGTATGCTCCTATTTTTCTGATGTAACTACTATAGACAAAAAAAAAAAAAACCAAATTGTGTCTATAAGAGAAATGTGTAAATTGAATATTTCCAATATCAGAAATCCCCAGGTTAGGAAAAAAGCTTAAAAATGTTAAATTTTTTTGTTAGCAGTTCAGAGGTTATGTTAATTTTTATAACTTAGGTTCTTTGAAAAATATTAAAACTGGCTCAAGTCTGGTACTTACTGACATGACAAATCAGACCCATCTGCCATAACTTGGGAAGACAGCATTGTCAGTCTACTCACACAGGATTCTGTTACTCCACTCCACACACTGTCCAGATACTGCTTGGCAGGTTTTATTGATGTCTGCATCCTTATCTGGGGGAGTCTAAGACTTGGAGAAGATCTCTTCCAAAACCACACCCTTGCGAGCCTTTGAAACACCAGCCCTTACGGCAACCATCCATTGGGGAGGCATGGTGGACATGCTGCTTTCTTCCATTTAATTTAGATTTGATCATTCAGACTACACTCAGACTAAACATCTCCAGCTATTAACTGTAGTGACTGGAAAAGAGTAGAACTTAGCCAGTGGCTTTGTTTTCAAAATAAAGCACACCCACCAACGGAGAAGTCTATATGAGAATATTCACTATGGTATTGTCCATAACAGCAAAAGACCAAAAACAGTGTCCACCAATAAGAGATCATGATCCATTCATTCAGAGGAATTCTATGTGGCTATTCTGAAGAATAAAGAAGCTCTGTAGGTCCTTCTATGGAACAATCTCTAAGAAACAATGTTTAGAAGAGGGAAGAAAAAAAAATCCAAGGAAAAGAAATGCATGTAAGAGCATGCCACTATTTGTAACTAGAAAAATGGAGGCAGCGGGCATTCATATCATATCAATACATATACAGCAAATCTCTCTAGGAAAATACACAACAGTGGGTGCCTCTGGAGAGGAAACGGGGTGTCAAGGATGGGAGGAGATCTTCCTTTTCCTCTTCTGCACTGTTTGAAGTTTTTCTGTGTGCATTTATTATTTATGTAAAACATAAAAATGTGAAAGTGAAAAACAGAAAACAAAAGCACGGTCATGGCTTCCCTGGTGGTGCAGTGGTTGAGAGTCCGCCTGCCGATGCAGGGGACACGGGTTCGTGCCCCGGTCCGGGAAGATACCATATGCCGCGGAGCGGCTGGGCCCGTGAGCCATGGCCGCTGAGCCTGCGCGTCCGGAGCCTGTGCTCCGCAACGGGAGAGGCCACAACAGTGAGAGGCCCACGTACCGCAAAAAATAAACAAATAAATAAAAAAGCATGGTCATGTATGCATCAAATATGCAAAATATTTTCTTGGTGGACTGAAAGGAGGTAACCCCCAAATTATTTGAAAAAAAACAAATAAGGCTTAAAATATAGTCAAGATCCTCAAAACTAAGAGCCTGCCTGGTGCAACTTCTTGTGAAGGTGAGGAAACAATACCCAGAGAAACAGTGAATTTGGTCAAAATCATAAAATGGTCCAGGGCCTAGAAGCCAGGTGTCCTCCCTGACTCAACTCAGGTGCCCATGATTCCACCTGTCACTCTGTTCCCTCTATTCGTTTCATTTCAGACTGTTTTTGAATCTTTTATTAGGTTGAATCTCATGAACTTCACCGATGGTTGAGGTTCTAGCTACTCAAAGACAAAGAGGCAACAGAGGCCCAAGACAGAGACAAACAGAGAGGAGGTCCTCAGGAGAGCACAGGAAGGAAAACATCTAGACTTGCAATGAACAAAATACTCCTTGGGATAATATTCCATAACATTTTAGGGAGAGAATAGTTCAGTTTAAAAAAAAAAAAAGAAAGAAAGAAAAGCAGCAGAGTATCTCAAATGCAGTATCTGAGGCCAAACCAGTTAAGGGCAGACTGCCACTAAATGCCTCAAAAAGGCTAAAGACCTAGTCAAGTTCTAGACTTTTGCCAGTCCCCACAGAAAGGAATAACCCAAACAGAAGATTTCTCCATTGAAGCAGGAATGTATCAAAACTAAAGCAGAAAAAAAAAAAAAAACTAAAGCAGAGACTTTTTTTTTTCCTTCCAAGAGAGTCAGAATTTAAATTGAAACCCACATGTATCTTTTTCATTCTTTTCATCTCCTTTTCCTTTCTCTCTTTTTTTTCTTTCTTCTTTGATAATTGGCTTTCTCTTCTGTGTTTCGCAATTGAACATAACCAAGCTCTACAGATATGTAACCAGAAACATTTCACTGCTATTATTCAATATAAAAGAAAACACCAAGAAAAGCAAAACTCCACAGCATCTGAGATATGAACACTCTTTTGATTTAATGATTGTATCCTTGGTGAAGTAAACGGTCAACATGGGAATGGGGTGTGCAGAGGGGGTGACTACCCAGACTCTCTGTTCAATGCTGCCCAGGACGCTGATGCACCCTCTGACCAGCTCCAGCAAACACACTTGGTCACGTCTACAAAGCCCCACAAGTAGGCTTGAGGCCAGGAAGGTCCCTGGACTCAGTTCTAAGCCTACACATCATTTGTTGTATAAGAAGCAGACGTGGAAAAGGTGAAGGCTTCACTCCTGAACTTTTGCCTTTTGCAGCAGCAGGAACAGAGAGCGACAGCTCATAGACAAAGTGTTTGGGCAGCTTCCCCAAGCCAGGAGCTGCAGACGAGGAGGGAGGCCAGGGAATCAGGTTGTCCAGCGGGCCTCCTGGAATGTTTGACAAATGTCTTTCTGGCCTCGGAGAGGTTCAGTGGCTTGCTTTTCTGTGTCCTGGGCTTGCTTCCCTTGTTTTTAAAATAGGCTATGGTTACACACACACACACACACACACACACACACACACACACACACACACACACACAAAATGCCAAATGAAGAAAACAAAACCACAAGATTAGGCTCAACTACAAAACCTGTCACGGGCCTGCATGGGGCTGGCTCTGAGCAGATTATGGAAAGGACAACCAGCTTGCCAATGGCTAGAAGCCACACCTAAGCCCTAGAAAGACACAGAAATTACTTTATTCCCTTCAAATCCTTCTCCCTGACGCACATGTGAATCTGGGGAGGGCAGAGAGGAATACCTTTTGCTAGTTATCCACTGTTGTTCAAGATACAAAGTAACAGAAAAACAAAACGAAACAAAATGCAGGGAAAGTGGGGGTTATAAGAGACTGCCAGAATATCTGCTGAAACTCTCCATCAGCAAATGTTGATTTAACAGGAAAATCTCAAAGATGGTTTAATTTGTACTCCGGTTTTCGCGGGTGGTAAACAGAATCTTGCTAAATGAACTTCAGTTCCACATATTCAAAGTAACCTTTTAGTTTAGTTTTGGGGTTTCTTTCTTTCTTTCTTTCTTTCTTTTTTTTTTTTTTTTTTTAACACTTTTATTTATTTATTTATTTATTTTGTGGTACGCGGGCCTCTCACTGTTGTGGCCTCTCCCGTTGCGGAGCACAGGCTCCGGACGCGCAGGCTCAGCGACCATGGCTCATGGGCCCAGCCGCTCCGCGGCATGTGGGATCTTCCCGGACCGGGGCGCGAACCCGTGTCCCCTGCATCGGCAGGCGGACTCCCAACCACTGCGCCACCAGGGAAGCCCTCTTTCTTTTTTTTTTTTTTTTTTTTACAAGCTTCTATGATAAATCATCAAGCATTCCAAAGAACCCTTCTAACATCATCCCTTGAGCGTGGGAAGAGCTTTGAAGAGGCTGACTTTTTGTGAAAACCTGGTTGCAGTTTCCTCAAAGCAGATGGATATGCAACATTCGAATACTGTACGCACCGTGGGTAAAATACACTTGATGTGGGACGTGGGAAACTTCTTCCTCCCGTTTGGAACAGGTGTTTAATTCAGTTTGACGTTTGGGCTAATACGTTTATATACATTGCATCAGAAACACATTCCAGAAACCTAAACACCCATGAGAGGGCAACACAAGCTCTCCTGCATCATGGACTGTTAACAACGGGAAGCGTGATGACCACTCCATTCTCTGTCCCTGCTCTACAAATGCTGAAACGGGTCTGTCACGGTGAGTGACCAGTTGTCTTAAGTTTGACTAATGGGTTTCCTGGGACACAGGACTTTCAGGGCTAAATCCAGGGGAGTCCCAGGCAAATGGGATGGTTGGTCACCCTAAGCCTGTGAATGTCCGTGTCCCCAGAGCTAACTCATGGCAGTAGAACCCAAGTTTCCTATTTCCACGCTAACATGTTTCCTTACAAAGAGAACCAGCGCCCGTATGAAATAACCATTTGATATTTAGAATGACAGTCAGGCTGCCCAGATTAGCTCTCAGTGTGTCCTCCATGGGTTACAACTAGCTGTCCTGTCCTTTTGTACCCATACAACTTGGTAATTGGAGAGGGAATATGACTCCTGCACTTACTCTGTAACTTTTTAAGGAAATCAAGCACTATTTATGACATTGCATTGCATCACTTGTAAACATGTACTTGGTTAAGGCTGAAAGTCAGGAAATCTTTTCTGTTGGATTCTGGGCTGGGCTATACACACAGAACAGAAGCTCTTTTAAGAAACACTGAAGCGTTTTCTTCCTGTGATTTGAACTCTCACTTTCCTGGGGGCTGGATTTGTGCTCTTTATAAATAAGACCTAGGAAGGAGCCAAGTCTCCCCCTGCCCCTTGGAACCAACCCCAATGATACGGATGTTCCTTATAAACATAGAACACAAATAATTTAGTGCATTTCAAACCTGACTTGCCGATGCATACAGTAGGCACTAAATACATTCTCCCTGAACTAAGCTTCAGGGTTTATGGGTCAGAAATTGGTGTAAGATATCAGTTCATTTGTAAGAAGATGATCAGCATAGACTTTTTTCTAATTTAAAAGAAACATAATAAAGAAGAAAACTCAGAATAAACTGGAAATCCCTCCCCACCACACACAGACACAACTCTTTCTCTCGAGGATGCGTTTTAATCACTACTCCCCTAATCTTATAAGTGAATATTTAATGGATACTAGACTTTTGTTGCTGCTTTCTCTTTACTTCCAGAACATAGTTCCTTGTTCAGGACCCATTGCATTTTGCTCTGTTTTATCATTAGTGGTTTACAAACCCCACCACACTCATCACAGCTGGGGCCGTGTATTTACACTACTTTGAAGCATCACCATAGAAGTTCAGGCTGGAAGGGGCTTAGTCCATTTCGACCAAGGTTCTCAATTCTTCTTTTTAGCAGCAGGATCTTTCTCCAGAGCCTGATATATGGCATGAGGCAGAGACACCCGATATGTGCAGGGGCTCATTCACAACACGCCTGGGGCCTGTGCTGGTGCCAGTGAGCGCTTAAATGGCAGCCCCTTTGACTCTCTTCTCTAAATTTTCTTGGTCTGGCTTTCACTGTGCTTTCCCTACAGGCGTTTCCCAACTCTTGTGTCAAAATATTAAACAAAGTTTTAAAATATGTTGAACAGACACAGCTCTTGGAGACTGAATACTAACCAAGCTTAGCTTCTGCTCACATGCCCCTGAAACCCTGGCATGGGGCCTTGGGACACAATTTAAAACCACTGACTTAAGCCAATTCACTCATTTTTGAAATGAAGAAACTTGGAAGGTTAAGTGACTCAGCGCAAATCACAGGCATAGACTGTGACAAACCTAGGAAGCCCAGGGAATGTGCTGGAATGCATGGCTGGCATCGGCTGCATTGACCACCAATCACTGCCCTGTCCTGCAATCAAAAAATATTTACTGAGTGAAATTTGGTGACAAGGATTGAGGAGTTTCCTTTTCCCTGTTTCATGAAAAGGTCTAATGCAGACTAATTTAATGAACTTATTTACTTATAAAATGATGAAATCAACACGGATCACATGTTACAATGGCACCCTGTGCGATCTGGTTTTACAGAGAATGGTATAGGGCTTTCTTCTTCAGGCCTTAGAAAAAAAAAAAAAGACAAAATCAGATAACTTTGAAGAGTTCCATTTCATAATTCAGGAAGGTTTCAAGGAGAAGAGGTGCCGCCATCAGGCAATACTAGCCCTTCTGGCCACAGCGGCTTTGCGGAAGTAATGATATGCAACAGACAGAAGCCGAAACAGGTGTAAATCGTATCTGACATATATGCAGACCCAGCCACACCAAGCTTCAAAAATATTTCAGCAGCAAGAGTGCCTGGGTGCAGCTGCGGGTCTTTTCCTCTCTGTTTATGGGCCGTACATGGCTTAACTCATGTGAACTGGCCAATGTCAGGTGTCACGCAGCCCTGTCTGATGGAAAACACATGTCTACGGAGGTAGAAAAGAAAAACCCAGCCTCAGTCCAGCCTGGACTCAGTCACGATACGATGAAGGGGGGGGAAAGGGCTGCAGACACGTCTCTCGCCCTTCTTGCGCCTCTCTCAGCTCCTGCTAACAATGAGTCGCTTGTTTCTCTTATTTCCCAGAAACAGTATTAGCCGTCCAACAAGGTCAGCAAAAAAAAAAAAAAAAAGGCAGCCTTTCACTTCAGGGTGCATTTGGTTCCAAAAATCTGTAAAGCATTAAACCAAGAAGCTGCACCATCCCAACTTCACACTGAGCCCTTTACTCCAATTCTGGGTGAGAATAGCTATAAGGAAATTTCTCAGCTGGCTCAGTTGATAAGGCATAGAGTTCTGGGATCCCTGTGCATTCAGCCACACTTTCTCGGCTTCAAACCTTAAAATCACTTCCAGTGCCACCAAAACTGAACAGGTGGACCTTAGGTTTTCCAGATGCCTCCAGCTGGTCTGGTTTTAGACTTGTAACCCAAGCTGCATTTACTTCACAAGAAGCCCTGAATTTTTAGCACCAGCACACGATTTTCCTACTTGCTCTCCTGTCTGCCCGTCCAAACAGTAATCTAGTCAACAAACCAGGGTGCGAGTACTCAGGCAACTCTGCTCTCTTAGGTATAAAGATGGAAATGCCTATAACCTAGGTTTCTATGTTTTCCTAGCAAATGCATCATCTACAATGTATATTTTATTGGCATTTAAAGGATTACAACATCGGTTTTCATGGTTTTGACAGATCCAGGACAAGCTAGAAATAAAAAGAAATCACATCTTTCTAGCATGTTCATTTATCTGGGTCCTTCTGCTGTACAGAAACCATATTTCTTCTACCTAAAGCAGCACCAGAATGTGCTACTCAGATTCCATGTGATTTCTGGATGTCTCAAGATTTATCAAAAGTGGCCAGGAAGGAAGCACACCTGTGAAGGCAGTGAATTTAGGCAAATAAGAACTCGGAAAAAAGGAAACTGGGTGCTTCACTGTGCTGCTTCACAAAGTTACCTTTGTGTCTCTGAATTTAATTCCATGGCCTGGCAACAGCAGCAAAACCAAAACTTTTCTTGTTTTATTATCTTCAGACAATAGGTATCCTATTATCCCAGCGGGAAATGGAAACTCTGATTCATGCGTTTATCTTCATTAGTCAGGAGAGAGTTTATCGTAGCTTTTTATTGGTTAGCTTTCCTGAATGATTTTAAAACTACTCCAGGTGCAAAGTGTGGCAACCCAGGGTTAATAACAGAAAATGAATCCGCAGCTGCGTTCCACAAGAAGCGAGGAGAAGTTGCCAGTGTGGGCTGCAGTTCTTAATCTGTTTTCTTTTTATTACGTGCCATTTTAGTAAACATCTTTATTATTAAAAGAGCTCATACAACAGACGCTCCAAGAGGTAAGTCAAAGGATTTGAACGATTTATGAAAGAGAACATGTATTTACTAATCAAACATGGAAAGATTTTCAGCTTCACAAGGAATCATAGAAATGCAAATGAAAGAGCCATTCTTCAGCAATCAAATTAGCAGAAATAATACAGTAAGGTGATGTGGGTGTTTTGCATCCAGCCATGAGTACTCAGGAAAAAAAAACCAAAACAAAACAAGAATTTAACCAGGGGTAGCAGGATTAAGAAATCTGCTAAAATTATTTGTCAAGTTTTGGGACTTTGTGCTTATATGCATGTACCCCTAGATCTTATAGGATTGCTAGTGACCCCAAAAGGCTAATTGCCTTTGAAATGAAAATGTATCAAAATACTAATAGTGGTGGTGCTCGGACGGTAAGCCTATGGATGATTTTTTTTCTTTCTGGTGTTCCAAGTTTCATTTAAATATTCACTCACCAAATATCTGCTGAGCCCCGTGCAGGTGCAAGGCCCTGTTTCTAGGTGCTAGAGATACTGATGAATATGGCTCACCACAGCCATGATGCCCCATAGGCCCTGGCCCTTCAGGAGATTATAGTCTAGTGGGGAGACACAACAGCAAATATATAGTATAATTCTAACGATAAGGGCTTTGAACAAACAAATGCAGAACTATTTGAGACAGGCATTCCTTCTGTGCCTGAGGAGGTAATGTGTGATCTAAAAACATCTGGATGAAGTGCAGAAATCGGGGTAGGGGGCATACTAGGCTGAGGGAGAACAAGTGCAAAGGTCCTGAGGTGGGAAGGGGCCTGACCTGTAGGCTTGGAGTACTTGAGCAAAACAGGGTGGCCCATGTGGCTGAGGGGCACAGGGGGAGAGGCAGGGACCAGGGCCTATGGGGCATCATGGCTGTGGTGAGCACTACAGTTAGCCTCTGTTCCAAAGTGATAGAAATCTCCTTCGGGCTACTACATGAGAAACTGTCAGAGTATTTCATACACTATGGTGAAATAAAAAATTCTGAAGAAATCAACAGATGGAGAAGTTAGGGATCTGTGTCTCTGAGCTGTTGTCTCTCAGCCCTGTGAGGTTGTTCAGAGTCATCTTTGGGCAAGAAAAGAATAAGCTCTGCGGTGGAGGTAAGGAGAAGTAGAAACCAAAACAGCTCTGCTCTTTAAACACTTTCAAAAGGCGATTCTGGTCCCAAGCCAAACAAAAACAAAAACCGACGCCTCTAAATTTCATTTGTCAGGAGGTGCCAAGGGGGCCCTGTTCTTAAAAACGGAAACAAAACAAAACACACACCACCAACAAAAAGCTACAACTCTGGATTTTCTAAATTGTATGCCCGAGTCCAGCTGGGTACGCGGGGTAGCCTTGTGGTCTGCAGCCGTTCCTGGCTGGTTCTCTGAGATGATGCCACCACCTAGGGTCAAGGAAGGGTAAAGAAAACCTCTCTCTAGAACTCCGGGTATTCACAGTTGGGAGACTTTTTGAGGACTGCTAGATCGCAGTGTCTGGATCATGTATGGGGAATTAGCAGGAGAACTCCCCCTTCGGCCTCTATACCTGGAAAAGCTTTGCTTCTCCTCCACACCAGGCAAGCCTTTCCCTGATGGATGCTTTGACTCCTGTAACTGAACATATCTCGTCCTCCGAGCACGAGCCCCCCGAGTCTCAGAATCAAACCTGTAGGCACCTCTAGCAACCACACGAGGCCTGCAGTATGCGTCTTTCTCCCTGACTTTATTATTTTCTCAGCCACAGTCTTCTACCCCAACTTAAGTCAATTATTTATATGTATACTTTTTTTTTTTTTTTTTTTTGCCACACCATGCGGTATGTGGGATCTTAGTTCCCCAACCAGGGATCAAACCCACGCCCCCTGCATTGGAAGTGCAGAGTCTTAACTGCTGGTCCACCAGGGAAGTCCCTATATGTAGACTTCTGAATTAAGTGTGTGGGAAGAGGCAAGAGTAGAATCAACAGATGGAAGTGTCACAGTTTCATTTCAAAGCTCTATCTCTCTATATACAGCTACACCAGTATAGCATTTTTAAAAATTTTATATTGGAGTATATTTGATTAACAATGTTGTATTAGTTTCAGGTGTACAGCAAAGTGAGTCAGTTATACATATACATGTATCTATTCTTTTTCAAATTCTTTTCCCATTTAGGTTGTTACATAATATTGAGTTCCCTGTGCTATAGAGTAGGTCCTGATTGCTTATCCATTTTAAATACAGCAGTGTGTACATGTCAATCCCAAACTCCTAATCTATCCCTCCCACTACCCTGCCCCCCTGGTAACCATAAGTTCGTTCTCTAAGTCTGGGAGTCTGTTTCTACACCGATATAGTATTATTATTGTTTTTTTTTTGCAGTACGCGGGCCTCTCACTGCTGTGGCTTCTCCCGTTGCGGAGCACAGGCTCCGGACGCACAGGCTCAACGGCCATGGCTCACGGGCCCAGGCGCTCCGCGGCATGTGGAATCTTCCCGGACCGGGGCATGAACCCGCGTCCCCTGAATCGGCAGGCGGACTCCCAACCACTGCGCCACCAGGGAAGCCCCTAGTATTATTTATGAATTAAATAGTGGTCTGTGAAGCCTAAGTGACCATACTAGATATGGCATTTGCTCATCATCCAGAGGACGGAAAAGAGTTTACATGACCTGAGGCCACATCTTACAGAGTCCTGGTGGACCAAAAAGCTTTTCCTCTTATTGCACTGTCTTTGTGGGGCACACTCATGAGAGGAGCCAGCTGACCCAAGAAACTCCTCCCATATCACCCATTCTAGGACAAACTGGCATCACATGCCTTCTGACAGGATGCAGGGAGAAGAATACAACATCACTTCTGTGGTACTCCTGCCCAAAATGTATAACCTAAATCTAAACCAGGAGGAAACACCAGACAAAGCCAAATTAACATCAATCTTCAAAATAACTGGCCCATACTCTTCAAAAATGTCAAGGTCCAGAAACACGAGGGCTGAGGAATCATTCTAGGTAAAAGGAGATTAGGGAGACAGGACAATTAAATGCAATGCATAACCTTCAATAGATCCTGGACCAGAAACCAGAAAGGCCATAAAGGACATTACTGTGGGGACTTTCCTGGTGGTGCAGTGGTTAAGACTCCGTGCTCCCAATGCAGGGGGCCTGGGTTCGATCCCTGGTCTGGGAACTAGATCCCACATGCATGCCACAACTAAGGAGCTGGTGAGCCGCAACTAAGGAGCCCACCTGTTGCAACTAAGACCTGATGCAACCAAATAAATAAATAAATAAATATTTAGGGGGGAAAAAGGACATTATTGTGGCAAATGAAATTTCAAATATTGACTGTGGATTAGACAACAGTATTGTACCAATGTTGAACTTCGTGATTTTCATACTATACAGGCATACCTCAGAGATATTGAGGGTTCGGCTCCAGACCACTGCAAAAAAGCAAGGCATACAAATTTTTTGGTTTCACAGTGCATATAAAAGTTATGCTTTGGGGGTTTCCCTGGTGGCGCAGTGGTGGAGAGTCCGCCTGCCGATGCAGGGGACACGGGTTCGTGCCCTGGTCCGGGAGGATCCCACATGCCACGGAGCGGCTGGGCCCGTGAGCCGTGGCCGCTGGGCCTGCACGTCCGGAGCCAGTGCTCCGCAGCGGGAGGGGCCACACAGTTAGAGGCCCGCATACCGCAAAAAAAAAAAAGTTATGGTTATACTATACTGTAGTCTATTAAGTTTATTACATATACACATATATATACACACACACATAGACAATATATATAATGCAATGGCATTATGTCTAAAGAAAGTACATACCTTAATTAGAAGGTAGTTTATTGTTAAAAAATGCTAACCCTCATCTGAGCCTTTAGTGAGTCAATCTCTTTGCATTAGTAATCAAAGTACACTGATCGCAGATCACGATACCAAATATAATAATAATGTTTGAAATATTGCACGAATTACCAAAATGTGACACAGAGACACAGAGTGAACAAATGCTGCTGGGAAAATGGTGCTGGTAGATTTGTGTGATGCAAATTTGCCACAAACCTTCAATTTGTAAAAAAATGCAGGATCTGTGAAGCACAAAAGTGAAGCCCAGTTAATAGGAGGTCTTCCTGTACTGTGCTTAAGTAAGAACACATCCTTTTAGAAAATATGATCTGAAGTATTTACGGGGAAAAGGGCATAACATCTCCAACTTAGTCCTGAAGAGTTCAGAAAAAAAAAAAAAAAAAATATATATATATATATATATATATATATAAAACATCTTCATATGGAAAAAGAGAGATAAGCAAATGAGGCAAATCATAAACAATTAACAAAGGCAAATCTGGGCAAAGGGTATGTGGGAGTTCCTTGTACTATATTTGAAACTCTTCTGTAAGTTTTAGATTATTTCAAAATAAAAGGTGACATATTACAGCAAAGAAAAAACTTCCCCTAAACACACCCTAAACTCCCTGGAGATTGAAAATTCTCAGCCTGGCAGAGTCCAGACAAACCGTGTGGTATACGGGCCGTTGTGCAGCGATGTTATTTCTCTTCGAGGAAACTGCTACTGCTCAGTGGTTTTGAGAACTGACTGGGGTTTGGAGGGAGAGAACCCTAATTGTAACAGGTGCTTCATGATCCTGATACCCAGCCTCGCCACCTCCATCCCCGACCCCAACTGTTATTTGTGGACAAAAATACTTGTGGCTGCCATTTCAGTAAACAAAGAGTGGTGCCCGCCATCAAGTCAGCAGCCGACCCCAGTGGTGAGCCCTGAGGAGCACTGAGGATGGAGAAAAAAAGGATGCTGGCCCTAGATAATCAACATGTAAATCAAAGGAGTAACTTCAACGAGTCCAGGCTCCTGCATCTTCCCATACATAGAAAAGCACTAAAGTCATTAACTTGAGATGTCTGTTTTTTATGATTAGTAGTAATCTTTTGATGTGCGACTATTTTTTTTTTTAAAGCAAAAACTCCTATATATCACGGCACCTCCCTTACCTCTTCAGAACAGCCCCTCAGAGCTATCTGAGGGGCTGTCTCCTGGGCTACAGTCCTCAGTAAGGTGTCCGAATAAAACATAATTCTCAGCTTTTAGGTTGTGCGATTTTTTTTCAGTCGACACATCACAAGAAAAAGAAAAAACTATGTGTGGTGATGGATGTTAATTAGATTTACTGTCGCGGAACCTCCCTGGCGGTCCAGTGGTTAAGACTCCGCGCTTCCAATGCAAGGGGTGCGGGTTCAATCCCTGGTAGGGGAACTAAGATCCCACATGCCGTGTGACATGGCCAAAAAAAAGGATTTATTGTCATGACTACTGTACAACATATACACATATCAAATCACTGTGCTGTACACCTGAAACTAATATAATGTTTATGTCACTTACATCTCAATTTTTTTTAAAGAGAAAAAAAAATCTCATTTTTAAAAAATAGAGAGCCTGAAAAGACAGGACAAAGCGGTGTCCTATGGGACTGGTCTTTCAGAAGAAACAGCTCTGGAAAACTGTACCTAACAACAAGACGCTGAACTAAACAATTACAAGTTTTCTTGGGTAGAACCTGGGCTCCAAGAGTTAGCTGACTATAAAGCTTGAGGCCCTGGGATGAAAGGCCCTCGCTTCCCAGGATCAGAGGTGAAGACACTGTTCCATGTTGGCCTTCTCGATAAAAGGAAAACTGGACAAGCTAAGAAGGGCAGAGTGGAGGCTGGAGAAGGAGCTTTCATTTGCAGCTGCCCTGAGCATTCATTTTGCTAGGATGGGATGATCCAATTCCATCTGGGGAGAAATGATAGCTCCATTCTAATTAATTCAGGCATTATGGCACTTGATAAGAGTGAAAATAGAATCTTTTTCTTGATATTTAAAATGTAAGCTTTGAAGCAGCTATATGAAAGTCTTGTGAGCCAGGACTAAATCAGCCACATTAATTTTCCTTTTTTTTTTTTTCCTTTATTTTTTTTCCATCTCTGCAAATATTTAACTCTTGGCAAAACTGAAAACTCACTCTTCACTGGTGCCTGAGAAATATAATACTGGAAAGGAAAAGGACGAAAATAATATGGAATGAAATGCATGACATGTACTGGGAAGCAAACTTCAAATGAAACTTCCATTTATGGCTTAGTCAAAAACATATGGATATGCAAGCTGAAAACCAGAGCTAGTGGGAAAGCTAGGTGCCTGGCTAAAAATACACTTTTTGTGGCAACCTGAAATCATTTTTTTGTAAAAGAAAGTAGCAGCCCAAACAAATCCTCCCCAACACACACAGTGGACCTGCAGACAACTACTTACTTAGTTCAATGAAAGTAAACCAGGTCAAAATTGTATTTTTTTTAAAAGGAATTCTCATACTTTCCTAACAAATTAACATTCCAAAGAAAATGGAAAAAATGAGGAAATTAAGGAAGGCACAAAAATTTATGTACAAGAATATTTACCGCAATATCATTTATCATAATAAAAAATAGAACCAATCTATACGTCCCTCAATAAAAGAACTGGTTAAGTAAATTATGGTAGAGTCACACAGTGGCATATTGTACAGTCATTAACATGATGTAATGGTGTATAGAAAGAAATATGCCCAAGTCCATTCATAACTTAAATACATGTACAAACTAAACAATGAGAATCTAGTTTGTACCTATCAGAATTATAAAGACTAAAATGTTTGATAATGAACATTATTGGCCAGAGTAAGAATAATATTGGCCAGGGAGAAAGAAACACTTTAATACACTGTTGGCAGGAGTGTAAATTGGTGAAACGTTTTTGGAGGGAAGTGGAACATCTATTACAACTTTAAATGCACATAACCTTTGACCCAGGAATTCCACCTCTGCAAAATTATCCTATACCTAAACAGCATACGGCACAAGGATTTACATACAGGGACGCACATTGTGGCATTGTTCAATAATAGCAAACAATCAGCAAAGAACCTAAATATCCAGCCTAGGGGACCGGTTGAATAATTATGGTTCATCAGTAGAATGGAATATTATTTACTGCTAAAAAAGAATAAATACATCTATAAGTGCTAATTTAGGAAGCTCTCTAAGATATGTTAAGTTTTAAAAAGGCACATACATCCAACCACACGTATGTATGTAGAGTATTTCTGGAATACAGATGGCCCTCTGTATCAATGGGTTCCGCATCCACGGATGCAACCAACTGTGGATAGAAACTGAATCTCCAGATGCGGAACCACGGATACGGACGGCAGACTGCACTGCACCATTTTATGCAAGGGACTTGAACATCCTTGGATTTTGGTATAGTGGGGGTCCTGGAACCAATCCCCCGTGGTTACCGGGGGAAGAGGGAAGGCTGTACTGAGGAAGCTGGTAGTAGTGGTTTCCCTGGGGAGAAGAGAAGGGCGGAGGGTCCTGGTGTGAAGGAGACTTACTTCTCTTGAATGCTCTTTAGGACTGTTTGAAAATTTCACCATGTTTGTGTTACTTTTCCAATAAGAACAGCTAATCAAAAAATATCTATTGAAACAGAAAGATGCTCATGATATATATTAAGTGAATAAAGCAGGCTACAAAAAAGAACGTAGAGGATTCTCCAACCTCTTTTGTTTACATTTGTATTGAAAAAAGACAAATACGAGACAATGTTAGTGTGGTTTTGAACGGTCAGATTACAGTGTTTTTTATTTTCTCATTTTTTGCTGATCAGTATTGTCTACAGTGACCAAGTAGTAATTATATAACATGGGAGGAAAATAACATTCTTTTTTTTTTTTGCGGTACGCGGGCCTCTCACTATTGTGGCCTCTCCCGTTGCAGAGCACAGGCTCCGGACGCGCAGGCTCAGCGGCCATGGCTGAAGGGCCCAGCCGCTCCGCGGCATGTGGGATCTTCCCGGACCGGGGCGCGAACCCGTGTCCCCTGCGTCGGCAGGTGGACTCTCAACCACTGCGCCACCAGGGAAGCCCCGAAAATAACATTCTTGAATCTTGCTGCCTCAAATATGTTTTCGAATCTTAATTTTTCCTGCATTTTGTTATTTTTTTTTAAACCAGGGAGATGGCTGATCTTCCTCTCTTCAGTGCACGTAATGAGGAAAGACCATGAAGGCTTTTGTTTTCCTGGCTTCTCTTATGGTATTATTTTGCTGACTTCAACACAGAGAATTATCCAGAGTCAAGCGTGGCAGAACAGCTGTTCCTGACCACCAGCAACTGCAAAACACCCCGGGAATAAATTTAGACTTCCAGCAAGGGAGAAGAAATCAATCTTGCAGTTGATACAGGGTGGGGGAGGTGATGATCAGGTGGGGACAACATCACCAGGGGCCCCAAAGACGAGATCAAAAAAAAGTGTCCAAATGTCACTCAACACTTATCATTTTGGAACAAGTGGCCGAAGGACAAGCCATCCCAGAATCCCTCTGCCTAAAACTGTAACTGGGCAACATTCTCCACAGCAAGGAAGTTCCTGAGGACAAACTACTGGAAGTCAGCCAGCAGATAGTACTAAAACTGTCCCAATTATTTTTAAAACTCTCGAAACAGAGGCCCGCAGCTTAGTGAAGAGATTAGACTCCATTAAAAATAAATAAGTAAATGAAGGTCGTGTCCACAAAGAAGGGAATGAGGAAAAGCTTGACCTGGCCTTTACCTCTTTCCTAAGAGACTCTGTGCTTCTTTGGGGTATGGGGTGCCCCTCCGGAATTTTTCAGGGCTTTAAGCTTGCAGAGGCCTGACTCTTTGGTCAGCTCTCAGCTAGCAAAGTTCAAGATGGGCTTATACACTGACCCTATGAATTTAGACAATACACTTCAATAATCTAGTTGCCAAACTGCAACGTCTCCCCTGGTTTTTGAAGTTTACTTGGTATGACTGGGGTCAGAACTCTCTGGAAAGTGGCTTCAGCATTCACATACCCAAAGCTCATGTGTGCACTGACACCAAGTGCCAAAGTGACAAATGCCAATGTCACCATAAACGTCTCTGTCAGGCAAAAATCAGTTAAAAGTTGGTGAAATAAGTCAGACAGAGAAAGATAAATATTATATGTTATCACTTATACGTGGAATCTACAAAATAAAACAAATGAATGTACATAACAAAACAGAAACAGGACTCACAGATACAGAGAACAAACAGTGGGGAGAGGGAAGCGGGTACGGGCAAGATAGGGGTAGGGGATTAAAAGGTACAAACGACTATGTATACAATATATAAGCAACAAAGATGTACTGTACAACACAGGGAATAGAGCCAATATTTTAAAGTAACTATAAATGGAGTATAATCTTTAAAAATTGTGAGTAACTGTTGTACACCTGAAACTCAGACAATATTATACATCAACTACACCTCAATTAAAAAAAAAAGAAGTTGGTGAGCACACTCGGCGTTCTTTTCAGGTAACTCAAGTTAAAGACTGGATCTCTGAGTGCGTTTTTGCCAGTTGTTCTGATGGCAGTTTCCAATCTCTGTGCTAAGGCACAGAGTTCCATGGCCGTTCCTGCACTTGGCTGGTGACCAGAGGTATCTGAGCACTTGAAAACAGCACCCATTCCTAGACTCCACCCTACATGGTCTGAGACAGGATTTCGCAGGGGTGGGGTCCAGGCAGTATTTCTCCCAGCAGCTGTACATAACTGTTCTTAGGGGAGCAATCAGGCTCCTACTGGACTCTGAAGATGTATGTGTAACAAATGGCCCAAGGAATCCGACCCGTGCCAGACCTGGGCCTCCACTTGAAGAAACATGGATCTTAGAGACCAGGGAATGACTTGTTTGCCACAGGTAGACTCGGCTGCAGAAGCTTGACGATTCATGCTTCTGTCTCTATTGTACACTGGGCCTAGAGCCTTCTTCCCTACACCCCATCCTCCTCTCCCACCATAAAAAGCTCAAGACACCAACCAAATGGCTCTCCTTTATTTTTTCTTTCGGCTATTATAAAACGAATATCACCATATTACAGAGAAAATTAAGGGGACCACCCCCAATTCAAAAGCCTTACCGTAATCACTATGAACATCTAAAAATACATAATGGATTTACTCAATACATTTATTCTACTAAGTGGTGCACCTGTGATGCATAATGCACTTGGCCATGGCCTAGAAATACACAGGTGGAGAGCATCGTCTTGTGGGAAAAGAAAATCTAAACAAAGTCTTTTTTAGAAAACAAAATTATAATCATAGTATAAACAATTTTGCCTGCTTTATCAAATCAGACTGATATAATCAAGTTTTCCATGTGCCATATAGTCCTATAACTACTATTAGTTACAGATATATTTATTTTCATATTGCAGGCATTTAATGGTGGGGGGAGCATCTTTGTGTACAGTTTTCCAAAGTGTTCATCTAGCAACTACTTGGGAATTGTACCTTGGGGGATATTTTCTTCAGAAAATTTTGGCATCAAACAGTTTTCATGGCTCTTAAGACTTCTTATCAAAGAGGAGATTTGCTACCTAAATTTCTAAATTTTGTGTAATAAAATCTATAAGTCTTCATCACATAATCTTAATGCATATGCATTAAGATTAACTTAACAGTAACTTAAAATCTCCCCATATTTTAAAATGTCTGATATAGATGAGAGATTCACAAGGTTCACCAATAGGCAGAAAACACAAGGTTCGTTTCTTTATCGACTATTACGTACCACTTTATTGCACAAGAAGAATTGAATCAGTTGACTTAATTATTTGTGTTTGGCCCCCATTTCACATAATCTTTAAAAGCCTTAAAAGGTAGGAACTGTAATGAATCTCCTTTAGGAAATGCTGAAGAGTGGTCTTCAATAATGCCGACAGACTAAATTCTGACAACTGATGGATTCCTCCAAATCTCTCTAAGAAAATCATACTGATTTTCTACAGCATTTAGAAAACTGCTCTCTCTTTTTTTAATCAAAAAAAAACAAAAAAACATTGTAACCAGAACCCCTTCCCCTTTCCCTGTGCCCACAAGTCTTCCTTCCCTTCCGTAAAGACCCACTTCCCACCACAGCACTCTTATCAGCGCCCCATCACCACCACCCTCCCCCTTAAGGGTGGAGGTTTTTCAGTTGTCTTTGGGTTTGTGTGTGTATGTGCTTGTGTGCGTTAGGCTAACTCATGCTGCGGAAACCGCAAAGTTCAAAAAGTAGTGAGAACATCAGAGCTGGAAAAATCACAGTAGCCAGATGTGTCTGCCATAAGCTCACTAAATAAATTTGATTAGAAGGAAACTACTGGAAAAAGACAAAAATAAGATAGCCTACGTATAAATCTAACTTTCAGCAAACTTTCAGGATACTTCTCTACATGCTTTCAGCAACACTAGGCTGCGGTGTCCCTTAGCTATTTTATTTGCTTTTGATAAAATGTCTTCAAGTGCCTTTGTACACTTCCTAGAGGGACAAAGGAGCCAACTTTGCAAACTGAGCAGAGACTAGATTTTCCATCTTGTCTTGAAAAGCATACCCTGCAAAAAAAAAAAAAAAGCAAGCAAGAAAACCACACGTGTTTACAATTTGAAATACAGATCAAGATAGACCTGGAGGACAAACTCTGGCCTGATGGATGGCACATCTTCAAAGGGGGAGTGTGTGATATTTAAAAAATTCCTATAGCATTAAAAATACACTCTGGCTGCACTTTACCAGCGGTTTCTCAACTGGCTAGGGCTGGCAGTCTGGTGAAGTTGTTATACAGTCTTTATTTTTCCTGTCCTGTCTGGGAGGATACTGGCACCCCAGGTCAGGGTCTCATTCCAACAAGGAGGTCCATTAATGTGTGACAGGAGGCCAGCACACCATGGTTGACGATCACTAGGGTTATCACCAAAAAGGCAAAACTGTCTGTCACTTTCTCTCTGCAAAGACATTTTAAAATATGGGGAGATTTTAAGTTACTGTACGAGTTCAGTCCTCGTGTGCTGAGAGATAGGAAGACCTTGACACCATCACACTTGCAGAAGGAAAAGGTTCTTCATGTGGGGCTCGAAGTGAACCTGCCCTTCCCAAACTGCCTCTGCTCATGAACGAGCCCAGGCTCGAGCGTGTTTCTCACAGTCGCTGCCTGGGGTTCAAGATTAGTTTCGCAACGTGTGAGCAAAAGTGTCCAAAAGATCAAAGCTGCAGGAACTGAGGTTGGCTTTTCCTGAGGGAGAAGGAAGAGGATGGCTTTCTATCGCACACACCACAGGCTCTTCCTCTGGCTACACAGGCCAGAAAAGTGAGGAAAAAACAGGCTACTAGCTCATAATAATAGTTACAACAATATATTTCTTGGGGAGCTTTCTCTATGCCAGCTACCAAGGCATGGAATACCTAAATACTCAAAACTTTTATGGGGAAGAGACTATCATTATCACCATATTACAGATAAGGAAAATGAGACCCAGGTTAGATAATAAACAAAACTAGTAAATGTCTAACCCAAGAGAAACTCAGTTCTGACTCCAGGTCTTCCCATTAACCACTATACAAAGAGGTCCCTGCCCACCACACCACCCGCATTACCGCCCTAACAACCTAACTGGTTTCCTTAGCAGGTTCCATTTGCCCCGAGTCCATTGTTTTATGTATTATAATATGGGCTGTGTAGAGTCCTTTTTATTTTCCTGTTTGTTTCATTTTTTCCCCTCCTTCAATAAAATTTAGTGGCTATTAAAAGTAATTAATCATACCAACAACCCACTTAAAAGATATGAGATCCCACCTGGTTTGTGTCATGCAAAAAAAATCAACTTTCACACTTATAGTAGTTTTCCCCCTTCACTGTGTTACGTAACAGTGAGGATTTCAAACAAGTTGTCAGCCCCCAAGTGATACGGCCTCCGCCCAGTGGTAATCTCTCCTCTTCGCTATCTAAAGTTCTCCAAAACCTTCCTTCTTCCATTCACTGGGTATCTCCGGGGACTCAGACGCAAAGGGGACCAATCTGCTCAAACAGAATCAAATTGGATAAAACCTGACAGACAACCCGATTTGGTAAATACAAAAACAAAAATTTCAGTTAAAAATTAGACCAAGCTGGGGGCTTCCCTGGTGGCGCGGTGGTTGGGAGTCTGCCTGCCGGTGCGGGGGACACGGTTTCGTGACCCGGTCCGGGAAGATCCCACATGCCGCGGAGCGGCTGGGCCCGTGAGCCATGGCCGCTGAGCCTGCGCGTCCGGAGCCTGTGCTCCGCAACGGGAGAGGCCACAGCAGTGAGAGGCCCACGTACCGCAAAATAATAATAATAATAAAAAAATAAATTAAAAAATTAGACCAAGCTGGAGAGAGCTATTTGAAATACCCCTTGAGAGTCTGTTTCGTTTTACTTCAGCATTTGAAAAGCGAGTGAGTTTAGATACACAGCCAACCTGCCATCCTACCAAGAGATAGATGCCTTTTCACTGGATTCTGAGGCAGCCTGACAAAAGTATGCTCACGAAGTCACTCACAAAATGACTTTCACAAAGTCACTCCAGGATGCCTTTGAGTGATGGATCTCTTCTCTCCCAATTAAAATATGGGTTGCCTTACAACCCACATTTCAGGAATAGAGCTACTGAAAAAATAAGATATCCACTGACAATAAGTTTCTCGGGGGTGAGCGGGGGGGACCGGGAGGACTGAAACATTCCCACCAGGGGGCGCTATCC
Source organism: Phocoena sinus (assembly GCF_008692025.1). Lineage (NCBI taxonomy): Eukaryota > Metazoa > Chordata > Mammalia > Artiodactyla > Phocoenidae > Phocoena > Phocoena sinus. The sequence continues at coordinate 29,494,864 of NC_045766.1, forward strand.
TCACTGAAAGTAAAAAATACAGAGTTCCTAATTTAAAGCTCTTTGCACACTAACCAGCCTAAAATAAATATTTTTTTATGAGAGCTTTTAAGATGAACAATGAAATTGTCTTCAAATCTAACATTCTATAGTTAAATAAAACTTTTCTTTCCACAAAGAACAATGATGACATAACATTTCATTACGTGCCAGGCATGGATCTACTATGCACTTTACTTATAAACTCATACAACCTCCTCACACTATAAATATAATCCTCATTTTACATATGGAGAAACTGAGGCACAATTAAGTGACTTAACAGAGTCACCAATAGGCAGAGCTGAGATTCAAAGTCTGACAGTCCGACTCCCAAGTCCATCACTAACACACAGAAAAACACAGAATCACAATATAAGATTTATTGCTGAATGTGTTTTGCTATGTCACTGATTATATCATAGTTCCAGAAATATATAAAATTAGCTTATTACTAATTCTATCACCTGACGGTAATGTTCATTGCATTTTGACATCATTTTCACTTGTACATAAATATCTATCAGTGAAGGGGACACATCACCTAAGTTCACTTATTTGTCAGATGTATGCCATTGAAAAGACCAAAATTCTAGAGTTAAGAAGAAGTAGGAGGAGGAGAAGGATCTTCTCTGGTTAAAAGGTAAAAAGAAAAAAAAATGCAGTTGATGTAAAACCGACATAGAAGCTTTGAATCATATTCCAAATATTGACTTTATATGTTTACATATATATGCTAATGTATGACGTAGGTATAATATATGTAAACACAGATGTACACCTATTATTTCTAAAATAGTGGAAATAAAATACCACATACTAAACCTCAAAAACAAAAAAAAGTAGAAAGATCTGCTCTTTCTATTTTTAAAGGTTGATAATAAAGAGTATAAACTACAGGCAGAGCTATAGCTTTAAATAAAATACTCTGAGTAAATCATTTATTATTAGGACCATATTGTGACTCTCTAAATTACCCCCAGTCTTTGGAGCTTACTTTGCATTCCCCGTTATATTTCCAAACTTGGGACACATCTGTGATTCTCGAGAGGCTAGCAACGCATTTTGTAATGGGCAAATATTCAAATATTATTGGAAAAACCCCAGAATGTGTGTCTTGAGAAATTTACTGCCCCGATTTATTAGAAATCTGGAAAAAGGTATTTTATTCAGCCACAGGTAAACTTGTTTCAGACATTCAGATTACAATTTCTTTAGATAAACTTTACCAGCAATTGGGCTTTTAGTGCGTTGGGGGGATGGGGGGAGGGCAGACTCACATGTGCCTTCAGTATTAAGCTTTTAGCATTCAAAGTCCTTCTAATTTAGTCCACTTCCTACTCGTTGTGCAATTTTGTAAAATTAAGGAAAGTACATGAAACAGCACAAACAAGGATCTTCACTCCAATACTGGGTGCACCACCAACACACTAAACCCAAATACCCATCAGATGGAGGCTAGTTAAATAATTATAGCATATCAACATGTTGGACTACTTGGCAATTAAAAAAAAAAAATGAGGCAGCTTTGCGTATACGGATATAGAAGTAGAAAAAAAGCAAGGTGCAGGATGGGAGGGAGACACAAGAGGGAGGGCATATGGGGATATATGTATACATATAGCTGATTCACTTTGTTATACAGCAGAAACTAACACAACATTGTAAAGCAATTATACTCCAATAAAGGTGTTAATAAATAAATAAATAAATATATTATGAGCAAAAAACAAAAAAAGGCAAGGTGCAGAACAGTGGGTATAACGTGCTAGCAATTTATGTGAAGAAACATACACATAACTGGAAACACTGATTGACTCCAGGCAACATACAAGGGACTGAGGCATGGGTATCAGAGGAAGACTTACTTTTTGAACACCCCTTTGAAAAACGTGTTTGAATTTTTTTAACCAGGTCCATGAAAGATCCTTTCCAATTGTAATCGGTTATAAAGTTAACATTAATAATTTAATAATCAGCTTTTAGAACTTTTAATAAAAATTAAATGGCTAAAGAAACCCTAGTCTAATGCTACCTAAAAATTAAATAAATTAATAAAAATTAAATGGATAAAGACACTAGTCTAATGCTACCTGATTTGTGGTTTCCTTGCTACACTCGCATCTGCTTTCTACTTGACCTCTTATATACTGGGGACAAGTGACTCATGGGTAGCTTTGGTTCACCACTGCTCGTAGAAGCAGTGGTACCATTTTCCTTGATCTACCCTTTAGATACGAAACACAACAGAGGTTGTTCTGAGTCGTTTGCTTTTTGTATATATTTTACATCTGCAAGCTTTAAAATGGTAGATCCAGACTTCCTGGAAGAAGGGACAATATATTTACTTGAATATACTGACTCAGGTCTCCTTGAGTCCATACTCACCATGGCTAAGCCACAGTTATAAAGGAAGGGTGTCCAGGAAACTGCTTCCATTTTTATCCTGTTCATTCCTGAAAATCCAACAGGAGATTCTTTTCATTCTCTAAAATTCTGCTCTGTGTATAAAGCAGTATCTGGATATCTGATCTTAAATGGAAACATTACCTGAAAACGGCACCATCTTTTTTAAAAACTTCAAAATTGGCCCTCTTATTTTTAGCCTTTGGGGGTGGGAGAGGATGACTAACAAAAGCTGACTGGTTCTGCTGCTGGAGTGTATTCATTCATCCCCAGTGTATTCATCCCCAGTGGGCAGAATTGTATTTCTTCTGAAGTAAAGGCAATTAGCAGAAACGAATCTCAAGTTTAAAATCACATTTATTCAAAATGAAGTGAAATGTGAGCCGTCCTATCCTAGGGCAGGTGTGGGGAGAAGCCACCCGCAGATTATGTAAGGGTTGAATGCATTCCCCAACCTCAGTTCCAGCTCTGGCTCTACTAGCCCACAAGCTCGGACTTGGGAAAGTTTCTGCATCTATAAAATGGGAATACTGTCACATCTTGTAGGGTTTTTGTGAGGACTGAATGAGATAAGGCAAGAAAACACCTAGTCTGGTGTTAATCACACATTGTTGGGGGGCGGGGCTGAGCAAAGAGATTTGAGGCCAGAACTGTACACCTTGGCAGTCTTCAGGGACCAAATTCACAGAAAGGGGCCCTTCTTGCCTTGGTCTGGATGAAGACAGGACGCCTAAGTGAGTTTTCAAAGAACTTCACTAAATACAACTGGAGGGGATGCTGGAGCTGTAGTGTAAACCCTGGTAGCAGTGTCATGAACTGTGTAGCCAAGAGGCCAAGAAAAGAAGGCAAGGGCAGTGAAAGGGTAATGCAGCCAAGAGGGAGGAGAAGATACTACCTGGGCGTGTGAGTAGGCACTGAGGCAACCAGAGCTGCTTCTGAGCTCTAGAGGCCCTCGGTTGAATGCTTGTTTATCCAGCTCAGGTCAAAGCTTACCGAGATTCGGCTGAGACACGGCCATGGACCTCTGGGGCGCTGGTGTGGAAGTGGCAGCTGGGTGGAGGTTCATATGATTCAGGGGCTGATTCATCGCCTTCCTAGGGTCTTGCCATGTGGTGATTTTTTCTATGTGACTAAAAGAAGGAAAACAATTATCTCTTTCATTGTTAGCGTTATCAATGTCATCATCACCAGTAACAACACAACAGTTAAATGATGCTGGCTCTTCTTGCCTTAGGATCTGCTTATACGAGCTTGACACATTGTCTTCAGCCAAGGTCAGGCTTGCCCACTTACCCTCCATCCAAGTTGGGCCACGTTGGGGATTTTGCAGGGGACTCTCTGAACATAAGTCCATGACTTAGCTGACCAGCTGCCCCTATGTGCAAACACCCTCTTAAGGATTTTCTGCCTTACCAGGGATGAACAAGACCCAGCGTTCCTCCCCACGGTCCAAGGAGCCTACGTTCTCCAACGCGCTGTGGTCACTACCATCCAAGCACTGCGATACCACAGTGCAAACTCCTCTCGCAAAGCCGGACCTTGCGCTCCTGCCTGCCAGCCCTCCCACACTCTCCCAGCTCATATAATTGACATAATGAGGATGCCTCCACCTGTCCTCAGCCAAAGACAGGGCCCTTGAAACCAAACTCATAAACATCACATTGCTGAGCTCTTACAAAGGGTAAGACACTGTGAGGTCCACATAGGTAATACCTAAACCCTCAAGAAGTTTATGTTCTACCATGCAAGATACCAACTGCGTAGCTGGAGAACAGGGTAGCAGGAAATAAGTGTAGGAAGTGCCAGATTATGGAGAAACCCAGATGCTGAGGCATAAGGGTTTCTGAGGGAGGAGACGTGATTAGACTTTTGGTCATATACAACTTCCAGGGTTTGTTATTACAACTTAATCTCAGAGAAACAAGCATGACATCAGCTTCTACCCAGAGTTTCCAATGTGTCCGTAGAAAGATGGATGGGGGACTTCCCTGGTGGTCCAGTGGTTAGGACTCTGCGCTTCCACCGCAGGGGGCATGGGTTCGATCCCTGGTCGGGGAACTAAGATCCCACATGCCTCACGGTGCAACCAAAAAGAAAAGAAAAAAAGATGGATGGGACATCTAGCTTTGTCTGCCTCCCTCCAGACCACACCTTAAGTCACTTCTGGTGCCTTAAAGACCCTGTGCCACTCCATAAACTCTTTTTTGAGAGTTTATTACATTTTTCTTTTAAAGATAAGCATATTCATTTGGTGCCACAATTCTTGTTTTATGAACTGTATCAGAGATCTTTCTGTATTTATCAAGGACAACGAACTTTGATAGCAGAAGCTGAACGTCAGTCCTCTGTTCCAAGCCTTGTAACTAGGTTGTCTCTCCCAAACCAAAGGGCAACGTCAACCCTACACACTATAGACCTTTCTGGATCCACGTGAAAAGGAGAGAGATTGCTCCTTTCAAACACACCTTGCTTTTGAATAACAATGGCTTCCTTTGAATCCTTAGCTTAGGAAACCACTATTAGTATCATTAGGCTAAATCCTAAATCAGTGCCATCTCCTACACTGGAGTTGTATTTTTCTTTTAGTTTGCTTCTGCTTCCTCACATCTGAATACTGCCACTGCTAAAATTCTTCTTCAGATTTCTTCATCCCGGACTGGAAGTTATTGCCATGGGGAGCTCATTCATTGCCTTGAGTGAAAACTTGGATGTTTTCCCAAGAAGGCCTTTAAAATGAGTATGATTAAAAAAAAAAGTCAGCTTCCATAAAGGAGGCAAAATTAAGTTTAACTGTTGAGTTTCATAGGAGCCATCCGTGGTCTTTAAAAAATAATCAAAAATAAACTGGGAGGAATAAAAATTAAAAACCAAGACGATTTTGTTAAGAAAAACACAAACGGGGCGGGGGGGTGGGTAGGGGGGCTGAACTACAGAGATGAAAGTCAATTACCTAAGCCTAAAGGAAGAAACAACTGTCTTAGTTACACCTTCAAGTTTAATAATTGTAATTCTGTTCAAAGCTTGCATAAAATCCTTTGTCAACTTTTGGTCTTGTGAAGACTCATAGCCAGCCTCAGGGTGTCTGTCACAGGCCTTCCAAGTGAGGAAACAATTGATGAGGATTTCAAAATTAAGCTCCCTTTAGCAAAGTAATGAGTTAAGAAACCCTTTGACTAACTATTCCTTCAGGACTCTTACTACTAAAACATGTTTTCCCAAGGTAGGCACGTCCTACAGAAATACTTTCCACTGTGGTACCAGGAGGGGAAGTATCATTCTCTCTTTCGTGAGCCTTTCTTAGAACCTCTGGCACCATGGATATCGATACTGTGGTAAAAGTAGCATGCGTGCAGCCCCGGTGAGACGCAGTGACATACACAGTACAGTGGAAGACATTTAAGGACGCTGCTGTGTACAGACACTCAGCTATCTGTCAGTGGTCGGAACTATACAGGAACCCGAATGATGCATTCCCAAATGCCAGTCCCCCACCCTCCCCTCCCATTCTGAACAAGTGGGCTGGGATTCCCAAATCTGGGGAGAGCAGAAAGGCCCACACCCAAAGTGGTAGAGGAGCCCAGCTTGCCTGAGGACTGCCACCACGGCTGGCCAGCCTCCATCCCCTGGGACAGAGGTGAGGGCTTTCTGGGGGAACACTCTGGCCCTCATTCCGATAGATCCGACCCCAAAGATGCACAACTCAGCCGGGGCTTCAAGCCCCAGAACTCCCCCAGGACCGTGGGAGTCTCCGCAGCCCACCCTTCAAACTCCACACCCAGCCAACGCTTTTAAAGGAGTTTTGTTCCCAGCGAATTTGTTAATTAAAAGTGTCACTCACTGTATTCCCCAAAGACTTGAGTACAAGAGGGAGCCTTTCATACGTGAGCAGTTCTCATTGCTCTGAAACAACTCTGAGAAGAAAGCCACTCCAACTCCCAGCCTCTGCACATCCGTCGACCCCCCGGCAGCTTTGCTCTAAAGTTCAGTTTATGTGATGTCCAGGGCGGCTCCTGGTCTGAATGCTAACGGCAAGGGCACTGCTCACAAGAACTTAATCCACTGCTCATGGTTTGATTTGGAAACTAAATTCTCTTATTGTTCAAATCACTTAGCTCCCCTCACCCCATTCCCAAACGTAGGATAAGCCACCCGCTATTCCATACTGCTGTCTCATCTCTGCTCCTTCTCTGAGCTACTGAATCACTTCCTTTCTTGTATTTCTCAGTGCAGCCTTACTGTTTGCCAGGACCCACAGTTTAGATAGATTAATCCCCACTTCCCTACTACTCCCACCCCTCCCTGATGTCACTCCCTTAAAGAGTCCACTTCAAGAAAATGTCTAAGGGAAAAAAGAAAAAAAAAAATCGACAGGGCTTCCCTGGTCACACAGTGGTTGAGGGTCTGCCTGCTGATGCAGGGGACACGGGTTCGTGCCCCGGTCCGGGAAGATCCCACATGCCGCGGAGAGGCTGGGCCCATGACCCATGGCCGCTGAGCCTGCGCGTCCGGAGCCTGTGCTCCGCAACAGGAGAGGCCACACCAGTGAGAGGCCCACGTACCGCAAAAAAAAAAAAAAAAAAAAAAAAAAAAAAATCGATAAAAAGAAAGAAAGGAAGGAAGGAGGGAGGGAGGGAGGAAAGAAGAAGAAGTCTGCTGTTTTAAAAGTCTAGTTTCTCTTAAAAATTTATATATACTTACATATGTATATTCAATCTGCCTATTAGTGTGTATTCTATGATCACACATTCTATACAGTTTTCATATGAAAATGGAACAAAAAAAGAAAATAAATACCAAGTATTTATGGTGATATATGCAAGTAATATGTTCATTGGAGCTTTTTTCCCCCCTTATCTAAACTCTTCTGTACTTTCCAGTTTTTAACAGTGATAATGCATTGTTTTCATAACAAGTAAAAACAAAAACACTCATGAAGGTGCAAAAAGACAAAAAGGAAAATGATGCATGGATATGCAGGTCATAGGTACTAAAAAGTTACTGGAGATAAACTACAGATTTGGCTCCTATTTTTGAGTGGCCAAAGTAAGAAGGGAAATGGATTCAATTACATGGCCCCATGCTTTTTATAAAGAAAAAAGAATGACAGTTTCTAAGAGAAAGAAAAACTCTTCTTGACACACACACACATATACACAATTTTCCTGGACTTTAAAACTGTCTGGGGCTTCCCTGGTGGCGCAGTTGCTGAGAGTCTGCCTGCCGATGCAGGGGAAGCAGGTTTGAGCCCCGGTCTGGGAAGATCCCACATGCCGCGGGGCAGCTGGGCCCGTGAGCCATGGCCGCTCAGCCTGCACGTCTGGAACCTGTGCTCCGCAACGGGAGAGGCCACAACAGTGAGAGGCCCGCATACTGCAAAAAAAAAAAAAAAAAAATGTCTGCAAGGGTTTCACATGGAGGCCTGGGGTGGTGTGCAGTGGAAATGGTACCTGAAAGAAAGATAATCAGGCCCCCTCTTCCTTTGGGGGCCCCTTTGACCACTACTTCCCATACTGCCTTTCTTCACAGTCTCATAAAGGACAAACCTCCAACCACATCAGGATCTGTGATGTCCAGGTTGGCAAAGAGCCTCAGCTCTGAGGACCTGCATTTTGCCCAGGGGCAACAAAGGTCAGCATTTATCTGAGAAGATATTTGGCTGGAAATGGTAGCTTATGGAAAACTGTGCTATGTTAAATAATTTTTCCTTCTGGAATTAATGTGTTCTTCAATAAAGACACAAGTTGAGAAAGTCATTTTATGTATTAGGAAAATTCTATGTTGGGGGTTAGAATGTCATGGAAATCAGTGGGGAGGGGCAGCATTACCACCCTCTCCTATTGGCCTGGCCCCTCCCATCGGCCTCCAGGGTATTGTTAATTTAGCTCCTATTTCCTCCCTTCCAGCCCCCTGCATGACCTTTCACCTTGATGAGGGCAATGGCCTCCAGGCTTCCCCTCCAGTCTCTCAGGTTTTCCTCTTGCCCTCCATCCCTTCCCCACCCTCCCTATCTGACAATCCCTTCTTTAACCCACCTCCAGACTCATCCCAAGGACAGCTGGGATCCAAGTCACCCCTGCATCCTTAGTCCACCCCTGGCCATTGACAGCCTACTGGGAGACAGCATGAGGCACTATGGCCTCTGGAAAGACCACAGGCTTGGAGTCACACATACCTGAGTTTTCATGTAGCTCTGACCCTGTGTGACCTACGTGGACAAGCCATTTAACCCATTCTAGTCTCAGCACCCATATCCGTGAGACAGGTAAAAAAGCCAACAAATGCTCCGGTTCCTCCTTGCAAGGGTGAAAAAGGTCTGCTCTGGGAAACCTGTAACCGCCAAAGTCACCTGCCAACGTCATGACCAGTTCACTGGGCTTCCCCTGCTCACTTCCTCAGCAAATAAATCCCCAGAAGGCAGCTCCAGCCTCCAGCCCAAGGCTGGCAACCTTTGGTTCAAGTTTATTCAACAAGTGTGGATTGTGTATCTATCGTGCACGTGACTTGGTAGGCATAAAAATGAAAAGCATTTTGTAAATATAAAATCCTGACTGGCAGCAGAACCATGAAAGGCAAAGATAAAACCTTATCTGTAAAAATAGAATCCACCGACTTCTTACAGCCCAGGAAAAGGCCTGGTGTTTTTGGACGGATTTACCCTCCAGTTCATGACCTATTACACTAAGTTTATGGAAGGAAGCCACACAACAAAGACTTTCTGAAATAGAGAAGGCCTATGCAATCCATTTTGTATTGCTGGAAGCATACAGAGATATAAAAATAGGAATGATTATAAGTGCTTAATTTTGAAAGAATTTAGAGTTCGTAACAACATAATAAGCTGCTTGCTCATTTCTATGGGCAAAGATTTCATTTCCAAATATAAGTGTTTGGCCTTTTTCCTCCTTCTCCTCTCCTAATATATTAGTTTCACATTAGTTAGTGTCAGAAATTACTTAGGGCTCCCTACACTCAACAGAGCTATTAGGGCAGGACTTAGAAGCAGCGTCTTCTTTTCTACCACCCAGGCCCAGCTAGGTGGTTAAAGAGAACCACACCAAAGAGATGGGAATTTAAAGGCAACCTGGGGTCATAAAACCAAGGCTGACTGGCTCAAAACTCAGTTCACACTCAGCGCTGCTTGGCTTCATCCCCTGGCCAATCCCCGTTTCTCTTTAACCTCTCCCCTCATTCTTTCTTGTTTGGGGGGTGTTAATATTTCTCTTCCAATGGAACATAAGCTCTTTCGATGACAGATAGGACCCTAGGGGTGGAGCAAGGTGTCCTGCACATTGTAGGCACTTGAAAAACAATACTCCTGCAACCCCCCATAATATTCACAAGACCAATCAAGGGCAAAAGTAAATTATCTTACTTTTAAAAATCAGACATTAAAGTTCTTTTTGACTTACCAGGCCAATTCACCACCCTATTAATGTTCTAACAAAAGTATATATACACTGAAGATTATGTGCTTAAAAACTGCTAACTGAAATAGCTTTGCAGCTTGCTTGTTGTGAACCAGTTCAATTAAACTCATCAGTGTTAAAAATGAAGACTGACACAGATTTGCATGAGGTTGATAATTTCCCAGACAGGGCTTGCCAAGTAAACTGGAACCACTGTCAGCAGACAACAAATATTATGCCAATGTTTAAGCCTATACCAGATGGCAAGAAGAGTTGCCCAAGACTCACATTAAAGTTTTGAAAATTTTCTGCAATTAGAATTAAAATACAAACACTAGAAGCTGGTTTACTTTTATATTGTATTTCAGGGATAAATGCTGCCTGTGTTTCAATCACATTAAACATGGAGGCAGCGTGTTCTGATTTAAATTTCAAGACCTAGGAAATGACACATCACATCTTACTCATACCTTGCATTCCTCTGAGTGGCGCCTTTTGTTGCACTTTGTTTTTTGCCAGTGATACTTAGCTCTTCCGACGGACACCAGAGGTGGGTCTTAACCACAAGAACAAAGACAGCTGGAATACACACTTACTAATTCTCCCAGGCCCAGAGGCACACTCTTTCTTAGTTCCTCTGCTGTCACCAAACCCAGAGAGAAGTGGGAGCTGATCACAGTGGGAGCCCCACGGCAGTGGTAGCTCAAAGCCCACGTTTAAACTGGCAACCCGATCTGATTAGTAGCCATCAGTAAATTGTTCCCCTCTGTTTAACCCTATCAGCCCAGCTGGTTCATGGGAAATTTGGCTCCTGAATATACTGACAATCGGAAATAAAGTGCTGGCTCTCCACCTGACTGAACAGATCCATAGCTAATGTTTTATTTTCTTTCTAAAGCCACCTGTCTCCCTCCCAAGTTGCCATCCTTCCTATTGTCACCCCAATTGATGATTCTTTGTCCCAAAGCAGCTTTCACAGCACTACAATTGGTTACAATTCTTATTCTGTTCTGCCCAAATCTAAAACATCACCACCCCTTGCTAGCCCGATTCATAAGAATAGAAGATACAAAGAGGTAAAAAGTCAGGCTGCAAATGTACCCAGCGGACACATCCATTAGCAAAACATTCATATCATTCACAGATTAAGTCCGAAAGCTATAAAAACCGACTCTCTCATGTCGTACAATAAAGGTGACTGTTCACACAACAAAAGTGTGTTGGCTGAGAAAGTTCATCCTTTGAAACCACAAGTAATTTATAGTTAAAAGGTTCCGGTCAGATTTTCACTTCGGCAGCTCATCAGACATAGCTGCAGTCTGTGACACAGGACTAATAACTCATATATAAGTAGGGGATTTTTTAGGATCCTCTAATAAAAGATGATACCAGACCAGAAGCGTTATTTTGGTGCACGCTTCCGGTCTCTACCATTCACTTGCCAATTCAAAAAATTTCCGAGTTCTCTGGAATTCCGAATGAATGGCAGGGATTGTATTTTTAACTACCAGGCTCTAATCCTCGACTTCCATCCCAGCAGTGCCAAGAAGTCTCTACGTGTTTAAATTAGCAGCAGTAGGAGCCGCAGCAGCGTGAAAGGTCGGCGGGCACTTCCGCCGCGGCCAGCTGTGGGCATCTATCTACGTGAATCCTATCCACAGCGCATTACCAGCTTTTCTGCAAGTTCATTCCTGAACCTGCTCGGCCCGGGCAGAAGCTGAGTCAGGCAGAGCTGCTGTCAGCCCCGAAGTGCAGAGTGAGCCCACGTGAGGCTGTAATATACGTAGTTCCTTCCTACAGGGGTTTATTTACCAGCGTTTTGTCCCTGGGGCGGGAAAGTAGGGGACACTATGAATACACCACTTTTGGAGAAAGCCTCTTTGGGAAGCGGGTGACTCACGGACACAGCCCCAAGGTGTGACTCACTGACCTCACCTCGTAGGTTGAGCTATTGTGTGAGGCACCCCGTCATCCCTGCGGAGGTCTCCAACGCCACCCGACCGGGGCAAAGCTGACTTGGTCTCTGCAAACTGGGCCAGCTCCTGCTTCACCTCATTTTTCCTATTCCCAAAAAAAGCAAGAAGAAAAAGGACGGCGTTTCTGTTTGCTTGTTTGCCTTTGGCCAAGCACCCGATTAAAGAACTTTGGCTGTATTGCAATTGTATTATCAACGCTTAGCCTATTTTTTCGCTTTTCATATCAGGATCAATAATGATATTAAAAGATTTATAAATCACGTTGTTTCTTGTGTTGAAACCAAACAACAATGTAAGAGTTTATTTTACCACTCTTTATTATTTTATTATTTCCAGGTATCAAGTATAAAATATGTACTTGGTACCTCTTTTCCCACTTTTTCCTTTTTCACAAACAAAAATACGGGATGGGAATGAGGAGAACTGAAGAAAAGATGAAGAAAAAGTGAATAGAGAATTCTAGAATTATCAAAGGAAGTGAAAGGCACTCATCCATTCATTCAGTTCGTTCAACAAGATGCATTTACACTGGCACTGGATCTTCCATGAGGATTCAGTTCCAAAATCAGTTTTGGCAAATGTGGAGTGTGGTGAAAATTACCACTGAAAATCCTTTAAATGGCCCATAATGTACAGTCTGCTAAGCTTTGTGTATAGTATAAGGTCTTTCAATAAGCCCAACACAGATGGATCCTTCCAGAGTTAGGACATGGTACTGTTTCTACAGCCAAGCTCCAGATGAAGTGATGCTGTCCCCAAATACCTATGTTGGGATTTGGTAGGTATGGAGAGTTGAAGTCATGCCACTTAAATAGGCATATGGTCCTGAATGCCTGCAGTGTTCTTTCCTCTGGGATGGACGGAACAGAAGATGATCTAGCGTGGGCCCTAGGAGCTGGCAATCAGGTGGCTAGTGGCAATGAAATAAAGGGTGGTGTGGAGGTTAACAGAGCACAGCCCCTATTATTATTGTTATTATAAATGGTCCAGAGCCTGACATTCTGTCTTGATAGCTGCATGTTAGATACGCTCCCCATATCAGCTGCATCTGACATCTGGGAAGCAGCTTTAATCTCACGATCAGTATTTTAAAGAATTTTTTTTAAACCACCGAGCTACTTTAAGTGCTCAAATACTTTGAAAGTTGTTTTTCCAGGCTTTCTGTGCCCAACACGTGTTTCAACGTGTTGTTTTTCCAGTTGTTCTTAAATGGGACATTGACACACAGCTTCTTCTAATGGGGCCAAATGAACTAAATGTCACTTGCCCAAAGAAACAGGGCAAAACCTCCTAAAAACCAAAAATTCTTTTGGGTTAGTCTAGTTTCTCCTCTATTCATGTGGGGAGAGTCAATCCCTTTTTGTTGGTTTTTTTTTTTTTTTTTTTTTTAATTCTGGGAAGAGGATGAGCCACCCTGGGCTCTGGGTGTCAGTCACTTTCTGCACATGTTTGAAAGACAAGACACATGGAATTAGAGAAAAGACTGGCACGAACCCCAACCCCAGTCTGGAGAAAGGCTGGAGGTGCTTTTCACAGTCCGCATCTCATTTCGCAAGAAATGATTGGGCGGATGGAAGACAAAAGAAGGAGAGTTGAGTTAGGCTTCCCAGGCAGGGAGGGGAGAGGGACATTGGAGGCCTTGAAGATAATCACCGGGCAACACTGCTTATGTTTCCTGTAAACTCAGCCCACAATGTCTCTTTACATGTATTTCTTGGCATCTCTGGTTGAAAGCATCACCGAAATGAGGCAGTACTGCAGTAGCTTTGAACTTTGCCTCTGCAATCAACCAGTTAAGAGACCACTGAAACTTTACTTAGCATCTCCAAGCCTCAGTTTCCTCCACTGTAAAACAGGCATAAGAACATCCTTTCATGAGGTTGTTTTGAATATTTCATCCAATAACAAAAGTAAAACACCCACTCGTAAGCGCCGGACACACATGACACTCTATAAATATTAATTCTCCTTCTTTCTCTCATGAAAATGTATCCCAACTTTTTACAAAGATCTGAGGAATTCAAATGCAAAAAAAATCTGCAAACACCCTAGGGTACAATGAACCCAAGAAAATGGGGGAAAATAAGAGTGGACATCCATTCACTGAAAAACCTACAGATTTATTTGATTTCACATAGAGTAGCTAGTTAATAATTGATCGAGAGACAAAAACATTCTCAAAACACAAAAGAACTAGCAAACCCCCAGTCTCAGTGGCTCCTTCACCACCACTCCTCCTCCCACCCTACATTCTAATAATAACAACTCTCAGATCCCGTGTAAGAAAAGGCCAAAGCTGAGATTCCTCTAGTGCCCTCATTAGGCACTTTTAGCAGTGATGAGCATCCCATGTCAGCACAAGACTTTCAGCCTCATGTATAAAGTAGAAAGGATTTCAGCTTCAAGTGAAAAGCAAAAGACTGAATGCTAGAAAAAGAGTATCTAATGGCTTTCCATCCTTCCTAACAGAAATGTTCAAGAAGTTTTACACTAATTTAGTTTTTTAATCACTTACAGGGTGACAAGAGTTCACCCCCGTAGCTCACCCCAAAATGTAGGGGTACAGATTAGGTACAGAAACGCAAGAAGACTTGAAGTTTCTGTGACTCAACAAAATGGAAAAACAAATGTAGCCTAAAAAGTACTATAGTTTTATACAAAACAGGTTCATGCAAACTCCAAAGACAGTTAGCTTTGTACCCACAGGTGGATGGTAATCAAAAATATAATATGGCTTTAATCTTTTCTATTTAACAAAGAACAGAACTGTGGATCTGTTTCCATTTTTTATGACTTATTTCCCCATCTAAACCCCACTGTTCTTCACTAAAGTGGCTGGTATTAATTCTCATATTAAAAAACATCTATTTCTGTGTATGTAATTTTAATTTTGATAAGACTTTAAACTTATAGGAAACTTGTAAGAATATACAAGGTACTGTCACCTACTGATTCACCAACTATCGTATTTTTTTCAAAGAAAGATGGGGAAAAAAAGGCTAAGATATCTGAATAAACAAATTAAGAAACAGAGTGACACCAAGTTTGTTAATATCTAAACAAAAGCAATAAAAATTTGGCAATAATGATGACCCTTAATATCCTTTCACAGAAGGAGAAAATAGACCCCAGCCAAGAGGAGGAAACCCCAAGCAGAAGATTCCTTTATTTTTGGAGCTACTGATGGCCATGCCACAGTGTGACAGAAATCAAACATCTATATATCTGAACAGACGTGGGCTGAACAGCTTCTTCACTGTGCCTTTTTACTTAACTGGCAGGGAAATTTTTCAGACTGGGAGGGAGCCACCTTACTTGGGTTCGTTTATTAATTCAATCTCCAAATACGTTTTCTTAGAAGTGGAGGAAACATGTGTGAACAGCGTTTGAATTCTCAGCCAAATGTCCTTCCAATATTTTTTTCAGACATCAATTTTGAAGAAAAAACTATAAATATATCAACACCCGCCACATCAACCCTCTGAAGAATGTGTGATTTAAACAAAAGAAAGAACACAGCTTCAGGAAAATAACTTTAAAAATGCTCACCCAAGAACCCACAGCCTCACTAAGGGTCACTCTTGCATATTACTGAACTTAACTCGGTAACCTCTTTCTGGAGAGTAGTTTGTCAGCACATTACAAAACCCTTTAAAAAGCTTTGAACCAGAAACTCCACTTCCGCGAAGCTCATACCAAGGACACAGTTAGAGAGATACGGCAGAGATGGCCAGCTGCTTCTGAATATCTGCTCTCCCTCTCTTCTGGCTGCTAAGTGTGGCCAAGAGACTAAGTTCTAGACACTAAACAGAGTGCTGTGTGAAATTCTGGGGAAGTTCTTTAAATGGAAGGGATACACAAGCTTTTCTGCTTTCCACCCTTCTTTCTTCCAGCTTGGAATGTGGATGTGATGGCCAGAGCTACAGCAGCCCTCTTAAATCATGAGGAATGAAAGCCACTCATTAAGAAAAACAAAGTAGAAAAAGACAAGTACCTGTGCAGCCATCACATCAGCCCTTGATCACCTTACCTTAACATTAGAGATAAATAATCTCATTTCACATCCCTGTTAATCATAAGCATAATTCCAAACCAATACAACAAGTATGCAAAATGTATGTGCAGGGATGTCCATTGCAGTTTTGTTTATATCTTAAATGTGTCAAATGTTTAAATAAATTATGGTTCAACCAGACCATGGAAGACTGAACAGACATTATAAATGACACAGATCTATATTTGTTAAACTGGAAAGATGTTCACAATATATTGCTAAGTGAACATGATCCTATTTTGGTTAATATACATACATATGAATAAGGGGAAGTAGGTTTCATTCATACCTTTAGATTTGTTGATACTTCCTCCATTTTGTACAATAAGCATTATTTCTCAATCAGAAAAAAGGAGAGAAAGAATGAGAAAAGCTATCCTCCCCCACTCCAAGTAAACTCACTTCCTGCTTAAAAAATAATGTTGCATTCCACTTTTGAACCTAAAACTGCTAATTACAGCCTCCGAGAATAATTCCACAGCTAGAGTGTAGGGTTGAACATCTGTGAGTCCCTCAACTGTGAGCTGGAAAAAGCACCACCATAATACCCCTCTGAGTGCTTAGCCTAAAGGTGCTGTGAACCACGGAGGGGCACAAGGGGGCCGGGGGGTGGGGGGAGCAGTAGAAGGAAGGGATAAAGAGAATCAAGGGAAATTCTATAATTAAGCAATATTTCATGGCTGCCTCTGGCAGCTGTTTGAGCGAGGTGGGGGGACCCTGAACGAGGCGTCAACAGACGGAGCAGCTCTGTCCTCGGACAGATCAAGCGGGGCCTGTCATCCCGAGCACTGTCTACACTTCACGGGACAATCTGGGGCATCTTATATCCAGCACCTGTCAGCTTTGGAGACTCCCAGCTGCGGTGCTGTTACTCCTGTCATCTGCCTAATCCAGAAGGGAGAGGCATTTACTGTCTCTCAAAAGATTAGGTTGAAACTATCTTTGATTCTCCTTATGAAAGAGAATGCATGCCTCATGTCACTGTGTTTGTTTTCTTCTCATCCCTCCTGACTTTTCTTTTCTTATTAAAGGAATAAACCTACCCTTGCAGCTGTATTTTTCATTTTTTAACCCCACGTTAATTATATAGTCACTCCAAATAACGGTTTAAATTTAGTTTGATGACCAACCACAGGGCTCTTTCTCCTCCCGCTCTGAGGCACATCCTGCCTGCAGCCCTGCTACGCAGTTCCCACTGACTTGCAGAGGAACTCTGTGTAAAGAATGAAGCAGGATAAAGATTGGAATAATGGTCAGAGGAAATGGTATGGAATATTTTCTCTACAGGATGCATTTAGATTTTTCCTTCCCATGAGACTGTTTTTTAAAGGGTGTTGAAATTGAAGGAGACTTTAAATAAGCTTTCAAGTTCTCAGTAGTTCCAATATTGTATTGAGTATGCAAGACCCACAGCAGATAATCAAAAACTACTCATGGCATAAACGACTAAGAAAAGGAAGGAAGGAAGGAAGGAAAGCATTTAATGAGTTTTCTTTAACAAATCATTTTGCTTCTCACTGTCTGTATCAAATGAATCTTACGCATATCTTATATATCCTTACATATCAAGGGCTCAAAAAACTCAGCCAGCAAAATGTGTTCTTTACTGGTCCCTGGGAGGACATGAAATCTAGAGGATGCTGCAACGTCCTCTAAAACAAATGAAATCACTATCAGTTCATTCTTGTTGGATTCAGCAAAGTGGTCAACTGAACCGCCACCGAGTGCCACCCACCACGGATCCTGAAAGTGCACCGCCTCGGGCATATAGCAGACACTTAATAAATAAATGCTTTTCGTTGTTGTTGTTATTTGGCCGTGCTACGTGGCTTGTGGGATCTCAGCTCCCCAGCCAGGGACTGAACCTGGGCTGCAGCAGTGAAAGCGCCGAATCCTAACCAGTAGACCACAAGGGAACTCCCAATAAATAAATGTTTGTCAAATGAATGAATAAGTGAACAAACGAATGAATGAAGTGGTACTAATATTTATTAATAATGACAGTCATGATAATAATGATTCATTATTAGTCATACATCATAATATTCACAATAATGATGGCAATAATAATGTCTGAGAGCAACAGTCGGCATGTATATAGCATTTTATAGCTTCAAAAATTATCTTAATTTGGGCTTCCCTGGTGGCACAGTGGTTGAGAGTCCGCCTGCCGATGCAGGGGACGCGGGTTCGTGCCCCGGTCCGGGAAGATCCCACACGCCGCGGCGCGGCTGGGCCCGTGAGCCATGGCCGCTGGGCCCATGCGTCCGGAGCCTGTGCTCCGCAACGGGAGAGGCCACAGCAGTGAGAGGCCCGCATACCGCAAAAAAAACAAAAAACAAAAAAAAATTATCTTAATTTGATCCTCACACAGCAGATTTACTAACTTCCATTTTTAAGATCCAGAAACTGAGTTGGGAAAAGTTAAATGGCTCAAAAATATTTCCTGAGGTTCTATGTGACCCAGCAGAGAGCCCAATCTTGCTCTCAGAGTCACATCTGGGGCTTATTTCCATGACATGTTACTGCCTTGTGAACCCAAAGAGGCTGACGCAAGTAACCTGGACCCTTAGGAAGGAAGGAAAAGAGGGTATGGACTGGTGCTGCTGATAGCCTGACTTAGTCCTGGAACAACAGCCCCCCTACAAGCTCAGTCTTTCGGAGGAAAGGACCCCACAAGATAGATACTCCACCCCGCCCCCCATCTTGCTTCAGTAACACACCACCATCCCTCCTCATCCCTCCTGAAGCCCTTGAGACATGGAGTGTGTACACTTGCCTGCAAGGTTGACCTTTTAACTGGCCTGGTTTTTTTTTCTTTTCTTTTTTTTTCTTTTTGCGGTATGCGGGCCTCTCACCGTTGTGGCCTCTCCGGTTGCGGAGCACAGGCTCCGGACGCGCAGGCTCAGCGGCCATGGCTCACAGGCCCAGCCGCTCCGCGGCATATGGGATCTTCCCGGACCAGGGCACGAACCCGCGTCCCCTGCATCGGCAGGCGGACTCTCAACCACTGGGCCACTAGGGAAGCCCTAACTGGCCTGGTTTTAATCAGGCCCATCCTGTCAAGAAAAGGGACTCCCGTGACAGTAAAACAAATTAGCTCCATGTGATCCTGTAGCTGGTGCTAGGGAGGAAGGAGAGGAAGAAATACAAGTACTACTTTAGAAATGTAAACCAAACACAAAGCCAGACTCCCTGCTATCACTTAAAAGGAAGAGGTAAAAGGACTCTGAAGATGGATTTGGAGACGCAAAGGTAGCAACCCAGCATGCCTGCCTTAAGCAGGGCTCGAAACCAGAGCTGGGGCTGTTAAAGGTCCCACGCCCTGTAAAGTTTGTTCCTTCAGAAACTCTGACAAGAACAGCTTCAGCCTGATTCGTCTTTGGTCTTCATTAATGTCGAGTACTAGGGAAAATATTCAAATAGGGTTGATGTTCCATAAATGTGTTCATTCTATAATACTTTAGGTTACTGGCTTTTATAATAGACTATAACTATAATTACTTAAGTGAAATTCAACATGTAGATGAATCTTTCCTACTTAATCATTTTATGGGGAGAAAAAGAAATATTGGAGATAATTCTCATTTTCCTAAGCTACTCCCTTTTAGCTCTTCATAATATTTTACATTTTTAACATTTACACAAAGTACATTTTTGTAATGTGCTCTGAAATGAAAATATTAGAAGAAACAGCCCAGAACTGTGAGGATGTGCGTTCATCTTAAATGACTTTTTGAGAAAAGGTTCACGTTTGCATAGTCAGACACATAATAAATATGATTTTAATACAAAGTGCAGGAATATGTACACATGTTATCATATGTTGTCTAACGTGAGAAAAGGAATGTCTATTATTGCATGGAAATGAAATCAGGAGGAAAATGACAGAAACACGACTTTACATGACTATCTAGATAAACTATCTGTATTTTCTTATTTTGCTCCAAAATGTTCCTTGAACAAATTTTTGTCAACATGTTCCTACAAAAAGAGGTTAAGATAAGCCCGGCAATCGAGCTTTGGTCTGGAAAATTGCCGTAATCCTGATAACAACTATTTTGACAAAAAGATGAAAATGAAAGTGTGCCCTAAGGTGCGGGCATGGGGGGGGCGGGCAGGAACAGTAATTAATACTAAGTCACTGTGAGGTAATTAGGGGGAAAGACACTTCTGAGTATGCCAACAGCATCACTGCGTGGGTGGACCTCATCTGACATTTCAACCTAAAATCAACTTCTCAGGTGACAAAAGCTTTGGGGCTCAGTCACACTGGTTGTGAGGAGAGGCAGTTATGGGCAGGGTACCCTCAAGTACGTTCTATGGGATATTAGCCCTAGAAGATAATCCCCCAAGACTGCACCCAAAAAAGTTTTGTTATCAAGTTAGTTTGGGAAACACTGAATGTTATATTTCCCCCCTAAAATTTATACAATATATATGCATTATTATAAAAGGCTATGTGTTTAAATTAGCTTACCTAACATTTCTCTAATTTATTTTAGGTGTAATCTTTTTTTCACTTTATTAATATGCTGTAGAATACATTTTAGGAATTAGAATATACCATTTGTGGTATTTATGCCAAGCATAGCTTCAGATTAAATCCAGCAGCATTGTCTGAACACACAATATACTTCAGATATTATAGCAATATTTTTATTGCTGTAGTAATATTTTTCTTGTTGGCTACCAACTGACCAGAACTAAAAAACTATAGGCAGTTCCCATCCAGAGTCGGTGGGCAAATGTGGGCGTGATGCTATGAAGCCATGATTCCAAAGCATCCTAATGACAGAGTTTATTCAAAGCAGAGTTCATGTAGATTAGAGAGAGAGAGATAGAGAGAGGCATATATAAGCATGTGTGTGTGTGTGTTTAAAAAAGTGAACTGAACTGTTTGTACCCAGAAGCTTTTTTTTTTTTTCAACATCTTTATTGGAGTATAATTGCTTTACAATGGTAGCACCCAGAAGCTTTTAACCTTCTTCCTTACTTTAACATCGGGAGCCTGTAAGTATCTGTCTATTCTTAGTGTGTTTTCAAAATGTAGCTTCCCTTGGCTGGGGTCACAGCTGCTGCAAAGCACTCTGGGTGGCTCCTCTCCATCCCCTTGAAACAACTGGTGGGAACCCAGCACTAGGCCATCAACCCAGCTGTTCAATCTCACTTTCTAACTTTAGCAAGTCACTTCAGAACTAATGTCACTAGGGCATGCCACATTGAAAACCACACCAGAGAAGGTAGATTCTTCCCCCCCACCCCCCAGAAAAAAATCCAGGCACACAGATCAGTCACACTCAGGTACCTACAGCAATACTACCCAGATGCAAATATAGGACCCACCTAACCTGATGGATATGGGTCATCTAAGAAGGCTTCACTGGACACCTCTCTACCCAGTTCAGCCCATTAGAAAGATACCTGTTAGCAGCTGCAGAGCCCAACAGCCTAGAAGTCCGTGAAAACGAACCTTGGGTCCAGATACTCGCACATACACTGTGCTGTCTATCGGCTTTCCTACTAGAATGCAGGATGCATGCCTTTCCACATTGTTAATGTACCATAAAATTGTCATGAAAACCTCATAATGTAATTACTTGCATTTAATTGATTATACATGCCCCCAGCCTTGTTTTCTTTCTTTTTTTAACTGCATGCTCATTGTAATGACTTGTCCCAAAGCCAAGTGATTTCAGAATTATTTGACTGTTTATTATCCTTTGAGAGTTACTAATTAAAATACTTTCCTCCAGTGAAAAGAGTTGCTCTTTTCCTGAATTCGCTTAGGGATGCTCACCCCTGAGGAGAACTCCAGGAATGCCTTGCTAAGCTCCCCTGTAACTGACGGCCTCCATTGTTAACATATGCGCGGGCTTAAAAAACATTAAGCGACTTACACAAATGGAAACAAAATGCCCTTTGAGTTCTATTGATAACTTAACCTTTAGCGTTTTGGATTAAATCCCTTTTCTCGGGGAAGCAGGGGGAGCCACTGAATGAAACCATTATGTAACACATTGTTGTGGGAATTATTTTGTGTGAAAATATATACAGTATATCATCTAAAATGCCTTTGATTGACGGTGGGTTTTCATAATTCCTAACTACAATATACATATCTTTTATTGCTTCTCTAATTTGTGCTCCCTTTTTTAGGGAAATAGAAGTAATTTTGAGCAGGCAAATGATCCCATGACACCAGACACAGTGGAAACCCTGGAGAATGTGGGGGTCTAGAAGGGGTAGATGGGGTACTTATTGGAGCTGGGAAGGTCCTGTTTCTTGAAAGCTGCTTGTGGGTGTGTCCAATTTGTGAAAATTCATCAAGCAACATACTTAAGATTTGTCTACTTTTCTACAAAAATTATAGTTCATTTTTAAAGTAATTAAGAGAAGTTATTTCAATTTTTTAATTATTTCAGTATTAAAAGTAATTTCTATAAAAGAAAAAGGATGTAGTTGCCATCTAGCAGAAACACAAGCATTACCCTAAAGTGTTTACAAGGAACAGAATTAAGACTGGTCTCTTTTTCTACTTTGTTTTAAAAAATGATGCACAGGGCTTCCCTGGTGGTGCAGTGGTTAAGAATCTGCCTGCCAATGCAGGGGACACGGGTTTGAGCCCTGGTCTGGGAAGATCCCACATGGCGTGGAGCAACTAAGCCCGTGCGCCACAATTACTGAGCCCACATGCCACAACTACTGAACCCCGCGCGCCTAGAGCCCGTGCTCTGCAATAAGAGAAGCCACCGCAATAAGCCCACGTACTGCAACGAAGAGTAGCCCCCGCTCGCCGCAACTAGAGAAAGCCCACGCACAGCAACAAAGACCCAACGCAGCCAAAAATAAAATAAATAAATTTTTAAAAAATGATGCACAATATATGCTTTGACAAATCGATGTTAAAAAAAATCTGAGACAATTGGGAAAGTCTGAATATGCACTGGATATTAGGTGATATTAAGAAAGTACTGTTTGTATCTTGATGTCATGCAATAAGAAATTCACAGAATGACATGTTGTATTTTTGTCAAAATGTTTGACCTAATTTAATCATAAGAAACGCATGTGGAATATTGGTCTAAAATGTTTTTTTTTTTTTAAAGTTAATGCTTGGAAAAAGAAACAAAATGGTAAGAGAGGGGCACATTTCTGAATCAAGACAGAGGCATAAAACTAAATGCAATATGTGAACACATACACACACACACACACACACACACACACGGCTGCTAAAGACAGTTTACAACTGGGAGAATAAGGCCTGTATATTAAGTTACATTATTTAACTAAGGCTAATTTTCTTAGGTAATCATGGTATTTGTTATTGTATAAAAGGATGTTCTTAGGAGCTGCGTGCTGAAGTATGCAGCGGTGAAATCGCATGTTGCCTGTAACTTGCTTTCAAATAGTTTCGTGAAAGAAGAAAAGAATACACACAGAGAGACGTGGTCAAACGTTAAGAATTGCTGAATCCAAACCAAGGAAGAATACGCTCTTCTTCAGTACCTCTTTGGCTTTGAAAATATTCAAAAATTTTTAAAAAAATCATTGTTGGGCTTCCCTGGTGGCGCAGTGGTTGGGAGTCCGCCTGCCGATGCAGGGGACGCGGGTTCGTGCGCTGGTCCGGGAGGATCCCACATGCCGCGGAGCGGCTGGGCCCGTGAGCCATGGCCGCTGAGCCTGCGCGTCCGGAGCCTGTGCTCCGCAACGGGGGAGGCCACGGCAGTGAGAGGCCCGCGTACCACAAAAAAAAAAAAAAAAAAAAAAAAAAAAAAATCATTGTTAATTTTGCTAGGTCTGTAAATGGCAATTTCGTTATGTAAGAAAATGTCTTTAATTTTTAGAGATAACTATTCAAGTATTTAGGGTTAAAATACCATATCTATTATTTGCTTGAAAATATTATACTTTCATTAAAAAATATGAAACAAATATGGCAAATGTTAACCATTCTTAAATCTAGGTAAAGAATATATATGTATATATTTACCAATAAAATCCTTCCCAAGTTTTTTTGGTCTCAAGTTACCAAAATAAATTTCAGTATCCGTCTTCCCCAATTAATTTTCAAAGCTCTCCATAAATTGGTAGAGCTTGGAGAGACACCATTAGTCCAGTGTACCTAGAATTCTGACTCTTTGTAAATAAAGTCAGACGACACACTTCCCTCTCAACTCCAGTTATAACAATAATTAGGAGAAGGGATGGTAAAGGTCCTAAGAGAAATATTTCAGTCTGCTCTGAAACTTAAATGTTGTTTGGCCATCTTCCAAATACAAGCCATCATATTCCCGTCCTGCTCCCTCAGACGCTGCCACTGATAACACAACAGCCTTCAGGAATTCACCTTTTTCTTCTGGGCCATTCTCCATTGGGGAATTAGCTCTGGCACTTCTAAAGCCCTTGCTGGACCCCAAGCAAGCCCTGGCACCACAACTCTCCCGGCAAAACCCCTCTGTAACCTGCCGCCAAGTCTGTGCACCGATTAACTTAGAAAAGGAGAGCCCACTTCTCTGTGGCCCTCTAACCTCAGGGAGCAAGAAACTGTAGCTTTTAATCCACAAGGCAACAGCTCTGCTACAGTGGGCCTTTGGCAGGGCCCCGGATGTGCTTTTTCTCTGCTGTAAGGACAGCAGAGGGCCAAAAGCCCTCAGAGCAGCACCTAATCCCCTAGCCTCGGACTCCGGAGACCATATTGCACAACACGCAAGGGTGTGGGCGGTGGAGTCCTAAAAAACATGGTTTGAAGTCCATATCTGCCACTTACTAGCTGTGTGACCTTGGAGGAGTTACCCAGCCTCTATTTCTCAGTTTCTTTATCTGTACAATGGAGATATCGCAAATAGTAGCTAACAGGTTGGGGGGAGGGGGAGGGGGGGAATGGGTGAAGGGGGTCAAAAAGTATAACTTCCAGTTATAAGAGAATTAAGTTCTCGTGATGTAATGTACAGCAGGACTATAGTTAACAATAACCGTATTGTATATCTGAAAGTTGCTAAGAGAGTAAATCTTAAAAGTTCTCATCACGAGAAAAAAATCTGTAACTATGTGGGGTGATGGATGTTATCTAATCATTTTGAAATATATACATATATCAAATCATTATGTTAAACTTATACAATGCTATATGTCAGTTATAATATATCTCTATGAAACTGGAAAAAGAATGTTTAATTAAATTTTGGGGGGCTGCACCACAAAGTTTGTGGTATCTTAGTTCCCTGACCAGGGATTGAACCCCGGCCACGGCAGTGATAGTGCAGAGTTCTAACCACTGGACCGCCAGGGAACTCCATCCACCCACCCACCCCCCCCAATTTTTTTTTTTGCTAATCTTTTTAGTTATTAAAGTAATTAAATTTCTAATTATAAAACTTTCTCATAAAGAACATTCTAGTCCCAGATAATTCACTTTTGAACTTATTCAAACTTTAAAGAAGACATTATCTAATGAGCAACATTCTTCAGAAAAATGAGGAAGAGGAAATATTTTCCAATCAGTTTCATGAGGCAATATATCCCTCTTACATAATCATGACAAAGACATAAGAAAAGAAAGCCGCAGACTGATATCATTGTGAGAATAGAAACTACAACCTACTGGCTAAATCCAGCCACACCCATTCATTCATATATTGTCCATGGCAATAACATTTTTTTAATTTTATTTTTTTATTTATTTTATTTTATTTTTGGCTGTGTTGGGTCTCTGTTGCGGTGCGCAGGCTTCTCATTGTGGTGGCTTCTCTTGTTGCAGAGCATGGGCTCTAGGCGCACAGGCTTCAGTAGTTGTGGCTCGTGGGCTCCGTAGTTGTGGCTCGCGGGCTCTAGAGCTCAGGCTCAGCAGTTGTGGCGCATGGGCTTAGTTGCTCCACAGCATGTGGGATCTTCCCAGACCAGGGCTCGAACCCATGTCCCTTGCATTGGCAGGCGGATTCTTAACCACTGTGCCACCAAGGAAGCTCCAACATTTTTTAATGTTACAGAAAAAAGAGGTCTGGAATCAGACTGTATTCCATTTCTAGCTCCTACAATTATTACTTGTATAAACTTGGGCAAATGACTTTATCACTCTGCACCTCAGTTTCCCACCAATACCTATGACACAAAAAAACCTTAAAACAAAGCCTGACAGGTAGAAAGCCATCAGTAAGCATTAGCTACCATTATTATTATCAGGACTAAAGGACCCACCCCATTATCTTGAAATTAAAGTTACTAGGACACCTAAAGCTCTTAGCATAGTGCCCAGCACATCATAATTGTTTATAAATGTTTGCTATATGTCTGGAGGCATAAA
This sequence comes from Phocoena sinus, assembly GCF_008692025.1. Lineage (NCBI taxonomy): Eukaryota > Metazoa > Chordata > Mammalia > Artiodactyla > Phocoenidae > Phocoena > Phocoena sinus. The sequence continues at coordinate 29,521,030 of NC_045766.1, forward strand.
TGGCAGGAAAGGTGTTTGGGGGGGATTCACGGATTGGAGAAAGAAAAAAAAGTTTGCTATTATTATTGGACTTCACAATAGCTCTGTTAGGTAAGCAACAGCAATATTAGCATTTTGCTGATGAGGAAACAAAGGATCAAAAACACTCAATGACCTTCCCTCTGTTGCATGCTGACAACAATGACTACTATCCATGCCACTTCCTAAAATTCTCCATGCCTCAAGGATCCACTAGGAAGGAGACAGAAAAACTAAAATAGCATTTGAAGATGTTCTCATGAACATCAGCGTAAGTATTCTGAAGCTAAGTTTAAAAGATAAAATAGTAAGTGATGGGAACAATTGTAGACTGCCCTGAGAAAGATGCTTGGAATTAAAGCAACCCTGGACACAACTGTACTTTACTTTGTGCCACTGAAAGCTCCTGCTAAAATCCTTTTTCGTTTGGTTTATTTTAATCACACTTGAAATGCAGAGAGAGCTCCTTTTGAAAACTAATTTTGTTACAAACCTTTCTGGAAAGTGAATGATTATTTTCCCTAAAGAATTAAGCTCCCGCCCCCTTTATCAAGTTATTATAGATACAGATTTTTCTGCACCTGTTTTAACTAAAAATAATCAGCATCTGTATTCAGGAGAGTGCATGTCTTCAGGTGGGTGTTGATCCATCTTAGGTAGAGAGTGATGGTCCCTACCTGATCTATAGTGGACTAGAAAAAGCCCACTATAAAGGCAAATTCTCCCAATAGATGCCTTGCATCATCTGCTTCTCAGCAGCATGTTAGATTAGCACAAACAACGCAAAAATCACAGCACAAAGTCAAGAATACGACCGAGAGTACCCTCTTGAAGCTATTAGTACTAGCTACCACCCAGCTCTCGGTCTCCTACAGAATCTCAAGAATTTTCCTTGCATCATTATCTCATTTAATACAACAAAGAGAAATTATTATCTCCATATTATGAATGAGGAAACTGAGGTTCAAAACGTTTAAGATATGAGACTTGCCTGAAGCTCCACAGCTCATAGTATAGGAATTTAGACCCAGGTCTGCTTGGCACCAAAGCCAAGCACTCCTGAAATTTTCTGTAATCTTGTTAGTGTCCCTTGGAAGAAAAAAGAAGATACTCAGAATCTTAAGAATCTGAATCCAAAATTAAAAGAAAATAAATATTTTGAAGAATTAAGCCCGGTCGAGTCCAAGAATTCCCCCATGGGCTCTGGGCAGAGCAAGGCATCACTTTCTAAACAAACGCAGCCTGCTAGGTGTCCCACCCCGAGCATGTCGCCCCCTGCTTGGTTCAAAGTGGCCACAACGCTGACCACGGTCTCTGGTCTTCTACTAGCTGTCCTGGGCCAGCACACAACTCAGAGATTAACTTTTACAGGTCCAATCACAGATGGGGAAGTTGATGAGGTGTTAAAAGAGAAACAGAGACAGAGAGGCACAGAGAAGGTGGGGGAGGAGAAGAAAAATAGAAAGTGGGTAAGAACTAGCACTCCCCTCTCGCTAAAGAATGTGAGTCCGTTGCTGAGCAACAAGGGGGAGAAAAGCAGTTGACAGCCATTCTAGCATCTGCAATTGGGCTTCAGTTCAAGAAAAGTAACACTTGCTTTTAGCTACTGCCTCTGTGCTACAGAGCTGCATTTAGATAAATTTTATGTTTTCCACATTTTTAATCTTTTTTCCCTTCCAATTGGCAGGCTTTCTTCCCAAACCTCTTCAAGGAGATATAAAACTCAACTGAAAGGGGAAAACTGCTAAGAGCAGCATCATTCAGGAATTTTTTTTTGAGCAAAATAAATATAGGTGGTGTTTTCAAACACTGTAACCTGCAGTGGTAGGTCCAACCTCTCAGTGAGGCGGTGAAAGGGGTGAAGCTTCATGACACTTTTTGCCTACACTGTCCCCGCGTTTTCTACATTCAAGAAGGTAACTTAGGGCTCCCCTGGTGGCGCAGTGGTTGAGAATCTGCCTGCCAATGCAGGGCACACGGGTTCGAGCCCTGGTCTGGGAAGATCCCACATGCCGCGGAGCAACTGGGCCTGTGAGCCACAGCTACTGAGCCTGCGCGTCTGGAGCCTGTGCTCCGCAACAAGAGAGGCCGTGATAGTGAGAGGCTCGCGTACTGCGATGAAGAGTGGCCCCGGCTCGCCACAACTAGAGAAAGTCCTCGCACAGAACGAAGACCCAACACAGGCAAAAATAAATTAATTAATTTTTAAAAAAGGGCTTCCCTGGTGGCGCAGTGGTTGAGAGTCCGCCTGCCGATGCAGGGGGCACGGGTTCGTGCCCTGGTCCGGGAAGATCCCACACGCCGCGGAGTGGCTGGACCCGTAAGCCGTGGCCGCTGAGCCTGCGCGTCCGGAGCCTGTGCTCCGCAATGGGAGAGGCCACAGCAGTGAGAGGCCCGCGTACCACAAAAAAAAAAAAAAAAAAGAAGGTAGCTTATTCATTTGCAGCAGCAACATGGATGGACCTAGAGATGATCATACTAAGTGAAGTCAGTCAGAGAAACACAAATATCATATGATATCACTTAAATGCCTAATCTAAAAAAATGATAAACTTATTTACGAAACAGACTTACAGACGTAGAAAACAAACTTACGTTACCAAAAGAGAAAGGCGGGGAGGGATAAATTAGGAGTTTGGGATTAATATATACACACTACTATATATAAAATAGGTAAATAACAGGGTCGTACTGTATAGCACAGGGAACTGAAAATCAATATTTTGTAATAACCTATAATGGAAAAGAATATATATATATATATATAACTGAATCACTTTACTGTACACCTGAAACTAACACAACATTGTAAATCAACTATACTTCAATTTAAAAAAAGTTGGCTAACTTGTTTAGATTTTTTTCAAATTAAACAAAAATGAATAAATTTTGATGTTTCTTGCTATTTTGGTGACCCTTACAAGCATCAAAGCCTGAGGTCTTAGCATTTTTATATTTAAAATTATATTTTATGTTTGAGCCCTTAGGAGACAAACACATTTAAACAGACTTTTCTATAAGGACTAACAGTTATACTTCCAAATGCAGATCACAGTGTTATCATTTTCAAAAAAGAGCCTTGCAAAGATGTTCCAAATACAGATCACCATGCCCCATTCCCATCAAATTTTGTGTAACTGAGTAAGTAGACTGATAATTAAATACCAAGATTCTTTAATACTCATCCAGAATCCACCCCAGACAGCTCTAGCAATGGTTTAGTCACTTATTACAGCACCATAAATCATACAGCATCTACTACAATGTGTAAGTAACTTTTCCCAACAGAACTCCTTTGTTCCTCGAGCTATTTGTGTTACATAAAGCCCACAAGTAGCCTACAGAGAAGGCCAGATAGGCAGATATCTTCAAGTCAGGCTCACCCCACTAAATAAATGGTCTTATTACTAACAGTATCCAGCAACACGTATACATTCATCGCTTATTAGAAGGGCTGTGCTTCTGAAAAGTTGTGATCAAATAGATCTTTTTAAATCAGAGTCCCTTTTTTCTTTCACTTGCATATGATCAGAGCTTACTCTTAGGAGACAAAAATGTACACATAGTTCCATGCACACCTCAGACGTTAAGAAATGGAAAAAACCTTAGAGACTATGGAATCCAACTTCCTTGTTAATCCGTCTTCTGCTTCACTGTGCCACATTCGTAAGTGACAGCAAGAAGCACTAGAGTCACACACATCTCCCAGACCATCTCAACCCACTTCACAGAGGAAAGAGAATGAGACTTAGACATGAGTATTATTTTTTTCTTGGTGCAAGCCCAGGGGACCTCCCCAGTCTTCCATTATTGGAGGGCTTTGTTCCCCACTCTGAAGACTGGAACTATCAACAGTTGACCAGTGGCAGCAACCAAGTTTTATCATCTGCTTATTTTTACAGAGTGAAAAAATTATTGTTTTATTTTATTTATTTATTTTTGGCTGTGTTGGGTCTTCGTTGCTGTGCGTGGGCTTTCTCTAGTTGCAGCGAGCGGGGGCTACTCTTTGTTGCGGTGCGCGGGCTTCTCACTGTGGTGGCTTCTCTTGTTGCGGAGCACAGGCTCTAGGCGTACGGGCTTCAGTAGTTGTGGTTTGCGGCCTCAGCAGTGGTAGCTCACGGGTTCTAGAGCGTAGGCTCGGTAGTTGCAGTGCACGGGCTTAGTTGCTCCGAGGCATGTGGAGTCTCCCAGGACCAGGACTCGAACCCGTGTCCCCTGCATTGGCAGGCGGATTCTTAAACACTGCACCACCAGGGAAGTCCCAATGATTGCTTTATTATTGAGGATCACTCATTACACGTGGACTTTTAAAATTATTATTTGTGTACAAGAGCAATTTAATGATATTTACACTACAAAATTATCTTTGATTGACCAACCAATTTTTAATCATATGCCTCTGACGTTCCATTCCCGCCATGTTTGAATTATGTCAGTCTATAAAGTGAGGATTCTAAAAGTGCAATGACCAAGGTCTATCATGGTAACCTTGTTCAGAAATTAACATCACTCTGCAGAGTATTGATTTGTAGATTAACAGCTGGATACTGGAAGGAAGATCTGATTCATCAAAGTTAGTAGGCTGGGGAAAACAACGGGTCTAATTAGCAAATAGATTATTCTTAGGCCCTTTACTAATTTCAAAAGGATAAGCTTATTGGTTCCCATGGCAGAAAATGCAGAACAAATAACCAGGTTAATCACTGAAGTTCAAAAAAAGTTGGCCAGTAATGGTCATCAAGGGCTCTGTGTCCAGGAAATCCCGCCAGACAGGCACTGTTTGCAAATGGCTGGGAAATATGGTCCACTGCCATCAAAAACAGATGAAAAGCAGGATTTGGTTAAAAGAGTGAGTCTTTGCCCAAGCAAAACCTTTCCAAAATAAAGAAACAGTGTATGCTGGCTGCCAACTGACCTCGGCTGAAAAGAAGGGACAGTCCCGCACTGGTGTTCATTATACTCACTCTCAATACTATTAAATGGTGTTGAGTGGAAATAAGACTTAATCAAGGGAAGACCCTGCCAACTCTGACAGCGTGGTAATATCCCCAACTAAGATACTCAGATTCTCATTAAATCACATACTTTTTAAACTTAAGAGTAAAATACACCAAGATAATATCTATACTCTAGTGTTAAGAGAAACTACAATAATATGAGGAAGGATTTAGATATGTGTTCAAAAACATCGAAATTCCAAGAATTTTCCAAATACCTCTAGGCTATCTTTAAAGAGCAACAAGGTATATATTATACAGAGTAATTAAACAGGGCAAGGGATTACTAATAATAATCTTTTCAAAAAGTAATGTCATTATTCAGAGTCAATAGCAGTACTCTAAGATTCTTCCTGTAACATAATCTCCTATGGAAATATAATTGAGTTAACAGATGTAAAGGACCTGGTACATCGTAAGCATTATGTAAGTATTAGCTGAGCTAATAAAGTCACAGGGCCAAAAGGGGAAAGAGAAGCCTGACAACTTCCTCATCCAATCCTAACACAGGGTGCCTTCCTAACCCCTCCAAGAAACTCAAGCTGATACCCAGTCCTCTGTTCCTGACACACTGTTCACCTGAACGGAAATAGTCAAATAGACGTCAAGACAAGCACTAACCATACCTCACGTACCTTCCTTGACCCTTGGTAGGAAGGAGGCCACTTCCCCAAGATAAGAATCAACGTGGGGGGACCCATTTGATATGTTAAATGAAGTTCAAATAAAATGTTTCCATAAGTCACGAAATTGCCTATTTAAAATTCACATGACCAACTGCTTGACCAACAGAATATAGTGCCAGTTTCCAGGCTCAAGTCTTCAAAAACTCGCAGCTTCCACTTTCTGTCTCTTGAAAGGCTCATGCTTAGCACCCAGGCTCCATGTCGTAAGGAAGCTCAAGCAATCAACAGAGAGTCCCTCATGGAGAGAAACTGATGCACCCGGCTGACGGCCAAAACCAACCTGCTAGGGTGAGCTGCCTTGCAGAGGATCCCTAACCCTCAAGCCGCTCTAATGGACACTTTGTGGGGCAAAGATAAGCTGTTCCTGCCACATCTGTCCAAACTGCAGATTTGGGAGCAAAATTAATGACTGATGTTATAAGCCTCCCCTTTCCCCCCACCCCCAAAAAATCACATTATCTCAGTAAAACATAGAGCTATGCTCACGTTCTAATTAATCAACATTCCTGAACTCAAAAATATATAAATTTTAAGAGATGGGTGCATATTTTAAAACAAGCAACCAAAAAAAATCACCAGGCATGACTATTTCTCCTTTTCTTGAAACCAGTAAGGTCAGTTCTCCCCTGAGAAATTTCCTTAGTTCATATCTAATACTTTTCCAGTTAACAACCAGCCCAAATACCCGCAAACCAATATATGCCCCGATTCCTCATTCTATACTATCATTTAAACAAAGCAGTATGAACTAGGATATGAAAACAAACTTTTTGTCTATTTTTTTTTAAACAAGGTCCTGTTCCTTGCATACCTTGTAAGAATCCTCTCAACTACTTGAGAAATTTGTTCATGTTTATAACACCCAGCAAACAATCCTAAAGGCCATAGAGCAAGTAATCAGCCTTGTAATCATATGGTATGCAATGACTGCCTCAATACAGAAAGAAATTCAATGTAAGCAAGATATGAGAGTTGAGGTGCACTAGACTTCAGTTACATTTATTCAAAGAGATTTACACTAGCGGTGGTGGTACGTCTTATTTCTAACAGATTTTAAACTCCTTTTGACCTTGGACCATATCTAATCTTCATATTCACCACTAATGACCACAAACCAGACCCCACTAGAAAAACTATCAATATGCATTTTGTAGGCACTGAATAGTGCTGGGGGGAAATGGGGAAACAATAAAGTTTTCCCACAGGAGAGAAACGTATCTATGTAGGGTTCAGAGAAATGTTAAGAAAACTCAAGGCAAAGTTCAGTTTGAATTTTTCATTCTCGAAGTCACAGTGTAAAAGGGTATTTGAAAACCTTTTATATTCTTGAATGGGAATTTGCATCTATTTTTGCTAACAGCTATTTTGGAATGAGCTGAGGATTTGGATTAAAGAAGAAGGAAAGGATGTGAATGGAGGCCACCCGAGATGAGAAGACGGTTCTGGTAGCAACGATCCTCCCTCCTTCATTTCACCCTGAGCCCTGAGCAGCCCTGAAATCCCAGCAGTCACAGGATCCTCAACTCTTGGGAACAACCTGACTCAATCTCGCAGACGTCAAAGGTACAAAGCACAAGATCTCAGGAGCTTAAACTCCAGTGGTTGATCATTACTGTGACCCAACTTTTAAGTGTTCAGTAAACCCCTTAAATAGCTCATCTTTTCAGCATTGTTTAAATTGACCATGCTGATGTTCAAATAGCTTACGAGAAAAGCCTAATTTTCAAGCCAAATAATAATAATAACCAGGTTTCATCCAACTCTGGGCTTCAACTGTAGAAATCTATTTTCAAACTGTAAAAAATATTAACTTTGGGTAAGAAGGTTTTTAATCTGACAAGAAGAGACTCTGAGGTAATAGTTGCGTTCCTCTTACTGTGAGGGGCCAGTGTCACTGCTGAGCTGCCCCTCTCTGTGGCCACCCACCCTGGGCCCACAGACTGCCTGCATCACTACCACTCTCTGGCTTCCCACCAAGTCCTCAAGACATGATTTTCTGAGTTCAGTCGAGTAACCAGATTCTATGAAATAATAAAAGGAAAATGGAGTTCATGACTGAAATCAAGCTGGGTGGAGACATAAAGGGTCTTTTGTTAATCACTGTACAAGGGAATACAAATGAAGTCAGGCTTCGCAAGGAATTCCGATATCTTAATGAAGATTTATGAAGAATTGTTGGCAAATAAACCTCCAATGCAAGGAGAAATGGTCACATAAAAATACGGGTGTATGATTTCTTTAGCTTAAAAACAATTCAAAAGACAGTTCCTTCATAATAATCCTAATAATTGAACTGCGAGGGGTATTTTTTTTTTTTTCTGTTCTCTGATTACACTCCCCAACCCCCATTACACTTGTCTGTTTCTTCTTTCTTCTTTGGTTAACTCTGAAGTGGGATAGCTCATCAGCTTGCCCTAAAGCTGTGAACTGCCCCACTGATGAAATCATGAGAGTGATTTCTCTACTCCACACAGAAAGTTTTGTTACACAGTTTTCTTTGTTCATGTTCTTAGTAATGCAGAAAATCAACTGACATTTTCTCCTAATAATGATTGGATTATGAGAGAATGTCAATGGAAAAAAAAAAATGCTGTCACGGTAAAATGCTTAACTGGTGCTATGTAAATGTCACACAAAAAAGCAACATGTGAAGCCATGCAGATCTCACAAGGAGCACATTTCCCACATCCAAGGTCAGCGATGGTATTTTGCCACAGTCATGGATTTTACGTTGCAATCAAGACACACGGAGATAATTAGAAAGACAGTGAATTCATGAAATATATTCAAAGGACGGGAAATTTTTTAACTTTGTAAGCAGCAATAATAATATTACTAGCAGTAATACACTATAAATAAGTAGTTTATGCAAAGTATTTTCACATTTCATAATATGCAAAGCATTTTTGCTTTTGATTCTCCAGATATTTATTTCATTCTCTAACCCTGGAAGAGAAGTATTATCATCCCTACTTTATAGGTGAAGAAACAGAAGGCTAAATAATTTGCCTGAAGTCATGCTGCTAGAAAAATGGCTGAGACTCAGTCCCCTGGGATGAACGCACTCATCACAGCTCACAGTGCGCAAGTCCCGGGGCAGCCGAGAAGGAGTCGCCACAGGCTTTGCAACAGCACCCGAGCAACCGAGTTGGCTTTGACATCTATTCCTCATCCAAAAGAGGAGCTGGAAGAGAAGCCAATCTTGGGAAATCAATGCTAGCAGGGTCTGGTTTACTCCTAGGGTTCTGGCTCCTCCTGTTTTAGCTGTAATTCAGAAAACGCAGGAAGTGAAGCAAGGAGGTCAAAGAAAGAGCTCTGGGACTTCCGGGAGGGCCAGGTGCTCCCTGTGTCACAGTTGCTGCTACAAGGGCTGCCTTAATCCCTGGTGCCTCGCCCAGTCCCATTCCTCCCAGCCCACATGCTGACCAGCTGCTCAGTGCTTCTGTGCGGGGAGCGTGGGGGGCAAATGTCAGGCAAGTCCAAGGCTCCTGGCCCTCCAAGCACTACCCTTCCTCCTGACCCACCCTCACACCCTCCTCCAGGCCCCCAGATCAGACTTGAGGGCAGGCCAGGAAGCAGGTGCGAGGACAGGTGCCTGGAGAAACCAGGCACAGAGAAAGGCTCACACAGAAACTGAAGCCGTAAGTTCTGCATTCTTCCCCCACCAGGGAAAGAGGGGGAAGTGTCAATGGAAGGCTTGAGTTACTGAAGTGCAATGGTCACCTTATCCCCCTGGATTTCAGGGTGTCAACATTCATGGCAAGGCTTTCAGGCCGGTGCCCCTGCAGGAAGGAATGATCACTAATTGAAGGGACAAGTAATTCAGACAAAGGGAAGAGCACTGTGAAGGTCCAGAGGCTAGCAGGAATGCAATATATATTTTTTTAAGTTTATTTGTTGTGATTGTTTGTAAGATATTTCTATACTTTTTAAAAATTTATTTATTTTTGGCTGCGTTGGTTCTTCATGGCTGAGCACGGGCTTTCTCTAGTTGCAGCAAGCAGGGGCTACTCTTTGCTGCAGTGCGCGGGCTTCTCATTGCGGTGGCTTCTTTTGTTGCGGAGCACGGGCTCTAGGCACGTGGGCTTCAGTAGTTGTGGTGCATAGGCTCGTAGTTGTGGCTCGCGGGCTCTAGAGCGCAGGCTCAGTAGTTGTGGCACACGGGCTTAGTTGCTCCACGGCATGTGGGATCTTCCCGGACCAGGGCTCGAACCCGTGTCCCCTGCACTGGCAGGCAGATTCTTAACCACTGCACCACCAGGGAAGCCCAAGAATGCAATATTTAGGAGGAACTATAAGAAGTTCGTATGGCCAGAGAGTAGGGGTTGGGTCACAAGGGCCTTGTAAGCCCAGTTAACACATTTGAACTTTACCCTAAAGCCAAAAGAGGAGTTTTAAAACAGATGCTATGACACTAATACATTTGTCTTTTCAGAAAATCACTCTGGCCACAGCATGGCAACCAATCAGAGGAGAGTAAGACCATCTCAAGGAGGGAGATCAGTTAGAAGACTACTGCAGATGCCCAAGCAAGAAGTGATGGTGACCTAGACCAGGGAACATAGAGAAGGGAGGTTATGGGGATGCTGATGAGGTGGGACTATGAGAAAGATTGGATGTGATAGGTGAGGACGAAATGATGGGTGAGGTTCCAGCCTGAGCAACATTCACTGAGTTCCAAACAATGGAGGAGAAGCAAGTCTGGGGGTGAGATCATGAATTCAGTTTGGACATGTCGTCTTTGAGGTGACTGTGGTACACACAAGTGGATGTGTCTAATGGACAAGTGGATACAAGGGTCTGGAACTCAAAAGAGAGATTTAAGCTGCAGGTTTAGACTAGGGACTTACCAAGTACAGGTGCTGAAACCTTTTCTCTCGTTACCGAAAAGTGGCCATGTCTTACAGACCCCCTCAAGCCACAACCACTCCATGAACCTGCTTTCTTATCACCAGCTCATGTTCTGAACTCCTGTCCTGAACTTAATAGCCTGTACAATATCACTGAAATATTGGCAGAAAAAGACCAGACAGGTGTACAGACAGACAGCCGTTGTCACTGGTTGCATACTATTTATTTATTTATTTTTAATTTAATTTTTTTTTTTGGCGTGGGGCCATGCCACACATCTTTCCGGGATCTTAGTTCCCTGACCAGGGACTGAACCCGTACCGCCTGCAGTGAAAGCGAGGAGTCCTAACCACTGGGCAGCCAGGAAAGTCCACTAATAATTTATGCATATGTATTTTCCTGCCCCACCCAACTTTAAGCTCTTTAAAGACAAAGATGTGTCTGGTATAGGCTCTGGGTTTTCCAAGGTAGTCTTGGTTCCAAATAGCCTGGCCCTATGCATTCCTGTGCCATTAAATTTTCTTTAAAAACTCCAACATTTCCTCAAACAGTAAATGAACAAACTTTTCAGCAAACGTTACAATTAAATATATAGGTCATGAAAGATTGAGGACCACAAAAAGATACACAGACCCACGGGATGAGGAAACAGTAAGATTTCTCACTAAATTGCATTAATAGCTAATACTGATAATTCTGAAGTGCCCGTGAGAGGCCAATTCTGGGGTCACACAAACCTGGGTTAGCACTGAAGCTCCACCACTGATAGGGATGTAACCTTGGGCAAATTACTTAACCTCTCTGTGCCTCAAAAGCCTCCTTTGTGAGGGAAAGATGGAAATACATAACTAATAGGTTCATTCATACCAAGCTGGGTATAGACAGGCAAACACAGACTCCACGTTCATCCAGCTTACCGTCAGATAATGACAGAAATAATTAATTACAGTTGCTGCGAAGAAGTAGAAGGGCTTATAACAAGGGGAATCTTCTGTTCCCAGGAAGGTCAGGGAAAGCTTCAATGAAGAGGGGACCTTTTAAAGCAAGACAAGAGGAATTAACTAGATGATAGGGTTAAAGTGAGGGGAATCCCAAGGAGCGGCAAATGCAAGAGTGAAAAGTCTGTGGCCAAAACAAATGAAATTTTTAAAAAAAGAACAAAAAAATAAAAAACAAACAAAAGCAAAAACGTCTGAGGCCAGGGACTTCCCTGGTGGCGCAGAGCTTAAGAAACCGCCTGCCGATGCAGAGGACATGGGTTCGAGCCCTGTTCCGGGAAGATCCCACATGCCGCAGAGCAACTAAGCCCGTGAGCCACAACTACTGAGCCCGCGAGCCACAATTACTGAAGCCTGTGTGTCTAGAGCCCGTGCTCCGCAACAAGAGAAGCCACCCCAATGAGAAGCCCGTGGGCTACAACGAAGAGTAGCCCCCGCTCGCCGCAACTAGAGAAAGCCCACACACAGCAATGAAGACCCAACGCAACCATAAATAAATAAATAAATAATTTTTTAAAGTGTCTGAGGCCAGATATAACTTTATTTTATCAGAAAAACTGTGAGGTGACCACTCTGAATAAAAGTGGAGCAGAGGTGGGATTGGTTGGAGAGGAGTGATAAAGATAAAGCACAACAGTTTTCACTATTGTTGGATTATTTATTACTGTCATTGTTATAAAACTATTATCATAATGGTATTTTTCTAGTTGTAAAGGCCAAGAACACCACCCTTTTACAAAAATAAAATTTGTGACATCAAGGCAAAGCTATGTGACAGCTTTAATAGGTATTGTTAAGTATTTCAGTTCCTTTTATTTTGCCTATGATTTTTTTAGTACTCGTTTATAAATGCCTGTGGAATATTTTTATAAGAAGTACTGTGTAACGCAAATATAAATCCACTATTATTGCTTAGAAGGCTGATAGGGGCTTCCCTGGTGGCGCAGTGGTTGAGAGTCCGCCTGCCGATGCAGGGGACACGGGTTCGTGCCCCGGTCCGGGAGGATCCCACATGCCACGGAGCAGCTGGGCCCGTGGGCCATGGCCGCTGAGCCTGCGCGTCCGGAGCCTGTGCTCCACAACGGGAGAGGCCACAACAGTGAGAGGCCCGCGTACCGCAAAAAAAAAAAAAAAAAAAAAAAAAAAAAAAAAGAAGGCTGATAGTATAAATTAACTTAAATGTCCTTTGAGAACTTGACATAGTAATTTTCTAAAAGACCTATTTGACTGACCTTCTCTAAAGCTCTGAGTTGAATGAAATGCTTTCCAAATTAGCCGACATAATTAAAAAGAGTGAATCCATTCTCCGTCAGTGAAGAATCAGTCATCTTCAATGATTAACAACTTTGGGAGACTGGGAAAGTCAACAAAGAACTGTGTGGCTATAAAATTTCCTCTAATAATTCAAACACATTACTCAGAGATTTGCCAAAAGATAACTGAAACAAAAAATACATGTGTGAAAAACAAGTAGTGAGTAAGCAGACCTCTTCTGAAAAGTACAAATAAAACTACCCACCCATCACCTTCAACAAAAGATTCCCATTTCGAATACAAGCTTTATAAGGGCAAACAGTTTGGTCTTCGGTGTCTAGATGAGTGCCTGGCACATAGCAGGTGTTGGATGTGTTGGATGAACAAAAAAATAAACAAATGAGGGACCACAGTAACAATGCAAATATTGAAATCTGATATTGAAAATTTTGAATTATTCATACAATTCTTTAACAAATATATTTTAGATGTATAATTACCATATTATTTTTATAACTATAAGAAAGACTGTTTTTCACAATGTGGAAAACAATTTCATTTGGAATACTGAAACATTTCTGTATTCTGACTACCCCACCATCACATTCACACACACAACCGCACCACCAAGACCTGTACAGTTAGGGTGTACTTGTTTCCCAATAAATATCTAAATAATTTTTAGGAAGATAAATTGCAAGAATGATCATCAGAAAACGAACAGAAGCATAAGTGATAAAGGGTCTAAAACATGAAGAGCTACATGAAGCCTTAGAAGTCATCTAGTCTGACCCTATCATACACCAGATGGGTTAAAAAGATCCAAAGCATCACTCAACTTCCGTATTAATGGGGCAAGGACAAAAGCACCAGATCCTAAAGAGTCATCCGAATTCCACTAGGGATTTTCTTCGCAAATTTGTGTTAACTAATCATAATCAGATTATCTACTAAAAGGTACTGAATACCAAAGACCACCACACCCTTCCCCTCTTCAAGAAACTGTCATGCCAATTCACTAGGATAGATAGGGGACAGCAAATAATGCCCTGCAGCCGAATCCCACCCACCACCAGGTTTTTCTACAGCCAGCGAACTAGGCATGGTTTTTACATTTTTAAATATTCAATTTTAACAAACTAAAAGTACGATAATATTGGTGACCCATGAAAATTCAGATCTCTGTGTCCACAAACAAAGTTTTATTGGAACACAGCCACACTCATTTGTCTAGGTATTGTCTGTGGCAGAGCTGAATAGTTGCGTCAGAGACCACAGGGCCCACAGAGTCTAAAATATTTATCATCTGGCCTGTTACAGAAAATGTCTGCGACCCTTGCACCAGGAGATCCTTATGGTGACTTCAGTAAATTTCACCTTCAGAAAGAGCCAGCCCTGTCCCCGCCAACCAGCTGTAGTCACTCACATGCTATTTCCTCTTCTTTGATTATTGAAACTCCACAGCAAACTATTGTTTCTACCAGTCACTCAGAAAACAAAGATAAAAGTTTCCACAGAGGAAATAATAACCTTCCTTTTCCAAGGTCCTTGTCTGCCTCACTTGCAGTGAAATTAAAAAGCCATGCTTCACTCACAAGTTGGTCTGTGTCATTTTCCCCAAGTGAATTCAGAAGACTCCAACAATTCACTTTTAAAATGAAGAGCTCAGGCAGAAAAAACAACAACAAGTAGCCAGGTTAGTGAAAATGAACTTATTTACCCTACGGGGGAAAAGAAAAGAACATTTATTATCTGGAACTGAAAGCAGTTTTCTCTTCCTTTGATATGCTATTATTTTAATATCAAAATGTGCAAACTATCCTTATGTACTATCCATCTTCTAAAAATTGAAAATTATAATATCCACACTAAAATTTTTAATTTGCCGGTTTTCCAGATGAAAACAGAGTACCGAATTCATACCTGCTCAGTGTTGCAAAATGACTTTTAAGATGTCAAGAAGTTTTTGTTTGATTTTGTCCCATATTACTTTCCTCTACCAGTGTACAAAGTACTGCCTTGTAACAAACACATCAACCAGGAAAATCCCATTCCTGGGGCCTTTGGAAATAACTTTAAAGGTGTCTGTGTTCACTTACATCATGACCCCAGCTGTTATGTTCCTAAAGTTACAAATGGCCACTCTTCGTTTTAAGAGCACATTTAAAGAAACCTAATGTTAGTTCAACAAGGGTAAACAGTCTCCGACACTGTATAAATAAAGAATTCTTTGAGTTGTAAATAGCAGTTTCTCAAAGTAGTGGAAAGCGGGCTGAGAAACATAGAAACAAGAGATGGACACAAAGTTCGCAGGGCCCTCCCCCCAACCCCCTTTCCAGCAGGGCAAGGAGTGAGCACAGGACATCAGAAGCTGGGAGAGCTTGGCCACCCAGAGGGGCACTGAAGTTGTCAACACCTGAAACCAGCTGCCATCCAGTCACTGTTCACTCATTGGCTGAACATCAACTGAAGAGCCTCCTACTTATCCAAAATCCAGGGGATTCAAAGGCAAAAAAGGCCTAGAC
Source organism: Phocoena sinus (assembly GCF_008692025.1). NCBI lineage: Eukaryota > Metazoa > Chordata > Mammalia > Artiodactyla > Phocoenidae > Phocoena > Phocoena sinus. The sequence goes on from NC_045766.1 coordinate 29,536,359, forward strand.
TCTGCCCTTGAGAAGCCTACTGACGTGCAGGTAAGAGAGAATAGCCTAGAACCAATAAAGCTACCCGGAGGACAGTGACATACGCCAGGGGTTGGCTAAATGCAGCCTGCAGGCCCAATCCAGCTGACAGCCTGTTTTCGTAAATAAAATTTGATTGGCATATGGCTACACCCACTCATTTACTATCCACGGCTGTTCTGATGCTATAACGGCAGAGCTGAGTGAATGCAACAGAGACCATGTAGCCCACAAAGTCGAAATACTTCCTAACTGATCCTTTTCAGAAAAAGTTTGCCAACCCCTGAATAGGCAGAGAGCTGGCATCCAGTGAGGGTAATCGGAGGAGACTACACGAAAGAGCTGGTATTTGGTCTAAGCCTTGAAGAATACGGAGAGTTTCAAAAGAAATGGGAAAAGGATATAGTGAGGGACAGAATGGCCAAGATGAGACGAGTCTCGAGTGAGCAAAGGACCCAACCTGAACGTGGTACAGAATAGGAGCCGGGCGTTGTGTCACCACGGCCAACTGTACTCACCTAGACTACACGGTTTAACCTCTAACAATGCAGTTCCATCACGTTTGCTAACTCACTGGCAATGTTATTCCCCTTTCCTCTAGCTTCCTTGACATTTATGGCAACGCTCATCAGAACCTAGTAGAAGCCAAAGTGCATTACGAAAGTTCCAAAAAATGTTTGTTTGCTGAATTATTATTTTATCCAATCATAAATTTGCATATGAGTTTAATTTCAAAAACACTTGTATACATTATTGCCTTTCTGATTATTTTAGTTTAAGATTTCACACCTTTTTATTTTATTTTATTTTTTTATTGGAGTATAGTTGATTTCCAGGGTTGCGTTAGTTTCGGGTGTACGGCAAAGTGAATCAGTTATACATATACATATATCCATTCCTTTTTAGATTCTTTTGCCATATGGGTTATTACAGAATTTTAGATTTGCGTTTAATCCTCAATCATGGCAGGCATTACTACTTCCATTTGGCAAATGAGGAAAAATTGGACTTACTGCATGTCCCATATGGAGTCAGGGGCCAAGAGACTGGCCTGGAACCCTGGATTCCCCATTCCATCCCACAGCTTACTTTAGGAAAACACTCTGTTGGAAGGCTTGCCACATGGACTACATTCAAGACTGGAAATTCCAATAACCAAATACCAGATAATCAAAGGGAAATGATTTTTGCGGACACATCCTTGCCAAACTTGAACTGTGGCCCGCATTAGCTGGAGCTTGGTGCTACTTAAAATCTAGACCAAAGACCAAGAGCTGGAGGTAAGTTCATTCCGTGCTTCAACATCTCTGGTCAACATGCACATTTTGTTACAACGGGCACTAGGTCAAACTTCACATGGATTAACTTGAATCCATTAGAGATGAAAACAAAACTCACCTACTAATATACATCTTGGCAATTGGATCACTTTATTCTGCACTGGAAAACTCACAGTCCTTAAAAGAAAGGCATCATTAATAATTAATTCCCCTGTCCCTCTGTACTGGCAAGTACACAATAAACAGGATTTGAATGAGTCCCTTAGAAACCCCAGTTGCCTGCCAGCTGAGTAATATCTTCTTTTCAGGGAAGGGCCATGAAAGAGATTCTAAAAACTTGGGTCGCTAAGTATTTCCTATGCAACAGGACATGAGGCTTCAGCGCTGAATTTCTCCACCAGCAGGATATTTGCATGATGAGTAAATTAGCAAGGAAAACAGGAGTTGCTCTCACCATTTGTCATTCCATAGGTCAGACTTTCCATAATCACCAAGTTGGCATAAATGGCTTCTTTAATCACGGAAGCTGTTTCTTCTCAACCCCTTCCCCTTGTCTCTCCACTCACATCTCACCTCCACTAATCCCTCAAAACATCTCTTCCTGCGCAATTTTTATTTTATTTTATTTTTTAAAGATTTGTCTGACTCGCTTTATCGTGATATTTGTTATTTATTTATTTGGTTGTGCTGGGTCTTTGTTGCGGCAGGCGGGCTCCTTAGTTGTGGCATGCGAACTCTTAGTTGTGCCATGCATGTGGGATCTAGTTCCCTGACGAGGGATCGAACCCAGGCCCCCTGCATTAGGAGCGTGGAGTCTTAACCACTGCACCACCAGGGAAGTCCCCCTGCACAATTTTTAATTTGTGTTCCTTCAACATAAGCCCGTCTAGAGGCCTGTATAACTAAGCTATTTTCATTATATTTAACTTCAGAACAGACAATGGTTCCAAAGCAGGTCTGAAAACCATTTTGAAAAATAGAATAACTCTTCTTTCAAAGTAGAGGTGGGCAGGCTGGCAGCAGAGCACAGAGGCATTTTTATGTTTTCAGGATCAGAGGAGGGACTACACCTGCTCTCTGAGGTCGCTGTCCCAGTCATCCTGCCAATGTCCTGTCTCCCAGCATCTATCATCTCCTAGCTTTTTCCCAACACCCACCTCTTGAAGCCAGGGCGTCCTCAGAAGGTAAATCAGGACATGTAAAGGTAGAGGACAGAACAGAATCAACTATGAAACCTAAATACAGCTTACAGGCCTAGCCTAGGAAGTATGGTCAATGGGTCTCCCAACCTGGCCTAATGAAATGATGTCATGAAGGTGAGCATCACTCCCCAGCATCAGCACCAAGGAAACAGAGGCAAGAGCCAGGGACCAAGTACAGGGCTGAAGATAAGCAGCAAGACCAAAGGTAAAAACTTGGTAGTTAAGAAAAGGTATCTGCCTTGCACTGCCTTGGTCACCTAAATATAGACAATCTCTACTCCCTCATACCCTCTTTTATTCTGGTGACTTACATTCTTTCATTACTTTCTTAACAAGCAGATAATCGAGGTTCCTGGTGGGGAAAAAAAATGTAAAATACATATAAACAAAAATGAAACATAAAGATGCATGGGTGGAAAAAAGAAGAAAATCCATAATTCCTCCACCCAGAGAATCTATTGCTAACATTTTGGTATTGCCTTCCAAACTTGTTCTTGTTTACATGTCTTTTGAGGGGGTCTTTTCCTGAACTGCTTTCAAACAAACAGATTTTACTTTTATTCCATCTGGAAAAGAATCAGTTCCTCTGAGAAGCTATTACTGACACACTTCTCAAAGGCATGATGATTAAGGATTTCTTTCCATCTGGTATAATATAAATGTTTGATCCTGTATCTTTTTCCAAATTATTAATGCCATTTGAACCCAGGAAGTCTTTTATGAACAACATGAACACCTTTCAAAAAGTGACTTTGGAGTGACAGCTTAGGTGTTGAGTACAATGGGGGTTCATCATACTACTCTACTAGTATTGGGATATGTTCGAAATCTTCCATTATAAAAAATGCTTTGCACATGCACCAGTATTAATTCACATGCAAACTAACATGTGAAGTACTCACTAAATAAAATAAACAACACTTTGTACTTTCAAAGTGCTACTCTTGAATAAAACATTTGCAAACATCTTCTGATTTAATGCAGAAACAGCTAAAACTCAGCTGTGAAAACTGGGCTCAGAATATTGGTTTCTGCCATTTTTAAAAGAGTTTCTCCTTTGGCCAACTGATTTTTCAGACTGAAAAACTGTGTACAAAATTCCATGCCATGTGGAATCTGCTTTAAAAGAATTTAGCTAGCAATTAATCATTACAAATTTTAAAACATTTTTAGCCCCAGGTTTTTTTTGGTATTTTGGCCACATCACGTGGCTTGTGGGATCTTAGTTCCCTGACCAGGGGTTGAACCCATGCCCTCAGCAGTGAAAGCACGAAGTCCTAACCACTGGACCACCAGGGAATTCCCTTACAACATTTTTAAAAGAGAGAATGGATCAATGATGAATGCTGAAGTGGGTAATGATGGGCACGTGGGAATTTATTATACTATTCTCTCTGCTTTTATGTATATCTGAACATTTCCATAATATGAAGTTTAGTTTCGTTTTGTTTTTAATCACTGTGAATATATTGCTCCTTTTGTGAACAAATCCTTCATACCCAGGGTAAAGATTACTAGGCTCCACTGGAGTGGCTTCAGTATGGAGTATGCCCAGTGCTGGCCCCAGCATGTTGTACTCATCTATTCCTCATGACCTGCCTGCTGGGTGGGTGTTACTGGTCCCGATTTGGTATGTGAAGAAACTGAGACTCAAAGAAACAAACAGCTTGGCCGAGGACTCAAGGCGATGGAGATGGAGGAAGGAGAACAGCCACACCATGGAGGTGTCTGCTACACATATTGTTTGGTCCCTTTCTAAATATTATTGTACGTGAGCATGTCTGTTTCATTGTCACTTGCAGTATTTTAGTGCATCCTGTTTTTCTAGAAAAATGAATCAGCCCCTCTCTGTTTATCCAAGATAACAAAACAAAACAAAAAAGCCCCGAGAACAATATTGGTCTGATGGAGTTCATCCTGACTGTAAAAGGAAACGTCCCTGAGGCAGTATCCTCGGTGAGAGACATCCCTTCATAAAACAAACTAGGAATATTCCAACGGGGCTCAAATAGGCAACTTAAAATTTTATTCCACCGTTCGGTGGAAGCTACACTGTGCTCACCAACCGGAGTTTTGACTGCTTTGTGGAGGCTTTTCCGTCTCATCTCGGATTCATTCCATGAACTCTATTCCCTCCAATGGCTCCAGCTTTAAACTTTCATGTGTCTTATTTTTCCCCTTAACTGAGAAGGCCTCTCCCACCCTCTTTTCTGCCTCTTGAAACTACCCTATCCTTAAAAACCCAGCCCAGGGAGCAGTCTCCTCTGTGACCCCATGTAACCCCCACTCCCGGCTGGAACTAAGCGTTTCTTTCTCTGTACTTTCCTAATAAAATGGCTGTGGTCTCCTTTAATAAATTTCCTTGCATCGCTGTGCATTATGATAAGCCATTTTCATATTTCTCTCGAAAACTCATTGCCGATTATTTAGCACAAAGGCCATTCATTCATTATTACATCCCACAGTCCCAGCACATAGTAGAAGCTCAGTGTGGAAGGAGAAGAAAGAAGGAGGGAGAAAGGAAAATGCTGCTTTATACGTACAGCCCAGAGATAAGTCTAATAAGGGCGTTAGGATCTAAAGTCATCAAGTGAAGACAAAACTGATTCAGGAAAATTGCTCTTGAAAATCTAACGGAACATTAAATTTGCTGTACCATTTGTAGACATCCTCTCTCTTAATAAAACCAGCATACCCAGTTTTCCCTCCAGCTTCAGGACAGACAGCTGGGGAGATATTGGTTTTCACTTAGGGGTCATATTGTAGTCATAACCCTGAGGGTCTCCTTGAACCCAGATGCACAGAAGGAAAAACAGACTCACCTCTCATTTCACACTCCCTCCAGGGCATACCCTCGGAGGGCTAGAGTGGAGCATTACGCAATCCATCTTCACTTTCTCTCTGGCCTCCTCTCTCTCCCGGCTCACATGGGTGCATCCAATCACACGCAATGTAACTGCACTCTGCATCCTCAAGTTCACAGTGGATGGCTTATGGGTTTCCAAGGATTAGCTGCTTTCATTATCTCTAGCTGACCTCACTCTAACAAAGGACTTATTTGGAGCCCTTTAAAACCCATATAGCATATCAATATTACTCATGAACTCTAAAAACTTCTCCCATGAATACAAAATTAAAATGTAGAATATTCTACCACTGGATAAAAGAAAATAACTGCTCAAGTACACACACACACACAGAAACCTGGAAAGATAGATACCACAGTGGACAGTGGGTATTCAAATGGTGAATTATGGGAGATTTCCCCCCCTTTTATTTAACAAAGAACTGTGGATACAACATTACTAATCATTAGAGAAATGCCAATCAAAACTACAGTGAGGTATCACCTCACACCAGTCAGAATGGCCATCATCAAAAAATCTACTTTTGAAATAATTTTTAAGAATTACTTTTTAAAGGCTACTCTCAAGTTCTTAGGGATGGACTGAAACAAGAGATGTCAAAGATAAGTCTGTGCCCTCTGCAGGCATGTTCTTTTGGACACTGAAGAATGGTATGAGGGGCTCCCTGAGCCAACAGGCTGCCTGCCCAAGTTGGCCACAAGCCGGTGCTACAATGTCAGCAGCTAACAGATATGTCCGGGCGGCTGCGGGGTGTGGGCAGACACTGAGGCGCTAGTACCAAGCTGGGGGTGGGTGGACCAACATCTCTGATCATCCATCTGTGCCGGCCCCGGTGCCAGATGCCCCACATGTGTTTATCTCTAATCCTCACAACGACACCCAAGGCAGGCAAGCAGCTAGACAACTTACCCAAGGTTACACAGACAGAAGATGGCAGAGCCAGAGTGGGAAGCCAGGTCAGTCAGGTTCCAGAAAGTGCTCTGAACCAATGGAATACAAAGATGTGGTCCCCACACACCTGGAGCTTACAGACTGATGGAGAAAAAAGTGAGGGCTATGCAATGTCAGGTGTGAGAAATACCAGTGAAGGGTTAGGGGCAGGGAGGGTTTGGGAATGCAGAGCGGAGAAACCTTATAAAGGGCAGAGGTGAAATCTGAACCCAGTTCTGTCTAGACCTAAAGTCTCTGGGCTCTGCACTGTATTAGGCTGCCTATCCAAGCTTCAGGAGGCTGGGAAGGCAGAGGAAGTGCCAACTGAGAGGACAGTGACATCACAAGTGCAAACCTGTCCCCTCTCCTTCTCCCGCCTCCCTCCGGGCTCCAGAAAGAGGCAATGCGGGAGCCAACGCCACCTCCAAGCCATTGACATTGATACCCAGAGACATTCAACCCAGAGATGTTTAATGTTTAGGCTGCTGGCCAAACAAGGAAATCCAAGATAAACCTGCCATTCTGTCATGACCTCAGCCTGCTGCCAGACAGGCAGAGACAATGGCAAAGAGGAACAGCCCTGCTATGTTTTCATGGCACCCTTCAGGAAGAGATGAAACTCACCATCAGTCACACCCAATTGAGGCTGTACCACGTGCTGAAGCAGGAAGCAGGGACTCTCCTGAAGGCAATCCAATGGGCTCCCGCAACTTCTCAAAAGATGGAAAATAGGGCTTCCCTGGTGGCGCAGTGGTTGAGAGTCCGCCTGCTGATGCAGGGGACATGGCTTCGTGTCCCGGTCCGGGAAGATCCCACATGCCGCGGAGCGGCTGGACCCGTGAGCCATGGCCGCTGAGCCTGCGCGTCCGGAGCCTGTGCTCCGCAACGGGAGAGGCCACAACAGTGAGAGGCCCGCATACCGCAAAAAAAAAAAAAAAAAAAAAAAAAAAGATGGAAAATAGCACGGCCTCCCCTCAAACTCTTCACACTACCTGACAGCAGTTCCTATGAGGCAATGTTTGTCAGCTGTATTATTGAAAGAGAAATCAGGTATACAGTTGACAATTTCTTCAATCTCCACACTCTTTTCACTGGAGCACAACAAAGGTACTTTTGTTCAAGCTTTTTACTTTAGGCTTTCATTGACTGCCAAGAGGAGGCTCACAAATATACCTTTATTGCCCAAAGATGGGATGGCCCAGCAATACTGCCCACTTGGGTTGCCAGTTAATCCTAAAAACAGGCTGAATCTGGGGATCTTATTACACCAATGGCCTGGTTCTCTCAAGATCTCAGGGAACCGGTTTCTAAATTTTGTTTTCCAAACGGTGGTCCTTTGGAAGCACCTAGAATTCCACCATTGCACCTTCCTTTAGGTGCCCGATTATGGACTTGGCTCCCCTGAACATCTACACACTTTGATTTTTAAACTTATTTTTGGTCCTGGATTCTAGCATACAACACTCTTAAGCACTTACCTGAGGACTTTATATAGACTGACTCTTAATCCTGGAAACAGCCTTGTTTAATGGGTGCTTTTGTTATCTCTGTTTAGAGATGAAGAAACTGAGACACAGAGAATTATGTAATGTGGCAGAGAGAGGCAGAATTGAGAACTGAACTCCAACACTTTGACTGTAGAACCTATATTCTCAACCCCTACCCTAGCTAGACCACCTCCTCTAAAGAGGGTTTATGGTAACTTGGTTTCTTTCTGCTTTAGGTGAGGTACTCACAAACAGAAGCAGGGCACGTGGAACATAAACAGGTTCAAGGTCATGTGCGGTCATCCTAACCTCAGTGGTATGAGACCCAAGGATGTAACTGGATCTCCTTTGAACCTGTTTGGTCAGTCCTCACATTGAAGCAACAGAGTTCACCTTCCAAGACGATAGTAAGTCTGACTGCAGAACCCAGCTGGGCTGACAAGTCTGGATGAAGGACAGTATTCAGGGATCGGTTGCCTTCAAGTTCAGTTCCAAGTGCCTTAAGGAAGACCCTTTGAGGAGCTGAATCTCACACAACTGAACTTCATGTTCTCCTTCACCCCTCCTGCACACACCCCCACTAACATCTACCTTTGTAAAAGACTTCATTTAAACAACACAGAGTAACTCATCTACTCAAGACAGAGAATGTTTCTATAGGAGCTGAAACGAATGTCTAGATCATTTTTTATCTAGATCGCATCTATCTACACCTCAAGGTCCAGCTCAGATCCAATCTGTCCAATTCCATTAACAGCATTTCCATTGCTGAAAGTTACAACTAGCTCTGCCCCACGCGCATCCAGGATTGAACCATATCTCCAGGCTGTGGAGACCACAGCCTTTACCTAAGAATCTCAAGCTCTTTGACTATAGAGCATTCCAACGACTCTATTTGCTCAAAATGACGCAAGTAGAGAGAACGCAGAATTGTGGCGCATCGTGAAAGAATCCATGTCACCCTCGGTAGGAACAATTCTATACTGGGATTAAATTTGCTGAATGAACCCCAGATTCCTAAAAACAAATTTGCTGCCATTCTGACTTTATGGTCCTGAAAATGTCACAGAATGACATGCTTCTCTACCTTGGCTTTCACCTCACTTGAACTGTTTTGAGGTATACTAGATATGGCATTTTAAAGGGCAAAAAACATGCACCCAACAGCTTCTAGGCCTCCCTTATGAAGAAACAGTCCTTGTTTTTAAACTTTTCAAGCTTCTTAAATTTGCTTCTTCCTTGTCTACTTTTCCAGACGGGAATGCTAATCACAGGAGTCTTTGTGAAACTATATTTCTGTGATTTTTTTTCTTAACTCAAGTAATGTTATTGGAAGGAAGCAGAAGACCACAGGGCACAAACAGAAGTGACTAATGCTGGGAGCAAGTGCTGGAAGAAAGAAGGCCCCACAGAGAAAGAGACCTCTGCACCACAGTAGCTCGTTGTATGTCACTGTGGCCACGACTGTTTGGAGACTGGCACCCAGATTGTCCAGCTCTCTTGAAGTGCTAACCAAAGTAACCAGGTGCAACTCCTTTCCCTGGCAATCTTTTGCTAAAAATGATAGAAAGAAAAAAATAAATAAGAAAAACTAAGGAGGAGAGGAAGAAATTCAAGTACAACGCTCAATTCAGTAGAAGACAGAGTCATTCTGTACCTATCTCGGTTATATGACAGATCTATTTTGTTTACTTTATTTATGTTGGTTTTGGCCACATCGCGTAGCATGTGGGATCTTAGTTCCCCGACCAGGGATCAAACCCGTGCCCACTGCAGTGGAACTGCAGAGTCTTAACCACTGGACCGCCAGGGAAGTCCCTTTATTTATTCATTTATTTTATTTCAGACCGATTTTTAAAGAACTACACATATTCTGTCGTCTGATGTTCCACATTGCAGGTGTTCTCAAAAACTTTTACATGGAAGACAGGCCGGTGACCTAATGGTTAACTCTGAATTCCTCTGCTATCATTTCAACATGTTGTTGGCACAGTTTCAAAATCAGTACGTGGTTTTTCTTTGGTGCTGTAAGGATGTTTGCTCTCGGTCCCAAAATGTCTTCATCATTTCACCTTCCTTATCTTTATTCTTTTTCAACTCTCACTCACTCACCTTTATATAAAAACTACTTTGATAGAAATCATGAGTCCATACGCCACACCTTTCCCCTGCAAAAATAATACCTGTATCTGTTACTACTCACTGCCTCTCACCCCCCTCTTCTGACATGATTGGTAATAACTACTTCTTCATGAATATAAAAGTGTTCTTCTCAAAAACAGCAAGGGACTTGTTTTAGCCCAGTCTTATGAGATGTTTCCCAGACAACAATGTGTTAGTTACAGTCAGGTTGATTAAAGCACATTGTGGACGATGTTGCTGTTACTATATTCCCAAGTTCCAGTATGTTTTCTATCAAGGTTGTTATTATTTGAATAATAGATTTACTTTTCAAAAACTATGAAAATACAATCAATTGTCAATTTATTAGGGACATTAAATAATGGATGTATACCAACAACGTAATATATGAATCATACACAAGAGTAAGAACAATCATTTGGTATTTACTACCACATTCTATTTTCCCACAGAGTAAAAGAAAATAAAGAAATTGATGTACTTGATTCAACAGCCAACCAAAATGTTTCTGAGTTCGTCATGATTCTTTCCCCCACCATCCTCCATGGTAGTAATAGCCTTGGATCCAATAATTTCTAAGAATGAATTCTCATGAAGCAATCATGGATGTATCTTAAAAATTTACAAGAATGTTTATCACATGGCTTATTTAAAGTGTGAGAATAGGGAACAACCTCAATAATCAGTCATGGGGGCTGGATGAATAAATTAGGGTGCAACCATAAAACGGAATGTCGAGCAGCCACTAAAAGTCATGCTGTGGGGGCTTCCCTAGTGGCGCAGTGGTTGAGAGTCCGCCTAACGATGCAGGGGACACGGGTTCGTGCCCCGGTCCGGGAAGATCCCGCATGCCGCGGTGTGGCTGGGCCCGTGAGCCACAGCCGCTGAGCCTGCGCGTCCGGAGCCTGTGCTCCGCGACAGGAAAGGCCAAAACAGTGGGAGGCCCGCGTACCGCAAAAAAAAAAAAAAAAAAAAAAAGTCATGCTGTGATACCATTAGCTATGAAAGGCATCCCCAATCATTTAAGTCTGCAAAATGTGTTCTCTCTTCCTTATGAGTTAAAGCCTATATCCACTGAATAACATCACTTCCATGAACTTGCATTCTGATCTTACTTGAACAGGAGAGAAATAATAATTTCTATGGGTAAATGTAGATCTGTATAAATAGAAGTGATATCATTGCTTTCAGGACTAATCATTTGCTATGTGTCCATAGAGAAAAGAGGTGAAATCCTGATGAGAAGTTGCATATAATGCTAAAACTTCACAACCCTCTCTGAATGACCTCAGCTCATACTGATAGCACTTAACTCTGCATCTCCTCATTACTCTTACGTAGTCTGGGCAATGCCATGCTCTCTCCCATGTGTGCATGTTAGCGCTCCAGTCAGCCTACAGGGTCAAAGCCTGGGTCTTTGTCTCCCACTGTAGTTAAGGTATGTGGTTATTTTCTGCCCTGCATCTCTTCCCCTCTTCTGACCAGAGAACCTCCCACCCCACCACTACCACCACCATGACCACTTCCATTGAGCAACGGCTCTTTCTCCATTCTAACGAGGTGATTCTTGGGTGGTGACCAACCCAGTACCTTGCTTCACTGGGCTCAGGGAAGGGCAAATGAGCAGATACTGGCATACACTGAAGCTGGGGGGAGAAGGAAACCCTCTCAGCCCTTTGGCATGGCTTACCTGGAATATAGCAAGCCCAGATCTGCCTAAGGCCACACTCCTGCCAACCAGAGAAGAGAAGGTGGCCAAGGGGAAGAGAGATGTCAAGGAAATACATGGGAGTCCAGATGATACTGATGCAGTCCCTGGATGTGGAGTCAACCTTGGCCTCACCTGGTACATATCCTGGCTGGGGCTAGTGTGAGTTAGCCATCTGTCATCTTCAGCTGGAACAGTCCTGACCGGTCCACTCTCACGCACACAAGCCAAAGACAAGAATCTACATCCTGTGCTATATTCGTGGCCAAAAGGTCCAATCTCTACTATCCAAGCCCTTCCAGGTAATTGGGTTACCCACCACCTTGGAGGTGAGCATCATACAAGATCCAGTTAGCTGCATCTTTCTACAGTTCCAGTGCTTGTACTACGAAGAAAGAACTGGTTCATTCCGTTTCTTCTAAAAATTAGAAAAATAAATAATAATCACTCAACCTTCATAGGAAGTCTCTTCTCAGGAAAAGTTGGTTATCAATGAAATAGACAACTCTGCCCTTTTGTTATCCCTGCTTTCTAGGACAGAGTTACTGTGACTTGGCTAGTTTGTTTGTTTTTAATGAAGCAGAAATTAGGACCACATGCAAATAAGTGTTTTCTCATAAGGAAGACATGAGCTGTTCTAAGCACAGCACTAAAAGCCCTGACTCAAACCAAATGCCACTTCCTTAATCACTAATACACCTCCAAACAGCACCCTGAGTTTCCCATTTAAGTACCTACCAAGTCCCTCCCTTCCTAGATGTCTGACACCCAGTTGAGCTCATAGATCAAGGTGACATGCATCAACCATTCCAAGCGATGAATGTGCTACAACCATACAGTAATGGCCACAAAATAATTGTCACTCATGAACAATGAGTTTTCCTACAGAGCCCAAGAAGAAAAACATCAGAGATGGCTTTCTGAGTCTAACCAAGGTCCAAGGGACAGGCCTTCAATTGGGAAAATTGTCCGTGTGAAAATTTCAGCAGTAAACAATTGTAAATAAATTAATCCCACTATGTCAATCCTCTGTGTTCATTATTGGAGTAATTACTGCATTGCTAATTATAACAGAGCCTCCAAAAGTGTGCCTCCAAACCCAGCAGACAGTCAGTAATGCAACATCCAGGGGCAGACCATGTTAGATAAGCATCCTTTATGACTCATGACCATATTTCCCATGGGTTTTTTTCTCCCCTAAAATACATTCAGTTGGAATCAGTCACTATACAAAACAAAGCTAATGACTTCTCTTACTTGAGCCAGAATGTTAAAAGAATGTTTGTATGCAAACATATATATATATATATATATATATATTCTATAGTGTGTAATAAATACATAAGTAAATAAATACATACATACATACTATTGACCTGAACCAATGTGATGTTTAACATACAAATGAAAAAAAATTTTTTTTACTTTATTTAAATAATTTGCATTAAAACCCCAAAGGCACACTCAGTGTTATTGGTTAGAGATGAAATTCTACTCCTCTTTTTCCAAACTCCTAGAGAAGGTACTGCAGGGATTTGCCCATGAAGACTACAAAAGGGCATCAGCTGGGGCTTCCCTGGTGGCACAGTGGTTGAGAGTCAGCCTACCGATACAGGGGATACGGGTTCGTGCCCCGGTCCGGGAGGATCCCACATGCCGCAGAGCGGCTGGGCCCGTGAGCCATGGCCGCTGAGCCTGCACGTCCAGAGCCTGTGCTCCGCAACGGGAGAGGCCACGACAGTGAGAGGCCCACGTACCGCAAAAAAAAAAAAAAAAAAAGGGGCATCAGCTGGATAATTGCCCATGTTTGAATGTGTGCTCAGATGGGCAATGAAATACATTAAACATAGGGTTGCATCCAAGAATAGTATCAAAAACAAGTGTTGCCCAACCTTGGCATATTGTGAACAGGTAGTTGAACACCCACTCTGTCCTGAGGCCACCAAGCAGTTGCTTGGCCAATGCTTTATTAACGTCCTGCCCTGCCCTGTCTTAGTTCACACTAGTGTAATGGCCTGCTCATTGTGCCACTCCCCAGCAACTCTTCAAAGAAGGTCAGGTAAGATAGAGGCCTACAAAAAATGTGAAATGAGACTTGAGAAGTATCTTAGGGACTTAGGGTTGCCAGATTTAGCAAATAAAAATGGAGGACATGGGCTTCCCTGGTGGCGCAGTGGTTGAGAGTCTGCCTGCCAATGCAGGGGACACGGGTTCGTGCCCCGGTCCAGGAAGATCCCACATGCTGCAGAGCGGCTGGGCCCGTGAGACACGGCCGCTGAGCCTGTGCATCCGGAGCCTGTGCTCTGCAACGGGAAAGACCACAACAGTGAGAGGCCTGTGTACCGCAAAAAAAAAAAAAAAAAAAATGGAGGATACCCAGTTAAATCTAGATTTCAGATAAGCAACAAATAATTTGTTTAGTATAGTACGCTCAAGAAATATCTGGGATATACTAATACTAAAACTTGATCCATTGTTTTATGTGAAATTCAAATTTAACTGGACATCTGTATTTTATCAGGCAGCCCCACTTAGGATAAACATCTGTTGTTGACTACCCATCACCTATACCCACTGCCTTCCTAACCACAAGCCAAATGTCCTGGGAAACACCTGCCCCCATTTTCGGCTTTGTGCAGTGTCGTAAGGAGTAAGTCAACTCTGAATATCTGCTGGGCAATGAAATTGAAGGAGGAACGCAAATTTTGTTAGGAAGAAACTACTCTTTATTCTCCAAAAAGTGAGAAAGCTTCAGAGAAAGGAACGTATGCCAGCTGCCTTAAACCATGACCTTCCCTGCCCGCCTCTGAAGCGCCAGAGAAGCCAAGAAGGGGGCATAGGTGGTAACAGCTGAAGAGAGTGTGATGTGGCTACAGCTGGCATCCCTGAGTCAAACTGGTTAAAACTTGTACTAAACCAGCCAGAGATATCCATGCTGCATGGCCCATGAAACCACAGGATTTTCTATCCATTGGGAAGACTTACAAAGCTCTCTAGGGTGGGTCTCCCCCCTTTCTTTGTATAGTGTAACCGGTGAGGGTCTTTTATTGTTTGTTTAAGGAAGTATTGTTTTTTTAAAAAATTCTGAAGGTATAAAAAACTACCATTAGGGCTTCCCTGGTGGCCCAGTGGTTGAGAGCCCGCCTGCCGATACAGGGGACACGGGTTCGTGCCCCGGTCCTGGAGGATCCCACATGCCGCAGAGCAGCTGGGCCCGTGAGCCATGGCCGCTGAGCCTGCGCGTCCGGAGCCTGTGCTCCACAAGGGGAGAGGCCACAACAGTGAGAGGCCCGTGTACAGCAAAAAAAAAAAACTATCATTATTAAGCCAGTTTGGGGCACTCTGAGCTGCATGCTTTGCAACAGGAAAACCCAGACACGCAAACACTAGCTTCAACAAGTAGCTTCCACTGACACTACTTAGCTCTTGGTATTGTCCATTGCTTTTTTTTTTTTTTTTTTTTTTTTTTTTTTGTGGTACGCGGGCCTCTCACCGTTGCGGCCCCTCCCGCCGCGGAGCACAGGCTCCGGACGCGCAGGCCCAGCGGCCACGGCTCACGAGCCCAGCCGCTCCGCGGCACGCGGGATCCTCCCGGACCGGGGCACGAACCCGCGTCCCCCGCATCGGCAGGCAGACTCCCAACCACTGCGCCACCAGGGAAGCCCTGTCCATTGCTTTTTATGATGGGCTAATTCTTCCCCTGGAAGTCTCTTTTTCCATATGATAGAGCGTGTGTATCCCTGCCAACAGGAAACACAAGCTGAGCTTTTGGAGGTCTGGAAAAATGACCGTGCAGATCATCTCTTCTATTTTCCAAATACCAGTAACTTGTTGTCCACAGAGTCCTGGTGAGTTCTGAAACAAAGCCATAAAGATATCCTTCTCCACCACAGTATAAGCTGTGATAATTATCTTTTGTTTTAGACTTGACTGACCCTAAATAATGCACTAAAAGCCCCTATAAGTTTTAAATTGGGTGAAAGCACATAATAGAGGAATTTAAAAAAAAAAAAAAAACTTTCAAGTCAGCCAACCCATCTACTCCGGCAGATAACAAAAAAAGAAAAAAACAAAACAAAACAGGGAATTCCCTGGCGGTGCAGTGGTTAAGACTCTGCACTTTCACTGCCGAGGGCCCGGGTTCAATCACTGGTGGGGAACCAAGATCCCACAAGGTGAGAGGCACAACCAAAAAAAAAAAGAAGAAGAAGAAGAAAGCAGATAGCAATATGAAAAGCATATATATAAGCACATGGGAAAAAAGTAAAGTTATAATAATGACATTTTCTGTGGGTCTTTCTTTGCTTTTTTTAAAAAAAGTTAATTAGCATTGTAAATTATCTTGCTTCTGCCTCTGGCTCTAGCAATGGACAGAAAGAGATTTTTAGAAGAAAAAAATCTCCAGACAAAAGAAAATTAGCAACTTATCTCCAGTCTACAGACAAAGACAGAGATCTAAAATTTTCAGAGATCATTTACTGTCTCCACGATCCCTTCTAGCCACTTCACGGGCAGGATACACCTCCATCTGGGGACAGGTGATCAGAATTTCTTCTTGCTCTTCCTCCAGACCAGCTCAGGCCTGCTCAGCTCACTGTATTTTCCAGGCAGCCGTGAGCCAGAAACACAGGGCCAAGACTCGTGGCTTCACATGAGGCCCTAGTCACGTGTCCAAGCTTTTCTGCCCCTGGTGGGCTGGCAAACAGGAGTTTACATGTAAGTCAGGGCCCTCAAGCCCCAGGACCAACAACAGGAAGCAGAGTCATGATGCTTAAGGTAATAAGCCGTCCTTTTCCACAGTCACAGTATGGACCACAAGGCCCTGAAGTCACCCCAGAAATAATGTCTATTCTCATCCCATCCATTTGTTTCTGTACAGATTGTATCTGAATGCAGCAAACCACATCTCCTTTACTCATTCCTTCCTTGTTTCTAAGCTGTATTTAATTCTGAAAAGAGCTACAATCTAATGATGGAAAGGTCAGACTTAATGGAAAAAAATGAGTGTCAGTCCCCCAGAAACAAATACTCTTTTGTCAAGATCGCCCACACAAAATCTGGTCATCCTCTCAGTCTGGACATGTTGGCCTGTTCACAGTTGCTGTGCACAGTTCAGACTAATGCAAAGGATGCCAGGCAAGACCTGTCCGCACTCACCTGAGGCCAGAACAGAAGAGGGGAGGGAAGATTCATGTAGCCCCACCAAGTTTACAGGGGCAGAAACTAAGTTTGGACAAGGACAGTGGCTTACTTTCCATTCTCTCAAAAGATCTGCTACTGTAAGAGGTGTATGTTTCCAAAACCTATTTACTTTAAACAATAAGAAAGGCTTTTATTTTGGGTGTGGAGGCAGGCTTTGCCTAAAATCCAAAATTGTAGGGCTCCTTGATTCTTAATAACGATACTCACCAAATCAGTGATATTGCTATGATCGCACCCTCCAAGTAAAGTTGGAGTGAATTAACATTTCATCTCTCTTTCACCTATTTACCAAAAAAGGCATTTCAGTCTTCATGTACAGACTCCAACTATAAGAGCCAACAGATGTTGAATAGCCGTAAAAAAGCTCAGGTTATCAGCTACACTCCGAGACTAAAGCTTACACAGGAAACAGTCCATCTTCCCTGTCCTTTTCCACAGAGTGAGATTCACTCCCTCTGTACCTTTTTATCAAAGACAGAAAAAAGGCCTTATCCCCTATAGTCATTCTTCTCAAATGGCCTGATGAAGTAGTAACCAGAGCACAAATCTAGACCCTAGACCAAGCAACACACGCAAGAGGAGACATTTAATTGTCCCAATAAGATTAAGCAGGTCCACCTTGGCGACCGCAACTGGGGTGATGGTCCTGGGCTCCATGCTTTGAGTCACTGCGCCTTACTAAAATTGACAATGTTAAGCACCTATTTTTTTTATAACCTTCATTTTTATTTATTTACGTATTTATTTTTACAGCCATAATGAGGTCTCTCTGTGCTGAGTTGCCCCAGGCTCCACAACACTTTCTAGCATGACCCTGACTGTACAGAAGCAAGCAGGGGTAGTTTCCATTTTACAGAAGAGGAAACTAGGGCTTGCTGAAGTTATGCAAGCTCATTAAATGGCAGAGCTGTGATTCAAACCAGAATGTCTGACTCCAGAGCTCACGAGTACTCCCTACAACTACTGCCCGCTGCTGATGACCAAGTATCCAACCCCCGGGCACCTCCACTGCACAAACACAGAGTCCTACTCTATTAAAGCAGCAGAGGGAAACTACTTTTGGCAACTGCAGAAACCACAAGGGGAAAAGCCATTTTCCCCTCAAAAATAAGTATAATTAGCCAAAAGGTGGAAACAATCCAAACGCCCATTGCCAGATGAATGGATAAACAGAATGTGGTATATCTATACAATCGATTATTATTCAGCCATAAAAAAGAATGAAGTTCCAATACATGCTACAATACGGAGGAACCTTGAAAACACTAAGCCAAGTGAAAGAAACCAGTCACAAAAGAGCATATAATATATGATTCCACTTGTATGAAATGTCCAGAAGAGGAAAACCTATAGAGACATAAAGCAGCTTAAGGCTGGGGGGATGAGGTTATGGCGAGGGGAGGACGATAGCTAATAGCTACCTAGCTAGTAAGGGATTCTCTCTGTAATGATGAAATTGTTCTATTATTGATTGTGGCGGTGGTTGCACGTATCTGTGAATATGCTAAAAACCACTGAATTATACACTTTAAATGGGTGAAATGTACGGCATATAAATTATATCTCAACAACGCTGTTTAAGAAATTAAGTGACATCAGTTAAGCAAACTCAAAGAGACCTCGGCTATCTCATTCAAGTTCGTTTTTAAAGGTGAGGAACCCTAGCAACGAACCCAGTATGAGAGTCTAAATCAGCGTCCCAGTGTGCTCTGTCTGCCGGTCCCATTACTCAATGTTCCTGGGCACTCAGCTCAGTGCCAGGCCATGGATAATGGGAGACCCTCACCACTGCCCCTAAAGAGCTTAAATGTAGTTGGGTTTTTTCAAGCCTGAAACAACAAATCCATTCAACAGCCTGTAGCACTGGATCAAGATGAGGGGAAGACCATAGGAGCTGAGGAGATGGACAGGAGGTGAGGCCTGAGATGGGCTTTCCGAGAGGAATGAACTGGATGAAGGCCCAGAGAAGACAGGGGAGGGCAGTCCTGGGAAGGGAGACAGACGCTGCGGAGTAAGTACTCAATTTGCACCATGTCTTTCAGATGAGGTTTAAACAACATTATAGTCTTGGGACTTCCCTGGCGTTCCAGGGTGAAGACTCCCCACTCCCAATGCAGGGAGTGCGGGTTCGATCCCTAGTCGGGGAACTAAGATCCCTCAAGCCACAAGGCGCGGTGGAAAAAAAAAGAAAATTATAGTCCCATTACTAGGAGAATGGGTAAATAGGCGAGAGTTCAGCCCCGACAGGACAAGATGCCAGGGAGAGTTCTGAGCGGGAAATGACAAGGTAAGAGCTGTCTTTACAGAACTCTAGTCTGTCTGCCGTGTGCAAGGGACCGAGGTTGGAGGTCAGCGTGTTACAATCTACAAGTGAAGTATCAAGTACTAGTGTAGGGGCAACAGGAATGGAGGGGAAGGAAGAGAGATCACAGAGGAGAAAAACAACAAAATCCAACCGTATCAAGACCTGTGGGAGGGAACAGAGGGACAACCAGGGCACTGACTCTGGGCCCAGACTGCCTGGGTTTAAATCCTTACCAGCTGTGTGACATTGGTCAAGTTACTTAAATGCTCTGCGCCTCAGTTTCCTGAGTAAAGTGAGGATAAAAATTGTGCTTCTGTCTGTCAAACAGTTGTTGAGAGAATTAAATACAGACAGTGCTTAAAACAATGCCTGGCACTGAGTAAGTGCTCTGTACCGTTTGTTCAATAAATACATGTAAATGCGTATTCAGATCTCCATGACCTCACTTTCTGAAGACAGCCACGGCAACAAGGAAAAGCCTCATTATCTCCCATCAAGCTTCCTTTTTCACTCTCTTTTCCCCATTCATTCACCCCTAGGTGCTAAGTTCTAGGAAGAATAAAACATGTTCCCTGCCCTTGAGGGTGGGCCTTCTGGGAAAAATTGAACAGAAAAAAAAGAGCAATAACTATTCTCCACCAGGATCCAGGCACAATAAATGGCTTGGTGAGCAGCCCAAAGCAGCAAATGAAAGAGCCTGGACCAGGCGGGCCTTTGGGGCTCCTGTTTAAACAGCCCTGAGGGACAGTTCACCTGCTCGCCCGGGGGCTGCCCTTTCCAGGCACCGCCTTCCAGCCAGAACAACTGAGCCTCTTCCCTGCCCCGCTTCCTAGTAGCTCATCTTCCCGGCCTGGCCACACTACCTCGCCACCATGCCTGTCCCCTCACAGCTTAAATCAAAGACTCTGAGGCCAAACTTTGAACCGACGATGCTGGCCAGCGAGCTCTGGGCAGAGCTTGTAGACCACAGAGGAGAGATGGGATCCTTGCCTCTTGACCAAAGAGCCCGGGAAGGACAGACATCTGACCTATCCTCACCTTCACATGGTTGTGATAATGCGTTGCTGTCTCCCCACACCCGCACCCAGCCCACCCACCTCATGCAGACTCACAAGACTGCTGGGGTATCATGCCCCTGCTGAAAAGAAGGTTAAACTACCATACAAACACAATGTATTTTTAGTAATTGGACTTGAGCCTTCTATCTTTGGATAATTACTAAAAAAATCTCCCTTCAAAATGATAAAAAAAAAAAAGAGGAACAAAAAAAACCCAAAAAACTCAAACGAAGTAAGAATTTAATTTATACCATGTCTTTCAGATGAGATTTAAATAACATTACAGTCCCATTATTAGGAGAATGGGTAAATACACTGTAGTAGTTTATGATGATGGAATATTATGATGGAATAATATATTTAGGTAGATCTCTAGCTACTGTCATGGAAAAGCATACTTTTAAGTGAAAAGAAAAATGGGACATTAAGGTACAACTTTTTAAATAAAAATCTGAATCACAGCTTTGCACATGCACTTGGACAGACTGTGAACTGAGAAGATGGCTCAGCCTCCGCAGAGATGATACTGGGAGCAAAGGAGTCAAGAGAGACTGTCTTTGGCTAGATTTCTTAAAACAAAATGCATTCACATATAACTTGGGTAATTTTTTTAAATAAAAAATAAATAGATACTGTTGCATTTAAATACACGACCATCTATGGGTAAAGTAAACCTAATTGATAACTTTGAATTCTTCTTCCCTTTATTCTGATCAGAAGAGGGTTCAATTCCTGCTCTTTGGAGATCTGAAAAGATGATAAAATCCTGGCTGTGTGTGACTTTAAGGGACTTGTAAGGAATAAAAGAGCCCAAGCCAAAATTTAAAATAAAGATATTAATAATAGGTATATGATTTCGAAGGTGATGTTCCCAGGAGGACATCCCATTTCTCCTGGGTTTATCTGGCTAAACTTCCTTTCAAGTTTGTTTGTGGAAGCTGACGATACCACTGAGGATGAACTTGAGGCTGTGTTTAAATACTTGCTACTCTAACTAGCTCCTCTGACATCTCTCATGTATTCACTACGGACACAGTTAATCTGCTTAATTACAGTTCTGTTGATATCTCAAATTCCCCTTATTTACTTTGCATCCTGAAAAGTCCTTTGAAATCTAAACAGTCTACTACCTCTCCAGCTCTGTTTGGAAAGATTACAATCTTAGGATCCTTTGAAAGGGGGTTGGGAGTGGGGGCTGTATTTCCAGCATGGAGTGGAATGTGGAAATAATCTGGGAACAGATGAATATACTGGATTTATTCCCAGCAATTTTGCCTCTCCTAATTCATTATTGTTCTGCTTGAGGAAGTGATTTCTTGGAATTTATAGTCAGACTAATAATTAAATACAAAGAATAAAATATATTCCAAAGTGTAGTACACTTCATGTGGACCCACTATGCTAATAAGCACAATACCCGTATCTGCACATAGTATGTGCTCAATAAATATCTATTGGCTTATTGCATAAGGAGGAAGCACCAGATGATCTAAATAATGGAGAAATTTTTAATTATTTATATATCTTTCAGCAAATATTAATTGAATTCCTATGATGTGTGCCAGGCATTGGGCTGGGCACTGGAGAGATACAAATGGGATAAAATTCAGTTCTTTGTCCTTAATATAAAGAATGAAAATAAAGCATAAGCACTCTCCCTTGGTGCAAAAAAAAAATCAAGTTTGACTATAACTTCTAACACTCAAATTCAAATCCAACTCGCTGTACTGTTACATCTAATCTAAAAGCATCCTCTTCTGGGACTTCCCTGGAGGTCCAGTGGTTAAGACTCTGCGTTTCCACCGCAAGGGGTGCAGGTCCAGGAACTAAAATCCCACATGCCGCATGGTGCAGCCGAATAAAAGAAAAGGCATCCTTTTCTGCCTCTGACCACTCAGTAACATTTTGATCATTTCAAAAACATGTTCAGCATTAGCCTTGATCTCAAAAAATATTCCTTCGTATCCACAGGCACTAGGCATGAAGGACAACACAACACCAGGTCCATATTCCGAGAGTTGAAATGCTGGGTAAAGTGAAATAAATCCATTCATTTAACAAGTCTTACACAATATTTTAATGGACAGTAGGAAAGATCAATTGCCAAATTACCCATACAGATCAAATTCCTATGGGGTCTGGAGAAGGAGGAGGAGATCCTTCTAGCTGGTTGGTCCAATAAGGTGTCAGAGAGGAGATGGAGTTGGCTAGACCAAGCAGGAGACGGAGAACATTCCAGGCCAGTGAGAGAAATGATACAGTACTCTTTTTTTTTTTTTTTTTTTTTGTGCGATACGCAGGCCTCTCACTGTTGTGGCCTCTCCCGTTGCAGAGCACAGGCTCCGGACACGCAGGCTCAGAGGCCATGGCTCACGGGCCCAGCCGCTCCGCGACATGTGGGATCTTCCCGGACCAGAGCACAAACCCGTGTCCCCTGCATCGGCAGGCGGACTCTCAACCCCTGCGCCACCAGGGAAGCCCCGATACACTACTCTTAATCAGAAGTCCAAAGATGAGACACTCTGTATGAAATATACAGAGGCCATGAGCACAAAATGGAGAGAAAACTGGAGTGATAAGCACCCTCACAGTCATTACGGGCTGGCTACCCTCAGTCCTGTTTATTAACATATTCCCCCAAAATCACTCCACTGTTAGATACACACATGCCTTGAATCGAAAGGGACTGACCAACTGCAAAAAGGGATACAAGTCCCCAAATAGAGTATAATTCCCTGACATTTGTATTTTTAAAGAGTTCATATGAAGGGCAATGGCATTAGCATAAAACTGGCCCTCCCTGAACTTCGGAGTTTTAACCACGTGTTCAAAATGATTCGTTTTCTCTTGTCTCCCTCACTCTCTTGGCCTATTTCTCTCTTTTCTTCCTTTATTTTACCCTCTCCACCCTTCTCGGTGTAAGTTAAAAAAAAAAAAAAAAAATCAATGCCACAAGTCTGTATGTTTAAATTCAGCCCACATGACATTTCCTTCGAGTTTAATTGCTTCCATACAATTTATATCCGCTAGTCACGCTACACCCCAGAGTATTAAACATGCTCTTTTACAAAGAAGCTCTTGTCCTATAATAACCCCCATAATCAAAGTGCAGGAATTATGGGTAAGGCCCAGCCGGATGACGGGTGAAACAAAACAGGTTTTTAAATTCACCCAAAGCAAGCTTCGGGCAGGAAGCAAATCAAAGCCGGCCACTCTACCATCGGGCTCGAGACCAGAAACACTGGCTTGAACAGAGATCTGGGCATCTTCGCATGTCCAGCCAGGTAGAAATGAAGTCAGATACTATTTTTTTTTTTTTTGAAGTCAGATACTTTATATTTGGGCTGCCTTGAAGGGCCACCTGGTTATATTTTCTCTGCTTTCAAGTCAGCCCATCCCAAAAAGTCCTAGTGATGGACTCCAAAGTCCACTCTTTCAATGAATAAATCATTCTTCGTTGTTATTCTGAGTAAACTAAAGTTAGCTTTTCCATCTTCCCATAAACAACTCAGGTAACATTTCTGGCCTTGTCCTATAGCAAAGGACATCTACAAACATCTCGAAGGTTACCCTTATCTTTCTAAACACTTGTTACTTATCCGATTATCTACCCCACCTCTCAACAAACCACCTCCCCAAAAGTTCACCTTTGCGATTATATAACGGCACAAGACACTAACAGGACTCTGAATATTTGGATCTCCCTTATTCAGCTAGCCCACTTGGCAAAAGAGTTGTGCCTAACCTTCTTAAAAGCCTTTTAGGGGCTTCCCTGGTGGCGCAGTGGTTGAGAGTCCGCCTGCCGATGCAGGGGACACAGGTTCGTGCCCCGGTCCAGGAAGATCCCACATGCCGCGGAGCGGCTGGGCCCGTGAGCCATGGCCACTGAGCCTGCGCGTCCGGAGCCTGTGCTCCGCAGCGCGAGAGGCCACAACAGTGAGAGGCCTGCGTACCGCAAAAAAAAAAAAAAGCCTTTTAAGCAACGTTTTTGGTCCTCCCCACTGGATTCAGATAAATGCTTCTCCACCAGGATAAGACATTTTTTAAAGAACAATTTTTAATTCCATGCAATCTCTCCTTGTGTTCAAAATCCACTCAGGGCAAGAGCCAATCAATCTTTACAACAAGGGTGTAAAAGATCCCCACACTTGCTTCTTTTTTTTTTTTTTTAATAAATTTATTTATTTTATTTATTTATTTTTGGCTGTGTTGGGTCTTCATTGCTGCGTGTGGGCTTTCTCTAGTTGTGGCGAGCGGAGGCTACTCTTGGTTGCAGTGCGCGTGCTTCTCATTGCAGTGGCTTCTCTTGTTGCGGAGCACGGGCTCTAGGCGCGCACGCTTCAGTAGCTGTGGCCCGCAGGCTCTAGAGCGCAGGCTCGGTAATTGTGGCGCCCGGGCTTAGTTGCTCCCCAACATGTGGGATCTTCCCAGACCAGGGACAGAACCTGTGTCCCCTGCGTTGGCAGGAGGATTCTTTACCACCGCTTCACCAGGGAAGTACCCCCCACCCTTGCTTCTTAAAAGACTTAGTAAAGGTTTCTATAGCTTACCCCTTTGCCTGTGTTCCCTCATTGATTTTCAGAGACCAGTGATGTTGTCTATGGATAAAGGTTAGAACCAGTAGAGTTTGGATCAGATATGTTATTCTAGTCTTAGAAACTGGTGGATGATAACATTTTGCTTATTGCTAATGAACTACTTTTGACCTATTCTAATAAAAAACAATTTCTACGCTATCACTAAAACACAATGTCATTGAAGGTTTATTTATCTTTTACATGCTATACAGATGTATTATTTACTGTAATAGTCTAGATCTGGACATATTCTGAGTCATAATCACCTTATGCATCAAGTCACTGGACAAATCAAAGTAAAATCAGATTCTTAAAACATTCATTTAGAAGCTCCTATTTACATTCTGGAAAGGAAACTTTATATTTTAATGGTATTAGATATTATTTATTATGCAGTGTTCTTTTATCTTATTCCACAATGCAACTTTTCTGTTCTACTCTTGGCAGACTCGACTGTCAGTGTACAAAACAGACATTGTTTTAAAAACCCATTCGTAGTGTCAGTAAATATAATCTTTCACTTCAGCTGAAGCAACTCCACAGCATCAGTTTACACCTCCATGATCACTTGCAAGTTTATAATACTCTTTTTCAGCAGCTCTCAAAACTAGACTCCAAAGAGATATGTACCAGTCACCAAGGTGTTTACCAGGCCTCAGAAGGACCTTCCGAGAACTCTTGAAACTTAACGTGCTACCGATACTCAGCTTTAAGGTGAGTATGGACAATGCACTTAGATCGTGGGATTTTTTATTCACACACATAAGGTAAGCTGGACATTCCAGTGCATGAGCAAGTGGAAAAATCGAAGTCCTGTGATGGTTTTCAACCAATTAACTAGGGCTGGCCAATTATCAGGTTAAATGAAAAGCACTGTGGCAAAACCTGACTCATTTCACTATGGCTAATAATTAAAAAAGGCTGTGTTGGTCTAGCCACCTGCCGAAGTTTCAGGCAAAAGTTTCAACAATTCTGAGTCTAACCTTTAAAATCATTTCTTTAATGTTGACACTCCAAATTGTTCCTAATGACTCTACACTCTCCTCTGCTCCTACTGTTAAAAATCTGTTAATAATCACCGACTACTCAATAGTTATTAAAATGTAAGCAACGGACAAACAGAAAGAACAATGTCTCCACTGTGTCCCGTATGGGTTACGGCCCTTGGACCTTTGCTTGAGAACTTTCCGAAGCCCCAAACACAGCTCTTGCCATCTTCATGCTTACAGAAATACCAGATCAATAGATGCAAGTTTAACTTTTTTCAGACCATAGGTAAGATAACTAAACTTTTTTAAAAGCGTATGGAAAAAACGGACCATAATTTATAAACACATCTGGGGGGCTTCCCTGGTGGCGCAGTGGTTGAGAATCTGCCTGCTAATGCACGGGACACGGGTTCAAGCCCTGGTCTGGGAAGATCCCACATGCCGTGGAGCAACTAGGGCCGTGAGCCCCAACTACTGAGCCTGTGTGTCTGGAGCCTGTGCTCCGCAACAAGAGAGGCTGCGATAGTGAGAGGCCCGCGCACCGCGATGAAGAGTGGCCCCCGCTTGCCGCAACTAGAGAAAGCCCTCGCACGGAAACGAAGACCCAACACAGCCCTAAATAAAAAAATAAATTTTTTTTAAAAAAGAGTAAATCCTATTAAAAAAAAATAAAAACACATCTGGGTACAGCTTGACCTTTAAGTAGGTGTTCTTTCCCCATTCCTGTCTTTCCTTCCTACAAGTTTTTACTACAGTACATATTTATGGTTGGATTTTATGCTAAAACGCACAAATGGCCAAACATATTCTGGATGATATAGTTATGTAACAAGAATTCATATTTGCCAAAAGTCCTATATGCAAAGGTTTATATTTCACATAGTACCGAAAACTAAGACCCATAAAAGTGGTGACAATTGCACTAGAGAGTGCGTCTACAGAAAACATAAGTCATCTTATAAGCAGCACTGAAGTTTACTGCTTCTTTTATGACTCTTAATCCCTCCTACTAAATTCACATGTTCACACAAGTCCCAAACCAGTAACAGGACCACGATGCTCCCATCTTAGCAAAATGCAGCAGAATAGGCTCTTAACCACAATCCCAGCTTTAACTATAAAATGTATTCAAACTCAAACCAGTTTGATAAAATCAAGCATGTTTCATTTACTTACACTGTGAGAGGATAAACTGACCCAGGGCATTTACCTGCATTAATTTCAGAATCCCCTTTGCCAGCTATCAAAATCAGTTCCGGCAAATGGAGAAACAAAGATGGAATGATAAACGTTTATCTGAAACTACAGTTACATAATATTCTGAACCATAAATTTTTTTTTCATAAATTTTTAACTGATACTCTCCAAACGTAATCTGCTATTTTTATGGCTGCAATTAAGTATGACGCGTCTCAGCAGTGACAGTCCTGTGAGCTACAAACTGTGACAAAAGTCTGACCACAGCGAGGACTGGAGATGGCAACTTTCCTCGTGGCAAGTGATCATCATATCAGTTAGAGTAATATTTTTACCCAAGTCTTGTAACTTATCTCAGTTAGTTATAAAACACTGATTTCAGACCTCATTTTAACCAGATGTTTAAATAAGTAAATGTGTGGTCCTTCTAGACAGCCAGTGGATCTTTACAGGGAGAGCACCTTGCTCCTTAGCAGGACACCTCAGCCGAGGTGGGAATTTGTGGGACACGCCTTATCTAATTCATATGCTTATTTTCATCATTTTTCTCTCTTCAAAAGCTATCTTATCCGAATTAGTGCCCCAGGCCCTTGACCTGGCCCAACCCTGGAGAAAGAAAGTGGGCTCAGTGGAAAAACCATTCACTGGACATTTTTCAGTTCTCATCTTCCTTGACCTCTGAGAAACATGCCACAAAATTAACCCTTCCTCCTTCTTGAACTTCCCTGGATTTGGGGCATTACTTTCTGGATTTCCTCCTATATATTTCTGGCTGTTTCTTCTCCATCTCATTTACCAAGTCTAACGGCACTTCTCCTTTCTTCTCAATCTATAAGTAACCTCTCTCTAAGGAATCTCATCCACACCTGGATTTGAATAATAATAATATATATATACAGTTATAGTTATATAGATAATATATGTAGATAATACAGTTATATAGATAATATATCTACCTATCTAATAGGTAGATATAGTCACCTGGAAAAAGAAAAAAAATATATATATATATATCTCCCTTGGAAATCTTAAAGTCACCTTACACTCAACATGCTAAAACACTTCTCAACCTCTTCTAAACCTTCCAGTACTGCTTGTTACAACTAGAAGCCCCACCATTCAAGCCATTATATAGCCAGCAACCTGCAAATTTTCCATTTCACCTGTTTTCCTCACTGCCCTTATCTAATCCATCAGCAAACCCTTTCAAATTTACCTCTCTAATATCCCTGAAATGATTTCACTACCCCTCAAATGATTGATTTCACTTCTTCCCTTTTCCAGCACCATCAAAGCAACTTCCCTATGATTAAATCACTCATATGCTCTATCTGCAGGGATGGCATATCACCAATGAAATGATAACACGTTTGTTCCAAAAAAGATTGTGAAGGAGGCAATATAAAATATCTAGAATGGAGCCTAACTTAAAAGTCTTTAAATAAAAAAAAAGAGAGATAGTAAAAAAAAAAAAAAAAAATCACTCGTACGAGTACCTTCATTCCAGAGTGGCAGAATATTCAAGTCACGGCTTGTGAATCCTGAAACTGCAGTTACAATGTCTATCCCCATTTCATCCCAGTACAGCCCACATCAGACAGCCCTGGAAACCCTGATCAGTTCTGGAGCACCAAGGGCAACAATTTTGTGAACCACAAAGCCAAATCCCAGTCTCTGAACTATAGTTACCCCAAGGTTTCTCACCCTGAGACCTCCCCCTCAGGCATCACATGAATTTCTCCAGAATTTAACCCATATCTATTCTCAGTCCTGAGGCTGTGTGAGGGTCAACTAGAAACAAAGACCACCTAAGCTGTGCTTCCCCAAGATCCCAAAACATCCAACTGATGCAAGTATAAATGAGGTCATGTGTATACATAATAAATCCCTGAAAGATACACAAGCAATTGTGAACAGTGGTTCTATCTGAGTAAAACTAGAGGGTGGAGTACTTTTTTCACTTTATATCCTTCAGCTCTGCTTAAATTTTTTGATGAGAGTATGTTAAAAAGCAGTCTTTTTTTTTCTTGGCCATGCGGCTTGCAGGATCCTAGTTCCCCAACCAGGGATCGAATCTGGGCCACCAGCAGTGGAAGCTCGGAGTACGAACCACTGGACTGCCAGGGCATTCCCAAAAAGCAATCTTTAAGAAGAATTCCAAAAATAAAATCAAGTCAGTAAAAGTTATGTCTGGGAGCTTCCCTGGTGGCGCAGTGGTTGGGAGTCCACCTGCCGATGCAGGAGACACGGGTTCGTGTCCCGGTCTGGGATGATCCCACATGCCGCAGAGCGGCTGGGCCCGTGAGCCATGGCCACTGAGCCTGTGTGTCCGGAGCCTGTGCTCCGCAGCGGGAGAGGCCACAGCAGTGAGAGGCCTGTGTACCACAAAAAAAAAAAAAAAAAAAAAAAAAAAGTATGTCTGTTCATTTTGGTTATATTTATCATTTGCTTGTGTTTTCTACTTTTGATGGACTATCACAGTTGCTTCCTCAACCTGTGAACACCTAAGCCAAGAAAGGTTTTCCATGGGCAAACTGGGAGAAAGACAAATATCCATATCTCAGTATTTGCAGAAAAGCCATCACAAAGGAAAATATATTTTAATAAACAATCCAGCATATGCATTTTTCCACAGTCACCATGTTTTGTTTGTTTTGTTTTGTTTTGGCACCCCAGGTAGGACACGAACGCACAATCCCTGGCTTAGGAGCCATGTTTTAATTACTAAGTCTATAGCTAGCCATGTTTACAGGTAAATTAGTCACCAAAAAGAACAGAATTTGAATTTATCTTCAGTGTTCAGAATTGAAGTGTGTCAAAGCATATTTTTAAAACAAAGAGTTAGTGTAGGGGGCCACAAAGACATAAAATATATTACGTACTGAAAAATTAATCATATACAACCTTTGTGCCATAGAATTTGTTTCCATATTGAGACTCGTTATTCAACATCTTTGGTTGATTATTCTTAAGTTAATGAAAGGTGTGATTAATTGATTGATTAGTTGGTTGATATCTAAAAGATAGTTATAAGGGTGGATGGAAAAATAAAATGATAGGTAGGTAAATGGATGGATGGATAGATGATAGATAGATAGATAGATAGAATTAAGGAGAGAGGAATAGATTAGTGCTTCTCAAACTATCTGTTGTAAAGCACTAGTTTTTTATTTTCAATCCGCCAAGCCAAGTATGTGGTCCTACTGTAGATGGCTTGTGTGTAGCTCAGGCCACATGTGACTTATCACACAAGTTTGACGCACCCAAACTACCCTGTTCCGCAAGGCAATCCCATCGATCATGTGCTTAGATGTCACAGCAATGTTATTTTGCTATAAAAGTTTCTAAACACTCTCGACTTCTGTATCTCGCTCATCACAGGCCCGTAACATTAGCACACTGGTGTCAGTCTACGGACTACACTTTGAGTAGCACTGAGATACAGGCTCAGCTACTTCACACTGCTATGCTACTCATTCCGATTGGTTGGGCATCCATCTAACTGGCCAGTGCATCTGCCAGCCCATGTATCACCCTTGTATAAGAAGGGTAGGTATATTGGTTAATAGGTAGAACAGTAGATGATAGAGGAATTAGATAACAGATAAGCTAGATATCTAATAGATATCTAATAGATTTATTAGATATCTAATAAATTAGGTAGGAGGCAGAGAGTCTCTGCTCTTTATGCAAGTAATTCAAGCGTTAATTAATGCAAGCGTTAACAACGGTTGTCTCTAAATAAGGATCCAGGGAAAATCAGAAGAATCTATTTTCCACTTTCCTCCCTCCAGTAGTGACTGAGCATATAATATCTTTATACTTAAAAATAAAATCAGAAACAATCTAAGTGTCCATCAATAGGGGATCAGATTAAGAAATTCATTGTACATCCATACAATGGAATACTATGTAGTCCTTAAAGAAATAAAGCCGTTATTTATGTACAGAAGAGGAATAAACACCAAGATATACTAAATGACAAAAGGAAGGTAGAGAAGAGTGTGTACCATTTGTACTGTATTGAAAATAGTCTAGGTGGGAATACACATTTAATTTACGTATACATACACATACTTGTACTCACACAGAGTTTCTCTGGAAAGACAAAAGAAACTGGTATGCTGGGGAGGGTACCAGAGGACTAGAGGGAGGGTACATGCTTTGGTACTATTGAAAATTTTGTCATTTACATGTATTTATTACCTATTTGAAAAATATTTTTTCATGTGAAGTCATCTGAAAACATTCACATGGGATTCAGCACCATGAGTGAGTGTGAAAAGGCTCCCAGTGGGCTTCACTAAGAGCCTCGGAAGGATTCCCCTGAGAGGGAGGCCACGGGCTGCTCAGGGCCTAGGTGGGCTTCGGTGGATTAACTGTGGTTCCAGAATCTCAATTTGGTCTGTGCCCAGGTGACCAGCCTCATCCAAAACTACAAGAGTATTCTGGGAACAACCAGACCTGCAAGCTATTCATTTACAAGCAGAGATGGCAGATTCAGTGGGGATGGGCCTGAGTCGAGGGTAGCCCCGTACCCCACTAACTTGGAGAGCAAAGACCACCCACTATGGTGGAACTGCACAGGCTAAATTAAATATATGACCAACGAACGGATCTATGGATGGACAGAGGAATGGCTGCTTTGCTAGGAAAGCACTATCATTTCAGACACATACGTTAGTATAGAGTGCTTAGTTCCCTAAAGAACTAGGAAGACCTCAACATAAGGGACAATGGTGGGGTCTTACGCTACATTCAGATAACTCTAGGATTGGTGGATCTCAATGAAGGGATGAGGAAGCTGCCACACGGACTAGTGAAAGGTCCGTGTACCCATCCTAGCTGAGGTTCTAAAGCCTCAGTGGGATGCATGGTCATCTAACATCCAATACTTATCTTCAAGCTAAGTCAGGCCAGGTTCTTCTTGGCCTCAAAAATAGACACTTAGCATTTCTGCTTCTGCACTTCTCTTCCTATCCCCTCTTTCCTGGAAGGCCCTTCTGCTCACCTGCCCATATTCTTCCCATTTTTCAAGACTCCATTTATGCCCAACCACCTTTACAGAGACTTCTTTGAACACCCACGCTCCATCTATCTTCCTCTCCACTGCATTTAGTACGTGGAGCTAGGATTGTAAACTTTCAATCCAGGATGCGCACAGACCTGATGGAACTACATTCCTGAACACGGCAGATTCCTATGAAGAATTCCAGGGTGCAAGCTTGCAAAGATTTAAAAGAAAATATTATGGGATTCTTTCCTTATCAAGCACCTACCTATGTGCCAGGCCCTGTGCTCAGGTTATACAATGACAAGCAAGAAAAACATCATTCTTGCCCTCAAGGAGGTTACACTGTAGTAAGAAAGAGAAATAAATCAACAGTAATATGGGGCATTCCCTGGCAGTTCAGTGGTTAGGACTCTGGGCTTCCACTGCAGGGGTTGCGGGTTCGATCCCTGGTCAGGGAACCAAGATCCCACATGCCGAACGGTGTGGCCAAAAAAAAAAACAACCACACAACGATAGTATTATAGCAGCAGTGCTACATCTGCGGAGACACAGAGGGCTGTGGGAGAACCTGGCAGGAGCATCTAAGCCAGTGCGGGGGCTGTGAGTCAGGCGAAAACCCCTGCAGGGCTGGCATCTAAGGTGATGCCTAAAGGTAGTGTACGCATTAACCGGGCAAAAAGCGGGGAAATAATATTCCAGGCACAGGTAGCAGCTTGTGCCAAGTTCCTGAGACCAGGAGCACAGCCAGTGGGAGAAACCAAAAGACGGTCAGCCCAGCTGCAAGTTTCAGACCTATAGAAATGACAGCCTTATTGTGACACACTTCAAAGTGCTTCCAACCCAGGAGGGCAGCTGCACACAGGTCAGAAGGAGGCTATTTAGCCTGGTTTTGTCTGTATTCCCCATGTCTCTCCAGCTAGACTGTCAGCTGCCTGAGGTCCGAAAAGCTGCCACATTTCTCCCCCCGGCCCCCGGGCGCAGTGCACTGTGTTGGCACACAAGAAGAGTGCAATGATTTTTTGTTGTAAATGCTGAAATGGCTGAAGACCTTTAAGGTGGCACAAAGGCAAGGCCCTGGGAGAGCACTGCCCCCACCACCATCTCAACCAGGAACAAGACAGGAGTAAGTAAACTTTCAGGGCTGCTCGCTGTGCCAGGCGCAGAGCAAAGCACTTCGCATAGATTCCTGGTTTCGCTTCATCTAACAGCAAACATCGTTTATCCCTTTATCACCTGCTGGGTCTAGATGGAACATTCAATAAAATCTAGAAGTCCAGGAAGAAGTGTATGCAAATAAAGAATATGTTGAAGGAAATTCAGAAGATTTGCCATTAAGTCTACTTCTTATCCTGACTTTTCTGGAGAATTTTTGGTTAAGATTTTAGCAATTACGGTGTTCATTTCTAAAGAAAATAACCCAAAACAGATTAGCAGATGCAAACTGGTATCTATAGAATGGATAAACAACAAGGTCCTACTGTCTAGCACAGGGAACTATATTCAATATCCTGTGATAAACCATAATGGAAAAGAATATGAAAAAGAATACATATACATGTATAACTGAGTCACTTGGCTGTATGGCATTAATTAACACAACACTGTAATTCAACTATACTTCAATAAAAATTTTTGTAAAAAGAACCCCAAACAAGAAAAACACAAGCAGTCCCAAAGAGGATCTCCTTAGAACATAAGCTCCAGGCTTCAGTTACTGAGCTAAGGCTACAAGATCCCTCCCATGCCCCATACACCTACCCAAATCTACCACTCCATCTTCCCCTGCCTCTTTGCTTGCTTTCTCCTGTGGTTTTTATAACTTCCCTCTTCCCCCGATTTAGAAAGAAATATGTTTATTATGCGACATTTGGAACATACAGAAAGGCAAAAAGTAGACAAGAAAAATCTCCATAATCCCACAAATGACCATCGAACACAGTTTGGTATGTAACCCTCTATCAGACAGACACACACACACTTTTTAAAATAAAATCAGGATTATGACCCTTTCACAATGTACCATAATTATTGGGTTTTTATGTGTTATATCCCACTTGTCTGATATTTAGGGCCATTTCTTATCTCTAAGCATTGGTAACTAACTGTTAAATCAAGAAATATAAATGAAAACATAATACATCTACTCAAAGCACAGTGAAAAGAAAAACTGTAACTTGATTTAAACATGAAGCTCTCAACTAGAGAAATAACAATGGAAGTCACAAAAACACTTCCCAAAGTCCATAGGACATTCCTAGGTGGACAGTATGAGATAATAGTTGGAATAAAAATGTTCAAAAGTCAAATACGCTTGTGAAATATTGGCTTAAAAATAAACTAGTTTTGTAACAAGTGACTCCGGAGTCTTGAAAGTGTATTGTGAAATTCCAAGAGAGGGACAGAGCCTGCAACATATCCCAAATCTATTGGTCCAGGAACCTTTTGTTCACAAAGTATCTGAGTGGACTAGGGTTCCAAGGAATACACTTTGGAAAACATTGCTCTGCTGATATTTCAATGCACTAAAACATGCACAGTCCCCCACAGACCAGCAGAAGGGCCATCCCCTCAGAATTTCCCCTTCAATAAAAAGTTTATTACTTCAGTCCTCAGTCTTCCAAATCACCCTTTAAAAAAAAATTATCCCCTGGATTGGTGGATTCATTTACTTCCACCATCCTCTCCTGTGGTTAGATATTTCATTGATGGAGGACGGGAAAGGCAGAGATGATAAGTAAGGGTGTAATTCCTACACGTCTTAATTTGTCAACAAACAAAAACTGACACTGAATCAACCCTTTAAGCAATGTATTTCTAATCAATCTTTGCAATTATAAAGACAATGAGAAGTAAATTTTTTTCCTGTAAGCTACTTTACTAACATCTAACTAACCCTCTCAACAAGTCCTCAGCAACATACCCAATCCTGACATAAATTAGGTCATCCGCCCTCCATGTCACATCTGTGTGCCCTGTAAAATGATATGGATTTATTAATGGTGAAAATCTCAATGAGAAGAAAACATAGTCATTGTAGGTATACTATCCATTTCTGGTTTGGTTCATCATTTCTCTCTCTCTCCAGCACTGAGAGCTCCAAATCTGATCACCCAGACTGAGTTTAGAAGCAAACTCTAATGCTCCATCCACCACTCCAAAGTTGTCTGGTCACCAAGGATACCTAGTTACAGGGCCTAATTATGGGCATGTAACTGACATGAGGCAGTACTGTACAAGTGCAGAAGTACAGGTTTGAGAATCACATAATTCTAATCCCACCTTTGCCACTCGCCTGTTATGTGACCCTGGGCCATTTACTCGACCTTATTGTGCCTCAGTTTCCTCAACAGTAAAATGAGAAAATAACATGTACCTGTTCACAGGTCACTGTGAGAGTTAAAAGAACGTGTGAAGAGCACCTAGGGTTATGAATAAAGTTTCCTTACACATGTGTCAGGAGTGTGTTCCATGGGTGATTCTGGCATTGCCTCTCTGGGAAGTACTGACTTATATCTCCCTGCTTCCTCTGGAATAGAGCAGGTAATCAACCAATGTCAATTACCTCCCCTCTTCCTCTCACCCCACTTCTCAATCTCACTCCCCCTCCCACACACAAACGGGGCTCCACTAGTAGCTACAAGCCAGATTCCAAAAATCAGAAAGTAGACCCTCCTCAGAAGAGGTTAGACATCCTCTGCCCAAGATGCAGCAGCAAAAGGGAATCTGTGGTGGGCATTCCTATTTAGGATTTTTAACAGGAAAATTGATTCTCAGTCTTTATTTACAATTTTAAAAACCAGCTTGCAATTCCAGATCCAGGCTTCATTCAGCACTAAACAATAACTGAGAGTCAAAATTAGTTTATCCTACTAGCAAGGTCTCTGCATCCAATTTTGGCCAGGTAGACAGCATATGCATGTGGGGAGGCAAGGGGAAGCAAGAACGAACTTGTACTGAAAGTCTACTATGTACCAGACACTTCAAATATGTTATCTAATCTTTAGAAATACCGTGAAATAGGACTTCCCTGGTGGCGCAGCAGTTAAGAATCCTCCTGCCAATGCAGGGGACACAGGTTCCATCCCTGGTCTGGGAAGATCCCACATACCACGGAGCAACTAAGCCCGTGTGCCACAACTACTGAGCCTGTGCTCTAGAGCCCACGAGCCACAACTACTGAGCCCATGTGCCACAACTACTGAAGCCCACGCACCTAGAGCCCATGCTCTGCAATGAGAGAAGCCACCGCAATGAGAAGCCCATGCACCGCAACCAAGGGTAGCCCCTGCTCACCACAACTAGAGAAAGCCCACCTGCAGCAACAAAAGACCCAACGCAGCCAAAAATAAATAAATTAAATAAATAAATAAATAATAAAAGCCATCTCTCTTCAAAAAAAAAAAGAATCCGCCTGCCAATTCAGGGGACACGGGTTTGATCTCTGGTTGGGGAAGATCCCACATGCCTCAGAGCAACTAAGCCACAACTACTGAAGCCCGCGCGCCAAGAGCCTGTGCTCTGCAACAAGAGAAGCCACCGCAATGAGAAGCCCACATACCACAACCAAGAGTAGCCCCCGCTCGACGCAACTAGAGAAAGCCCATGTGCAGCAATGAAGACCCAAGGCGGCCAAAAATTAATTAATTAATTAATTTAAAAATAAAACAGTTTCTCAAGTATGTACTCCAGCAAAATGAGGGCATAAACCAAAAAAGAGGAAGACAAACAAACAGCACTCCTAGCCATGGAAAGAAGTAAAGAGAAGCCCTAAGGATGACAGCTCTGTTGTAGAGCTAGAGAGCAACAAGAATGGAACAGAAAGATGAGGGAATCTGGACATAAAAGCTTAAGGAAAGGAGACCTGACAGAACCCAGGGGATTGAGAGCCTGGAAAATTTTGAGATCATAATAAAGGCAAATAGTATATAAACATATAAAAAGGCAATTAGAAATAATAGGAAAAAATGTTTAAGAAAGTCAAGATTCAAAGATGAAGAAACTAAAAGGTAACACAAATTTTAACAACTGATGAAGAGTGAAAAGAAAGAATCCCTATGACTTTGGGGCTGGATATATCCTCCTTTGGGTGTCCCAGGAGTCCTGACACCAGACACAATGTGCAAGTCTAAGATCCAATGTTAATACACAAGGCAATAAATTATATTAAATGTTGCCTCCAGTTTTTCAACTTCAAGAATAATTTATGAATAAAAAAGTCAATTTGGGGACAAAGCACAAAAGTTTTATTGGTTATGGGTTCAGAGCTTTGGAATATTAAGGTGTCACTAACAAAAAGCAAATTGTGGAACTGATAGCCACCCAAACCTCCTTGACTTACAAAATGGGGAATCAGAAATACCGTAAAGGGGCTTCCCTGGTGGCTCAGTGGTTAAGAATCCACCTGTCAGTGCAGGGGACATGGGTTTGAGCCTTGGTCTGGGAAGATCCCAAACACGGCGGAGCAACCTAAGCCCGTGCGCCACAACTACTGAGCCTGCATGCCTAGAGCCCGTGCTCCGCAACGAGAGAAGCCACCGCAGTAAGAAGCCTGCACACCGCAACAAAGAGTAGCTCCCCACTCGTGGCAACTAGAGAAAGCCCACAAGCAGTAACAAAGACCCAATGCAGGCAAAAATAAATAAATAAATTTCTTTTAAAAAATAAATTAAAAATTGAAAGGTTCCCTCTGTGAGCCTTGAGAAGGTGAAGGAAACCATTGTGTTTCAACAAAAGTCCTTTTATACTATTGGGTTTGGTACCAACTGCACAGATCACTTTGACAAAAATAATTTTCTACCACACATTTCAGAAAAGGCAAAACACTAAAATTATTACTAAAAATTGAGAGTGCCAGCAAATGTTATAGTTGGAATTATATTTAAGAGTGGGGATAATTTTTCTTACAGAATATGTTATTCAAATAAAAATCTTCTACAAGAATGGAAAGTTCTACTGAATCCAGATCACTTTCTTCTTTATAATTCTCTATTTTCTGGTCTATGTACACCAAACATGTATTCCATTTATAACCAGAAATTTAAAAAAAATTTTAATGTGATCAGTGTTCAAAGTCAGTGTGCCAGTTGCTAAGAGCCCAACACCTACACACCCCAGCCTGATTTATGAGCTGTAGAGAACAGCAGGAACAATGCAGTCTTCAGAGGCCATGCGTTTTAACATTCTATCCTCCCCATTGTTAAATGCTACCCTAACACCACAGGGAAGGTGTGAATGCTTAGAAAAGGTGCCCCGTAACAGGTACCAGAAAGTGATTACACCATATACCTAGGAACAATCTTGCCTGAGAAAATGACAAAAAGGTTTTTTAAAGCTTCTTAGATGTCCAGGCTTTGTATCCCATAAAGCTCATTGTTCAGCTGGGGAAGTGACATGAGGATAAAGGTGGGAGTGGGGAAAACGGAAAACTGCTCCCTAAGTAGATGACAACAGATTAGAGGGCCAGTCCAGGGTCCACCATTAAATAACCACAAATGGCATTCCCCAAGTCACGTCAATACCCTTCCCTGGCCTCAGTTTTCTAACCTTCCTCCCAAGAAAATGACCTTGTCAATTATAAAATACTTTGATTTCTGATTTATAAAGCCCTCAACTCTTGACAAAATCAAGAATAGAATTCTACTGCTAGCCCCATTTCACAGATGTTGGGGCAAAGTCATGGGTAGATTTTATGAAAATTAATTCAGGGTTAGTTGCCACCATTTTCCAAGCTTCTACTTAAATCCACCAAAATACATTGCTTTTTGAGGCTGTGTTACAAAGTGTGGCATATAACATTTATCTTATTCCAACTTTAAACAAAGCTCCAAAAGAAATTCAGAGAACTCCTGGCAGATTGCTTATCTCAAAAAACAAAAGTCACAGTGACTTAATTTCTTAAATTCCCTTAGCTACTTGGCCAAAAAATTTCCAGGGATAGCATCAGATCAAGCCTACAGGCCTACTGCTTACACGTTTTTCCAGTTGTTGTCTTTATTGACTATCCAAAGTGAAATGAAGATGCACCCAGCTTTGGACTGAGGAGTGACTTTTAGTTGGGGGGGTGAGGCAAATGGAGCAGATCAACTTTCTCTAAACCCAAGGCTTACTTCCATTTTTAACCTAGCTTCACAAACATATTTTAGAGCTACTCCAATCATTCAAAGCCTGTATAAAAGGGAACTCTTTTGTTTTCTTTCTGTTTAGGGATCTTTTCCCCCTAGCTTTCCTCAGATATTAGGCAAGCCCAGCTCTTATTTCATATTTTTAACAACCAGCTATACCAATCATATACATATTTGTGTGTGTATATTTATAAACACAGTTCAAAAATCATTTGGGACCAAAACTAGCCTCCAAAATTATTAGAAATTATTGGGTCTTTTTCTACTTGTAGGTACTACTAAGTCCATTTCTATAAAAGTCACAGTGAGATATTCAAAACTGCATTTACCTAAGTAAAGCAATACAAGATGCTACTTTGGATCTTTACATAGTATACAAACTAATGCCATCCTTTGGAACAATATCATCACACTTAGAAAAATGTCATGCTATTACATCACATACTTGAATTCCACCAACCATTTAGAAATCAAAGCACTGGACTTCCGCACTGGACTTCCCTGGTGGCGCAGCAGTTAAGAATCCTCCTGCCAATGCAGGGGACACAGGTTCCGTCCCTGGTCTGGGAAGATCCCACATGCCGCGGAGCAACTAAGCCCGTGAGCCACAACTACTGAGCCTATGTGCTACAACTACTGAAGCCCACGCACCTAGAGCCCGTGCTCCCGCAACAAAGACAAGGCACTGCAACGAGAAGCCCGCGCACCACAACGAAGAGTAGACCCA
Organism: Phocoena sinus; assembly: GCF_008692025.1. Classification (NCBI taxonomy): domain Eukaryota; kingdom Metazoa; phylum Chordata; class Mammalia; order Artiodactyla; family Phocoenidae; genus Phocoena; species Phocoena sinus. The sequence continues at coordinate 29,576,183 of NC_045766.1, forward strand.
GCTCGCCGCAACTAGAGAAAAGCCTGTGCGCAGCAACGAAGACCCAACGCAGCCGAAAATAAATAATTTTTTAAAAAAAAGAAAAGCACTGAGTACGTGTCCACACTGTCACTCAAAACCCAGGAGAAGACCAGCTGTGGACTAAAATGACCATCAAGTCTGTTTTAGGACAAGGGCTTCTCAGCAATGCATCAACCCCAGCAAAAAATTAAAGCACTCCTCCTTGCACAAGACATCAACAGCTTTGGGATGGGAAAGGAATAATTGGCCACCAGTATGAGTCAAAGGGTTGGCTATTACAAGCCTCATCCATCCTTGCGTATTTGTTATTAGGGTCCTCTCACAGCAATCAAAGTATCAAATATTAGTGCCAAAGAAAGGGTTGATTATCTTTTTAAAATAGCACATAACATCTTAACGTCTAAACTAAAGCTACTCAATCAAAGAAATATGGGCTTTAACATAAATTCTAAGGCAAGTTCTTAGAGGAGGAGTTTCCCTCCATGGCAGTGAACAGCTCACCAGTGCAAGCAATCCTGGACCAAGTGGTCCAGCTGGCACGACTTCAATCCAGGCCATTGATAGCCTGACCCCACATGACCTCACTAATTACATGTCAAGTTCCAGCTTGGCTTCTCCTCCAGAATATAATTATTTTAGGGTACCACAATTGAAACAACCTTCTTTATGCCTATGAATATATTTTCCTATACAGTCTAATTCCACTCAAATGTAAACTTCATTACATCAAAAAGCTGGAACAAAGGGAAGGGAAGAATGACAAAGCAGTCTCCTGATTCGATGGTATTTTAGGTTACCAAGGGCGACATAATAAAACTCCGACCCAATTTTCACACAATTGATTTGTCCAGCCTACAACTACTTCACCGGGCAGTTACTAATTACATCACAGGTGCTGTGTGGTCATCACCTCACCAGTAAGGCCTACCAGGCAGTGTTCACTTTTCCAGACTGCTTTTCCCAAGAATGGAGAGACTGGAGACCGCCTACACTACCAAGAGTCCCTCTCCTCCCCAAGCCTCAGATCTGCTCTAGCATTTTTGTTGGTGTCATATCTCAGTGGACCAGCCTCTGATTATCTGACTTAGAGTGGGCAGGGAAGGGAGTAAGAGTTTGGGTCCAGGAGTCTGTATCAGTACTCCAGCTGCAGGGCATAGTCACCTATGTGTCTCATGAGAATTCTCCCAAAAGTTTTTTTTTTCTTGTACCTCTAAGAGTTTCCATGTTCCGAATCTCTTGTGACTTCCAGAACCCTGGAAGAACTTCACCAGACTCAGCTTCTGATCCCTTACAATTCCAACACCCAGAGACTCACTCCCTATTTCCAGCCTCCCAGATCTCTGGGAAACAGCGGTGGACGGTGACACATCACCTCTCTCTCTCTCTCTCTCTCTCTCTCACACACGCACACACGCACACACTCAAGAACAAGCGTGCACACCCTGGGTATCGTGACCCTGTGTCCCCCCTAGCTCCAGGCTGACTTACTTGAGGAAGTACCTCTGGCCAGTGGCCGTGAAGGTCATCTCCCAGCCTGGGGGCAGCGGCAGCTCGTCGGTCACGTCGTAGGACTGCTGTCGGAGGTGCGCGTGCTGCTGCGCCGGGCTGCCCGCAGCGCCCGCGCCGGTGCCCAGCTGCAGAGACGCGGGCGACGAGTGCGAGCGGACGTGCTGGGCGCCGCCGGCCAGTCGGGGCCCAGGGTGACCACCGGACGAGTCGGTGCTCGACTGGCGCGAGTGCGAGCCGGAGTCAGGCTCCTTGAAGAACGACTCGGGCAGGATCTTCTTCCGCCACGAGCTGGGCTTGGGGTTCATCACCGAGTTGAAGAGGGCTTCGAGGTCCGTGTCTAGGTCTTGAGTGACGTGGATCACTTGCTGCCCGGGTGGCGGGAGCGGAGGGGGCGCCGAGGCCGGATTCATCTTCTGCAAGGAGAAAGGAGGTCAGATTAGCCTTTTATTGAGGGTCGGAGAGGGGGATACGGGGGGAAGAATAGAGAGAAAAAGCAAAAGAGACGGATAGATGTCTGCCTCGGGATCCCAGACACCCAGCAGTTAAGACCAGCCGGATGGGGGGAGGGGTCCCTCCTGGCCTCGAGAATTATGCAACTTTCTTGAAGCCAAGAAGTTACCAGGAAAGGGGGGATGGGGTGGCTGCTGGGAGTTAACTGCACTGGAGACGCTGCTGAACTGCTGGTGGCAAAGGACAGGTCGAAACTTTCCAGGGCAGTCAGCCCCCCAAAGTCTCAACCGGAGCCAGCTCCAAGACATCTCAACTCCGGAAGCCCGAGGAGCCGGGCGCCCTGGAGTGGTGCCGGGTGAGCGGGCACGCGCCAGAGGGCACACTACCTGGGCGCGCAGCGAAGCCGAGTCTGGGCGTGCGGCGGCCGCCGTCCCGCCCGAACTCGCTGTCGGGCCTGGGTCGCTAGGGTGCGTCCCGAGCTTGCAGGGCTGGAGCCGGGGCCCGGCTGGCAAATCCTGACCAGACTCGGTGCCTGGCAGCCGAGGGCCTTCTGCTCTCACATCCCCCGAAATGGCCTCAGGCGCTCGCGCTCCGCGAGGAGGCTGAGGAGAAGCAGACAGCGCGGCCGCCGCGGCTCCCGAACTGTCCCATAAACAAAGTTTGGAGCAAACTCCCACTCCCAGGAAAGAGGCGGGGCCGAAAGTTGAGCTGTTGAATTATGCATGACCTCCAAGTCCCCAGCCTGCCTGCCCCCGCTCGTCTCTCCCCTTTCTCTTCCTCCTCCTCCCACCCCCGGCTCCAGAAAACCCTGGGCGTGCTGGGTACTTTGCAGGGTAAGAGGAGACGGGTGCCCTCCACCCACTCCTCCTGGTCGCGCGGACCTCTCCCGCGGAGCCCTGGATCTGCATTCCTTTGAGTTTACCACGGACTTGGGGCGGGATCAAAGGGAAAGTGGCCCGAGCCTGTTTAATCAAGGACTTGTGGACCGAAACCAAGGCTGGGGGCGGCGGAGGGCACGCCGGTGAGGGGCCCAGACTGAGTAAGGGCCGGTCCTGGGCGCCGCGCCCTCCCTTAGTGCCGGGTGCCGAGGCCGGGAGCGCCGGAGCGCTGCACTGATCCGTGATTCTGCCTGAGGGCGGCCCGCGTGCGCTCCGGCGCGGGGAGACACCAGCGAGGCCAGCTTTTCCACGGGAGGCTACTTAGCGCTTGTGACCATATTTGGTCTGGCGAGGAGGCATCTCGGCTGTTTGGCTTTCAATTGTCTGCTCGTGCGCAGACGGTGCCCAGAAAGTGCCTCTGTCGCTAGGGATGCGGCTTCGCCAGCTGGTTCATTGTAAACAACCTTCAAACCATTTATCAATCCTTGTTTTCCTCTCCAGTGTGACTCAAGTCACTAGGGGTTGAGAAGAAACCTGGTCAAAGCTTGGGCGCTGGAAAGGGACAGCGATCGTGCCCCCCTCTCCCGAGACATCCGCGCGGGTAGTGGGAGGATTGGAATGTCCCTGACGCCCTCCAGAGAGCCTGGAGCCGGGATGGAACCGGAACAGGTGGCTGGGAGCAGAAAGGGTGCGCCAGTGACCCGGGAAAAACCACCCACCCTCCCACCGACTGGATCTAGGCGGGGGGTGGAGACCCCCTGCTAGATCTAGACTGGCAAGACAGCTGCGGGAAGTAGGAGGCGGCCTGGTCCTCCCGAGCAGCTCAATTCCTTCTTTCCTTGTCCCTTCTCCACTGGGGGGAAGGGGAGAGTGGCTGCGAGGTAAGTCAGGCTTCAGAAAGTCCCTACCCGACCCCATTTGATTCAAACATAAGTTTATGAAATAAGTCATATGAGGCGATATATGTAAAGCACTTTGAAGACATACCTGCCTACATACCTCTTTGTTAAACAAAATAGAATTGTATCAAGTGCAAGTATTGTGCCTTCACAGTTTTATAAGGGTGGAACAAAGTCAAAATTAAAATCTGGAGTTGCTTTGAAGGAGGAAAGTTTATGGGAAAGACAAGGCCACCCCATAGCTTTCTTTTATTTTTATTTTTAAAATTTTATTTACTTATTTATTTATTTGTGGTACGCGGGCCTCTCACTGTTGTGGCCTCTCCCATTGCGGAGCACAGGCTCCAGACGCGCAGGCTTAGCGGCCATGGCTCACGGGCCCAGTCGCTCCGCGGCATGTGAGATCCTCCAGGACCAGGGCACAAACCCGTGTCCCCTGCATCAGCAGGCGGACTCTCAACCACTGCGCCACCAGGGAAGCCCCACACCCCATAGTTTTGCTTTGGAAAAGGTAAGAGTATTTGGGGCACATTCCCTGAATGGCTTCTCCCTGTCAGTGCCCAAAATAGAGCAGAGGCCACCTAAGTGAGCCCGCCCCCCCATTATCTGTGCTTGAGGGTGTGCTCTGATTCCAAACTCCCCACAGATGGGAAAATCAAGACTGCCTGAGAGAGAAAGACAGTCATGTGGATCACTGTCAAAGGTGAGCAGAGGGCTTCCCTGGTGGCGCAGTGGTTAAGAATCCGCCTGCCAATGCAGGGGACTCGGGTTCGAGCCCTGGTCCGGGAAGATCCCACATGCCGCAGAGCAACTAAGCCCGTGTGCCACAACTACTGAAGCCTGTGCGCCTAGAGCCCGTGCTCCACAACAAGAGAAGCCACAGCCATGAGAAGCCCGCACACCACGACGAAGAGTAGCCCCCGCTCTCTGCAATCAGAGAAAGCCAGTGCGCAGCAACGAAGACCCAACCCAACGCGGCCAAAAATAAATAAATAAATTTATAAAAAAAAAAAAAAAAAAAAGGTGAGCAGAGCATGGCTCCTTCAGGAGACTCTGGAACTATTTCCCATCAGCAGGTCCTCTGCCCATAGGACCAGCAGAGGGAAGGGGAAGCTGCTACAGGTCACTCCATGGGAAATAGCATCTTTACAAGCTATCGTCAGAAGCCACCACAGTTGCAACAATGGGAAAATTAGCTCTGGAACTAGAGGAAGTGACTGGGACCGAAAGGTTACTAATTCAGAAGCCACTTGATGAACAGATGCAACCTTGAGGCCAGCCCAACTCCAGGAAGGTCCTCACCCAGGAAGGAAGGTCTTGCTTTGTAAAGAGTTCCTGGCTGCTGCACAGAGGAAGATGCTGAGGGAGCCATGAGATTAATCAGTTAGGGAGAAGCAGGATTGTGGTCGGGTGGGCATTCCTTGCCAAACTTCAAGACATAGATAGTGGAAGACAAAGTAGATGCCTGAAATGGAAATTGCTCTGATCATGTGAAAGCTCAAAGGGAAAACTCCCAGTTCCCAAACAGTCTATAAGATATGGTAGTGGATGGCCAAAGAGATTTGCTTCAGTGCCTCAAACAATAGTTTCAGATTAAATAACATTTACAGATGCCTTGTGTATATCAGGTACTGCCCATAAGAGGCAGTATGGTGTAACAGGTAAGTGTATAATGAATCTCTGGAGGAAAATACCTGAAGCAAGATACTGAAACTCTCTATTCCTGAGTTTTCTCCTTTGTAAATTAGAAACAATAACAGTACCCACCTCACAGGATTTTAGATTAAAACAAATTACAGTCGGCCCTTTGTATCCTTGGGTTCCACATCCACTGTGGATTAAAAAAAAAAAAAAAAAAAAAATCCAGAAAGTTCCAAAAAGCAAAACTTGAATTTGTGGCACACTGACAACTATTTACATAGCATTTAATTGTATTAGTTATTATAAGAAACGTAGAGCTGATTTAAAGTATATGGGCTCTTTCCGTGCCTAGCGCAGCCATGGCTCGTGGTCCCAAGAAGCACCTGAAGCGCGTAGCAGCTCCAAAGCATTGGATGCTGGATAAACTGACTGGTGTGTTTGCTCCTCGTCCATCTACCGGTCCTCACAAGCTGAAGGAATGTCTCCCCCTAATTATTTTCCTAAGGAACAGACTTAAATATGCCCTAACAGGAGATGAAGTAAAGAAGATCTGCATGCAGCGTTTCATTAAGATTGATGGCAAGGTCCGCACTGATATAACCTACCCTGCTGGTTTTATGGATGTCATCAGCATTGACAAGACTGGAGAGAATTTTCATCTGATCTATGACACCAAGGGTCGCTTTGCTGTTCATCGTATTACACCTGAGGAGGCCAAGTATAAGTTATGCAAAGTGAGAAAGATCTTTGTGGGGACAAAAGGAATCCCTCATCTGGTGACCCATGATGCTCGCACCATCCGCTACCCTGATCCCCTCATCAAGGTGAATGACACCATTCAGATTGATTTGGAGACTGGCAAGATTACTGATTTCATCAAATTTGACACTGGTAACCTGTGCATGGTGACTGGAGGTGCTAACCTGGGAAGAATTGGTGTGATCACTAACCGGGAGAGGCATCCTGGTTCTTTTGATGTAGTTCATGTGAAAGATGCCAACGGCAATAGCTTTGCCACCCGGCTCTCCAACATTTTCGTTATTGGCAAAGGCAACAAACCGTGGATCTCTCTTCCTCATGGAAAGGGTATCCGCCTTACCATTGCTGAGGAGAGAGACAAGAGACTGGCAGCCAAACAGAGCAGTGGATAAAATGATCTCTAAGTGATGTGATTGAGAAAGTCCTTGTACTTAGAAATAATGCTACATAATTAAAAGCCTTTTTAGTGTTAAAAAAAAAAAAAATAAAAAAAAAATAAAGTATATGGGAGGATGTGTGTAGGTTATATTTAAATACTACGCCATTTTATATAAGGGACCTGACCATCCTCAGATTTTGGTTGGAGGGGGGGCGGGGTGTCCTAGAACCAACCCCCTGCTTATACTGAGGAACGACTATATACAAATTTTATCTGTTCCCACCGATTTAGAACACAAGCTTTGAAATGCCTAGCTCTACTCTCTACATTGGGCAAGTAATTTAACCTCCCTTAAATCATAGATTATTCACTTACAAATTGGAGATAATAGTGTGGTAATCTGTGACACTGCAGGCCTTCTTTTGGTCACACCCTTATGGAGTCCTTCCCACTTAAATCTGGACTGGGCCAGTGACTTGCCTTCGCCCGGAAAATGCAGCCCTGCATCTGTGTTTGTTCCCTCTTTTAACCCCAAGGAAGGTGTGGAAGTTTCTGCTTCTGTAATTTTGGGAGATCTGAGCCACTAGGGAAGAAGTGCAACTACTTTGCTGGGGAAACCACGTGCAGAGGAAAATGCCCTGAGATAGGTGGAGATGGGGAGAACTCCAGCCATCCAGCACCGGAGCTGAGCCCAGCCCCCAGCCAGCCCAACAGCTGACTGCAAGGGCATCAGTGACCAGCCTCAAGACCAGTAGAACCAGAGCCCAGCCCAGCCCAGCCCAGATTGTAGAACAAATAAAATGAATACTGTTTTAAGCTACTAAATTTTTTAATTCTTTTTTTAAATGCAGAATGGGCATTCTAAAGATTAAATAAGAAATTACAAATAAAGTTCTTAACACAAATTCTGTTACACGCTAAAGTACTTAATAAATAATGGCTGTGATTTGGGCTGAGACCCATCAAATGGATAATAGACAAATATTTTACAGGTAAGGAGACTGGCCCAGTGAGTTTTAAAGTACAGGAAGATCTCACTTTGTAGCACTTCACAGATACTGCGGGTTTTTTTACAAATTGAAGGTTTGTGGCAACCCTGCATCACGCAACACTACCGGCTCCATTTTCCCAACAGCATTTGCTCAGATCGTGTCTCCATCATAGTTTGGTAACTCTCACAATATTTCAGACTTTTTTCTTATTGTATTTGCTAAAGGTGATCTGTGATTAGGGATCTTTGATGTTACTATTGCAAAAAGTTTACAACTCACTGAAGGCTCAGGTGATGGTTAGCATTCTTTAGCAATAAAGTATTTTTTAATTAAGGTATATACATTGTCTGTTTTTTAAACCTAATGCGATTGCACATTTGACAAACTACAGTACAGTGTAAACGTAACTTTTATATGCACGGGGAAACCAAAAAGATTCGAGCGACTGGAACTAAACTGGCAATATCTCCGAGGAATGCCTGTATTTTGTCCAAATACGTGAAATGAATTCTTGGGGGGGAAAAAAATGCTGGGACATAGCCCAGGGTTTGTAATCCTAGATCGGAGTGCTTTTTTCTACTCTCCCCTCCTTTGAGCCAGGAGTTGCTCTCTGGTTTTGTCATTTTTAATCAGTGAGATACCTACTGCCTACCTATCTCACAGAGAAGAAACTCCACAATTTTTATAAGATAATCAATTGAGAGGACACTCCTGCCGATACGTAAATCTTTCTACTTGCAAAGACTTTCTCTCCTCCCTCTCTGTCCATATCCAATCAACGGCAAGGACTGTCAATTCTTCCTTCTGATGTCCCTCAAGACCATCCTTCCTTTCCCACTCCCACAACAGGACCTTATCTTCAAAGCCTTGCAGTGGCCTCCTACTTGGTTTCTCTCCCTCCAGTCCCTCATTTCTGGCCTCCCATTTTCATGTCATTCCCTGGCTCACAAGCTTTGAACAACTACCCACAAGAATAAAAGTCAGAGCTATCAATCCAGCACCCAGGGACTCCCAACACACTGCCATCTTCACAGCATTCTGACCTTAATTTTTACACAGATGTGTCCCTCATCCTCTCCAGCTAGGCTCTGACCCAAGCACATTTGGCCTAATCCTTCACTACACCTATCTCTTTGTTCGAACCCTGCTCAAAATTGCCCTCCATACGCCATTGTCAAACCTTCATCCATCCCTCCTTTCCCTTAAATTCAGGTTGTTCTTGTCTTTTTCAGTCCCTTGACACGTAATCACACATAACACTGCTTTATATTCTATTTCAACTTTTACCTCAGTATCTCTTGCCTCGCCAACTGGGTTGTAAATAGCTGCAGGGCTAGACACATCTTGCATTTCCTTATGGAACTGCTTCTCTAAAGGCCATAATTCCTTGTTGAGGGAACGCTGATCCTTACATGACTTTGCCTGTTCCTCTTCCAGCACCCACTGGTGTCCTCTTAACAGTTTGTAAGGCACCCTCTCACCATTCACTGTAATTTTGGCACTGCATATGGATTCAGCTCCTGAAAAGGATTGCGAGCTCTTGGAGGACAAGTCTAAGAGGACTTCATTTTCCTTTTTCTCTTCCCCGTGCCTAACAAGGTGTTCACACAGGAGTGTCCAGTACACTAGCCTAGCCCAGTGGCCGTTGCCTGCCATTCTGCCTGAGGAAAGCCACAGGCTGCTTTTCTCAGCTCTGAATCACTGACTTGGTCTGAGTGGATGATTCCAGCTCAGGTGAATGGTCAGAAACTTGGTGGGGTGAGTGAGTTGTTAAAAGACTCTAGCCCGGGAGCCCTTGGGGCAGAACCTGCCTGGACTTGCTGAACCAGTATAGAGAAACTTCCCAGAGCAGAATCACCATTAGCAACTGAAGGGGAGCAAAACAGACAAGGACTTTGAATAGATAAGGGTTTGAATAATCAAGAGTCCAGAAAACTGTTGAAGAAGATTATTTCAGCAGGAGGCTAAGAGTTGACCAGTTCCTTGACATGGTACGTGTGTATTCATAATTTACCACATCTCAAGTGTCTACCACAGTGTCCAGCACATGGCAAGTTTACAAATACTTACAATGATTGCTGCTGCCACCCAGTTCTGCATTTACTCTCCTCACATGCGGGTCTCACTGTCAGGCTTCACTTTGGTGTTCCTAAAAAATGCATCACTGGTATGATCACAAGGAAGATAATTTTGATAAAGGTGATGATGACGGTGATGATGGATGGGACTGTGCTCTGCCTAATGTTATCTGTTACTTCAGCAATGCAGTTGGACAAGAGGAAGAAGGAATTTCTGAGATTTAGTCTGTACTTGGGTACTGTGCACGAGTTGTTTATCCTTTAGTATTTTTACTATACATATGTATTTTTTTTGGACTGGAGAAAATAATTAAATGGAAAAATTAATTAATATATTTTTAGAAAAGAAAAATACGCTTTTGGAAATGCTTAACACAGGAATTCCCTGGATGTCCAGTGGTTAGGGCTCCACGTTTTCACTGCCAACATGTGGGTTCAGTCTCTGGTTGGGGAACTAAGATCCTGCAAGCTGCGTAGCATGACCTCCCCACAAAAAAAAAAAAAAAAAAGGAAAGAAAAAGAAAATGCTTAACAACATAAAGCGTGGTTTGGAGGTTAACTAGCAGCTGTATTGGAAAGTTGCCAGTTGCAGCATAATCTATAGTAGGTGAAAATTAGAAGTTTCTTAAACACTTAACATGAGACTGGTTAAGTATACGTGACGGCTCAATATATCCGGTGAATTTTTGGTAGCTATCTGAAGTAGTACTTATGAAGACAATAGATCAATGTGAAAATGTCTTTTTTAATAATTTTTGATGAAAAAAATCCAGAAGCAAATATTAATGAATACCATAATTACAACATTGAGGCGGGTGGGAAATGAATAAAAAATACGATGCTAAAGTAATACCAAAAAATAAAATGTCTATATAAAAATAAAATACATAGATAAATGTCTGTTTATGTACTTAGATCTGTGTAGATCTATAAATGTGTCACATGATAGAGAAATTGAATCACCACCCTCAGGAACCTAAACCATATTATTTTTTATTTTTTTTTTAAACCATATTATTAATATTATTTTGGGTGTGATGAAAGAAATAATTAGCAGTGTTTGGGGGGAAATTTCAAGGTGCTCGGTATTATTCATATAGTCAAGAAATATATATATGTGCGTTATACATATATGTATATAAATTTGGAAAAATTTTAACATTTTTTTTAAAGAAAAAAAATTGGGGTGTCCACTATGTGCAGGACCAGAAGTGGTCTTTCAAGCCGAGCTTGGAAGAGTTTACCACCTGATAGGACACTCATTGGTTGACGATGTCATTCAACTCCTCCCTCGGCCCAAATAAGTCCCAGATCTGGTTACACCAGCTGTTCAAGGCACCTCTCTTCCCCTGTCTTATTTGTCATGTTGACAGGAGCCAAGCATATACAAGCTCTACTGTTATCTCTCTGTCTCAGAACTGTCCAGACTCAAGTGAGGTCACTTTTCGTGCCTGGTAAAGAAAAGTCAACCGTGGTTTGGGGGCAAGGAGACAAAGAAAGGACCAGCCAAACCAAGACAAGGTGGAGGGAGGGCCCAGGAGGCAAATGCTGCTCCACGAGAGAGCTAACCCTACAGGCATGAGTTCAACTCACACATGCTTAAAAACAACAAAAGTTTCCTTTAAAAATATATATTTGAGGGCTTCCCTGGTGGCGCAGTGATTAAGAATCCGCCTGCTAATGCAGGGATCGTGGGTTCAAGCCCTGGTCTGGGAAGATCCCTCGTGCCGCAGAGCAACTAAGCCCGTGTGCCACAACTACTGAGCCCACGTGCCACAGCTACTGAAGCCCGTGCGCCTAGAGCCCGTGCTCCACAAGAGAAGCCACCGCAATGAGAAGCCCATGCACCACGACGAAGAGTAGCCCCCCTCGTCGCAAGCCCGCACGTAGCAACAAAGACCCAACTCAGCAAAAAACTAAATAAATAAAAAGATTGGCTTATAAAAATAAATAAATTAATTAAAAATATATATTTGCATATAATCTTGGATCAGAGGGTGAATTTATTCTCATGTAGTGTCTGCCATACAGTAACTCCTAATTTGACCATATGACTGTAGACATTTCCCCCTAATCAAAATAATTAAAAGTTATTAGTATTTCAATTGTCACAATAAGAGTGAATAATATTTGTATAATACTTTACAGACTACAAAACAATTTCACATGTACAGTCACACATGAATCTCACAGTAACTCTGTAAGAATTGGCAGGTAAGCCTTACTGGAACACCTATTTTACAGATAAGAAAACAAAGGTTCAGATAAATTCGTGTCTTGCCAAAGGTCATTGAGTTGTAACAAAAGAGCCAGAACTCAGCTCTTTCCGGCTGGAACCATGGAGGGTGCGGAAGAGAAGAAAAAGAAGGTTCCTGCTGTGCCAGAAACCCTTAAGAAAAAGCGAAAGAATTTCTCAGAGCTTAAGATCAAGTGCCTGAGAAAGAAATTGGCCCAAAAGATGCTTCGAAAGGCAAGGAGGAAGCTTATCTATGAAAAAGCTAAGCGCTATCACAAGGAATACAGGCAGATGTATAGAACTGAAATTCGCATGGCTAGGATGGCAGGAAAAGCCGGCAACTTCTACGTAGCCACGGAACCCAAATCGGCGTTTGTCATCAGGATCAGAGGTATCGACGGTGTGAGCCCAAAGGTTCGAAAGGTGTTGCAGCTTCTCCGACTCCATCAGATTTTCAATGGCACTTCTGTGAAGCTCGACGAGGCTTCAATTAACATGCTGAGAATTGTGGAACCATACATTGCATGGAGGTACCCAAACCTGAAGTCAGTAAATGAATTGATCTACAAGCGTGGTTATGGCAAAATCAACAAGAAGCGAACTGCCCTGACAGATAACGTGTCGATTGCTCCATCTCTTGGCAAATACGGTATTATCTGAATGGAGGATCTGATTCATGAGATCTATACTGTTGTAAAACGTTTGCGTTCAAAGAAGCAAACGACTTCCTGTGGCCCTTCAAACTGTCTTCACGAGGTGGAATGAAGAAAATGACCACCCGTTTTGTTGAAGGTAGAGATGCTGGCAACAGGGAAGACCAGATCTACAGGCTTATTAGAAGGATGAACTAAGGTATCTACCATGATTACTTCTGTAATCTGGCCAGTGAATAAACAGTGACTGCTTTCAAATTGAAAAAAAGAGCCAGAACTCAAACTGTCTAGTGCCTCCAGGCTTTCAAATTATATTTCTCTTATATCTTCTTAACTGAATCAGAGTCTTAATTGCTTCTTCCTTTGTGAGCATTACAGAATTCTGTCTGTTCCTCAAAAAAAAAAGAGAGAGAGAGGATATTTTTAAAGTTTTTTCTCCTCCACTGACTTACAGTATCATTTCACAAACGCTTTGTCATCTAATGGCCATTCAATGCACAGAAGATTGAAGTTTAGTTGTCTCTTCCCTCTCATTAAATAAATGAAAAGTCAAATGTGTTGGAGGGAACTTAAAGTGCAATCAAGTCCTGATTAATGGAGTGCTTGTGTGTATTAAAGAACCCCTTCTGTGTTGTGAATCATCACTACTAATTAATATGGAACAGGCAGTCCCTGCTTCTTTTTTTTTTTTTAAAGGATTGTAGTCCTTAAGTCGTTTTGTAAATTGGTCGTTTGGAACTCAGAATGAATTTTGTTACAGAAAAAGTATATCACAAATGATGACTAGGCACTGTAGCCTAGCCATTTAACTAGGGGCTCTAACAGCCCCAAATCCTTGGGGGGCCCCCAAACCTCAGTCTGTCCTGATCTTCAGATTGAGTCTTTCTAGACCCTTCAAGGGCTGGTGTGGGGAAAGAGCTCAGAAAACAGGCAGATTTCTTCCTGCAGCAAAGAAGAGGCTCCTACAGGATCAAAGTGTTTCCTGTGAGTCCAGGATTACCTTGTTGGACAAATTCATATTTTCTATATCATACACTTGCCAGGAGTGGGAGGAAAAGTTAAGACTCCTCTTGGCTGCAGGTAAAAAGTTATGTTCACTTAAGCAAAAGTGAGCAATTACAAGGATACTGCATAGAACCTGTCTCTCTCGCGCGCTCTCTCTCTCTCTCTCTCTCTCTCTTTCTGTCTCCCCTACCCCACTTCTCTCTGCATATCTTCTTCACTCTTCTTTCCGCACCCAGCTTTTTCTGCTCTTCAATCCACATGGCACATGGTTGTCTACACCCCACAATTTCACATATTATACAGTTTCTCTTGAAAGAGAAATGGACTTTTGCCTCAAGTCCAAATTCCCAGGGAAAGGTGTCTGATTGGTTTAGCTTGAATCAGGTATCCATCTGGACTAATCACCTTTAGTGGTGGGTAGGAGGGAGAGCAAGGTCAAAAATAAGTACAATGAACATGATTCTCAAGGGAAGGCAGGAAGCTCTCAGAAAGAAGGCCCAGGCAGAGAAACTCAGAGATGGAATAGCTGCCTGTGTTCATATGCTTGGCATTTCTTAGCAGGAACAAAAATCTTTTAGCTCTTTTTTTTTTTTTTTTGTTTGCTTTTTTTGGGTTTTTTTTTTTTTTTTTTTTTTTTTGCGTTATGCGGGCCTCTCACTGTTGTGGCCTCTCCCGTTGCGGAGCACAGGCTCCGGACGCGCAGGCTCAGCGGCCATGGCTCACGGGCCCAGCCGCTCCGCGGCATGCGGGATCTTCCCGGACCGAGGCACGAACCCGTGTCCCCTGCATCGGCATGCGGACTGTCAACCACCGCGCCACCAGGGAAGCCCCAAAAATCTTTTAGCTCTTTACCTTTTAGAAACAAATCACCAACAAAATACTTAGAGGTATCACATGATGCCTTTACAGCCAAACAATTTTAGGACTAAATGGGCACCAACCTAGTGGCTGCACATTGCAGTTCTACTGAGTCATCATCTCCCATTTTGGAGGCAAAGATTTCAGGCAAGAGACATCTTATTGTTCATTCTGTGAATTTCCTCCCACCTGCCATTGTTTTTGTGTTTCACAGGAGAGAAAATAATCTGAAAATATTTGAAAAGGGACTTAGAACACCTTGATGAAATGCCAAAAAGAAAAAAAAAACTGAAGGAGAAGATCCCTGAGAAGTAGCCACCACCTTACTAAAAATTTCTGTAACTACTGTCTATTAAACTGCCAATCAGGGGCTTCCCTGGTGGCACAGTGGTTAAGAATCTGCCTGCAGGAGACACGGGTTCGAGCCCTGGTCTGGGAAGATCCCACATGCCACGGAGCAACTAAGCCTGTGTGCCACAACTACTGAGCCTTCGCTCTAGAGCCCGTGAGCCACAACTAATGAAGCCCGCGTGTCTAGAGCCTGCGCTCCACAACAAGGGAAGCCATCACAATGAGAAGCCTGTGCACTGCAACGAGAAAGCCCGCGTGCAGCAATGAAGACCCAACGCAGCCAAAAATAAATAAATTAACTAAATTAATTTAAAAAAAACTGCCAATCAAGGCTCTTTCTGGTATTGATTGTACAGCCAGGAGCTCCAGGTTAGAGATGATAATATAATTCAGCCTGGCTAGTAGACACTGCATCAATATCTGTAAAAATAAAACTTGTTATGGCTTTCAAGGGAAAAAACTCCTCCAGTTTTAGTTTTCTCTTGCAATTGTTAAAAGACTTGGGACTTCCCTGGTGGTCCACTAGCTAAGACTCTGAGCTCCCAATGCAGGGGTCCCGGGTTCAACCCCTGGTCAGGGAACTAGATCCCACATGCCACAACTAAGAGTTCACATGCCGCAACTACAGATTCCATGTGCCGCAACTAAAAGGCCCTCATGCCTCAATGAAGATCCTGCACAGGGCAACCAAGACCCTGCTCAGCCAAATAAATAAGTATTAAAAAAAAAAAAAAGACTGCCTCATTCAATTAAGTATGGCAACTAGTACCTTTCAACGAGGAATGACAAAGTTCTTTGTCTGATTCTGATTTAAATACGTCTCAGGTGAGAAATCTATCTCTTCTATCTGCCCTGGAGATAGGTTATATTGAAGTGTCCAAGAGCTGATGCTTCATTACTTTACATCACAAGTCAAGGTCTTAAATTAGAAGTGATGGATCCCATTCTTAGAATAAAATTAGTCTCTAATAGAGAGGGGCCCTTTTGGTGAATTCCCTGACAACTCTGGAGCAATAGTTATATTGATTCTTCCACATAAACTCCCTTAGACACTCTACTCACCAAAAAATGTCACAGGGGTTTCGAAACATTTTGTGTTAGTGTTTGAACATCACAAGAAATAAGTCTCAGTCTGTTTGGTTGAAAAGACAGACATAATCTGGTGGTACATTTCATCCTTGCTAACGAATCTTCCTTTGACTTTCTGCGCAGCTTGGCCAAATGAGTTCGGAGATCAAACTTTACAGCCTCCAAAGCAATTTGCTGGTATGGGAGAGACCCAGCCCATTTCCCCTAAAATTACCAAAAGCCTTCGTGCAGAACCCAAGTGTTTATCTTTAGTCAGTCTTTTCTGTTTCATCACTGCCAGGAGATTTGTTTTTGTAGGAGAGGCAATAAGAACCCCACATATAGGTATTTTCCTACCCAGACTCATTTACTTGCAAGGGAACCTCTTTGGTGGCCACAAAATCTCACCAAGGAAAATCCCAATCAAGTTTATTACTGGGCCAGTTCCATTAATCCACAGCTTGGGGCAGCAGTGTGTAGCTGGTCTGGGAACAAGAGTGCTCTTTTTTACTTATCACAAATCCATCTGAACTCAAAAGGGCCTCACTTAAATCAGGAATTCCTCTTCTTCTGGAAATGTCATTTCATCTGAATTAGCAGTTCTGTGGTTTAAAGGAGACACACAGGATTCTTACCACTAGAGGCCAATGGCAGGGAAAATGGAGGCAACCATAAAAGTAATCCAGGGAAAGTTTGGAGGTGAACTTGCCCTCTTGTAAATAGACAAAATAGACCTCTGTTTCCCTAGTACAAGTTCTAGAAGACACTGACATAACCTGTAACTCCTCTGCAGAGTTAAATGACAGTAAATTGGCCAACAGAGATACCTGTATTGATAGGGTAGGTGTCTGTTTAACCTTCAGGTTTAAACTCTTCATCAAGCAAAAAAACCCAGAAAAACAGTTGGTTACTTGGAAAAGAACTATTTAGAAGTGTGATTTGTGGGTCAGTTCAGATCCACCAGGGGCGAAGTAGATGCCAAGATGGAATTAGAGGAGCAAGAGATGTATTGCAGGAAAAGCCTCTAAAGAACGGAGGGGAGAAGGAAGAAAAGCAGGCAGGATTGCAATGCAGATATGACACCTGTGAATGGAGGAAAGAAGGAAGGAGGATTGGGTGTGAAGAGCTTCAGACTGTAGTGCAACCCTGAGAAAGTCCTGACCCAGCTGACGGGGAACTTCAAGGCAATCCTTGACTGACAGGTGGCCCACGTGGGCAGGAAGGGCCCAGCTTTAGCACCCTGCTGAGTGCAGTCACTGGCAGGCTGAGGAGAGCATGGCCTTCAGCAGTGAATTTCAAAGATGCAGCAGCTGGGGCTGTTAGCTCCCTGCCCTCCTCACAGGAGATTCTCTGTCGAAGGGAGCCCTAAGCAGTGAACCCGCATGGTTTTCACCCTGGTCTATACAGACTGCATCACATGGGCAGATTTCTCTATCCATTTTCAGGGTACAGTTCTTCCCAAGTTCCTGTGGACCTCTCCTCTTGAGGGGAAACTTAGAAGAGGCAGTTTAGTGACCCAAACCACAGCCCCCATGCTGCAGTTAGTCTTGAGGCCATAACTGGCATTTATCTTCTCTCTCCTCAACTATCCACTCTGAAGACTCCACATCCTACTCTATCACCTTTGCAGGAGTTGATAGCTCCCTTATCTGGTAGTGCAACTCAGACCTTCATTCTTAGGGGGCCCAAGCCCTTGGAATCGGACCCTTCTCAGAGTGAGGATGTTGTGTAAGTCCATCCACAGTTATAACTGAGAAAACGAATCCACAGAGGTACCAAGTAGATCACCTGGTTGTGCACATTTCTCCCTCCCCCTTGCCCTCCCAGTGCAATATCAGCCTTAGCTCCTCCCACTGCTCAGGGTCATTGGTTCTGGCTGGAATGATGGCAACTCTTCTCTCCTGTTGGTCCTGGACACAGGAGTCTAAAGTGCCTGTGTGGCACTCATAGATTATAGTTCAATCAGACCATTATGTCACGTAGTGCACTCCCACTGGGGACCTGGACCTCTAACCCTACAGAGCCCTAAGTTGTGAGGATGGGAAGCACAGAATTCCCCAATGGGTCACTAGGAGTGATGTTAAATGGGCCTTCTTTTGTTGCCACCCCTTCATTCTTGTACCCGTGCATTCTTCCTACAAGTGACATAATATCAAATAAACGTCTCTGGTTTGGTGTATACGTTGCACTCTGTAGGATGACACCTTATCCCTGCAGAGTCTTGCTTACAAGCTGGTGCTTTAGCTGTGCCTTCTGTCTACCAGTTTAGCTAATTCTATATGTTGAAGTATGTAATATAACCAGTGGATTCTATAGCTAAGGGGTAATTTCTGCGCCTCCTCTGCTGCAAAGTGGGTTTCGTGATCGGATGCTATATTGCGTGGGATTTTATGCTAATGAGTCAGGCATTCTGTAAGTTTCCAGATAGCAGTGCTGACTGAGGCTCTGTGGGCAGGGAAGGCAAATTCATACCCCAAATAGGTATACATTCCTGTGCAGGCTGGATGGAGGGGGCCCACTGCAGTCAACTTGCCAAGTGGCTGGTTGGACTCTTCCGGGAATACTGCCACATTGGATGCTCAGTCTCTGTTTTTGGTACACTGGACATTTAGAAGCAGCAGGAACTAGATCAGCTTTGGCAAATGGGAGTCCGTACTGTTGGGCCCATAGTCTCTATCTCCAACACCTTTCACTTGTCCATCGTGTCCATTCTGGGGTGGTTGAGGGCAAAGAATGGCTAATGTCAACTGGCCAAGTCCATTTTGTCTACTTGGTTTTTTAGGGCCTCTTCAGTGGTTAATACTTTGGGGTGGGCATTAATACGTAACACAGAATCTTCACGCTTCATGCCCACTTTCATATATCCATCTACATGCCTCTGCTTCTGACCTTTGTCAAAATCCTCCAGTGCTTTCCCCTTCAGAGTCACTGCACAGGAAAGTATATGTATTCACATCTCAAGCGGTTACCTCTCCTTCCATACAAAGTGAATGACCTTGCAATGCTTGAAGCTCTACCCACTGGGAAGTTTATGAGCCACTGTCCATTTTTGTCTTGTACCCACATACAGAGCCAACCTATCCATAAGCTAACCCTACCTTTGAATTTTTCGTCCCCCTTCAGCTGGTTGGGAACCTACAGAGAGTGAAGGCAGCTGGTGCATCCATAGCGGATGACATGGGTGTCTGGGATACCTGCTAATGCAGTTTGCTCACACCCTCTGGTCCTGCTCGGGCTCAATCCTGGACGTACCATTTCCATTTTATGATGGATTGCTCTTGGGTCTGTCCAACTTTGTAACTCGGTAGACCAAATACAACCCAGTTTATAATAGACAGTTCTAAATGTATGCTCACATGTTACCCCATGGCCAACTGCTCCATCTCTACCAGGGCCTGGTAACATACCAGTGAGCTATTTCTGAAAAGATGTAAAACTCTCTGCTGCAGATGGCATGGCCCAGCTCTAGAAATCTTAGAGTCTGTGTTGTGATTCTCTTACTGGGGTTTGCTATAAATTCCACACTGTATCATTTCCCACCTCCAACATTATAGGCTCTGCCAGGGAGTATGGTCAAGTAACGGGGCTGCTTACACCCTGTACTTGCTATAGAGCCCTTTCTTGCTCTAGGCCTCACTCAAAGATAGCGCCTTCCATGTCACCTGGGATTTGGGCTGCAATAGCATTCTTAGATATGGAATATGTTGCCCCCAGTACATGAAGAAGCCCACCACGCATCGTGGTTCCTTCTTTAGAGTAAGAGATGCAAGATGCAGTATTTTGTATTTTACTTTGGAGAGGTTTTCCCGGAGTACCCTTGACGACTGAACCCTTAAAAACCTCACTGAGGTTCAGATCCCTGAATCTTCATAGGTTTGTCTCCCATCCTCAGGTGTACATGTCTCCTACCAAGGCTGCCAGCACCCTAGCCCCATCATGGTCATTTACCTAATCAGCACACTGTCACTGATGTAATGGATCGATGTGATGTTCTCGGGGACGTTTAGATGGTCCGGCTCTGTATCTGAACCCCACATAACAGAGGGTGGAGAATTAACATATCCCTGGGGCAAAATTATAAATAAATGTTGTCTATTCCAAACGAATGCAAACTGGTTCTGATCCTCTTTTCTTTTTTGTTTTTTAAATTTATTTATTTTTGGCTGCATCGGGTCTTTGTTGCTGCGCGCGGGCTTTCTCTAGTTGCGGCGAGTGGGCGCTACTCTTCATTGCGGTGCGCAGGCTTCTCACTGCGGTGGCTTCTCTTGTTACAGAGCATGGGCTCTAGGTACACAGACTTCAGTAGTTCTGACTTGCAGGCTGTAGAGCACAGGCTCAGTAGTTGTGGCACACGGGCTTAGCTGCTCCACGGCATGTGGGATCTTCCCAGACCAGGGCTCGAAACTGTGTCCCCTGTATTGGCAGGAGGATTCTTAACCACTGAGCCACCAGGGAAGCCCTGATCCTCCTTTCTTTCTTTCTTTTTTTAAAAATGATTTTATTCATATATATGCACCTAACATTTTATTCTGGTTAGAGTTTATTTTATTTATTTATTTACTTATACGTTTTGTTTTGTTTTGTTTAACATCTTTATTGGAGTATAATTGCTTTACAATGGAGTGTTAGTTTCTGCTGTATAACAAAGTGAATCAGCTATACACATACATATATCCCCATATCTCCTCCCTCTTGCGTCTCCCTCCCACTCTCCCTATCCCACCCCTCTAGGTGGTCACAAAGCACCGAGCTGATCTCCCTGTGCTATGTGGCTGCTTCTCACTAGCTATCTATTTTACATTTGGTAGTGTATATATGTCCGTGCCACTCTCTCACTTTGTCCCAGCTTACCCTTCCCCCTCCCCATATCCTCAAGTCCATTCTCTAGTAGGTCTGCGTCTTTATTCCTGTCTTGCCCCTAGGTTCTTCATGACCATTTTCTTTTTATTTTCATTTTTAGATTCCATATAGATGTGTTAGCATATGGTATTTGTGTTTCTCTTTCTGACTTACTTCACTCTGTATGACAGACTCTAGGTCCATCCACCTCACTACAAATAACTTAATTTCATTTCTTTTTATGGCTGAGTAATATTCCATTGTATATATATGCCACATCTTTATCCATTCATCTGTTGATGGACACTTAGGTTGCTTCCATGTCCTGGCTATGGTAAATACTGCTGCAATGAATATTATGGTACATGACTCTTTTTGAATTATGGTTTTCTCAGGGTATATGCCCAGTAGTGGGATTGCTGGGTCATATGGTAGTTCTATTTTTAGTTTCTTAAGGAACCTCCATACTGTTCTCCATAGTGGCTGTATCCATTTACATTCCCACCAACAGTGCAAGAGGGTCCCCTTTTCTCCACACCCTCTCCAGTATTTATTGTTTGTAGATTCTTTGATGATGGCCATTCTGACAGGTGTGAGATGAAATCTCATTGCAGTTTCGATTTGCATTTCTCTAATGATTAATGATGTTGAGCATTCTTTCATGTGTTTGTTGGCAATCTGTATATCTTCTTTGGAGAAATGTCTATTTAGGTCTTCTGCTTATTTTTGGATTGGGTTGTTTGATTTTTTGATATTGAGCTGCACAAGCTGCTTGTAAATTTTGGAGTTTAATCCTTTGTCAGTTGCTTCGTTTGCAAATATTTTCTCCCATTCGGAGGGTTGTCTTTTCATCTTGTTTATGGTTTCCTTTGCTGTGCAAAAGCTTTGAAGTTTCATTAGGTCCCATTTGTTTATTTTGTTTTTATTTCCATTTCTCTAGGAGGTGGGTCTAAAAGGATCTTGCTGTGATTTATGTCAAAGAGTGTTCTCCCTATGTTTTCCTCTAAGAGTTTTATAGTGTCTGGCCTTATATTTAGGTTTTTAATCCATTTTCAGTTTATTTTTGTGTATGGAGTTAGGGAGTGTTCTAATTTCATTCTTTTACATGTAGCTGTCCAGTTTTCCCAGCACCAATTATTGAAGAGGCTGTCTTTTCTCCATTGTATATTCTTGCCTCCTTTATCAAAAATAAGGTGACCATATGTACATGGGCTTATCTTCGGTCTTTCTATCCTGTTCCACTGATCTATATTTCTGTTTTTGTGCCAGTACCATACTTTCTTGATTACTGTAGCTTTGTAGTATAGTGTGAAGTCCAGGAGCCTGATTCCTCCAGCTCCGTTTTTCTTTCTCAAGATTGCTTTGGCTATTCGGGGTCTTTTGTGTTTCCATACAAATTGTGAAATTTTTTCTTCTAGTTCTGTGAAAAATGCCATTGGTAGTTTGATAGGGCTTGCATTGAATCCGTAGATTGCTTTGGGTAGTATAGTCATTTTGCAAAACAACTCATTTGCCAAATCAAACACCTCACACCATGTATCTGAGTCCTTATTCATCTGCTGTAGCAAGGATAATGTGGCTGGCACCGCAACTGCAATCATGGCTACGGCTTGATTGAGCACACGGTATCAATAGTCATTTTCTGTGATCTAGATGGTGAATTAAACAGCAATATAATCAGGACCACCCACTCCCCTGCATCCTTTGGATCTCTAATGACAGCACGTATCTTTACCACCCCCTCTCCCACTCTTACCTTCAGGATGCAATTTTGGTTTTGATTTGCTGTCTTGCTGGGAGTGGACAGTTCCTCGGGGTGCCATTTCAGAGGATTGTACTTGACCTTCCCCACTGTGGTAACTCTTACCCCACAGGCCAACAGCCAATGGGAAGGTTAGTCCAACTGCCAAGAGGATCAATCCCAATTATATACTCAAATACAGAGGAAATGGCCATCAGATGGGTCTGCAGACCCAGGGAATCCACTGTAAGTCAGACTGCCAGAACTCCATTTTATTTATTTATTTTAACTGTGGGGAAACGGGCATGACAATGCTTCAGGTCTCCAAACGTCAACACCAACTCAGAACCTGTATCCAATAATCCTTGAAGTGTTTGAGTATTCTCCTTTCTCCAAGAAAATAGCCATAGATTCCCTTGGAAATGACTGAGAATCCTTACAGCATTACTTGCCATGGTGTTCCAGGGCTCCTGAAGACGTGGCTACCTCTTCAGTCAATGGATTACTGATAAATAATTGGCTCAGACCCAGGAACTGAGCGAGAGATCGTGACTTTTTATGGGGGCAACCAGTCTCAGCCCCCTGCTCCTTCATTCTTGTCTCATTCTGATTGTAGATATTAAGTAGTACCCCTCAAGTCATGGACAACACCTAGAATGTGAAGAAGCTATGAAATACCTTAAATGCTATCTTAAATGTCAAAGGTGACTTATTTAAAAGTCAATCTTGGGCTTCCCTGGTGGCGCAGTGGTTGAGAGTCCGCCTGCCGAATCAGGGGACACAGGTTCGTGCCCCGGTCCAGGAAGATCCTACATGCCGTGGAGCGGATGGGCCCGTGAGCCATGGCCGCTGAGCCTGCACGTCCGGAGCCTGTGCTCCGCAACGGGAGAGGCCACAACAGTGAGAGGCCCGTGTACCACAAAAAAAAAAAAAAAAAAAAGTCAATCTTACTTAATAGTCCAAAATATTTAAAGCCATGAACTTCCACTTTTACATACAACCCAAACAGAAATGTTTATGTATGTTCACTCAGAGACATGAACTAGAATATTCATTGTTCACAGCAGTGAAAACTTCAAATAGGAAACACCCAAAAATCCTTAAAGAGTGGATTGAATAAATACACAATGAGGCACTATGCGGCAACAGAACGTAGAATATTTTAGACTGAACAACTACAAACATAACACAGATAAATCTTACATATACAATATTGAACAAAAGAAGGTAAACATTCAAGAATATATACTGTAGGATTACATGCATATAAATTATAAAAACAGGAAAAGCAAATCTGTGCTGTTTGAAGTCAAGATAGTGATCACCCTTGGCAGGAGAGGAGTGCCCGGAAGGGATTACAGAGAGTGGGGTGCTTCTGGGTACTGGAAATGTTTTGCTTCTTGATCTGGGTACTGGTTCCATGGTTATGTTCAGCCTGTGAAAGTTAATCAAACTGTACACTCATGATATGTGCACTTTTTGTACGTAGTATATTATGTTTCAACCAGAAAGTTCAAAATGTATATTTAAAACCACAAGATACTGAAGGGGAACTTCAGAATACAACTTTTTGGATTTCTTAATGTAAATCAGTAGTTCCCAAACATGGAGAAGCATCACAGTCACCCTTTCTCCAACCTAGAGAACCGCTGGGGTAGAGAACAGTAATTTAAGTGTGTTAGGAGCAGGGTGAGGCTGACTAGGTGGGTTTTCACGATCCATAGCAGAATATGGTCAAAGAAGCATTCCTGGGTTTCTTAGCCTCCTACACTCTGGCCACTTCAGAGTGCTTCCTAAATTATACAGCATATGGAAGTTCTAGCCAACTGCTTGGTCTTTACTCCTGGGGACAGCGCCTGACCCTAGTCTCAGTCCCTTTCCAATCCTGGTCAAAGTAGCTGGACAGTTCTAATGGACATCTGATGTTTTCATCTGTCTTGCATTTCCCTCCTCCTTCTGAAAATAGAGCACTTCTGTTCCTAAGGAGGACCCATTCCAAGGAGATTAGGCGAGCCTGACCCCCACCCTAACCCTCTAGCCTTAGAAGTAGGACTATGACTTAGGTCTAGCCAATCAGAGTTCTGCCTAGGTCTTTTTTACCTGCAATGTCTAGAGACTTAGCTTCTTTACACTGAAGCCACAAGCAAGGAAGGTACAAGTCTGGCCACTGTAGCATAAATCATGGACTCCACATGCAAGAAGCCAGTGTAGAGTAAAGACAATTAGAGCCAAGTGAACATTAAGGACAGGACAAGAGATAGATCTCCAAAGATATTGTTTGAGCTCCTGGATTTAACCATTCCTGAAATCCACAACTATACAGTTATAGGACCAGTAAATTCCTATTATTGTATGAACTGATGTGAGTCCATTTCTGTTCCTTGAAACTGAACTGATGACTAATACCTAGAATAAAACAAACCAAAAAAAAAAAAAAAACGCTTAAATGCCTCTTTACCCTCTTTCCTTAAGCTTAGAAAAAGCCATAAACTTACCTGTTTCCTCTATTTGGGGCCCACCATGGTCCTTTAGTTCCTCTGTGACACAAAAGGATTTTAATGAGGCCCTGCATATTCAAGGAAGTACTTTTTAATATAAAAAACCCCAAGCATATTGCCACACAGCCATTTTCAGTTCCTGAATTTTATCATCCTTGCACTCTACCCCTCCACTATGGAGAAATCCACGCCTCATTAATAGGAACAGAAGGAACATGACAGATGGCTATACCTCAAGTGGCCATTCTCCTCTCTGCTCTGTATGTTTTCTTTATTTTATTTTATTTTATTTATTTATTTTTTTGCTGCATTGTTTCTTCATTGCTGCATGACGGCTTTCTCTAGTTGTGGCAAGAGGGTACTACTCTTCATTGCGGTGCACGGGCTTCTCATTGAGTTGGCTTCTCACTGCAGTGGCTTCTCTTGTTGTGGAGCACAGGTTCTAGGTGTGCAAGCTCAGTAGTTGTGGCGCACAGGCTTTGTTACTCCGTGGCATGTGGGATCTTCCCGTACCAGGGCTTGAACCCTTGTCCCCTGCATTGGCAGGCGGATTCTCAACCACTGGGCCACCAGGGAAGTCCCTGTATGTTTTCTTTTGTCTAACATGTTTAATTTTTTCTTTCACCATTCATCCTGTTTGGTATTTCAATGGTGACTCCTTTCCTTCTGATATAGATCTTTTCTTTAGTACTGGTCCTTCACACTTACTAGGTCCCTGACCTGGAGTAAAATGGGCCCAAGAACAAAGTCTAATGAGGCAAGGTCTTGGCCTGTGTCTAGAGGCCAGTCTTGGAAAATGGGAGGGAAGCTTCCCTCAGCAGCCAGTGGCTACAGTATGAGAAATGGAATATTTCCTGATAAAAATCATGGAGGGCTTAACTTCCTTATAGCCAGAGCATCTCAGTCTTACCTATTCAGTCCCACCCTCTTAGAAGTGTCTCTAGATGGAGACAGACCTTAATAGCACTAACCACACTCCTGTTACCTTGCTATCATTTTTAGAGCCTCATGGGAATGTCTGGATATTCAGGAAAATGAAAACCCACTTCTTGGCCTTCTCACCACCACTCTAAGAGTATTTAGGGTTGGGCACCGGAACTCTGGAATCCTTATGGTTCCAGGGTTATCATTTTAAAGCATTTTTACATTAAAATCATTTAAAAGGCCAGTGATATTAAAGTAAGTGTTTCAGATATCTCTTCCTGCAAAACAAGCCACCCCAAGCTTAGTGGTGTAAAATGATCAAAGTGGTTTGTTTGTTTATATCTCTCATGGTCCTGGGAGTTGACTGAGCTCAGCTTGGTGGTCATCTCTCAAGGGATCTCGTATAATCGATGCCAGGTGGTGGCTGGGGTTGGAGTCATCTCAAAGGCTGCCTCACTCACATGTCTGGTACTGATTCTGGCTGTTGTCTGAGGCCGTAGCTGAGACTGTCAACTGGAACGCCTACAAGTGGCCTCTCCATGTGGCCTGGGTCTCTTCACACTACGGCATGTGGGATCTTCCCAGACCAGGGATCAAACCTGTGTACCCTACATTGGCAGGTAGATTCTTAACCGCTGTGCCACCAGGGAAGTCCCAAGTCAACTATTTTTAGAGAATATTTGGAATTTTGTGTAACTGGTAGAGTAGCTAACAACTAGAGAAGAAAAAAATCAGTAAGGATGATCATGTGTCAGTGGAACTATTTAAAAATCCAAGGATTAAGAAAGGCATTAGGGGGACTTCCCTGGTGGCGCAGTGGTTAAGAATCTGCCTTCCAATGCAGGGGACGCAGGTTCGAGCCCTGGTCTGGGAAGACCCCCACATGCCGTGGAAAAACAAAGCCCGTGTGCCACAACTACTGAAGCCCATGTGCCTAGAGCCCGTGCTCCGCAACAAGAGCCTGCGAGCCACAACTACTGAGCCCGTGTGCCACAACTACTGAAGCCCGTGTACCTAGAGCCCGTGCTCCTCAACAAGAGAAACCACTGTAATGAGAAGCCCGCGCCCCACAACAAAGAGCAGCCCCCGCTTGCCGCAACTAGAGAAAGCCTGCGCCCAGCAGTGAAGACCAAATGCAGCCATAAATAAATAAATAAACAAATAAATAAATAAATAATTTTTTAAAAAAGAAAGGCATTAGGGAAAAATCATTGAAACTCTTTGAGTATTTCTACGTTTTAAGTGTTCTGTGTCGTGAACTTTTGTTGAAAAAATTACGTGCCCTCCAAACAAACAAACAACAAAAAAACAATACTTGATTCAGTCTTTGCACATTTCAAGGACCAGCCCATAGTTTCTACAGTAACCTAAATTTTGTTACATATAAGATTAAATTATTTTTATAGTTTTTAGTTTTCATTTTCAGATATAGTCTAAGTCAAACTCCTTCTTATGAAATCCTTTTTTTTTTTTTTAAAGTGTTTCCCTTTTTAAATGTTTAGCAATTTTCATGACCTGTGAATAGTATTCTAAGCTCTTAAATGGTAGAATGGGAGCTGCCTTGTCCTGTGACTTTTTTTTTTTATATAAATTTATTTGTTTTTGGCTGTGTTGGGTCTTCGTTTCTGTGCGAGGGCTTTCTCTAGTTGCGGCGAGCGGGGGCCACCCTTCATCGCAGTGCGCGGGCCTCTCACTGTTGCGGCCTCTCTTGTTGCGGAGCACAGGCTCCAGATGCGCAGGCTCAGTAGTTGGGGCTCACGGGCCCAGTTGCTCCACAGCATGTGGGATCTTCCCAGGCCAGGGCTCGAACCCGTGTCCCCTGCATTGGAAGGCAGATTCTCAACCACTGCGCCACCAGGGAAGCCCCCTCCCCCTCCCCCATGAAATTTTGATCCCTTGAGTAGATTTACTTCAATGGCTTTCTTCCCACTACTTTTGAGAAAAGGTCCTCCTATAATCCGCGTAAGCTTTCATCCTTCCCCAGAGTTAAGCATAAGCAACATCAATTAAAATAAGTTCAGTGGCAGTATTTTCACAGCTTTCTTAGAAAGCCTGTTAATCAAGTGAAATTAAATCTGAGACCTTTACAGGAGCATTAGTTTTTGCCCTGGATATTAAGACAAGACGCATCTGTAGTTATCTGCCAGCTACTCTTCATCAAACAAGTATCGAGCACCTGCTTAGCGCAAGGCAATGTGCTAAAGATATATGGGAATCATGAAGATGAACAGACTGTGACGAAAGCAGTAATATATCTGTTTTCATTCCAGGTTACTGTGAAGCTTACACCACCACCTCCCACCTCCCACTTCCCTCCACCATCAACACCACCATCACCATCAACACCACCTCCACACCTCCCTCACCACACTTACCACCTTTATCACAACCATCAGCAACCACATGGATCTAACAGCATTGACTGTGCAAACTGGAATTACATAAAGAACTTCACCCTAAAGTTATTTGGAAAAGACTATCTCTTATGCATTTAATTCACTTGTACTTTTCTTGGTGCATATCACATATTACCAAATGATACACACCAATACGCTGAAATTTTCAGGGCAGTTTCTCAGCATTTTGACATGTTGAGAGGAGATTTTAAATATGAAGGAATCATAGAAATTACTTACTCCAACTCCCTCATTTTTCAGATGAGGAAAATAAACCTCAGAGAAGTGAAGTGGCTTGTCCAGGGTCACATGAGTAGACAAGCACAGGTCAAAATAAGAGCTCAATTCCTCCTGATTCCCTTACTGCCCAGGGTCTTCCTCCCTGCCACTCACTCCTGCTAAAGAACGCCTAAGTAAGGACTGTTAGTCCAGCCAGACAAAAGCGTTATCACACCTGTCAGGCAAATAGAAACTCTCTGAAGAGCAGAAGAAACGGCAAATCCCCTCCCAGGAGTCCTTTGTTAGCTCAGTTTGTGGCAGGTTATGTAGATGAGGAGGCACTGCATGAGAATGGGGTCATGAATTTCCTGGGGATTAAGCATGATAATGTCTGAGCTCAGGAAAGAAAACGACACTTTGCACTTGTATAGCTTTCACCCATCCAACAATAATAAATAAGACTTTATACTTTCAGACAAATATTGCAAAGGACTTAACAAATGTTTAACTTATGAGTCCTCAGAACAACCAAGACAGGAAAGCTTTTGAAAGGAAAGAAAGAAAGCAGCTCTCATCCTCATGATTCAATGCGAAATCTGAGGTCAGAAGAAATGAGTCCGCACCTAGCAGAGAGACACCACTGGCAGGATTCCTGACCTGTAATGACATTCCTGTGTTGGAACACTGTCCAAGATGACCTAGACCCAGGATTCTGAAAAGGGCAGAGGTGAACCAGAAAAGCCCCTGCTCGTTCTTCCAGCCCAATGAATCTAGGAAGCTTTCATAAGAGGTTTGTTTCTGAGTTTTTAAAGGTTCTTTGAAGAGAGGTTTTTTTTTTTTTTTTTTTTTTTTTTTTTTTTGCAGTACGCGGGCCTCTCACTGTTGTGGCCTCTCCCGTTGCGGAGCACAGGCTCCGGACGCGCAGGCTCAGCGGCCATGGCTCACGGGCCCAGCCGCTCCGCGGCATGTGGGATCTTCCCGGACCGGGGCATGAACCCGTGTCCCCTGCATCGGCAGGCGGACTCTCAACCACTGCGCCACCAGGGAAGCCCTCCCCTATCTACTTTTATCCTAATATACTATATTAGGACGCTCAACGGTCTTATAATTCATTCTGTTAATATAAATGTTTGTAAATTAAATTTGTAAAACTCCTGTAATTTTGTTGGGTTGAGATGTCGTTACAAATAGACCCAAGAATGTCTTGGCTCAGCCCAATCAAAGTTCCTTTCTCTCATGATAGTCCTGGGTGAGCTGCTTAAATAAGCAAGGTGCTCTCCTCCAAAGAGTGATCAGGGGACCCAAGTGCCTTCCATCAAATGGCTCTGCCATCCCCTAGAACAAGGGTCTAGCTTGTGGGCCCATTTTTAGATGTCCTGGGAGCTTACAGTAGATTTACTTTTTTTTTTTTTTAGATTTACATTTTTAAAGGACTACTAAGAAAAAAAGCAGAATATGAGACAGAGGCCTTGTGTGGCCTATAAAACCTAAAATTGTGATTGTCTGGTCCTTTGCTGAAGTTTGCCAAGCTTCTCCTAGAGCCTTATTCTTGACTATATCTAGCTTGCAGAAGGAGAAGCAAAGAATGCAAGGAACTGGTCTTTAGGAACAGGCCTGGAAGTGACCCACATCATTTCTACTCACATTCTGTTGCCCAGAACAATTACATAGCCACCCCTTGCAGCAAGGGAGACAGGGAAATGTAGGCTGGCTGTGCATCCAAGAAGGGGAGAACATGGGGGACTTCCCTAGTGGTCCAGTGGTTAGGACTCGGTGTCCCACTGCAGGCGGCCCGGGTTTGATCTCTGGTCGGGAAACTAAGATCCCGCGTGCTACAGGGCACAGCCAAAAAAAAAAACCAGGGAGAACAAATTTGGGGAGGCAGCTCAGCAATGCTACCATGGTCAGGCTCTAAAGTGTCAAAAAAAAAAATTATCATTATAATTATTAGCAGTATAAAATTGATCAAAATAACCCACATAGATGACAAATTAAGATAAACATTAAACATAAAAAGTAGAATGTTATTAAATATGCAGTTCTTAATAAGATGAATGAGACTGTTTACTTTTCAGGAGTTAGGTATGGGACATTAGGACAGGGGCAATGCTCTTCTTTACCTCTTCCCCTTGCACATACCAGTTTTTGCAAATAACTTTCACATTGACATTTGGGGCTCCGTTATCACCTTCAAGCTCTATTTCCATGCCTCTAATCAGGTGCTGGCCATCTCCACCAAGAAACACCACTACTCTTCACATTCAACATTTATAACACTGAGAGATTCATCGTCTTCCTCTAAATCCTTCCTTTCCTCTGGCCTTCCTCATTTCTCTGGTCAGTGCCTTTATTCTCCTGATGATACAAGCTCAAAAACTGGGAGGCCGGGTAGCTGAACAACATGATGAAGACCCCCGGTTGTTCTTTCTCTTCATCCATCTTCAGGCCAGCTGCCCTTCTGGTTATAAGATGACTGCCAGAGATTTAGACATCACAACCAGACATCCAATGTGCAGATAAAGCAGAGTGCATCTCCTCATGTGTGTCTATTAATGTAACCACAGTACGTAATCTTTTATTTCCTCTTTAAAAAAAATTTTTTTTTTTAGTTTCGAATCCATTTGAAAAGAAGTGGCATGCCTGATGCTCTACGTAATATTAAAGGGAAAGAAGAAAAATTTTATACCATTAGGTACTTCCACACTTTTGTACACAATTACAGCAGCTAATAAGGGTGCTATGTGCCAGACTTATGTGTTAATTTACTTAATTTTTAAAACAATCCTCTGAGGAAGGGACTATTTATTATAATTCCCATTTTGCAGAACAGGAAACCGAGGCACAGGAAGTTGAGTGATTTACCCAGATCTTGCAGCTAGGAAGTGACAGTGTCTGTAAGGAGACTGGTGTAGTGAAGAGATATGGGCTTTGGAACCAGACAAATGCAGGCTGAATTTATCACCCTCCTCCAAATATGTCCTTCCTGTGCTTCTCAGCTCAGAGACTGGCACCACCAACCACTCAGGTTGCAACCAGGAAGACATACTTGGCTCTTCCCTTTCCCTTGACATTTTCTAAATGTTTAGTATATATGGGGATTACACTAAAGTCTTTACAGGAATTCTCTCTTTAATTCTTATGATGGCCTTATGAGGTAGATACTATATTACCCCCATTTAGATTTTTTTTTTTTTTTTTTTTTACTACAGTACGAATGGCATTTATTGTGTGCAAGAGAAGGGGATACGACAGCTCCACCTCCTGGGGCAGCTCTCCACGCATGCAGTCACTGCTCTCGAAAAGCTCGATCCATCTTTTACTCCATTTTGCCAGTGAGGAAACTGACACTTAGAGAGGTTACAATGCCTTATGCAGTGTCACAAGCATTTCTGTCCAAGAGCTCTGCCCAATGTCATAAGCAGTTCAATATCCGACAGCTCCGCACAGAATGTATGGCTACATTCTGTTTGACTAATAAAATAACAAGGAAGATTAGGCTTCCTTTCACTATGGAGGCCAAAAATCAGTTTAAGGAACTTCAGTTTTGACTATTGCTTACCAGGCTGGCCATGGCATTTCTGAGATTGCAAGGGCTCTGCTGATTCTGTTTTGCCGTTAGACTGGCCACATGCCACCCAGCCCAGGCCCACTCAAGTTGCTGCCAGGGTCGCCTCCCGTGAAATCAGCTCTGCCAGGAGGGTATCAGTAGCAGGAATTCTCACTCTGGCACATGACATTTACCAGGGATCTAAATCCTCGCTCGTCCTGTTACTCATCTTGCTACTTCCCCTACCTCCATCCACCGTAAGTCCAAATCTACCTCCACACCTCACTCTACAGAAGGAAGGTCGAATATAAAGTCTCCCACCAAAATAGATATTGAATGCAGAAGTTTTCTCACTATAGAGATTTTAGTCACTCAGAGATTTCTCTCTTCGAGTTGCCAGGATGTGAGCTGAAATGAGCGGATTTAGGGACTTGGGTTTGGAAGCCTCTGGTGTTGTGAAGGTTTGTCACAAAGTGGGAGCCTGGATTTCAGAGCCCATCTGGGGCACACATGTTGTTTACATCTATAACCACATAAAAGGTGATGAACAACCCAAGCGAGTTTTGCCAACAAATAGAAACATTTTCCCTGCAGCAGTTATAATGGCCAGAATATTAAGAACTGGTAGAAATTAATGAATCCATTTACAAAACTATTCTAGATTAGTTGATCTCATCAGCATTCTTTGACTTGGAATTCTGGCACAGAAAGTCTAATTTTTCAGAACACTTCATTACATTAAGAATATCTTTTTAAAAAAAATACTGATTAAAGTTGGCTGACTGAACAAATGCATTTACACCCCCCCATTGAAATGGAAATAAAGAGATTTTTAAAAATTAAAAAGAGGAGGAAATCACAACAGCAACAAAATGTTAGAAGCTGAGAAATAGGAGAATTGCTATCTGAGTTAGCAAATTGAGAAAGCTAAATCCTAAACTAGCAAAGAGGAAAACCAAGAAGCAACTCAATTCCCAGGATCGGCCACCCCAAAGCCCCAAATGCAGCTTAGTCAACTCCCTCTCTCCAAAACAGCAGAAGACTTGAGGTTTTCCTCTGCAGGGGATAAGGGTCTCTAAGCCAGAATTCAGGGCACTAGGCATGATTAACATTGGGAATACTATACTGAAAGCAGAGAGATTTGAAAAAAAACGTTTGTATAATGAAGTGTTATAATTCCCCAGCTCATATTCAACTTTCAGAACAGCGGCAGCCAGGTATAATTAAGCCCTTTAGACAGGAAAGTAGAGTTTCCTCCCTGAAAAACTTAAACAGACCAAGAAAAAAAGACGTTTCCCCTCATATAAAGGGCCCAGGCAGCTCCCCCTAGGGTAGAGTCTGAAGTCGACGAGCTTTGCCCATGGCACAGAGTTTCCCATCAACTTTAAAACACGAGTGAAGGGTAGCAATTACCATACATCTGAAGAAAGCAAGCCTCTACCAAAGAATATAGAGATACGACATACAAGGTGAAAAAAAACAATAAATAAAAGCTCCCCCTGCCCCCAAAGCTATTATTAACATCCTCAGAGAAGTAAAAAGATATTATACAAATATGATGCTATAAGAAAAAAAAAAAATCATTAGAAAACAAAAAAGAACTCCTGGAAATTTAAAATAAGATAATAGATTTTTAAAACTTAACAGAAGGTGTAAGATGATAAAGTTGAGGAACTCTCAGAAAATAAAGTCAAAAGACAAAGAAAAGGAAAATAGGAAAGAAGAGAGAAGACAGTCAGAGGATCAGTCTGGAAGGTCCAATATTCTAATGAATAGGAGTTCCAAAAAGAGAGGAGAGAATTAAGAATGGGGAGGAACTCATAATAAATGAACAATTCACGAAGATTTCCGAAACCAAGGAACACGAGCTGCCAGATCGATAGGGTCCAACAAACCCCTGGTACAATGGATTAAAACCGGCCAAAGCCGAAGCACATCACTGAGAAATTTCAGAACCCTGGAGATAGGAGAAAATCCAACCAGCTTTTAGAGGGGAAAAGTGGGTGTCATACAAAGGACCAGGAGGAATCCAAAGATTGGAAAACAGTATGAGATGGTAATTATTAATCCACACAAGAGACAGCCTACCACTTCAGTTTCTACAAAATAAAGTGAAACAGTAGGTGGTACTCTAGGCGAATGCTTGCCGGAGAAACCCTAATTCCAAAACATACATCTGTAGGACAGGGAACGGAAGCAAGTGCTCAATGTTTTAAAGTTGAATTGAGAAATAGATTATAGCAGGGATTCCTTCTTAATCCTTGGGTATCAACAAAACAACAATCGTAATAGCTAACCTGGGCCACACTCCTTACTAAGCACTTCTAACACACATTAGCTTGTGTCCTCCTCGTGCCAATCCAAATAGGCAAAAATAACTAAGGAAATTTTACAGATTAGTTTATGTTCATTAAGTAATTTACCAAGGCCACACATAGTTGGTTAAGAGGAGAAGCTAGAATCCAAACTCTAAAACCCATCCTTTTAACCACTATGCCATGCAGCCTTGGGACATAATCTTCATATTCAAATATTTCAATCACAGCTTTTATAAAGCTCAATATTTCTGCCCATACTGACTGCTTAGAGACAGCAAAAATATGTATGTGAGAACTCTATTTTATATATTTGTATTGTGAGAGATATAGTATAAAAGGGAGATTAGCTTAAAGGTATTATAAAATAAAAATCCTAGTTCATGATTTTTTGGAAAAGAATGTCTTGGTTAGCTGGCAGGATTTCTAGGAAACCTTGTAAGAAAAGGAAAGCCTCAAAGATAAGGGTCCCCCAGGAGAGTAGCAATATATTCGTTTTAGCTGGCCTACCACTCAGTGACTCAGTGGCATCAATGCCCAAACTAACAAGAGAGTTTTGTACAAAGCTTTTATAAGTCATCCTGGCAGCCATTTTTACGTACACAAGCCACCCCCCCCCCCCCGTACTGAATTTTCCGTATTAATGTGTTTCCATTGTTCTCAGTTGGGCTGCAGTAACTTTAGCCCTTTTCCAGATGTTTCCTGACATCAGCATCCAAGATGTGCTGGCCAGCTGTCTTTAAAATTGCGGGAATTCTGTGTTGTGTGCATTAGTTATGCAAATGGAAAAGCAAGAACAAGAAGCCAATGTAGAGGATAAAAAAGAACCAGGGGAGGGATTGGATCAGGGCTTTACTGGCACATGTAGAGCAGGTAGAAAGCCAAGCCAGCAAGCTGGCTTTGATCAAAACCCCAGCAGCCTTCCTCACCGCTGCCCACGCAGAGGGGTCAGGGTCCTCAGTTCCCAGGTCAGGCTGGGGTTTCTGGAGCCCTCCTCGCTATTTTGGTGACTTAACAGGGACACACTGAATACCCACAGATCTATCCACCCTCTAACCAGCTTCTCCTTTGCTCTACTTTGTCAATGGAAAAATATCTGCATAGACCAGAGAATAATTCCCCAAAGTGTAGTCCTCAGTTAATTAATAGATGTTTTATGAAAACAAAACAAAAAAAAAAAAGGTTGGGCAGACAAATGAGTTTAGAAAAACCCAGGTTAAACAAAGTCAAGCAATTCCCTTTCCCAAAGTACTCTCGGCATCTCTGAAATGTTCACATGCATCATGAATATTGGAGGAAACCATTTCTCAGAGGGCTACAGCTCACCTGAGGAAATGCAGGACGAGAGGCTTCTCTGCCCCAATCAC
This sequence comes from Phocoena sinus, assembly GCF_008692025.1. NCBI lineage: Eukaryota > Metazoa > Chordata > Mammalia > Artiodactyla > Phocoenidae > Phocoena > Phocoena sinus. The sequence goes on from NC_045766.1 coordinate 29,611,806, forward strand.
CATCTCAGACCTCAAACACACCATCGACAGAACAGCTTTGCATATCCCCAAACCTCACACGTCCATTCCTGGACTCACAGTTGCGTCTTCATCACCTCAGGTTCCAGCCTCCCCTTCCTGGCGTATGGCAGTACCATCACCATTCTCCTAAACAAGGATGATGGCAGTCGTCTTCCATGTTTCCTTTGTCTTCATTTCCATCCTCCCCCATCTAATACACCTTTGTAGTAAAGGGCTACTGCTTTGTCTTCCTAGAACCTCCATAGTACAGATCACCAACCTCAGACCCGCATCCCTAGCTAATCACTGGATATTTCTATTTGGGTCACTAAAGACCACTGTACCTGGGCTTGTCAACGACTGAGTTCGTGTCTTCCCCACCCAGTTGGCATCCTTTTCCTAACTCTCTGTCACTCTCAATGGTATAGAATCACTATGTTCTCAACAAGGCTGGTGGGTTTTATCTTGTTTTTTTTTTTTCCTTTTTTGTTTGTTTTGTTTTTCATTGTTGTAAAATATACGTAGCATAACATTTACCAGCTTAACCAGTTTTAAATGTACAGTTCAGTAGAAATAAGTCGATTCACATTGTTGTACAATCAATCTCCAGAACTCTTTTTCATGTTGCGAAGCTGAAATTCTGTAGTCATTAAACAACTCTTCATTTCACTCTCCCCCCCAGCCCCTTCTATTTTCTACAATCACCATTCTCCTTTCTGTCTCTCTGAGTTTGACTACTCCAAATACCCCATATAAGTAGGACGCAGGCCTCTCACTGTTGTGGCCTCTCCCGTTGCGGAGCACAGGGTCCGGACGCGCAGGCTCAGCGGTCATGGCTCACCGGCCCAGCCGCTCCGCGGCATGTGGGATCTTCCCGGACCAGGGCACGAACCCGTGTCCCCTGCGTCGGCAGGCGGACTCTCAACCACTGCACCACCAGGGAAGCCCATACAATGTCTTTTGTGACTAGCTTATTTCACTGAGTATAATGTCTTCAAGGTTCATCTATTAATTTGTTATAGCATGTGTCAGACTCCATTGTATGTATATACCACATTGTGTTTTTCTACTCATCTGTCGATGGACACTTTGCTTGCTTCCACATTTTGGCTACTGTGAATAACGCTACTATGAACATGGGTGTACAAATATCCTTTTGAGACTTTGCTTTCAATTCTTATATAGTCAGAAGTAGAATTGCTGGATTATATGGTAAATCTATTTTTACTAGATTTTAACCTAGGGTAGGTTACTTAACATCTGTGCTTTTGTTTCCTCATCTGTAAAGTAGGTTTAATTATAAGTACTTACAGGGTCATTGTGAAGATTCGATGAATTAATACCCACAAAACACTTACAAAACATTATCATTATCTCCTTTTAACACAGGAAGAAATTGAGGCATAAAGAAGTTAAGTAGGGGCTTCCCTTGTGGCGCAGTGGTTGAGAATCTGCCTGCCAATGCAGGGGACACGGGTTCGAGCCCTGGTCTGGGAAGATCCCACGTGCCGCAGAGCAACTAGGCCCGTTGCTCCGACAACTACTGAGCCTGCGCGTCTGGAGCTTGTGCTCTGCAACAACAGAGGCCGCGACAGTGAGAGGCCCACGCACGGCGATGAGGAGTGGCCCCTGCTCACCGCTACTAGAGAAAGCCCATGCACAGAAACGAAGACCCAACACAGCCAAAAATAAATAGATAATTATTTAAATTAAGTAACTTGCCCAAGTTCACATATCTAGTAAAGCGCAGAGCCAGGATATAAATTCAGGTTCATAGCCAAAGTCTGTTCTCTTTATCACAGTGCCAAAGTGATCTCACTCCCCAGCTTTGATGAATTCCACCCAAGTTGATTATGTGTTGATTCAATTACATGGACACAGTTTGGGAGGAAGATGGGGGGAGGGGAAAGGGAGGAAGTCTTACATACCTGGAAAAAAAAAATCAGAATCTTGTTATAACAGTCAAAAGTATATGAAGGGCTTCCCTGGTGGTGCAGTGGTTGAGAGTCCGCCTGCCGATGCAGGGGACGCTGGTTCGTGCCCCGGTCCGGGAAGATCCCACATGCCGCGGAGTGGCTGGGCCCGTGAGCCTGCGCATCCGGAGCCTGTGCTCCACAACGGGAGAGGCCACAACAGTGAGAGGCCCACGAACGCAAAAAAAAAAAAAAGTATATGAAATCAGGGACTTCCCTGGTGACGCTGTGGTTAAGAATCCACCTGCCAATGCAGGGGATACGGGTTCGAGCCCTGGTCCGGGAAGATCCCACATGCCACGGAGCAACTAAGCCCATGTGCCACAACTACTGAAGCCTGTGTGCCTAGAGCCCATGCTCTGCAACAAGAGAAGCCACCGCAATGAGAAGCCACCGCAATGAGAAGCAGGCGCACCACAAGGAAGACCCAACGCAGCCAAAAATAAATAAATAAGAAGTAAAATAAGTACTTTAAAAAAAAGTATATGAAATCAGTAGTAAAACTGAAACAAATAATTCTATTACCATTACTAGCACAACATCAGAAGTGATAGAAACCAAGTAGATTCACCTCTGTTTTATTTTTGAGTTGCCAACTGTCAGCAGCTTCTTCTAGGGTGTGTCTGTGAGTAGGAGTGAGGGTGTGAGAGTCTGTGTGTGTTGCCCGGAAGCGGAGGTGGGACGTTATTTAACTTGGCTCCCCTCAGCTCATCAGCCATCCAACATTCACTACAAAGTTAATTCTCTCTCCCTTCTCTCCTTAGGGGTTTATAGGAAGACCACTTTTATAAGAAATAAGTGCCTAAAATGGAGAAGGAGGTGTAACATCTTCAATCAATAATATTTTACAACTAAATCACGCCTTTAAGTTCAGTACTTATCTTTCTTTACGGCAACGCTTGCAACAGTCATAGAAACCGCTAACAAGTTTTCCAGTAATCCTGCTTATCGCGTGGAGAACTTACACAAGATAAGTGACCTGTTCAGAGAGCTTAGTATTACACTCTAGGCTGTCAGGAAGATGGGCTCATGGATAAATTTGGTGGTGTGGTCATTCTGAGTGAAAGTTGCTTCAGCCCGGCCAGATGTTTCCCCGAGGGTCACAAAAGGCTGTGCAGTTACACCCAAGAGAGCCGCAAGATGTGTGTGTTTTGTGAGAGAGGGGCACTGGAACTTGTTATCCTGTTTCACAGAGAAAAATCTACCTCTGCTTCTGGGCACACACAGCCTGACCACTGGTTTCCATCCTTTGCAGACGCCTCCCCTCAACCTTCAACCCCTGGGCTTCCATCCAGATCACCGCCCCCCCCACCCCCAGACCCTGATTTTGCCCATGTCACCAAAGGCCTACTCTCATAGTCACTGTGGTTTTGATCCCTCTCAGCAGCATCAGTTGACTAGTCTCTCTTTCTTGAAACACTTTCTTCTCTTGGCTTCTGTGCACCACATTTTCTACCTATCACTCAGGCTCTTCTTCTCAGTCTCCTTTGACAGCTTCCCTTCCCAGCTCTCTGACCTCTTAAAGACGGAGGGCCCCAGGGCCCACAGGGATTTCCACAGTACCTAGTTCACAGCCCTGCTGCACTGCTTGCTGTTTATGTGCCAGGTATGTCCTCATCTCTGGGAGTTTGCACTGGCTCTGCCTGGAACACTATTCTGGGTGTCCACAGTGCTAACTCCCTCACTTCTTTGAAATCTCAGCAAGGCCTTCCTGACCTCTCTATTTAAGACCATAAGCCAATTCCGCCCCTCACAATCCTAATTCTCCTCTTTCTTCTCTTTTTTATAACATTCATCACCTCCTAGGATACTACATAATTGACTGCTCTAGCATCAGTATAGAATATATCCACTAATACATTATAGGCACTGAGTATAAATTTTTAAAATAAATGATTCAATCTCCACGCCAACAAATGTCACATATTTCCAGCTCTATTCTCTCTCCTGAGCTTCAGAACCATGTATTTAACTGACTGCTTGGCATCTGCATTTGGGTATTTGAAAGGAATCTCAAAATTAATATGACCAAAAATGAACTCTTGGTGTACATCTTTAACATTTCAGCAATGGCAATGCCTGGTGAGCAGGGTATGTGGGTGGAGAGGAGAGGTAATACTGGGAAAAGAGAAGGGGGTCTGAAACTTATGACTGGGGTTGGGCTGGATTTGGGGGAATTGAAGTTCAGAATCTATTTTGCCATGTACTCAGTATTAATATAAAAATATATTTCAAGTTCAAATATTTGGCTTAAAAAAAAAAAACCTCCACCCATAAATGGTTAGAAATTCAGGACTACCTGTGCCTATCCTAAAAAATAAAACAAAAAAACGAACTCTCTCCTGTAATGAGGTACATCTTGAATTTTAAAATCTTATCAGTTTATTTAGCTTCCCAGAGGCAGCTGTCCCTCCCATAAAATGGAGATAACAGTATCTCCAGGATGTATTTCACGTGGGAGTTGGGAGATGATAAGTACAACTTGGTGCATGTGAATAAAGCTCTCTACAGATATTAACTTCTTTCCCCATTACTTATACTTATCACAGAGACAGTCAAAATGACAAAAGCAAAGAGTGGTGTGGATCCCTGAGGGAACTACAATGTACTTATAACGTTTCAATGTGTTTTATTTTGGTGGAAATGAGCTGGGGAGCCCCCACCAACATTTATAACATCATCTTCCGAGGAATATTGGTCCCAACTTTGCTTACAACGAAAACGTTGATGAGGAACAACAAGGTCCTACTGTAGAGCACAGGGAACTATATTCAATATCCTGTGATAAACCACAATGGAAAAGAATATTAAAAAGAATGTATATATATGTACAACCGAATCACTTTGCCGTACAGCAGAAATTAACACAACGTTGTAAATCAACTGTACTTCAATGAAATAAATTTTAAAAATAAAATAATTTTAAAATGTGTCCCTAGCAATTATTATGGACCGTTTATTGATTACTTGTCTGGCAAATGGCCAGGTCTTGTTAACCATCTCCTAAAGGTAAGTCTACTTTGCAATTATATGGGGTTTCTTTCCCTTTGAAAGCAGTTTCACTTCTATTATCTCACTTTATAAGCTTTGAAGCCTAGAGTAATGAATAGAATTTTAGATTGTCTTTAGCCTAAAAACAATGAAAAGTTAACAAGGACAACAACAAAAAAAGATTATGAACGGATTATTTACAAAGACTATTTACAAGAACAATTCTTTTGATTGTGCTGATTGATAAAGGGTGGCAGCCTTCTGAGTAATCACTACTTTTTGTCTCTGGTGGGTGTGTTGAACCATGGGAAAAACTTTAATTATCAGGAAGAGCAAAGTTTAATTGTTCCTTTAAGCTTCTTCAAGGTGCTGGAGCAAATCCAGAGGAGAAAACTGCTGTGGAGGGAAAAAGGATTTGTGTCCCAGATAAAGTGAGACTTAGAAGTCTGCCCTCTGGTGCCCAAGAGGTGAAGGACAAGGGTGACAATTCCAATGTAACCAATTCGTAAATGTGAAAAACGGTGAAGGAATTTACCTCCCTGATTAGGTGTGGGAAGGGGATAGTAGCGAAGGAGAATATTCTCAGTTTGAGGTAAAGACATAAAAATTCACATATTTGGAAGATCTCACTTAAGGTCTAGAAAAAAATTAGTAACTTGTGAGTATTCAGACATTTTCTAAGCATTTATATTTCTCCCCAAGATTTTATGTTACTGTTAGTAAAACAAGTAACATTATTATCCTCATTTTGGAAAGAACAGAAATTATCATATTGTCAGGATTGTATTTATACTGAAAAATAAGTGAATGGGGGAATTATACAAAATTTCATCCCTGAAATGCATGCTCAGGAGAAATAGGCCATCAACCCAAATACATCACAAAATTGCTTGCTCTTTTTGCCTGATGCATCTGTATTGAAACTACTAAGTTACCAGGCCCTAGAGACTTTCTAAAAAGTCTGTGTGGCCATCAGAAAATTAAAGGGCCTTCCAAAGTAACCTCACAGTCTCCCCTCCTTTTTTTTTTCATAATCACATCAAACTTGGAATTTAAGATCCCAAGGAAGTGAGATTGTTCTCTCCGGAAGCAGATCAGAAAGAGGGAATTGAGGAAGAAAAGTAAGCAGATGGCAGGAAGTGAGAGATCATTACTAACCACTGACTCAGCCATAGAGTACCAGCCATCGGGTACCATGGGCCACCCACCTCTGCTCTCATCACCAGCTCAGTGGCTCCCAGGGACTTTTTCTCAGGGTCTTCTTGCTATCTCACCTGGGGTCCTTTATTTTAAATGTCTTCATTTTTTTTTATTGTGGTAAAATAAACATAACAGGGCTTCCCTGGTGGCGCAGTGGTTGAGAGTCCGCCTGCCGATGCAGGGGACACGGGTTCGTGCCCCGGTCCGGGAAGATTCCACATGCCGCGCAGCGGCTGGGCCCGTGAGCCATGGCCGCTGAGCCTGTGTGTCTGGAGCCTGTGCTCCGCAGCGGGAGAGGCCACAGCGGTAAGAGGCCCGCGTACCGCAAAAATAAATAAATAAATAAATAAATAAAATAAAATAAAATACACATAATGAAGTTTATTATCTTAACCATTTTAAAAGTACAGTTCAGTGACATTAACTATATCCACATTGCTGTGCAGCCATCACCATCACCCATCTCCTGAACTCTTTCTTCATGTGGCAAAATCAAAATTCTGTACCCACTAAACAATAATTCCCCTTTCCTCCTTGCCCCCAGGCCCTGGCAACCGCCTTTCTACTTTCTGTCCCTATTATTTTTCTATTCTCTATTTTGTTTATCTCTGCTCTAATCTTTATTATTTCCTTCCTTCTGCTAGCTTTGGGTTTACTTTGTTCATTCTAGTTCCTTAAGTTGTAAAGTTTGGATGTTGATTTGAGATACTTTTTTTTAAGGTAAGCATTTGTAGCTATAAATTTCCCCCTTAGCATTGCTTTCAAGGTATCCAATAAGTTATGGTATTTTATGTTTTTATTTTCATTCATTTCTATGTATTTTCTAATTTCTCTTCTGATCCATTGGTTGTTTAAGGTATGTGTTGTTTAATTCCATGAATTTTCCAAATTCTTAGAGAGTTTTGGCCACTATTTCTTCAAATGTTCTCTTTGCCTCTTTCTCCTGCGACTTTGACGATGCATATGTTGGTCCACTGATGGTGTCCCACAGGCCCCTTCTTTCTGTTCTTCATATGCTATAAATTCCATTGTCCTATCTTCAATTTAGTTTACTGATTCTTTCTTCTGCCTGCTCAAATCTACTTTTGAATCCCTCTAGTGAATTTTTCACTTTAATTATTGTACTTTTCTGCAGAATTTCTTTTTTCTTTTTAGGTTTTCCATCTCTTTATATTTCCATTTTGTTCATACATCGTTTTCTTGAGTTTCTCTACATCTTCCCTTAGTTGTTGAGCACCTTTAAAACAGTTGTTTAAAAGCCTTTGTCTAGTAGATCCATCATCAGGTCCTTTTCACGAACAGTTTCTGCTGGTTTCTGTTTTTCCTTTCAGTGGGCCATACTTTTCTGTTCTTTCTTTCTTTCTTTTCTGTTTCTTTCTATGCCTTGTGGTTTCTTGTTGTTGAAAACTGGACACCTGAATCAATAATGTGGTAATTGAAAATCAGATTCTCCCCCTTCCCCAAGATTTGCTGGGTATTGTTTTTTGTTGCAGGTTGTCTCTGTGGCTGTTCTCTTTTCTTCTGTTATAGGCTGATCCTTGGGGGTCAGCCTGAGGTGTAAACTTAAGGTCTTTTCAGGTCTTTTCTGAGCCTGCACCTCCCCCTGGGGATGTGTGGTGATTTTTCTAGTTTCCCCATATATGCAGTTGCTTTTGAATGTCCTAGTCTTCAATGTCTGGCTCCCAAAAGGGAGAAAAGAGAAAACTGAAGGGTGTGGGGGGGAAGGTACTGCCCCTTTAAATCTCCTGGAGGTCGCTACAGCCAGAGGGGAGGGGCTTGCAACATGAGGGAGGTGCAACAATGGGTGCCACCTTTTTGTCTGCACCTCTGTGATCAGAGGTAGCAATCAATCAGCAATCAGAGCACAGATCCCCGATATTTGGAGGATAGGGTCCTTTATGCCCACCCTTGCTCCCACAAATTGTGTGCAAGCTAATCCAGGAACAAGTACGTGACTGCTTGCCACAGGGCTGATGGGTGACAAATGGGTAGCTGCTACTTGCTAAAAGCTGAAAGTGACCAAAATTAACCACAGTTTAGCATCTAACCCTTTCCCTGCAATTTGCACGCTTTCGACTTGAGAATTGTAAAATAATTACATCAGACAGATTCTGCCGGTGTAACTGTTGTGTAGGTGAGGAGATAGGTCTCTGGTGCTTCTTACTCTGCCATCAACTCAGAATCCTCTCCTTTATTTATTATTTTATTTATTTATTTATTTATTTATTTATTTTTTACAGTACGCGGGCCTCTCACTGCTGTGGTCTCTCCCGTTGCGGAGCACAGGCTCCGGACGTGCAGGCTCAGCGGCCATGGCTCACGACCCCAGCCACTCCGCGGCATGTGAGATCCTCCCGCACCGGGGCACGAACCCATGTCCCCTGCATCGGCAGGCGGACTGTCAACCACTGCGCCACCAGGGAAGCCCCAAGGACCTCCCTTCTTAAAGGAGGACCACTCCATCAAGACTGCTTTAGCAAAGGTCCCCCATGATCGTCTGTAAGAGTCACAGGGCTATCTTCGTTGTCTCGCACGCGATGCCTCTGTGGTGGTCAGGACTGTTGACCATAGCTTTCTGGTTGAAGGTTGCTCCTCCCACGGTTCCCCCTCAGCCAGTTCCCTCCCAGCTCACTGATCATCCCCTCTCAGTCTCCTTCTCAAGTCCCTCCTCCTCTACCCGGAAATATTGGTCTTTTCCAGAACACATCTTCTTTTGCCTTCTCATTCGATTCCCCTCTCTGGGAAGCCTCCTCTTCAGCTGTAGCTCCAGCTGCCACCTCCAATCTGCCAATTCCCGGCACTGTGCCTCCGCCCCAGCCTCGCTCATGACCTCCAGATCTGCGTAACTGATGGATGTCTCTTGTTGCTGGCCCATAAGTGAACCTCATTAAACATGACACAAAGTAATTTCATCTTCTCTCTAAATTTTCCCCTTCTGTATTTAGCTTGGTGGATCATCACAACCGTCCCTCCAGAGGAAATCTGGGGTTCATCCTCTGTCACCAAGTCCTGTTGATTTGTTTTTGGTTTTTTTTTTTTTTTTGAGGTACACGGGCCTCTCACCGTTGTGGCTTCTCCCGTTGCGGAGCACAGGCTCCAGACGTGCAGGCTCAGCGGCCATGGCTCACGGGCTCAGCCGCTCTGCGACATGTGGGATCTTCCCGGACCGGGGCACGAACCCGTGTCCCCTGCATCGGCAGGCGGACTCTCAACCACTGCGCCACCAGGGAAGCCCTCTTTTCTATCTTCTTGACTAATTTTTATACCCTCTACCCCTATGCCCCAGATGCCTTTTAAAAAAAACAAAAAGGAAAAAGAAAGCAGCATTTAATCCTTCTTAATGGCTTGAAAATCTGGTGAAAATCATGGATAATTGCCCCCCCCCAAAAAAGACACACACATAATTTTACATACAATTTCAGGAGGTTCATGGACACCTTGAAGCTCTCCAAAGATCCCAGGTTAAGAATCCCAGTTTTTGTCTACTCTAAACGGTGATCCCCCCTTCCTTGCCTGGCCGTTCTCATGTGGTTCTCTTCCACAGATACACAGAACTGTAAGGCAGGAAGCATTCAGTTCCACCCCCTTTTTATTTTGCTACTGTGGCTACTAGACATAAAGAACTAACGTGCTGGCCACAAATCCTGGAGTGTGAGCAACAGAACTAGAGGCTCTGCCAACATTTGTCCCACTAACCTCATGCTAACTCTGAATACTTCCTGCCCCTCTGCCATGAATTAATACCAACTCCAGAATAGGCCTAAAACCCACTCTGAAAATACCTTCTTCAGCGCACCTCATTCTGTCTCCTCCCTTCTCTTTATTCATGGGACATTGGATTTTCATGAAATGCAAGGAGGAAAAATACTAACAGACTCAGAAACCAGATTGGAATTGAAAAATTAATTCAAAACAACTTTTTTTTTTTTTTTTTTCGGTACGTGGGCCTCTCACTGTTGTGGCCTCTCCCATTGCGGAGCACAGGCTCTGGACGCGCAGGCTCAGCGGTCATGGCTCACGGGCCCAGCCGCTCCGCGGCACGCGGGAATCCTCCCGTGCCGGGGCGCGAACCCGTGTCCCTTGCATCGGCAGGCGGACTCTCAACCACTGTGCCGCCAGGGGAGCCCCAAAACAACTTTTTAACAAGTATATTTTAGCTACAAAGGTGTCTATGCTTCTTTCTCAGGGTTCAATTTATGTTCAGTTCTGCTCTTCGCTCATTTGTGGAGAATCTTTGGGATGGACCAGTGAACTAATGCTTCCTCATCTTGCGTAGAAGGTTGGGTTGTTATTCCCTGTATCATTCTCCCCAGTTCTTCTTCTAGTGCTGGACCTCAACCGTGGCCATACGTCAGAATCGACTATAGAGTTTTTTAAATCCTGAAAAGAGGTGGGCTCATATCAGCCTGCTCCAGGTTTAGTGACTTTGGGGTCAGGCTTCTGGGTGTGCAGCCAGGAATAAGAATCCTGCCGTGATGCCATGTGCAAGGAAGTAACAACATTACTAGTGCTGGAAGCCTGGGAGAGTACTAAAGTTGTTCCACAGCTTGTAGTTCAATAACAGATATATTTTTGTCTTTTTTTTTTTTTTTTTTAAGGCAGGAAAATTTCAGAAGGAAAATTTAGAAGGAACTTGGCAAATGTAAACCACCCTGGGGTAATATTTAAAATATGCTGTTTTTCTCCACTATTTAATTCCTAATGTAGCATAAACTTCTTGGTTCATCTGGGATATAGGTTTTAGGTAGTACATAATATATTTTTAATATATATTTACCTTATTTTAATTAACTTATATTATAAAAGTAATACATATATTTTATAAACATTTTTTGGGGGGGTACATGGGCCTCTCACTGTTGTGGCCTCTCCCGTTGCGGAGCACAGGCTCCAGACCCGCAGGCTCAGTGGCCATGGCTCACGGGCCCAGCCGCTCCGCGGCATGTGGGATCCTCCCGAACGGGGCGCGAACCCGTGTCCCCTGCATCGGCAGGCGGACTCTCAACCACTACGCCACCAGGGAAGCCCTATAAACATTTTTTAACTGTATAGAAGAATAAAAGTGAAATCCCAGAGAAAATTCTGTTAACAGTTTCTTATGTAACCAAAAAATTTGCTATCCACATCAAACATTTATATATGTCAATATTTATTTATCTCTGGTAGTCTCAGGACACTCAGGTCTTGGAGATTAACATAAAGACATGTTTCCTTTCCTTCCCTCCTGCTCGAAGGGAAACAGGAAGTCCAGTCTTTTACCAGGTTTACCTCCCAAATAGCCCCAAGAATCCCTGGGAACATTCTCCTGTCCCATAGGACCATCATGGTCATTGCATGTGGCTCCAGGGGGTAAACCTCCGTGCAGACCTTCCTGAGATGTCAGGACTGGCCTCTCACAGCAGGTCGCTGATAGTTTCCCTGGTACTGATTTCTTACGTGTGTGCTCAACCTCTTTTCTTAATCTCACACCAGACTGGTGAAACCAGACTACAACTTCTAATAAGGTTTTGTTGAAGTTTCAGAGATAACAGAAGGAAAATACAGCACAAAAGACCACCTATAATTCTTACTAGAGGTGGCCTATATCAGAACGTTCAGCCCCGGAGCCTGGCAGCCTCCCTCTGCCTAACTCTCAGCCAGTCATAGTAAGGCAGGGGCCAAGTCTCCTCCCTCTGGCAGGTGGCCCTTGGGCCTGTTTCTCCTAACTGGAACCCAGGCTCCCAGATTCCCTCAGGCCATGAGAGAAAGGAATAGGTCTTAACCTCAGTCAAAGCCCACCATGACTGTCCATCTCCACATGGAAATAGGAATGTTCACTTCCTTCAGGGAATGTCTTTCCCTTTTCACTCAGGGAAGTGTGCTTTTGACCCAAAGGTAGTCAGAACTCAGGACATTTTCCACAGCTTGGATTCTTCAGTCTTGGAACAAAACCATGTGTGGCAGAAAGGGTCTCCTGTGGCTCACTATGAGTCAAACCTAGTCAAACCCAGGCCAGTTCCCTAAGGCTCAAGGTGAAGTTCTGGCCTGAGCACCCTTCCTGGAGTCCTCAGTCTTGCTCTTGATTTCTTGTGAACGATCCTTTAAGTAACAGCACACATCACACTTCCTCAAGAACAAGTGAAATTTTACCGGGATAATGCAGCCTAATCCCATATTTACAAAGACACATTACTGTAAGGGAATCATTATCTGAAGAAGTACACGTCTTCTAACCACAGTGATCATTTTCATATTAGTAGCCTCAACAACTTTGCTCCTCAACTGAAAAATCTCCATCTCAGAAATGATGTCTGAGATTTGACTCAAAATTACATGGGAGAGGGACTGGGTGACACAAAGTGGGTAGGGGTTTCGATGAAACAAAATCGGCCATGAATTGATTGTTATTGAAATTAAGTGACGGATACACGAGGCTCCATTGTACTATTCATCTACTTTTGTTTATGCTTGAAATCTTCTATAGTTAAAAACAATAACAGCATCTCTGCAGAGGACTTGCCCATGATGTTTCTTTCTTCTTTTTTTAAATTTTATTTATTTATTTATTTATTTTTATTTTTGGCTGTGTTGGGTCTTCGTTGCTGTGCACGGGCTTTCTCTAGTTGCGGAGAGTGGGGGCTACTCTTCATTGGGGTGCGCGGGCTTCCCATTACGGTGGCTTCTCTTGTTGCGAAGCACAGGCTCTAGGCGTATGGGCTTCGGTACCCGTGGTGTGGGCTCAGTAGTAGTGGCACGTGGGCTCTAGAGTGCAGGTTCAGTAGTTGCGGTGCATGGGCTTAGCTGTTCTGCGGCATGTGGGATCTTCCCGGACCAGGGCTTGAACCCATGTCCCCCGAATTGGAAGGCAGATTCTTAACCACTGTGCCACCAGGGAAGTCCTTTGCCCATGATATTTCATCACTGGAAGATCTCTCTTTGTTGTTTTCCAGCATAACGGAAATTGTAGCCCTGCAGATGAATTCAGTCTCCACCTCCTGCAAATAAGCTTCTTCTCCCCTCTCCACAGATGATTCCAGAGATTTTAGGGCCATTAATTACTCAATGCTCACATTCTAGCTACTGAGTTCTTCCTTATCACAAGCACTCCCTTCAAGGGAACTTCTCATAATTAGCCCTACGTTGATGATACCTGAAGGTCTTGTTCTCCTTTCTCCGTGTCTAGGGATGTGTGCCATCACGCTAGGTATATAGACAAAGGATTCAGGCACTGTATTTCTAAATGGTAAAAGAAACTTTACCTGTGCCATTTTATTCCACTTAAAAAAAAATGCATTTTACTGGTACAATGTGAATGGAAAGGAGTCTGGTGAGGGTGGCTTGAAAGAATGGCTGGCCACCAGGACAGGATAACATCTCTGGTCTTAGTAAAGTTTATGGCAGGGGCCTTGTTCTGGAATGTGATCCTCAGTTTTATAAACTCAGAAACTTAAATATTAGCACACGTAGGCACAATGAGGCTCTAAGGGCTGATGAATGCCAATAACTTAACTTGCAACGGGAAACAGCTATGAGCAGACCCCAAACCCATGTTTGCTGGTTAGCACATTTTCTACTATGGGAAACTTTTTATGCAAAGCAAATTATAATCAGAAGAGTGTCTGGGGAGAGCAAGTTCTAGAACAGTGAATTTTCAACTAGGGAGAGTTAACTTCCCTTGGGGGATGGGTAAAGGGAAGGGGGCTTTTAGGGAAACTTTTGTGTGTGGTGAGTTGTTGTTTTTTCTTTTTTAGCATATGTCATTAGAAATGGCATAACTAATATTATAATTCAATAATATATTTCAGGGGGGAAATTTAAACCCTATTGCTTTCCTAATGACAATTATAAAAAGCAAAGCTCAACAGAATCTTCTTGGCTGGTGACACTCATCTTGGAGGGTGGCAATCCACAAATCAGACTCTCTGGAGAGTCTAAGAGTTTTTGTTTTTCCAAAATGAGGCAAGAAAATATGTTCACTGAGGCACCAAGCAAAAGCCATACATGAGGCAACTTACATTTGCGGGACCCAAATCAAATTTTCTGTTCTCAGTTTTTTTCTCACTAAACAGTTTTGTGATGAATATAACCTTATTTAGTTTATTATTAGTCACTAACTGTGGGACTCAACGTGGAAATGTATCTATGCTACTTATACAGTAGTATGTACTTTATAGTATAGCATACAGTACAATACTATAAATAAAGTACTACTACAGTTTTTTTGTTTTCGTTTTTTTTTTGTTTGTTTTTTGTGGTACGCGGGTCTCTCACTTCTGTGGCCTCTCCCGTCGCGGAGCACAGGCTCCGGACGCGCAGGCTCAGCGGCCATGGCTCACGGGCCCAGCCGCTCCACGGCATGTGGGATCCTCCCGGACCGGGGCATGAACCCGTGTCCCCTGCATTGGCAGGCGGACTCTCAACCACTGCGCCACCAGGGAAACCACTACTACAGTTTTGAGACCAAATTCTGCCACTAGGCCAAACCACTGTGTGGTTACAGCAGACTTCTGATGGTTTCAGCATTGATTTTTCTCCCCTCCCCCTTTCCAAAAGGCCCTCTGTTCACCTGGGGTTTGCTACGATTCCTGGGAAGAGGGCTACCGTCTTGTGCTAACACATTCCAACCCCTTGAACACAGCAATTGGTTTGTAACCTAAACCAGTCCAATCAGTGAATCTGAGAACTTTTTGTAAAAATAATGATACTTGGACAAAGGTGGGCTCACTTTCTTTCTTTTTTTTTAGGCTGCGTTGGGTCTTCGTTGCGGCGCGCAGGTTTTCTCTAGTTGTGGTGAGCAGGGGCTACTCTTCTCCTTGCGGTGCATGGGCTTCTCATTGCAGTAGCTTCTCTTGTTGCAAGCATGGGCTCTAGGCGCAGGGGCTTCAGTAGTTGTGGCACGTGGGCTCAGTAATTGCGGCTCTCAGGCTCTAGAGCTCAGGCTCAGTAGTTGTGGCGCACGGGCTTACTTGCTCCGTGGCATGTGGGATCTTCCCGGACCAGGGCTCGAACCGATGTCCCCTGCATTGGCAGGTGGATTCTTAACCACTGCACCACCAGGGAAACCCCGGGCTCACTTTCCAGGTGCCTTTAGCAGCCATCTTTGGCCATGAGGAGGGCCTAAATTAGGAGAAAGCCCACACCAAGACAGGAAAGAGAAACAGAAAGATATGGAGTGACTGGGGACATCACTGGGCCACTGGACCAAGTTTGCCTGAAACCAACACTACCTCTGGACTTGACAGTTACTTGTACCAACAGATTCTTTTCACTGTTTCAACCATTTTTAGTTGTAGTTGAAAGCACTAGTGGGTGAATCAGGGCACTGCTGAACCTGAATTGTTTGAATTTCTTATTTTCGATAGGCTCAAAAGTCAGTCAGTGAAGCAAGTCACAAAGACAAAAACTCCAGTAACTGTCATGTTCTTAACTTTTGCTGTACATCAGAATTATGTAGAGAGCTTTTAAAAATCTCAGGTGGATTAAATGAAAATCTATGAAGGTGGGGCTCAGGAAACAGAATTTTTAAACCCCCTCCAAGGGATTCCAAAGGGCAGTCTACACTGAGAACCACTAGTCTAAGTAAATATCTAGCTCTATCCATTTAATGGTATCTGCAGACTAAATGTCCAAAATATGTCTTTCCACTAAAGGGGGAGAAAAAAGCTGACGTGTAACTTGTAAGGTTAATGCAAACCATACAAATAGTATGACAGAAAAGCAAAATTTATTTGAAGTCTTGTTTTACCTTTAAAATGTATGCAAATTTTGTACTCTACTCCATTTTATATTCTTTCTTCTCTTTCCCTTTCTCCCTTCAACATTTAATAGGAGCTTATCATGTCCAGTCACAGTGACAGACAACAGGAAAACAAGGAAAAACACAGTTCCTACAATCCAGGAAAAATAGGTAATTAATCTAGTAATTACAACAAAACCTGCTGACTCTATGATAAGGTCAGCTCAGGGCGCCATGTAAACAGAACAGGGGCTCCTGACCTCCTGGAGGAAATGTTTACTCTGAAACCAGAGGAATGCATATCAGTTACCTTTGTATGATGACGGAAGAGGATCCAGACAGTGGAAGTAAAGGAACTGAAAGAACATAGCGGGGGCAGAGGAGAATGCGAGAGAGATGAGGCTAGAGAGAAAGGCAGAGCCAGGACTTCCTCCCCAAAGTAGTGCCAACCAACTGAAGGGTTTTTAGCAGCCAAAGGATGTAATTTCTCTTTGGAAGATAATTCTGGCTGCTGTGTAGGAAATGTATTGGAGGGGAGGGATGCATGTGGGGAAAAGGGGAATTTAATAAGTGGGACTAAGGGAGACCAGTTAACTGGGGGCAGATACAGTAGCCCAGGCAGGCAAGAGCAAGGAGGCCATTGGATGGAGAGAAGTGGGCTAATCTGAATGACATTTAAGAAGGTGTAATTGATAGGACTTAGTAATTGACCAGCTGTGATGAGTGAGGGGGAGAGAGAGAAGCCAAGAGTGAGGTATGTCTCTTGTTTAAGCAACTGTGTGGATGGCAATGCCATTTGTTGAATAAGGAACACTGGAAAAGAACAAGTTTGTAAGAGATGAGTTGAATTTTGTTCATCTTGAGTTTGAAGTACCTGTTAGACATCTAAGCACAGACAACTGATACATGTGTTCCAAATTCAGGAGAGCAATATAAGTTAGAGATCTACAGTTGATAGCCATCAGCAAATTGATGGTAATAAAGCCAAGAGAATGAACTAAATTACCTGGTATAAGTCTGTAGAGAGAGATGACTTAAGATAAAGCTCTGTGGACCACCTACAACTAAAAGGACAGTGGAGGACAGAGTCTCGCAAAGAATAACAAGAACACATTGATAGAGATATAGGAGGCAAAACAGGAGAGTGTTTGAAAAAAAACAGGGTGAAAAAGGGTATATTTTCTGTGTTTTTATTTTGGTTGTGCTGGGTCTTAGTTGCAGCAGGTGGGCTCCTTAGTTGTGGCATATGAACTCTCAGTTGCGGCATGCACATGGGCTTTCTCTAGTTGTGGTGAGCAGGGGGCTACCCTTCGTTGCAGTGCACGGGCTTCTCATTGTAGTGGCTTCTCTTATTGTGGAGCATGGACCCTAGAGCTCGTGGGCTTCAGTAGTTGTGGTGCACAGGCTCAGTAGTTGTGGCTATGGGCTTAGTTGCTCCGCGGCATGTGGGATCTTCCTGGACCAGGGCTCAAACCCGTGTCCCCTGTCTTGGCAGGTGGATTCTTAACCACTGCACCACCAGGGAAGTCCTGGGTATATATAGATATATTTTTTTTCGGTACGCGGACCTCTCACCGTTGTGGCCTCTCCCGTTGCGGAGCACAGGCTCCAGACGCGCAGGCCCAGCGGCCATGGCTCACGGGCCCAGCCACTCCGCGGCATGTGGGATCTTCCCGGACCGGGGCACGAACCCGCGTCCCCTGCATCGGCAGGCGGACTCTCAACCACTGTGCCACCAGGGAAGCCCCCTGGGTATATTTTTTAGAAAGAGGGAGTCCAATGCTGTCAACCATGTCAAATGCTGATGAAAGATCTAGTAAGATGAGGACTGAAAAATGTACGTACATTGGATTTAGCAACATGGAAGTTCCTGGAAATGTTAACATGAGTGGCTTAAGAAGGGAAGGTAAAATTTTTCAGAAGTTACTGAAATGGAGAAGAGACAGAGTGTATGGTAACTGGAGAGGGATGTGAGTCAAGGGATATTAAGATGAGATAGACTTGGACTTCCCTGGTGGCACAGTGGTTAAGAATCCGCCTGCCAATGTGGGGGATACAGGTTTGATCTCTGGTCTGGGAAGATCCCACATGCTGCGAAGCAACTGAATCTGCGTGCCACAACTACTGAAGCCCACAAGCCTAGAGCCCGCGCCCCGCAACAAGAGAAGCCACCGCAATAAGCCCAAGCACTGCAACAAAGAGTAGCCCCCGCTCACCGCAACTAGAGAAAAGCCCCCGCGCAGCAACGACGACCCAACGCAGCCAAAAATAAGATAAATTAAATAAATTAAAAAAAAAGATGAGATAGACTGGAAAATGCTTTTTTTTCTTTCTTTCTTTTTTTAATGGAAGGAAATCAGGAAAATGGATAAAGTGGAAAATACGAAAGTGTCAGGATACCGGAAGGAATGGGATCCAGACACGTGAGGGATGCTTTTTGGACTGGAATAGGAGAAACAGTATTGGTGTAGAGAACAGCGAGGATTGTAGGTTTGTTGGCCAGAAGTGGAGAGAATTCCTGTCCGATCACTTCTATTTGTTCTGTGGAGGAGGAGGCAGTCATCAGCAGAGAATGAGAGGGGGTGGTGGGTGGGTGAGGGGTTTAATGGGAGTGGAGAAGTTTTGAAATCGTTGTTGAAAATGGGAGACAGCTAACTAGGGAAACAGTAGGCTAGTCGGTCAGTGGTAAGGGCTTCATTGAGATTGATGACCATTAACGTAAAACCGGGATAGCCTGTGTGCTTCAGCATATTTCTTCCGTGGGTCTCAGCAGCCACGAACTAGCAGGAAAAAAGATGGACATCTGCATTCATATATGGCGGGCAAGATAGGTGCAATGGAAGGTGCAAAAGAAAGGATTTAGAATATCGGCAGTGATAGGTTGCTTGAAGTGATGGGTTGTGAATCAAGCTGGTGAGGGAGGGAAATACCAACAGGCAGAGGCTGTTAAATGGAGAGGGTTAGGGTAAGAAAACTGAAGGTCTCTTTGAAGTGGAAGGACTGGGGTGTTGGAGGTAACTGACCAATGAGCGGGATCAGTTTCAGAGCTTGGGATGTCTGATATTGTGATTTCAGAACTAGAACAGTTCAGGTGGAGACAAGGGCCAGTGTAGCAGTGGAGGCAAGTGGCTGAAAGAAACATGGAAGGCCTTAGGAAATGAGATCAAGGAAACAAGAAGCCGAGGTGTTGGATGGGTCATCCACATACCCCAGTTTGATGGGAGGACTTCAGAACACTTGGAAGCTAAAGGCCCCGCATAATCTTGCCTCTGCCCACTCCTCTGCCCACTCCTATCCTTACTTAACTCCAGCCGCACCACCCTCCTTGCTCACTCTCAGATGCGTCAAGCTCATTCTCACCTCAGGGCATTTGCAGATACTTTTCCTTCTGTCTTGAATACTCTTCTTCCAAATAGTCCACACTTTTTTTCCCCCAATGTAGTTCACTTCTAAAACCGTAATCAAGCAATTTAATACTGTAAAATTATTTTCTATCACAGATGAGTGGTTTCTAAGAACTTGTTCTTGATAGCTGTTGTAAATCACGATGACTTATTTTACTAGGATTCACCGAAACATCCCTAAATCCAATCTGTAAATCTATAGAATACATTTTTCCTATTCAAAACTGTAGAGGTTCTTTATTGTTACTAAACACAGACAAACCTAAGTCACTTCCACAAAATGTGATTCATGCCAGAAAGCTTTGTGTGACGCCTTCCAGACCACAGTTCCCGCAGGTCGGTGAAGAGGGCAAGTCATTTCACCTTCTAATAAACAAACGCTCTGGTGATTCCAGTTCCTGATATCTAGTGATCCTCACCCCTCATTTCATTCGGGTTTCTGCTCCAACATCACCTCTTCAGAACTTTCTCTGACCAGTCTACCTAAAATAGCAGCTCTCAACCCCTCGTTCTGTTCTTTTCTTTTTTTTTTTTTTGATTGAAAAGTAATTTTACTTTTTTTCAACTTTCTGGCCTAAGGAATATGGATCAGGACATTGTAACCCTTTTGATATCACCTTAGAGGGTTAAGATGTTCTTTGACATCTTTTTTTTTTTAAACTTTTATTGGAGTATATTTGATTTACAATGTTGTGTTAGTTTCAGGTGTACAGCAAAGTGAATCAGCCATACATATATATATATCCACTCCTTTTTTAGAATTTTTTCTCACATAGGCCATTACAGAGTATTGAGTAGAGTTCCCTGTGCTATACAGTAGGTTCTTATTAGTTATCTATTTTATATATGGTAGTGTGTGTATGTCAATCCTAATCTCCCAATTTATCCCTCTGACCCCTCACTTTTTTTTTAAAATAGATTTTTAAAACAGAATTTTTAAAAAATGTATTTATTTTCTTTTTGGCTGCGTTGGGTCTTTGTTGCTGCATGCGGGCTTTTTCTCTAGTTGCGGCGAGCGGGGGCTACTCTTCATTGAGGTGCATGGGTTTCTCATTGTGGTGGCTTCTCTTGTTGTGGAGCACGGGCTCTAGGTGTACCGGCTTCAGTAGTTGTGGTTCTCAGGCTCTAGAGCACAGGCTCAGTAGTTGTGGCGCACGGGCTTAGTTGCTCCGCGGCATGTGGGATCTTCCCTGACCAGGGTTTGAACCCGTGTCCCCTGCATTGGCAGGTGGATTCTTAACCACTGCGCCACCAGGGAAGCCCTGACCCCTCACTCTTAACCCCTAATCTTTTTTTATTTTTCTTCAGAGCATTTAGCACCTGAAATTATAGTACACATGTATTTTCTTAATTATCCATCGCCCCACTAGACTGAAAGTTCAATGAGGGCAGTGATTTTCTCTTGTCCCCACTGTATTCTCAGTATCTAAACAGATTCTGGAATACACTAGGTACTTAATAAGTACTCGTTGCATGGATAGATGAACAGAAAAGAGGAAGGATCAAGAAAAGCACATGAAAGGCAGCTATAAATGATAAATAGGGCATGGCTGAACAGCATAAATTCTAATGAAGTAGGGCTTTTTCTTTTTCTTTGTTTTTCTTTTTTCCACACCACGCAGGCTGTGGGATCTTAGTTCCCTGACCAGGGATTGAACCCAGGCCCTGGGCAGTGAGAGCATAGAGTCCTAACCGCTGGACCACCAGGGAGTTCCCAGAAGTAGGGCTATGAAACAAGGGTGAAAGGAGAAAGTCTGAAAGACACATTCGGTAAATGACACTGGCAAACCCCTGCCCTGTCCCATTCCTGAAGATACCCAAGGCTCCAGAGAACACCAACCCCAACTCGAAAAGGCAAAAGGAAAATGAGGTCCTAAGGGGAGAAGTAGATCTAAGGTTGCAGTGACAGGGGTTCATCTTGCACAGGGGCCTATGAAAGCAGCAGCCACAGTCCACTCCATAGCTCCAGCTTATAAAAGTGCAGCTTCTGATTTTCTGCTTTTGTGCCTTTGTTCATCCTCATCTCCTGCTCAGAATGCCCACCTTGCTTGTCTATCTGCTTAATCCTGTCCTTCTCTCAACAACTCAGAATCAGTCTTCTTCTGACCACTCCAGGCTGAAATGCTTTTTCCCTACCCTCAAGTTCCACAGAGAATATAGTATATACCATTCACTCATCACTCTTATTTACTCATTCATTTGTTCATTAATTTGTTTAACTATGATGTACCAGGTACTGCTTCATTTGACAATTACTGTTTTGTTATTATCTTTTTTTTTTTGACTGTGGCACCATGTGGCACGTGGGATCTTAGTTCCCCAACCAGGGATTGAACCCGAGCCCCTGCTTTGGGAGCACAGAGTCTTAACCACTGGGCCACCAGGGAAGTCCCTGTTTCCATCTTATTTTCTACAAGCAAACTGTAATATACTAATAACTAAAACGACTACAGTGAAACCACAAGATTATTGCAAGTTCTAAGGAAATAGTTTATAGACACGACAGAGGAGATAGGGAAAGCAGATAAAAGGAAAACCACAGTGTTAGAAGGAAAACGGTTTTATGTTTTGAATCTTGTCTAATTAGACTGTGAGATCCTATATTGCAGTCAATCTATATCCTAAAATAACACCTACGTTTTAGATGCATGACAATTTGCAGAGCTATTTTACAAAGATCCATTTTATGAAATAAAGTATGCAATTTTACAAAATGAATCTAATTTGTATCCTCTGTAGCATTTAGAATTATTAAGATGCCAACTGAAGCAGAGAATCAATTTATTGGAATTATATTAGGCAGGCACCCTACAGAATCAAGGGGCAGCTCTGACGCCAGGTCCTTAAAGAACAAGAACAGGAGCATCGGGCTTCCCTGGTGGTGCAGTGGTTGAGAGTCCGCCTGCCGATGCAGGGGACACGGGTTCATGCCCCGGTCCGGGAGGATCCCACATGCCGTGGAGCGGCTGGGCCCGTGAGCCATGGCCGCTGAGCCTGCGCGTCCGGAGCCCGTGCTCCGCAACGGGAGAGGCCACAACAGTGAGAGACCCGCGTACCGCAAAAGAAAGAAAAAAAAAAAGAACAGGAGCATCTTTGTGAGGCCATGTAACAAGTCAGCGAGCAACTGGCGGGGCTGCCACTAAAATGAATTTGCGCCAACCATTCTGAGTCCTCAGGTTGCAAAGTCCCAGGAGAGAGACTTATGGACTCAGCACGAAGAGCAGAGAGAACATGGTCTCTTGTCTGACCGTCCCATCGAACGGTATTCAGTTGGAAAGAAATTGTTCTCCAAATGTAAATTGGGACACAATTGCCAAGACAGCAAAAAACGATCAAGGGGAGAAAAGTGCCTTCCTGATGCCCCTAGTAAGAGTTAGCCCCTCCCTCATTTATGTATGCACAGTTCCTTGTTTGTTGTATCTTCTCCTATGCCTAATCACACTCTGATTGAATTGATGTTGCTTACATACCTTTTCCTTTCCTCCACTAGCTTACAAGCCGAGAAGGCAGTGGCTGCAGCAGCTGCATCACCCAGAAAATGCTGTTCTAGAGGCCCCCAGTGCTCTATTTCAAAATTAGTAAAAAAATATTCTGAGTGAACTTAAGTGAAAGTAAATGCCTTTTTCTCTATTCCATTATAGACAATTTTTATACATTTTTAATAGTTTTACCTTTCTAATGTGAAAAAAATACAAAATGAATATGGAAAGACATAAATCCTCCTTAGTTGCTTTCCTATCTTCTCTAAATCTGTAAAATGCCCACAGAACATCCCTCATTTTAGTAGGAAATCTTCTAAATTAAAATTAAAAAGGATATAATACGAATCTCATCTTCTTTGGAGCTGACTCGGCTGAGTCCCTTCAACAGTTTGGTCAACTAGCTCCCTACCTTGTATAACTTTTTTTTTTTTAAAATCCACTGTCTTTAAAAAAATATTTATTTATTTATTTATGACTGCATTGGGTCTTCGTTGCTGTGTACAGGCTTTCTCTATTTCTCTAGCTGTGGCAAGCAGGGGCTACTCTTCGTTGCGGTGCATGGGCTTCTCATTGCATTGGCTTCTCTTGTTGCGGAGCTTGGGTTCCAGGCACGTGGGCTCAGTAGTTGTGGCACACGGGCTCAATAGTTGTGGCTTGCAGTCTCTAGAGCGCAGGCTCAGTAGTTGTGGTGCACGGGCTGAGTTCCTCCACAGCATGTGGGATCTTCCCGGACCAGGGTTCGAACCCGTGTCCCCTGCACTGGCAGGCAGATTCATAACCACTGTGCCACCAGGGAGGCCCCCTGGTATAACTTTTGAATTAGGCTAGAAATAAAATGCTCAGTTCACTGGAGAATAACTCTACTAATAACTGGCTAGGAAGAAATTGCTCTCAGACTTTTCTAACTTGTACCTGGGAAGGTAATTTTAAAAAGCCATCATTGTAGAAAATACATTATTGAATCTGACAGAGGTTCTTTTACAAACATTATAAAATGCAACAGATTAATTTCATAGGGAGACCAGGAATAGGACTCAATCAAATACTGGAAAAAGCAAGGGCATATCCATACAATGAAATATTATTCAGTCATAAAAAATGCATAAAGTACTGATACATGCTACATACGACATGAACCTTGAAAAGACTATGCTAAGTGAAAGAAGCCAGACACAAAAGCCATATATTGTATAATTCGACTTATATGAAGTGTTCAGAAGAGGCAAATGCACAGAAAGGAGATGAGTGGTTGCCAGGGACTGGAGGGAGGAGGAAAGGGAGAGGCACTGCTAATGCATATGGGTTTCTTTCTGGAGTGATGAAAACATTCTGTCACCAGATACTGGTGACAGTTGCACAACTTCGTGAATATTCTAAAACCCACTGAATTGCATTTTGCAAGGGTGAATTTTATGTTATGTGAATTATTTCTCAAAAAAATTTTTTTTAAATGGGAGGGAGGAGGCTTAAGAGATTTGGCATGAAAAGAAATTGTTCTAAGGGCCTAAGAAAGGCACGGAATTTGGTTTTTATGTCTAAGCAAAGAGTGGACCAAAAAAGCATAGGAAAGAATACCCCATAATTACACCCTTAAGAGTCTAAACATTAAAAAAAAACTTTAAATTACATTGCTTATATTGTGAGACAAATCATCTTCGCCTTTTTTGGGAAGTATATGGTGACTCGCTCATTTTTTTTTTTAGGTACTCAAAACATCATCTACAACCTTTTTTAGTTTAGTCTATGCATTGTTACGACAGCCTAGCTGCAAATCAAGTAATTTTATTATGTTGCAGCACTTACACTCACTGGAGCTTTGTAAGAACTTTTTATTTGGAATAAAAGCTTATAGTTTGCAGACCTTGCCAGGAAACCACATCCTAACCATCTATACTTGTTCCAATGAAACTCAAAGACTTCCCTGGATTTTCTTTTCCTCATTCTCTGAATTTTAATCTGTGTTTTTAGCCTTTGAGTTAACTGAGAAGGCTTTTCGTTCTGTGAACTAAGCACATTCCTTCAAAACCACAGGCATCCACTTCTCATTGGATTTATGACAATCACAACATTGGCATGCAGGTATTAAAAAAATTCAATTTGCTTTTCCCATCACACCTCTGGTTACCTCAGGGAACCCCTCTTCAGTGGAAAAGGGGTAAAGATAATTTCTGTCACCTAAACCATGTCCAAGTACTCCACAGTATTCTGTAGTGATCTGTCCTCTCCTCTGTACATTTCTACAGCTCTAGCCATTGAATCATATTAAAAGTTTTGCTCTCCAGAAGAAGGTGGAGTTTCAAAGAAAAGTGGTTCCAACAGACAGCTTCCCTTCCCTTCTTCAGAATAGCCCCCTTAGGATACTCCTTTCTGCAGCCTGATGAGTTTATGAATTAAACTATTTTCAAGGATGGAATGGCCTGAGAGCATTCTAGACTTTAGGACTTCACCCTTTGCTTGACACACAACATGGGTTATTCTGAGTATTTAATAAATATTTAATGCAGCGGAGTCAGTACCTTTGTAAAAAAGAAAGAGCTAGAAAAGGTTTTAAAATTTGCTTTGTTTTCCTATCAGCACAATGTCATACATAAATGGGTGGATTATACCTCAAAGTAAAAGAGTAAGAAAAACTAAGAAGAAAAGAGGTAAAAGCTCTCACGTGGTTTGTGAGAAAGGGCAAAAATCCTTTTCTTGGAGTTGCCTCTTTTTAGCTGATGGTTGGGCAGACTTCTGCAGAAGATACGGTAACTGCAGGAGAGGAAAATGAAAATTGTAGTCTTTGCAACTAAAACATATCAATTTAGGTGCAAGTATAATAAAAGTGCATGGCCTCCCACTCTGATAGCCACATAATTAGCAATATTGCTAATGATAACATAGTTTACACTATAATCATTAAAACATTTATCTTATAAAAAGTTAATTGGGTTTAAAATGGCAACAACCTGATAGAAGCCAAGTTTCAGAATACATTAACGCAGATATTTGTATTCCCGATGCTCCTTTTTACTTTAGGTCCATTAAGGAAATAAAATTACAGTTCCTATATTTCCCCATTATTCTAAGTAGGATCTTACGGACTCGTGGCTACCAAACATAATTAAGTCATTTGAGTTCCTGAGCAGAGAGGACTGGAGCTATACGAACATAAAACAAAGAGCCATTAGTATTCAGTGATTGAATCACTAAATATATATACTTTATTGCCATAAAGTATATCGTTTTCTCATCTCCAAGTAGTACATACTATTTTGCAAAGCTGAGAAATAATGGGTTTCTTCTGCTTTTATAATTAAAACGTTGCTCTCGAAGTTTGTAAAGCTCACTGAAGTAACCACATTAATGGTGAAGCTGGGCTTCCTTGTTTTAAGGAAAGTATTTAGGTTTGAACATAACGGTCATGGTGGTTTTAAAACGAATATATTTAAACTAGAGGCAATGTAGTATGATACCATTTTTACCAAAATATTTCTACCATTAATGAAAGAAAGGAAAAGGGATGACAGTAACCTATTACTATGGAAACTGTGGAAGGGTAAGCTAAAGAGAGACTTAAACATATATTAAAAAAAAAAAGTAGGGCTTCCCTGGTGGCACAGTGGTTGAGAGTCCGCCTGCCGATGCAGGGGACACGAGTTCGTGCCCCGGTCCTGGAAGATCCCACATGCCGCGGAGCGGCTGGGCCCGTGAGCCATGGCCGCTGAGCCTGCGCGTCTGGAGCCTGTGCTCCACAATGGGAGAGGCCACAACAGTGAGAGGCCCGCGTACCGCAAAAAAAAAAAAAAAAAAAAAGTAGAGAAGAGTGCATACATTATAGCAGGAAGATTTTATACAGCAGCTGACAGATCTTCCTGAACATGAAGGCTATGAGAAACTACAAAGAAGTATTACGTGTTTTCTCCTGGAGATTAAAAACAACTCCACTTAGATATAATATTACCTAAAAAAGAGACCTGGCTTAGCTAGTATCTTGAGATTCCCATGCTTCTTTCACTGGTGTGGAGAAAAAAAGACAGAAAAAAGGGACTCTAGACCAAGCCTATAGGTAAAACACTCAGCTTGTCTACCTGAGCCCTATGGGGACCAGGCAGTTTTGAATAGCTGAGTTTTCTGGAGAGTTATATGTATATCATTCTAAGAATTAAAAATTTCGATAAAGGTACTACTAAAAATGTACTTAAATTCCCTGATCTTTTTTCTTCTTCCTTTAGACTTCAAAAAATTTTTTTAATATGAGTTATTCAAACTCAGTATAGAAATCAGGTAACATTTTCTGTTTCTTAAATACAGTATATGAGACAGAATCCAAGGCTACAAAATAATGAGATCCTCAGTCTACACAAGTATTTACTAAAGCCCAATACTATGCTAAACATTCTATATATGTGGTCTCATTTGGTCCCTACAAGCCAATGAGATAGGTGTTATTACTCCTATTTTAAAGATGAAGAAAACAAGGCTTTGGGAATTTATCAAGGACCCAAAAGAAGCCACAGAGCCTAAAATTCAAACCCTTTTGTCCAGTTCCAAAGACTGACCTCTTAACCTTCTCATAGGATTATATACTAAAGGGCCACATACTGCTATAAATGTTAAGGGCTCCCACACATGCATCCCTTACACACACTTAATGATTTTTCAAACTTTCCTTGGTATCAGGTTCTCACTTTTCAGTTTTCAAAGAAGTATGTTTTCTTCTTACGGTATCCCCACCACTTTTCTAGTTTGCTGCTTTATATTTACCTAAGCCTGGAAATATCAATAACAAAACAAGCTCATGGAATTTTGTGAAACACAAAGGAGACTTCCAATGGGTGAAGTATATGTAGAACTTTGTGATTATACATATTGATTATTTCCTACTCACAGCTCTGTTCTGAGAGATGAGATGTTACTATTCTGGCTTTGAGACATAAAAGCTATTACACTTGTCTAAACATGCATCAGCAAATCCTAAAAAATAAGCACACTCATAACCCAAAATGTTTTAACAAACATTTAGACAGTTACAGATGGAAAGGAACATCCCAGAGTCAAGAAACCTGGTCATATATGAGAGTAGAATAGTGACTGCATCTGCAGAAAATATGTTCATATACAAGTTACAAAAAAAATCAAATGTGCCATAAAACAAACAAGGCAGAGGAATGCATAAGGGTGTGGAGTGTCCAAACAAGAAAAGGAAGAGGCTCATTAGATGGTCTGTAAAAAAAACGTGAGTCCCAGATTCAAAAGGAAGTTAGGAGACTGCTCCCAACTCACTCTGGCCCAAAAAGGCAAAAAAGGCAGAACATCAGAAAGAATAATAAAGTACAGCCAAAGGAGACCAGGGGAGTTTGATACAAATAAAAAAAAGGCTAACATGTGCTTTGTTGTTTTGCTTGGGGTAGGAACAGTGGATACGGAGGAAGAAGAAAGGTTGCCCTAAGAAGACACAGGGATATTATTTCAGTCTTGGCTGGAGTCAGCCCTGCTTATCTCCCACCAAATGCGGACAAATAAGAAGCCTCACAGAGCTATTTTCATCATATAAGCTTGGCAGGCATGCTGCTTTTAAACCTGATGACATATGCTACTATTTCACGTAATATATAAAGTTTCCTTTTGTTTGTGAGGTTGTTAATATGAAAGCTTCATTAATCAAGTTATCACTATAATTAAAAATTATCTGATTATAGTTTGCTAATATCTGATATTATAGTTATTTTGCAACTGCAGAACATATATGTATGGGGTGACCCAGATGCCTGCAGGGGGATGATGGGTGGCAATATCAACTGTGCTTTTCTTCCACTGGCCTCTGTTTCCGGCTGGGCTCTACTTTAACAGAAAGAAGAAACATGATGTCACTTTGACCTGAAAATCTCTAACTCTTAGAAGGCAAAGTATGGATAGAGCTTAGAGTACAGTTTAGAGTCTGACGTTTCTGAAGACCTTCCTGAGTTGCTGCATGGGATGAGATTCTCAGAATAAGGTCTTGGCTAGATATTTAAGACTGAACCCCAGTCTCTACCCTTCCATACGACTTTCTCCTTAAGTCTGTTACTCCTTAAACCTCCTTGTGTCTCCTTAAGTTTCCCTGTGTCCCTGTACTCTATGAGGCTGACCTGACACATCAGCATCTGAATTTTTCAGGCTAACAGCTTACAGTTACCCACTAAAAAGCAAAACAAAACAAAAATCAAGTTTGTAAGGAAGAAGGGATATTTGCTTGGAATGTAGTAAACATGGCCTCTCTTTGCCCTCTTTATACTTTATTCGAACAGAATTATAAAAAGTGACTAAAATTTACATCCAGATAATTAAGAATTGATTACATTATGTCTGCATCCATTGTTTATAAATGTAAATGACAGTGTATCTCTTAGATGCTTTGGATAATAGGGAAAAAAAGTAGTCCTTAATAAAATGCAATATATTCACACAAATTTGAGTGCTATTTAAGCTTATTATCCATGGCAACTTAAACTTAAGCAACATGGTAAATACTTACTATATTCACAGGCAAAGAAAAATGCAAGAACTGCCTAAATATAGCATTAAAAAAATTAATATTCACTTCCAACTATTCTGTGGCTGTTAACATCATGGGGTGCTTTTAAAGGTCACAAACATTAAACTGTCTAGGAATATTCTGAATAGTAATAGCATTACATTGTGAACTTTACTGTCAAATTTAGGCCAATAAGGAGGAAAATAATAAAGTTAAGTAGTCAGAAAAGTATCAAAAAAAGTACAGTCATTTATATATACAGAGGATTTGAACAGTACAGATTCACTTCCAGTTGATTCAATCCTATTTACACATTTAAAATACAAAATACATCTTTTTTTTTTTTTTTTTGCGGTACGCAGGCCTCTCACTGTCGTGGCCGTGGCCTCTCCCATTGCGGAGCACAGGCTCCGGACGTGCAGGCTCAGCGGCCATGGCTCACGGGCCCAGCCGCTCCGCGGCATGTGGGATCTTCCCGGACCGGGGCATGAACCCATGTCCCCTGCATCGGCAGGCGGACTCCCAACCACTGTGCCACCAGGGAGGCCCCAAAATACATCTTAATTGTCAAGAAGCTGACCACATTTAGCACCAGGAAAGGAAATTTACTTAGCCTTTGATCATGACCTCAGTATCTTCATACAGGAAAAGAAATGTTATGAAATCTCTATGTATTTATCACTATCAATTAAAAAATTTATTTTGAAAAGTAACTGCCGCATATCATCAATTCACAAGTGATTCTAAGGGAAGGAAACAAGTTGGGACTACTTGATATTGCGCACAACTCTCCTACAGTGGTTTGTTTTCATTTCTTCCAAGGCTTGTTCCAGTTGCTGAACCAAATGAAGCAGGGTGGCTGGGTCTGTCTGCAGAACTTGGGTGTTGTGATCTCCGTTCTGATTAAGGTGCAGCTTTATAGTCACTGATGGTTTCATCTGTTGCCTGAGGCTTCTGCTTGCAAGCTTGATTTTAAATGGAATAAGAGCATAAGGACTATTTAATAATCACGCTAAACATATAATAATTACATTATACCATACATAAAAATCTAATTTCAGATGAATCACAGACTTCAAAAAGGAAAGTAAACTTTAAAACCTTTGGAAAGAGGGACTTCCCTGGTGGCGCAGTGGTTAAGAATCCGCCTGCCAATACAGGGAACACGGGTTCGAGCCCTGGTCCAGGAAGATCCCACATGCCGTGGAGCAACTAAGCCCGTGCAGCACAACTACTGAAGCCCGCACACCTAGAGCCCGTGCTCTGCAACAAGAGAAGCCCGTGCACCGCAATGAAGAGTAGCCCCCACTTGCCACAACTAGAGAAAGCCCACGTGCAGCAACAAAGACCCAAGGCAGCCAAAGCTAAATAAATAAAATAAGTTTATATTAAAAAAAAAAAACCTGTGGGAAAAAAAAAAAGAAACCAGAATGTATAGTCAGCATGGAAGGGTTTCTTAAACATGATATTAAAAAAAAAAACCATAAAGAAAAAAACTGATACATTGAACAATCATTAAAATTTCTTCGAAGGATACCTAAAAATGGTAGAAAAACAAGCCACAAACTGAGAAAAGATATTTTGTAACACATACAACCAAAAAAAAAAAAAAAAACTTAGTATCAAGAACGTATGAAGGGGCTTCCCTGGTGGCGCAGTGGTTGAGAGTCCACGTGCCGATGCAGGGGACACGGGTTTGTGCCCCGGTCCAGGAGGATCCCACATGCTGCGGAGCAGCTGGGCCCGCACGTCCACAGCCTGTGCTCCGCAACGGGAGAGGCCACACAGTGAGAGGCCCGCGTACCGCAAAAAAAAAAAGAATGTACGAAGAACTGCTCTGATTTAATACAAACCCCACAAAACCAAGAAAAAATTGTACAGAGACCTATCTAAGCACTCTGCAGAAGTAACACAAATAGATAAACATAGGAAATATGTTCAACTTTATTAGAAATCAGTAAAATGGCCAATAAAATCGTAATATACTGTTTATCTGACTTGCAAGAATTAGAAACCTGTCCATACGGAGCACTGTAAAGTGATGGTAATGAAAACCACTGCTGGTGAGAGTGATGACAGAAACATTTTGGAAAACGTATACATGACCAGCAACTCCACTCCCAGGTATTTACCTTAAACTCTTACACATATACACATATTCATAATAGTATTTGCTTCCAAGAGTCCGAAACTAGACAAATCTCAAATATTCTTTAACAACAGAAGGGATAAATTGAGAATATTCATACAGTGAAATGCTTACTAAATGACAGCAAAAAGAAGTGAACTACAGCAACATGAATTGTCATGAATAAATCTAAAAAGAAAACGTTCAATCAAAAAAGCAAGTTGCAGGGCTTCCCTGGTGGCACAGTGGTTAAGAATCCACCTGCCAATGCAGGGGACACGGATTCAAACCCTGGTCCGGGAAGATCCCACGTGCCGCGGAGCAACTAAGCCCATGAGCCACATCTGTTGAGCCCGCATGCCGCAACTACTGAAGCCCGCGTGCCTGGAGCCCATGCTCCACAACAAGAGAAGCCGCCTGAGCACCGCAACAAAGAGTAGACCCCACTCGCCGCAACTAGAGAAAGCCCGTGTGCAGCAACGACGACCCCAACACAGCCAACAATAAAAAAAGACCAAAAAAAAAAAAGCAAGTTGCAGAAGAATACATGAAAATCTAAAAACTATACAGTCTAGTGAAAAAATATACATTAAAAAAACTATAAAGAAAAGATTAACAGAAAATTCAGGAATTCAGGATAATAGTTACCCTTAGGGGGCTGGGAGGGGGTTGTAATTTGGGGAGGGTGAGTCAAAGGTACTGAATGACAGTACTACAGGATAAAGAACAGTAGCCCACAAAGTTTTTCTTTCCACAAAGTTCTTGATATGGACTTTTTTTTTTTGCGGTACGCGGGCCTCTCACTGCTGTGGCCTCTCCCGTTGCGGAGCACAGGCTCCAGACCCGCAGGCTCAGTGGCCATGGCTCACGGGCCCAGCCGCTCCGCAGCCTGTGGGATCTTCCCGGACCGGGGCACGAACCTGTGTCCCCTGCATCGGCAAGCGGACTCTCAACCACTGTGCCACCTGGGAAGCCCTGGACTTCTTTTTTTTAATGGGGATGAAATTCTGTCCTTCTCCCTATAAAAATAACAGCAGCAACTTTAAAAGGATCGGCCCTAAAGGTAACATGCTCCTGCACCGGTCTCAGATGCATTCAATTCACTGATGCTATTTATCAAGTGCTGGCAACTTATGAAGTATGGGAAATGCTTCTATTAGAAACTAACCTATGATGATTCATTTATTTCCCATCAGCAACTGCACAATAATTAGCTGGTAACTATCCATTTGCTACCAGTCTCCATGAGATGAGTCAGCTACTCAAAAATGAAAGGTTCTATATCCTGTTACTAGTTTCCTAGCCATTTATCTGGTCTTCATCTGACAAGACTTCTTTTCCTTCCTTCCTTGAGCTCAGTAAATCCATTAGTTCTCTGAGTAGCTTTTTCAGCCCTTAAATACACCTCACCACATGAGGCTTCCCTGGTGGCGCAGTGGTTGAGAGTCCGCCTGCTGATGCAGGGGACACGGGTTTGTACCCCGGTCTGGGAAGATCCCACATGCCACGGAGCGGCTAGGCCCGTGAGCCATGGCCGCTGAGCCTGTGCGTCCGGAGCCTGTGCTCCGCAATGGGAGAGGATACAACAGTGAGAGGCCCACATACCGCAAAAAAAAAAAAAAATACACCTCACCACATGCAATATTCATTCAATATACCCTCAACATTGAACTGTATTAGTCCTTGCAGTAACACAGCAATTCAAACTCATTTTACTGGGCAAATGAACTCTCTTGAGTCTAATTTTAGAAATTTCAATTGCCTAAGTTTCTAACTTCTAAAAATGTCTTAATAATGGAAAAACTCAAAGCAAATCAATAAAGCTGAAAAAAGAACCTCTAAGGGCTACTGGAACCCAAAAGTCAGAAGCTATCTCCACATAAGAAAGGGATACAAGATAAACTAGTGCTGAAGTTCATGAACACGACCATTCCCAAATCTCCTCCACCTGGTTATTATGAGAGGATGTAAACATAAAGGCATAACCACCGTGATCTCTTCCTCCCCGTGAGCCCCACAGGAGTTGCTGCTTCTAAGGTCTCCAAGAGCATAAACTGTGTCAAGTTCTTTGCTGTAGCCACACCACTTGGCACATGATAGGTGTACAAGAAATATTTAATAAATAACACAGTTAAGAAGCTGCTGACCACCTCTCCTTACTTATATTCAGTGCTGAATTAAACCAATGTGAACACATTAAAAATATAAGAACATGAACTATTTGGGAAATGGTCTAAAAATGAACATTAAAAAATGAAAGTTTCAAACCAGAGTTTGGTTAAGATGGTAAAGAACACAAGAAGCCTCAGGACATAAACCTAAAATAAATCTTATATTCTATGTCAGGTTTAAAAAAAAAATAATCATACCTGTACATCTAGTCGCCATTCAAGGCTGTGGTAACTGGGAAGGTCTGGTGCCAGTTCACTCAAGATAGTTCTGATCTCTTTTCTGTTGTCCAGATAAAGCTGAAGCAACAATTTGTTCAATTCCTCAGAGAATCCAAGAACAAAAACCGAGTCTTGGAAATCCAGTTCAGAAATCTAAAAGTGAATCCAGTTTAACAGAACATCAAAATTTATTTTTGTCTAGGAAAGGCTGAAATACTGGATATATGCAAAAGAATATGAAATCCCTTAATTCTTTCTGTCTAGTAAAAGAAATAACACTCCTTAGTAAAAGGCAACCCTTGCCCACTATTCCAAATTCCGAGTTTCTGATACATAAAAATAAGCAACAAAAACAAAAATAAACTAGTGGGACTATTTCAAATTAAAAAGCTTCTGGGGGCTTCCCTGATGGCACAGTGGATAAGAATCTGCCTGCCAATGCAGGGGACATGGGTTCGATCCCTGGTCCGGGAAGATCCCATAAGCTGCAGAGCAACCAAGCCCGTGTGCCACAACTACTGAGCCTGCGCTCTAGAGCCCACGAGTCACAACTACGGAAGCCTGCGTGCCTAGAGCCTGTGCTCCGCAACAAGAGAAGCCACCGCAGTGAGAAGCCCGTGCACCGCAATGAAGAGTAGCCCCCACTCACCGCAACTAGAGAAAGCCCGCGCGCAGCAATGAAGGCCCAACGCAGCCAAAAATAAATAAATAAATTTATAATAAAAAATAAAAAAAATAAAAAGCTTCTGCAGGGCAAAGGAAAGCATCAACAAAATAAAAAGGCAACCTATTGAATGAGAGAAAATATTTTCAGATCATATATCTGATAAAGGGTTCATATCCAAAAAATATAAAGAACTCATATAATTCAATAGCCAAAAAACCAAACAATTCGATTAAAAAATGGGCAGAAGGGGCCTCCCTGGCGGCGCAGTGGTTGAGAGTCCGCCTGCCGATGCAGGGGACACGGGTTCGTGACCTGGTCTGGGAAGATCCCACATGCCGTGGAGCGGCTGGGCCCGTGAGCCAAGGCCGCTGAGCCTGCGCGTCCGGAGCCTGTGCTCCGCAACAGAAGAGGTCACAACAGTGAGAGGCCCGCATACCATAAAAAAAAAAAAAAAAGGGCAGAAGATCTGAATACACATTTTCCAAAGAACACATACAGATGGCCAACAGGTACATGAAAAGATGCTCAACATCATTAATCATCAGGGAAATGCAAATCAAAATCACAATGAGATATCACCTCATACCTGTTGGAATGGCTCTTATCAGAAAGACAAGAGATAACAAGTGTTGGCGAGGATTCGGAGAAAAGGGAACCCTCCCTGCACTGCTGGTGGGAATGTAAATTGGTGCAGCCACCATGGAGAACAGTATGGAGGGTCCTCAAAAAATTAAAAATCGAACTGCCACATGATCCAGCAATTCTACTTCTGGGTATTTATCCAAAGAAAACAAAAACACTAACTTGAACAGATACACGTGCCGCCATGTTCACTGCATCACTATTCACAATAGCTAAGATAAGGAAACAAACTCATTGTCCATCAGTGGATGAATGGATAAAGAAATTGTAGCATATATACATAATGGAATATTATCCACCATAAGAAAAAATGAAAGAATAAAATCTTGCCAGTTGCAACTACATGGATGGAACTCAAGGGCATTATGCTAAGTGAATTAAGTCAGACAGAGAAAGGAATACTGTATGATCTCTCTTACATGTCAAATCTTAAGAAACAAAAACAAAAAACCCACCAAGGTCATAGATACAGAGAACAGACTGGTGGTTGCCAGAGGCAGGGAGTAGGAGGTGGGATGGGAGAAATAGGTGAATGGTGTCAAAAGACTTTTTTTTAAAAAAAAGGCTTAGTGAGAGAATGAGGGCTCCTGGTTTGGGTAAGTCCTAGTGGGATACTCAGATGCTGACTGGACACAAAGAAATCATATATTTGGCCAGGAAAGGGAGCTGGGAGAGAAGGGCATGGAGTCACAGTTTTGCTGTCCAATGTTCAGCATTACTGGGGACCAATCCTAATACTGGCACTGACCCTCAATAGGATAAAAGGAAGCTGCCAACAGCAGCCTTGCTTTTACTCCCTTATTGGATGATTGAAGTGAGGAGGGGATAGAAAGGTAGAGAAAAGGTAGAGAAAGCACAGTCTTTCTCTTTGCTCCTCTTCCTTTCGTTGTATTCACCTCAGCCACTTTAACACTCTACTTTCCTTGCTCTTTTCCAATTTCTGCATGCCACCCTTTCTTTCTCAGGTTTGTTAATGTCATTAGACTTGTTTCTGTTTATAATAGCATAGGTTTGTGTATTTTATCCCTTCAACAAATATTTTCTGAGATCCTACTGTGGGATAGGTCTTGTGCTACGAAGACAGAGCTGAACAAAACAAACAGGCTCATTGCCTTTGTGGAGGAGATTATAGTCCTTGGGGCCGGGCAGGTTGGGTTAGCTGACCAATCACACCAGGTGGTCTGTCAGAAGATTCAGTTTGACTACACAGAAGAGCAAGAGGCTAGGGATCTATTCTCAGGAGGAGAGCAGCCAGGAAAGCTCTGGATAGGGCCAGAAAGGATTGCTTAGGGCAGCAAAAATGAGTTCCCCGTATCAATTAATGGAACATGGATTTATGGGACAGGGCATTTGCTGTGGACCACCTCTAAGTGTAATATTTTAGGAAGTCTGACAAAAGGGATCTATAAAATAAATTTTTTATGTAGTTGCTCATAACCACTCAAATAATCTGTTAGGGTGAAAACAACTCAAGTAAGCCACACTGCATCTTTTATCACTTCCAGCATTAGGATTCACTATCAAAATGTTGAGCCTCTAGTGTAGTTTCCCAAATTCGCCTGATCTTAAGAATCACTTGAAGCACCTTGGGAAAAGATTAATTCTCAAGCCCCTCCTCTGGAAAGCCTGATTCAATAGGTTTGAGGTAGGAACCGGGAATCTGGTTAACAAGGGTCACGCGTGATTCTTACAGAAAGGTAAATCTGAGACACAGTAGAATGGATAATATGTAAATTAAGCCCCATGCAGCCACTTGTAATTTTTCAAATATTTTTCTCTATTATGAGCATGAAGAAACAAATACTGGTACAAGATCCCTCAGCTAGTATTAAGGAAGGGGAAACCAACACTTAATAAAAAAATGGAAAAAATGTTTTCAATTCTCCAATAAGCTATATACTGCTAATATGCAAAAAATTAAATCATTTCATTCTCCCTCCTCTTGGGATACATACTATAGTATATGGTTTAATAACATGCAGAATTAGAGGCAATTCTAATTTATACTGACAAGAGGTGTTCATGCCAGCAGATCACATTATAGTCAGATTGCTTAGGCATGGCTTCACTAAATCCATTATAAACCAGTAACAACATTACTGAAATGAGCAGATCCTGCCAGGACTGATGTAGAGTATACTGAATCTCCTTAAGGTCCTGCTAATACAAAACAGTCCACAAAAGCCCTTACCATGAGCTTTGAACTTTCAGTGAGGAGGTGTATTAATCCTTCCACACCATGTTGGACAGTGTCACTACTCACGCTGAGTTTTCCTGAAAAAAGAGGAAAAATGAGCAAATAAATTATGTGGTATTTATTCTTTTATTCAAACTCTAAAGGGTAAATGTTATCTATTATTCCATGTTTTCAAACACTGCAATTATTACAAAAAAAATAATTACTTGATAATAGCCTCCTGTTCATTCTCCACTCCCAGCCAAATGCTTTCAGTATTTCCCACCATGTAACCTTTACAAAAACAGACCCGTGGAGACAATACCAGGCGCACAGTCCTTCTCTTGAGTGCGCCGCTACTTCAAGCCTGGCAGAAGGGACAATAATAGAAACAGTCCCTCCTCCACCGGGGTAAAAATCCTTCAGCAAAAGTAGATGTCTGAACAACTAATAATAACCAAACACTTGTATATTTATGGTTCACCCAGCTATTCCACACACTTGGATGCAGGTAAGCATCACAGTATTCTGGCAGATGGTACTATGTCCATTAACACGTCAGGAAATCGACTTAATACAAGCTTTTAAAAACTCACAATACT
This sequence comes from Phocoena sinus, assembly GCF_008692025.1. Lineage (NCBI taxonomy): Eukaryota > Metazoa > Chordata > Mammalia > Artiodactyla > Phocoenidae > Phocoena > Phocoena sinus. The sequence continues at coordinate 29,649,669 of NC_045766.1, forward strand.
TAGGGGACGGGCAGGATTTGCGCCCTGACTGAAGAGTCCTTCTGCTTTTATTCTGCCACAATGGGAATAAGACCTTTAGAGTCCCAATAACCCCTTCCCCTCCAGGGGGACAGAGAACGCACTTCTCCGCGCAGTTTTCAGCGCTGTGCCTCCCCCCTGCTTACTCGCAGCGCCTTCGTAGATCTTGGGGTTAGAGCCACGCCTCAGGAACTCCACCGCAATTCGCCCAAACTCAGCGACCACTGCAACGGAAGCCAGGAGACCCTTAGCACCGGGCGCTCCCACCGATCCCCTCCCAGACCGCAGAGCACCACCCTCCGCCGCCGGGCCCCCTGACCCGCGCTGTCCACTTGCGGCAGGAAGGCCAGGTGCTCCTTGTGCTCCTCCGACAGGTCCAGCAGCATCTTCTCTGGCTAGCCGATTTCAACCCGCAGCGCTAACCCCGTCCTCGCCACTTCCGGGCCCTGAGTCCAAGCGTAAAAAGGCTCCGGCGTCTCAGCGTCTCGAGCTTTCCGTTCCGGCTTCCGGCTTACCGCCGTCCTACACTCAAATGCCTTCCGCGGCGCAGACTGGGATGAGAAGATTCTTCCGTTCGCCAGTCAGTTGTAGCCTGCCGGGTGTAGAATGCTATTCTCTGAGGAAGATGAAAAGAAGTTTAAAATTCGACACGGCCCCCCCCCCGTGGAGCTTACATTAATAATATCAATAGCTAACATTTATTAAGCACTATGTCAGGAACTGTTCATACAGTTAACTTATTTAGAGTTCCCAAGAACCTTATGAGGTAGGTACCATTATTGTTCCCATTAGAGACAATGAAACTGAGAGACAGGTCAAGCAGTTGAAAGTAACTTTTATAGAGGTATTAGTTTGTACAGAGCTGTTGTATACGTTATCTTACTTGATTTATCTTATTTAATATGCTCAATAGCCATGACATAGTTTGTACGGTGCGGGCCATCGTTTGTACAGATGAAGAACCCAAGCTCCAAAGACTATGTCATAAGCCAGTGACAGAGCTGGAAGGAGAAGGTCAGAGCCCTTGATCACCTGCTCCAAAACCCATCATTCTGCACAGGAGGCTGAAAGCTGAAGGTTGGTAACAAGTTCTGTGAGTGATTATAAATTAGGATAAAGACAATGAGGACGAGGAAGACGACGACTACGCTTGTCTTTATTTTTATGTGTTGGGGGCAGTGTGAGAATTTGGTTCCTTTACCAACTCACTCTTCTCACCTGTTGTGGTGCAAATATAAGAGACTACAGAATGGCTAATTGACGGTCTTCAAATCTCACTGTCTTGGTGGGGGAAAGCATGGGGGAAAAGAGAGAGAGAGACAGAGAGAGACTTCACATCTACGGTTGTTTTATCTAGGGATATAGATAGAAAGCTGTCTGTCTATACGTCAAGCTCTCTATACTCCATGTCTCCTGGGCAGAAGCGAAAACTGGAAGAGTTTTTCAGTCGTGCTCTCTGTGTCTACCTCATCCCTTGCATCTGACTGAAACTGAAATTGTTTCCCATACTGGGGCACAGAAAGGCAGGTTTTTAAACTTGTTAGTTAGGTCTTGAAGCAGCATTTGCAGAGAGAGCCCAATTCTTACTTAGACTATGTTGCAGATCAGCAAAAATGGCATTTTCTGAACAAGGTTTTATACATACATTATTGAGAAAATGTCCATTATATATAGGGAATAAGGAATGCCGAAATGAATTTACAAATAGGTGTAATATTATGCCAATATAAAATAGCATTTCTTCCCTGTGATCTCAGGGACTGAAGTGGGCGTGAAGGTGGGGGCGGGGCAGGGGTGAAGGTAGGAAATAAGGATTAACAGAATGGGGTGGTCAAGGAAGGTGGTCAAAAAGTCAAGTTATAGCTGGGGGAACCAGCCTGGGAGTTAAAACTTCCTACGATGAGGTACAGAGTGACTTTCTGTTACCAAATGTTATGTAGTTGTTTAGAGGTAATTACCTGAGTGAAAAGTCAAAAGTCTAGGTTCCAGATCTGGCTCTGACTCTCACTACCTGTAGGGCCTCCAATAAGTTATTCTTATATGTTATAAATTTAACCTCTTCATTTGTAAAATGGGTATTTTAATGATGACTGTCCTTCTGTGTCATGCAGGGCTGCTACGATGCTCGGATGAGTTAATAAATTCATATTAAGAAATTGATTTTGATGATCAACTTATACACTAAATTAGCAGTAACAGATGATTTGTTAACTGAAACATTTATATTTTATAGGAGCAGATTTTGTGTACATAGGTCATTGGGAATTCCATGAGCATGATCACGCTAAAATCCATTCATTTAATAGAACAAATATTTGTAGAGCAATGACTCAAAGCTCAAGCATATGCTATGCCTTGGCAACTTAGAGATGAATAAAATACTGTCCTTGCCTTCTAGGAGATGATAATAAAGTAAAGGAGACAGTCAAGTAATCTGAATACAGTGTGATGAGTGGTAATACCCGAGGAAGGAACAAAATGACCTGGAGCAAAGAGAAGGTGACACTTAACTTTGATTTAAATAAGATTCAGGTTTAGAATAAATGTCCCATGGTATCCTGTCTATGCTAATAATAATGCTTTACAACTGTATAATATTATAAGAAAATGAGATCTTAATGTCACTGCATGCTATCTTACTAGGGCTAAAGTGAAGAAAGGATAAATACTCTGTAATTTTTCAGTTGATTCTGGCAAGGAACAAGGCTTCATATCAATTGTCCTCTCACATTTTCTCCTTATCATCCTCCACCTCCTTTTTTTCCTCTCATATTTCCCCATATTTCTTTCTTCTTCATAGAAACTCCTGCCCCAGAATCTTTGCACCAGGCACCTCCTTGGTTATGTTTTCAATGATACATAAAATAGTATCCTCTCTTGCAAGGAATCTCAGTTCAATTCAGCACACTGTCAAGAGGAAGGAAGCATGGTGACACCCATCACTCACATGAATTGCCCTCTCATGAGTCTGAGGCTGCCGTCAAATGCGTGAATTAGCTCCTGAATTTTTTTTCATTATTTTAGTTAACTTTTTCAACTGGATGATAAAATGCATACAGAAAAGGATACAGAGTCTTAAAAAATACTTCTTGTTGAATTTTCTCAAATTGAACACATCTGTTAACCCAGATCAAGAAATAGAATGTGGGCTTCCCTGGTGGCGCAGTGGTTGAGAGTCTGCCTGCCGATGCAGGGGACACGGGTTCGTGCCCGGGTCCGGGAAGATCCCACATGCCGCGGAGCGGCTGGGCCCGAGAGCCATGGCCGCTGAGCCTGCGCGTCCGGAGCCTGTGCTCCACAACGGGAGAGGCCACGACAGTGAGAGGCCCGCGTACCGCAAAAAAAAAAAAAAAAAAGAAGTAGAATGTTACCAGTACCCCAGAACCTTTGCTGTGCCCTCTTCCACTCACTGTCCCCTCTTGCTGTCTCTACAATGAACTAATACCTATATACATGCTGCCTTACAACATCTCTTTGGTATCATCTTTGTATTTTCTTTTGTATTAACCTTCTATGTGCCCCAACACCATAATATCAAACTAGAAACCTAAAGTTATTTTTTTAAATGAGATTTAGATTTTAGGTGCTTCTGACTATTGTAACAGAATCTATCTTAAAAATCTTCCTAGCAAATAGCATCAAAAATATGCAATATTTAAGAAAACAATAAGTGATTTGTAAGACCTCTACACTAAAAACTAAAAATCATTGATGAGAGAAATCATGGAAGACTTAAATGGGGACATATACTATGGATAGAGAAATATATCGTGGGCTGTAATATTCACTATTATTAAGATGTCAGTTGTGACCAATCAGAATCCTAACAGGCTTCTTTATAGAGACCGACAAGTTTATTTTCAAAATCTACTTGGAAGTTCAAAGGACTGAGAATAGCCAAAACAAAGTAGGAAAAAGGACAAAGTTATTCATACTACCTGATTTCAAGGCCCACAGTAAAGCTATAGTAATTAAGACAGTGTGGTTTTAGTATAAGGAAAAATAAATAGGCCAATGGAATGGAATAGAGAGTCTGGAAGTAGATCCATACATATATTGTAAATTGATTTTTGACAAAAGTACCAAGGTATTCAATGAGGGGAAAGAACTTTCAACAACTTATACTAGAACAATTTGATAAACTTATGGAAAAGAATTGACTCTCACCTCACATCACACACACAAAAATAATTAAGGATGGATTATAGACCTAACATAGGAGCTAAAACTGTGAAACATCTAGAAGAAAACAAGAATATCTTCATGAATTTGGGGTAGGCAGAGATTTCTTAGAGAGGAAGCAGAAAACATGAACCATAAAAGAAAAAAATGATAAATTGTACTTCATTAGAGTTAAAAACTTTCATTATCAAAAGACACCATTAATAAAATGAAAAAGAGAGCCACAGATTGGGAAAATATATTTGCAATACATGTATCTGGCAAAGAACTTGCGGGACTTCCCCAGTGGTGCAGTGGTTAAGAATCCGCCTGCCAATACAGGGGACACTGGTTTGATCCCTGGTCCAGGAAGATCCCACATGCTGCGGAGCAACTAAGCCCGTGCGCCACAACTACTGAGCCTGCACTCTAGAATCCAACTACTGAGCCCAAGTGCAGCCAAAAATAAACCAACTTGTATCATGAGTATATTGGAATCTCTGATAAACCAATAATTAAAAGGTAAACAACACAATTTTTAAAAATTTATTTATTTTTGGCTGCGTTGGGTCTTCCTTGCTGCGCACGGCTTTCTCTAGTTGGGGTGAGCGGGGACCACTCTTCGTTTTGTTGCATGGGCTTCTCATTGCGGTGGCTTCTCTTGTTGCAGAGCACAGGCTCTAGGCGCGTGGGCTTCAGTAGTTGTGGCACGAGGGCTTAGTTGCTCCACGGCCTATGGAATCTTCCCGGACCAGGGCTTGAACCGGTGTCCCCTGCATTGGCAGGCGGATTCTTAGCCACTGCACCATCAGGAAAGCACCACAATTTTTTAAACGGACAAAAAACTTGAGTTGACACTTCACAAAAGAAAATGTACAAATGGCCAATAAGCACACAAAAAACATTCAGTATTATTAGTTATTAAGGAAATGCAAATTAAAACCACGAAATGTCATTTCAAACCCACTAGAATAACTAAAAATCAAAAGTACTAATAACACCACATTTTGGTGGATCTGTGAAGCAGCCAGAATACTTGTATATTGTTAGTGGAAGTGTAAAACAGTAATACCACTTTGGAGAACTGTTAGGTAGTTTCTTATAATGTTAAATGTACATTTACTCTATTACCTAACAATTCCACACCTAGTTGCTTGCCCAAAAGAAAGGAAAGCATATGACCAGAAAAAGACCTTTACAGTAATGTTTAAAGCAGCTTTATTCACAATATCACAAAACTGAAGCAACCCAAAGGTACACACATTTGAATAAATTATGGTGTGCCTACACAATGGAATACTACTCAATAGTAAAAAAAGATCTACGGAAGACGTGTATGGAGGAAGTACAGATATTGGAGTTATTAGACCTGTACTCTAAAATAACTATGAATAATATGTCCAAAACATTAGATGACAGATAAAGTATTTATTTAATCAGAGAAGTAGAAACTGTCAAGAAATTAACAAATTAGAAAGCAAATATACAACATAAAGAATAAACAAAAGATTCATTGTAGAAAACTAGTAAAATTGACAAAATCATTACAAGACTGACTATTCATGACAAAAATAAAATAGAGAGGGCAAAAGATACAAATATCGGGAATGAAAAAAGGGATATCACTACATAGAGAAAAAGGAAAACAATGTACTACTAATACATACAACAATGTAAATGAGTCTCAAAAGATTAAGTTGAGCAAAATAACCCAGACATAAAAGTAAACAACTATATGATTCCTTTAATTGGGAAATGTTATGCATGGAGGTAGAAATCAGAATAGCAGGAATTCTTGGTGGCGCAGTGGTTATGAATCCGCCTGCCAATACAGGGGACATGGGTTCGAACCCTGGTCCAGGAAGATCCCACATGCTGCAGAGCAACTAAGCCCATGCACCGCAAGTACTGAGCCTGTGCTCTAGAGACCGTGAGCCACAACTACTGAGCTCACGTGCCACAACTACTGAAGACCGTGCGCCTAGAGCCTGTGCTCCACAACAAGAGAAGGCACTGCGATGAGAAGCCTGTGCACCACAACGAAGAGTAGCCCCTGCTCGCCGCAACTAGGGAAAGGCCATGCGCAGCAACGAAGACCCAATGCAGCCCAAAATAAATAAATAAGATAAATAAATTTATTAAAAAAAAGAAATCAGAATAGCAGGTGTCTATATGGATTAAGATATTTTTAGATAGGAGCCTGAAGGAACTTTCTGGGGTAATAGAAGTGTTCACATCTTGATTGCTGTTAGTTACACAGATATATATATTAGTTAAAGCCATTGATTTAAGATCTTTGCAATTTACTGTATGAAAACTCTACCTCAACTTTTAAAAATAAATTTATTTATTTTTTAATTTATTTTTATTTTTGGCTGCATTGTGTCTTTGTTGCTGTGCATAGTCTTTTTGTAGTTGTGGCATGCAGGCTTCTTGTTGCGGTGGCTTCTTTTATTGTGGGAGCACAGGCTCTAGGCACACAGGCTTCAATAGTTGCAGCACATGGGCTCAGTAGTTGTGGCTCATGGGCTCTAGAGCACAGGCTCAGCGGCCATGGCGCACGGGCTTAGTTGCTCTGCAGCATGTGGGATCTTCCCAGACCAGGGCTCGAACCCGTGACCCCTGCATTGGCAGGTGGATTCTTAACCACTGTGCCACCAGGGAAGCCCTCTACCTCAATTTTTAAAAATTAATAGCAAGCAGTGTTTTAGCAGAAATTCAAAAGATGTCTGAGACCAGTATTAGACTTAGATGGTATTTATAACTCTCATAGGGACTTGCCCTATATAGAATTTTTTAAGTTAATTTTTTACTATGTACTACATTCATATGGTTTAAGAAACAAAAAGTATTTTTAAAAATCCCAGGAAAGCAAAAATAAGAGAAAGTAAACATTCTTGCTCATGTCCTTGTTTCCCACCTTCCCAGTTGCCCTACCCTGTTGGCAACTACTCTTCTTAGTTTCTTATGAATTCTTCCTCAGACTCTTTATGCAAAAACAGATGCCCTAAATTTTCACTTTGCGTGATGGAGTCCAAGGACACATGATGTTAAACATTAAATAACCTGTTGATAGTCATGTAGCATCAGAACTGTTATTAGAAATTCCAACATTAAAACTGTTATTAGAAATGTTAGCATTAGAACTAGAAGTTCTATTTGACCAGGTCTTCACCCAAACTGGGATTGTCATGACTTTTCAAAGCAAAATTTCTGGAGGATTTTCACACGCTGTCAGGCCTCCTTGGGTAGTCAGGTTAGAAATGCTCTTTTTTGCTAGGACTCTTGCTATTCCTAACTGCTGAAGCCATCGTTTCTCTTTAAAGGCACTGTAAGAAAACAGAACATAATTTATAAGGAGGTCCATTCTTGTCCCCATTTATAGCTAAAATGATGGAACTCTTTAGGTTGATTTTGTAGCTGTGGCTAATTTATCTTGTCATATGAGGAGGTAAAATAGGAAAGAGGAATCTTTCTAAATCCAGTTCCTTGTGAAGCAGTGGGAATGATATTTTCCCAAGGCAATACCAGAAGCTTAGCACCCACAGCTAGAAATAGAAAGCCACTCAATGTCATAGAATTCTCTGGGTTGAAACTTTTTTTTTTTGGCTGTGCTGCACAGCTTGTGAGATCTTAGTTCCCCGACCAGGGATTGAACCCTGGCCACAGTAGTGAAAGCCCAGAATCCTAACCACTAGGCCATCAGGAAACTCCCAAACCTTTTTCTAACTATTCCCCAGGCATCCCTATACATACTGACCTATTCCCCCTCTCCTTCTTTCCCACCACAAATACATTTTTTCATTGGTAAGATATTAGGTATTTTGATAGCCTTTAACTGAAATGCAATGCAACAACGTTTTGTGATAGTTATTCTCTGGCTGTATGCTAACAAAAACATAAATTTGAATATGATTGCTCCTACTTTGTAGGATGCGAATGTGATTTACTACAGAGGGGTTTTACATTTCCTTGAATGTTGGGGTCCTCTGAGGTCTTATCCTTTGTCCTCCTCTCTCTCTGCACCCTCACTGGGAGGCTTTATTTACTAATTGCTTCAACTCCCATATTCATGACTCCCAAATCACAACCTTTCCAAAAAGATGCATATCTCCAATTATCAAATAAAATCATTTGATAATTGGACATCCCCCACACTACCAATTTACATATCTTTTATCTTCTTCCTAAACTTGTCCCTTTCAGTATCCTTGTTCTAACACAGTGATGTTACTCTTCTCACCATCTCCAAAGCCAGAAACAAAACTCATTCCTCCTCTGTCCACCACTAAGCCCAATTAGCGATAACATTTTGTACATTATTCCTCAGAAATATCTGTCATATTTGGCCTTTCCCCTCTTCCCTAATTACTGCTGTTCCAGTCCAGGTCTTTATTGCCTCTTGTTTCTCTTATTGCAGAGTCTCCTAACCCTATTGTAGTCCTTCCACACCCTTAGTATTACTTATTTCCAGTGACTCTTCTACACATCTCCACCATATTTGTCTTCAAAAATAAACAAAAACTGATTATGTGATTTGTTTGATAAAAAAGAACTTCTGTGATCTTCCTACCTACTTCCTCCCCCATGGAAAAATATAAGAAGCAAACTGTCCATTTGGACCCACAAAATGCCTCTCAATGTAGGTATAATTTACCTTGCCAGTCTCATCTCCAGCCACTTCCTCCCTATCCCCTAAAATGCCTTTTGCAAATCCACTTACTTTCCTGAAAACTAAATTTCTTTCTTACCCTTTCACAAAACAGTGTCTTAGACCATGTAGCCACCTTTACCTGGCTCCTTTTTCTGACCACCACCCCTTTCGTGTGGAAAGTCTCATAGATTTAAAGGGCTTTCTTTCACTCAATCTATTAAGAGCAACCTTGCGTAAAAGTACCTTAGTGTTTCAGACATTTGAACTAGATCCAAGTCTGGCTGATTCATCTTTAATCTTCTGGATTAACTCCTTGCTTTACCTCAATGACTGTGTCTCCTTGGGCCCTCTAAATGGGGTTAACTCATCAACGCTGTCCATATATTCAAGTCCTATGCCATAAGGAAATCACTCAGACACCTTTAGCCTTTCTCCGTATCCCACCCGAATTGATTTAAAGTCCTCTCTCTCCCTTTCTGTCGCATATCTAGCTCCTCCCTAAGCTTACTGCTTGTCTTGATTCTCTCCCTGGCATTTGAACTCTGGCTTTTCTGTGTTTATTCAAAAACTGTTTATTGAGCACTTACTATATGTTGTTAAAAAACAAAATTCAACTGAGTAAATTTCAAGATATAATTTGCTTTATTCAACTATTTGTGAGTCAGGCAGCATCCCATGCAGAAAGGAGCTCCAAAGAGCTGAATAATTTGGGAGACTTTTATAGGTAGAAGGGGTCAGGGACAAGGAAAGAGCCATTACCTCATCTTTTTTTGGGGGATCGCAGGGTTTTATCAGATAGGTTACCTTACTACTGCTGACCAGGAAATTCCAGATTGACTATTTTAAGACTAGGAGAGAGGTTGACATTGCAATTAGGTTAGATATTAAATCTTGGTTTGCTGATGTGGGGCTTAGCACAAGGGACTCCATTTTGGGCCTATTGTCTCTTTTTTTAAACAATACAAAGCACTGTTCTATGTGCTGAAGAAACAAAGAGTGAACAAAACACACAAGGTCCCTGCCTTCATGGAACTTAGATTCTAGTGGGGAGGCATATACACAAATAGAAGGCTAATATAATACTGTAATGGCTCTGTGAATAAAAACAAGACAGGGTTGGCAGGAGGGGATACAGGCCGGTACCTCCCAGGTCAGTTTTTTCTCTAAGAGCCTCTGCCTCTTTGCCAGCCCAGACCCCCCTGAGTGTGTGAAAGTGGCCTAACTTAGGCATTTTGTCCTTGAGTCATCATTTTCTGGGTTCCTGGAACTTACCCAGGAAAGCCAAATGTGGTTACATCAGTCTGGCATGCAAAGACAACAAGCATACTCATCAACAGGGTTGCCTTGCTACAGCATCATTTTGCTTCCATCAGCTGGGCTCTCGCTTGGACTCTGTGAACATTAGGCCCTGCTGCAAATATGTCTGTAAGCTCCTGGGAAGACCTGGGATTTCCTATAGCTGCCCATATCTCTCTAAAGAGCACTATGGACAGTGCTGCTTCAGCAGTGGCTGGGAGTCTCTGTGAGCCCAGAACCTCACCCGTGCTTTGATTATCTCCAAAGACAAGAGTCCTTCCATCCACCCTGCCCCTCATTCCTTATCGTATGCAATCTACCACCACATCCTATCAATTTCTTTCTTATATTTGTCTCCAACCCATTTACTTCTCTCCATGACTCCTATAGTGCAGTCTCCCACCATCTCTGCCCTGGACTCCTATCTGGACTTCCAGAATCCATTCTTGTTCTCCTACACTGAAGCCAAAGTGGTCTTAAAAAATCCAAAGCTGATCAGGTCAAACCATTCGATGCTCTCTCCTTGTTTTTAGGGTAAAATAGCCCAGGTCTTCTTATGGAGCCCTGCCTACCTCTCCATGTTTGTCTTGTACCTCTCTTCTCTCCCTTTGCTCTAGCATATCTTCCCATTTCATAACTTCCCCATAAGCTCGAGCCACAAGGCCTTTGCACAAGCTCTTTCCTCTACCTGGAGCACTGCATTCTTCCTTCCCATCCTTCAGATCTCAGCTCAGACATTTTCTTAGGGAGGTCAAGGTCTATGTCAGACTTCCATAGAACCTCTCTCTCCAAGTTCCTCTCCTTCATAGCACTTTCCCCAGTTAGCCTGGGTGATAATGCCCATCACACCAACTAAACGGTTTGCCTCACAAAGAGCAGGACTGTATCTGTATTTGCTCTTGACTGTATAGGGTGACCAACTGTCCTGATTTGCCCAGGCCTCAGGGATTTCTCAGGAAACAGAACTTTCAGTGCTAAAACTAGGAAAGTTACCATCATACCTCCAGCTCAATAAATGTTGGTTGAATGAATAACCATTAGTAACCACTAACTGGGCCATCAGCCCAACCACCTAACTGAATCTCAGTGTTTCTTTTCAGCATAGAAGTCCCAGCTTAGGGAGGAAAGAATGGTATAACTATATCCACCTCTCCCTGACCTCTATGCATTCATTAAACACCTATTTATTGAGCCCTTACTGTATGCCAGGCGCTGTGCTAAAGATATAAAAGTGAACAGAGGAAACAAGGTTCTTGCCCACCTGAATGGGTCACGGATTCAGGGTCCTCAACTGGAGGGCAAGGCCTGGGCATGCAGCATTGGACAAGCTAGGCTGGGAGGCTGAACCCTCAGGTTTCAGTCAACTCGTGTAAGCTGAAGGTCCAGCTCATGTCTCCCTTTGCTGTTCTTGTGGGCTCTCTCATCAAAGCAGAACTGAGGAGATGATGTGATGCAACTGGTCTCCTAAACCCAGTGCTCAGGAATGCACAAGAACGGTGCCCTGCTCAATGCCTGTGCTTTCCTAGGGCTCACGTGCTCATCTATGCAAAATGGCAGGCTTGCCAGTAAAGGGAGGTCAGCAGAGCCTTAGCCCCTGCTTCCACTGTACCCCAGTACCTTAGGAAGGGGGTGGGGTTGGGGGAGAGACAGGGAGAGGGAGAGGGTAGTTTATATCCCGGAGGAATCAAAGAGAGAAAATACCTGCCCCATACCCATTGCAAGGTAAACTTGGAAAGTACAGGGCAGGCCTTTTTCTACAAGGGCCAGCAACTGAATTGTACCAAACTGTTCTTGGGGGCAGGGGTACTACTGACAGTTTCTTCTCAGGGAAGGGTGATTTATAACACAGTAGCACACAAGCTGACCCTTAGAGACTTTGTCAGGTCCTCTTCTTCACTCCTTCACTACAACTCCCTCTGAGCCTTGGCCCCTCCTAGCTGTAGATATGTAATTCACTCAAAAGTAGCCTCTCATACTGTATAGATGGGTACAATTTGCTACAACCTCTCAGGAAGTTAACTTAGTATGTATATGTCCTTTGAATAAGCAATTTCACTTCAGTGAAAGTGTCCTATAGAAATACTTTCATAAATGACTAAGTATTACACATAAAAGGATATATTGCACCACTGTTATCATGGTGAAAAATGGAAACAACCTGAATGTAAATCAAGAGAGGACTGGTTAAATAACTTATTATACATGGACGCAGTGGAATAGTAGGCAGCCACTAAAAAGGACAAGGTAGTTCCTTCTCCCTAGCGTAGAAAGATTTGATGATTATGTCTAAGAGATGTATATTTGGGAACATAAATGCGGTAAAATCCCTTTTAGGATGAAAAGGGCATGCACACATACATATCTCACATACATATATTGAGATACATGGAAAAGTTCTAGGAGGCTACACATAGTAATAATGATGCCTTCTGGGGAGACGGATGGGATTCATGAGAGGGGAGAGGAGTGGGGCTGGAAGATGGATGGAGACTTTCATGGTTACTTTATACATTCCCATGTTGTTCAGATGCTTCCCAGAAAGCACATATTACTGTATTTTCTAATTAAAATTCTTTTTAAAAATATATTTATTTGGTTGCATGGGGTCTTAGTTGTGGCAGGCGGGCTCCTTAGTTGCAGCACCTGGGCTCCTTAGTTGTGGCAGGTGGGCTCCTTACTTGTGGCTCACCTGCTCCTTAGTTGTGGCTCACAGGCTCCTTAGTTGTGGCATGTGAACTCTTAGTTGTGGCATGCATGTGGGATCTAGATCCCCAACTAGGGATCGAACCTGGGCACCCTGCATTGGGAGTGTGGAGTCTCATCCACTGCGCCACCAGGGAAGTCCCTTAAAATTCTTTTTTTAAGGGAAAATATTACATTGCCCAGCTTTCTGCTCTGCACCAACACTGCCTTCAGGCCAAACAGACTTCTTCTCCGCCTCCTCATTTGTTTTCATCTCCCCTCAGACTCTCCTTTGCTCCTACAATCCCCAACAAATAGAGCGCTTATCAAAAGGAGTTTGGGGAGGAGTTACTCCTGTATCAAGAATGAGACTTAGGGGCATGACCAGGCCAAGCAGGTTTATTCCCTGTATTCACCTTCCAAGGCTGAGGCAAACACCCTCATCAACCACAGTGGTTTAAACTTGTGGCAAGGTTCCCCTGCCCCATCCTTGGTACTTTTCATCAAAGCGAAACAAAACAAAACAACACAGAGAGGTCTGCTTTTATCAGGAGCATGGGAGCCCATCAGAGTCACCACTGGGGACTGTCACCTATTCTCAGTGCACTCAGGACACTGAAGCTTCTGGACCAATCCTCCATATCTGAATCTCTACTAAGCTGGACTTCCAAGTTGCATCAACCTCACTGGAATCAGACAATAGGCAGTAAGGAAGACAAGTTTTCTAGACACACCTTGTAAATATTCTTTGATCTGTATAAAGCTGACACCATCTTCTGGGGAATGAGACTCAATCTGGCCTGAGTTACTATCCTCTCCACACCAGCCACATGCACCAACCCAGCACTGGATCTGAGCTAACTGTAGCAATACTCTCTTGGAGTCAACCCTCACAGGTATATTTTTGTGAATCTAAAGGTGGAATTCCAGCAAGTGCTCTCACATGACACCAGATGAGATGTCTGGGGTCCTGGTTTGGGAGGCCACCCTTCCCACACAATCAGCAGCATCAGATGGATCCACCCTGACCCAATTCCCCCAGGTTAGCACCAGGAAGGATTAGTTAGGTTCTTCCCCATCTCCTGGCTATGATACTACCTTGATGATGGTGGGCCCAGCCTTCAAGATAGCGCATGTCCACTCCTTACGTTCTGGCACAAGAGCTGTACTGGTCCTTTAGTGGTAAGTGCTCAGACCACCTAGCTGCTTGGCTTGACTCGTGACTTCAGGTGGACATGGGTGCTTTCATGACTCCTTTGAGGGGACAATGAGCCAGGTCAGAAAGAGCCCTGCAGGCGCATGAGGCATGCAGGTCCCCCCATCCCTCCACAGCCCACCAGCAGAGGGATATGGGACAGATCCTGGGATAGATACAGTGGAAAGGGGAGAAAACAGATGGGAAGGCAGTAGAGAATACAAACAGAGGGAAGAGAAAAGCACTGGGAAAAGAGAAACAATATAATTGGAAAGATTTGCTAGGAGTAACTTTGCCAGAGGAAGTGAACAATCAGACTGACCACCCCTCCTCCTATGAGCAAACCCTTGCCCGCTACAGTGGAAGCATGGAGTCCTAACCACTGGACCGCCAGAGAATTCCCTGCACTAACCTTTTTGTTGAATGAAATGTTTTCCCCACCAAGTCCTTTCTCAACCTTGAAATTGCTTCCCCTTGATAACTCCAATACTTATGAAGTGTACTTGCAAAAACAGCACACTAGTGTAACCTCTTGGGAAAACTGTGTGGAAGTGTTTACTAAAGCTAACCCTATGACCTAACAATTCCATTCCTAGTTATAGAGTCAAGTGAAATGAATGCAAATGTCCACCAAACTTATATACAAGAATAATCATAGAGTGTTCTTCAAAATAGCCCCAAATTAGTTACAACTCAAATGCCCCTCAATAGGAGATTGGATAGAGATGTGGAATACTACATAAAAATGGAATGCTATACAGAAATAAGAAGAATCAATACATGCAAAAACATGAATGAATCTCATAGACAATTTGTTGCACAAAAAAGCCAGACATGAAAGATACATAACATATGGTGCCCTTTATATGAAAGTCAAGAAGGGGCAAAACTAACCTCATTGATAAAGATCAGAATAATGGTTATATCTGGGAGGGGTCACTGACTGGCAAGGAGCATGAAGGAACTTTTTTGGGGTGCTAGAAATATTTTGCAATTGATCTGAGTGGTTGTTACATGCATGTATGCAAATATAAAAATTCAGGGACTTCCCTGGTGGCACAGTGGTTAAGACTCCGCGCTCCCGATGCAGGTGGCCCAGGTTCGATCCCAGGTCCGGGAACTAGATCTCACACACGTGCTGCAACTAAGAGTTCGTGTGTCACAACTAAGGAGCCCATGTGCCCAACTACGGAGCTGGCGAGCCACAACTAAGGAGTCTGCGAGCCACAACTACAGAGTCAGCCTGCGCAACTAAGACCTGACGCAACCAAATAAATAAAAAATAAATTAATTAAAAAAAAATTTAAAAAGCCATACATGTGAGATTAGTGCTGTTTATGCATTTAACTCTATATATCACAACTCAGTTCCTCCCCAAGAAAGCACCACACACAATAGACACTGGCAGCCTTTCACCCAAAACCACATACATGGCCACCTTAACTACAGATACATTGGCACATTTCCATTGTGCCTAGCACTGCACTGGGCCATAATGGGCATTTTTTTGGAAGTTTAAAAAATAAAATCATTTTTAATGTGCATCTTTTGATAAAACTGATCAGTATTTCCTTACGTTTACAGGCTGATTTTAAGATGGATTATATAATTTTTTCAATTAATAATTTTCTGGTCTTTTTCTATAATTTTAGGTTATCTTTTTATACATTCTAGTCAGAGATATCTCATAAATTACAAAGATTGAAGCTGTTAAGCAGTTTCTTCATCTTTTCTCAACCTCATCATGCCGTATGCTGAAGTTTGCATTTTATAGCTCACCACTATGGCAATTATTCTCACCACTAGGTGGCAGCAATCTAGCTGAAATAAAGTAGATCTGAAATAAAGACCAATACAGAAAGGCAACTAAAACAAACTAGCTTTATTTTTTCTTTCCTTCTCATTATATCGAGTAAGGGGAAAAATCGTTCATAAATCTATATTTTCACTGTAATACTGGCACCCAATAATACCTCATAAGTATTTATCTTGAGATCTAATCAGAGTAGTGTTTTCAGTGAAATCTGATGACCAATATATAAAATTTTATTTTATGAAATGAATGTGCCCAAAAAATCCACTTCCAACACACTTGTTTATATCTTTAAATGTGATAATGGATTACTTTTTAAACTTACCTTAAATATTAATATCAATTCTATCACCCTATCCAATATAGCTCTCCCCCGGCCTGTATTTCTTGTCTATAAGTCAACTGAAGTTTTTTTGATTCCGTTTGTCATTAAATTGTTCTTTTCTTTCCTTCCACTTTCATTACCATCCAGGCTTCCATGACACTTTTGATGTCTCCCAGATTTCAAGTTTCCCCCTTATCCCTTTAATTACAATTAACAATTTCTTTTACTTTTTTTTAAAAAAAAACAAGTGACCTTGTTAATTGATACAACTCCTTTCTTCCTGAAAATTTGACAAGTAGAATACTACATGGATTGGCCAATAAAATCAGTTCATTTTGTCCTAGAACAAGGCTAGGTCCTTGAAGCTGGGTACTGATGCACAGGAAAAACCTGTGCTATACTACATGGCATGCTAGTGTGATGGCTTCATAGACCATTCCTCCCCTAGACCTGCCCTATTAACGGTTTATCCTTGTTTGTTTGAAGAGAAAACCTTACCTGGCCACAGCTAAGTAGTAGATGGCATTCTCCCTTGGAGTTCTTCCACTGTGCTCTGAGAAAGATGCAAAGGAGGATCTGAGTAAAAAGTTGGCACTGGGTGTTACATAGTAAAAAGATGGGTGTGAATAGCTCACTCTTGAAACTGGAGGCAGGGGGACTTGGGGGAGATATGTATTTTTTATGAGCTTTTCTTTTTTCCTAGCTGTGGCAGTAATTTTTTTCCGATTTTGTTGTTTTTGTAATTCAAAGAACGTATTTGCATCTACCAGCGGAGGAAATTTGAGTGTTTGTTCTCTTGTGTCCTGCTGTGAAATTACCACAGGATTGACACGTTTCCTGCTTACAGTTTGCTCCCTGAGAGACGGTAGTTTGCCCACAGTGCCTTGTGAGTCCTTGTTCTCAGCCTTATGCCAGCTCTTGGAGGTCATTTTGGGTTTGGTGAAACCATCCACCATCACAACGTCTCCAACTTTGGCTCCAAAGACCCTTGCTCCGCAAAGCTGGCCTTTATTAAGGTTGTGACTCTGAGCTCTGAGTACCCATTGTTTTATTTTAATGTAAATCCTCATGGGGACTGAGATTTTCAGAAAAGAAACAGTGGACCACATTTTACTCAGTAAATATAATACGCAGTCTTTATGCTTGTGTTTGAACGCAATGGTAAGGGGAGTTTGTCCCGCTGCGTTTTTGCATTCCAGGCACAGCACGCTGCAGTTGACAAAAGCCTTCAGAATCAACAGTTGGCCCGCTTCTGCGGCTGCATGAATGGGGCATTTAGAGACATCTGCGTGAAGGGCTTCATGGCACCAAGCTCGGTAGGGGTGCACGCCGACCATCTCGTGGGGCCGCACACCCTGCTTCAGGGCCCATTCAGTGAGCTCAGTGTGCCCGTAAAAGGCGGCGATGTACAGGGCAACCCTTTTCTGATACCTGAATGAATGAAACAAGCGAGAACGGGGCTGTCTAGTAAGTCAGCAAACAGGCAAAGGTAGTTACACTAAATACCCACAAAGCATTCTAGTTAAAATATTTATTTCTTCCTTACTTTTACCTTCCTAACTTTTAAAAGTATTTTCAGAAAAGGTCTATAGTAATACACAGGTTAAACTGCACAGGTCCTGCTTATACACATTGTCCTATTGTGTTCATATAAATAATTCAAACTGGTTTCCTTGGATCAGTGTTTTCCTTTACGAAAATCTAATGCTCAAGATAAATATCAAGCTTTATATTCACTGGGGAAGCACAGGAAGAAATTCAGTACATTTTAGAAATTTGAATGCTTTGTATGTTTGTTTGCTTTGTCTTTTCTAACACCTCCTCTTATCCCCCTACGGGATTTTCCTCACGCAGTGCTTAGCAGTCTTTTTATTCCATATGTTGGAGGTGGCCTATGCTCTCTTCCAAACCCTCTAGTAGCTTCCGGCTGTAACTGAAATTCTAACTCTTCATCTTGGCCTTCAGGGCACCTGTCACCTGGACCCTGCCCCAGCTCCTGCCTCACTTCCTACCAATCCCCTTCTCTTTCACTGAACTATAGCCACACTGGCCTTCCTGCCATCCCCATCCTTCCAATTCCCCATCAGGCACAGATTGAATGATGGGTGAAGACTATTCAGAGAAATAAGAATTAGGGAGGCAAAGCTAGAGAGGGTTCCATCAGGTTTCGTCCAGGATTTACTTGGGCAAGGCTCTCTGTGACCTCATGGTAGAGATGGAGGCCAGCTAGCTGGTATCGTCCAAAATCTGCGTATAACTAACTCTCCCGTCTCTGACTGCATGCTCACCACACCATAATTTTCAGGTGTATGTGGCATCCCGTGTAATTTTCCTGCATAAGAGAGATGGTCTGCCCAGAACATGTGGGTTTCTAGGACCGTCTGACAGATTATAACTAATTAGAGTTATACATTAATATGCTGGCCTTTTGGTTCACATATCAATTTCGTCTGAAATTCACTAGTGCAGATCAGCAACTCTGAATTTGATTTGGGGAGAAGAGCCCCTCCTGCATGGACTAACTGGACTTTGCTTTCATCCTCAACACGCATGTTGTGGGAACTAGAGCACTCTTGTTACCAAGACTGGTTGATTCTGCCTCCTAAATGATCTTTTCACAGTCTGTCCTCTTAGCCCCACCTCTGCTGTCATAAGCCTAGCTCAGGCTGCCGTTTGCTTTGGACTATTTTCCTGTCTCCCTGTCGGCCCCTGTTCCCCACATTGCAGTCAGAGCCAATATTCTAAAATGCAGATCTCATCATGGCCTTCAATGTCTTCCCAACATTTAAACGATAAAATCCAAATCCTTCACATTCCTACAGGGGCCTGCATGAGCTGGCCTCTTCTTATCTTTCCAGCCCCTGGCCACTAGCTTCCTCTTACTCTATCATCTACCATTTGGAACTTCTTTCAGTTCTTTGAATCCATTCTCTTGCCCCCTGGGTCTTTGTACGTGTGGTTCTATCTGTTTTGAGACATTTTTATTCTTCTCCCTACTGTTTACCTGAGTGTCAGCCCTTCAAGTCCCTTTCTCGGGGTGCTTTACGTGATCCCCTACAGTTGTCCATACTATACATTCCCATACCTTCTTGCACAATGCCCATGTCATAACAATTTTCACACGGAATGGTAACAGCGACACCTAACATTTGTATCCTCCTTACCATGTGCCAGGTGGCCCTCTAAGTTCCTTATAATACTAGCTCATTTAATCTCTAAAGTAGTTCTATGAGATAGGTACTATTATTTTCCCCATTTTATAGAAGAGGAAACGGAGGTACAGGATGACTACTTGCTTAAGTTTACACGACTAAACACTGAGGGGGTGGGGCTTTGAACCTAGGTAGATGAGCACTGGAGTTTGTACTCCCAGACATTTTGCAGTTCTGTTTCTCCAGGAATTGGTTACCTGTTTTCTGTTTCCCCTACTGGACTATAAATTTGCTAAAGGCAGGGACCGTATCTTGTTTATTGCTTTCATAGTACATAGTACATACATTGTTGATTGGGTGGAGGAATAAAAGGAGCTTTTCACTCTGATCATATGCATATCGTGTTTATATTCTCTGAGCTCTTAGATTTTATTTAAAGATTAAGTGGAAATAGTTAAGTACATGAGCACTAGAGTTATTAAATTGTGGGGATCTAAAACCCAGTTGTGCCCTTGCTAGCTGTGTGACATTGGGCAGATTTCCTAAGTCAGTTTCCTTATCTGTAAAATAAGATAAAATAGTATTCATCTCATAAAAGTGTTATAAGTATAAAATTAGTTAATAAATATAACACAATGCTACAAAGTACTCAGTAAGTATGCACTATTAAAAGTAACAATGCAACAGCTATTTCTTTGGATTCAGAGCAAAGAAAGAAAAGAGAGAATTATAATTATCCCCAAATATAAATTAATTTTAAATGTTTAAATATTTTGTAAAATTGCAAAAGCTGGTTTTCCAATCTGTCACTTCACAGAGCCCGTAGAGCTCCTGCTGAGCGTGTGTGCTTCTGTAAAGTATGACTAAATCACCACAAGGGGGCACTGTTCTAAATACCACTGAATTAAAACCTAAAGGGTAATGCAGTTTATGCACCTGGGAAGCTGCTGGCTGCAGAGATATGTTAAAATGCCCACCTGCTTCTCTGAGCCGACCCTCCTCCACTGCCCCAGCAGCATGTGTTACACTTCATGTGTGGCAAAAGTATGAATGTGTGAATTAGATGGGATTTGAAAAGTTACATGATAGCTTAGGAAGAGGTAGGCAATGTTTTCAGCCAATCAATAAGCAATTAGTGGTTTTTAGAATAATTGAATGTGAGAGTGGCAAGGCACTTATTCTGATATCCTTTACAAACTGCCGATAAAAGTCTAATATCCAAACCAAACTGAAGTCGTGCATTTAGGTAGTGTTTCCTGATGAAAGTCTACCTGAATTACAATACATCACCAAAGGCTGTCAGCCCTGGTGGCATCCCTGCTATCTTATTCGAGCAAATATCTCAGTAAAAATGTCTCAAGGGAACTCCCTTGGAGCAGCACCCCAGCTAGAGTGAATTGCAGTTCCTATGAAAGTTTAGCAAAAATTACTTTAATTCGTTTAGCATTTGCTTTATCTCATACTTGAGTACTGGTCCTTCATTTGATAAATAGCGTTGGACTTTAAGTTTTTGTCCGAGGAGACAGCCCATCAGAAATTCCTTCCATCCATCCCAGACATCCAAGCGAAGTGTCGTGCCTGTGGATAAAGAGAGGTGGTGATGCTTCCAGCCCATCCCTGGGGTTTGGTGGTCCAAAAACTTCTAATGATAGCTTTCTCCCAACAGACATGAGCTAGGTGCCAAATGAAAAGTAGCCTTTGAATAAGGAGACAGGGATGCTGAGAGAGAGAGAGAGAGAGAGAGAGAGAGAGAGAGAGGCGGGGCAGGGGTGCTATCTTGATCTTAGGCCTGTGTTGACTTGGAAGAGCCTTTTAGCTTCTGTGCACTTGCATTTCCTCATCTGCACAGTGAAAGCATACAATGGCTGAACTGCCTTGCAGATTCTGCAGCTATCTTAAAACATTTCTGTGGACATCGATTCCGTGCTGATCTACACATCACCAGGTAAACAAAAGCTGTTATGTTGGAAGAGAAACTCAAGAAACTGTGGCAGGACATACGCATTTCTCAGGCCTTTAGCTTACAAGTGGGCTGTGGGTGAAGTTGAATGATCCTTTCATTCCATTCTTCACAAAACAGGAGCCATTCTGTGTTATGAACATAAAAGGGATATATTCATTGCTGCTGGAGGATTTCTCACTTGCTCCTCAAAAGCCTACCCTCTCCTGGTTTTGTGACTACATTCCCTTCGTCCTTCAGGCTGCTGTTTCCCAGGAATCTTTCCTCAGGCTTCTGCTCTTCTAACTCTACACATTCCCTCAGGATAAAACCCAGTCTCCTCCCCATGTGGCTCACCCTGACCTCTGTCCCTCCAGCCTGCCTCACTCACTCTGTTCTGGCCACTCTGACCTTTCACCTGTCCTTCAGACACACCAAGGCCACGCCCATCTGAACATAATTTCTTTTGCTTCAGAGGGTCTTTATCCAGAGTTCACAGGGCAGTGTTCTTCTTACTCGGCTTTCCCTTCAAGCATCGTGTCCTCACAGAGGACCTTCTTGGCCACCAGGGCTAAAGCAATCTCTGCCACCACCCCCTCCTCCCCTCCGATACTCTTTATGCCGTGACCTTATTTTAATTTCTTCACAGCCCCTATCATCAGTACTTGAAATCATTTTAGTTGTTTGGAGACTGTTGTTCACGACCCACTACAAACGACGCTCCTTCTGGACTTGCCACACTGCCTGCCGTTTGCCAAGTGCTCACTACATACTTGTTGGCTGACTGACAGGCAGCCTCAGTGCAGCTGATGGCTTCATTGATCACCCATGGGCCAGTCACTCCTGGGTCCAAATTCCAGCCAGGCCTCTGCTCCAGCTCTGGATTCCCCAGCTGGGGATACCACAATCTAAGGGATCATGCTAGGGCCCCACTGTTCTGAAGGACAACCTGTCACCTTTCATCCCCAACCTGCTTTTCCTCCTGTATTCTGTGTCTCAGTTTGTGTCACTGCTATCTTCCTTGCTACCTGAGTTAGAAATCTGGGAGGTGTTCTTCATCCCTTCCTTTCTCTCATGCCCCCAACATCTGTACAATTGCTAAGGCCTGACAAGTTTATTTCCCAAATGTTGAACAACTCTGCTTCTTCACCTCCATCTTAACCAGCGCCGCCCTATTTCAGGCCTAGATAATCTCTCACCTAAAGCTACCTGGAGAAGCTCCCCACAGCCTCCCCCTGTCTTTATTCACGTCTCTGTTCAGATGCCATCTCCTCTTTTGGCCAGCCATCTGCAATAGCCTTTCCCCATCTCATCACATCCCTCTCTATTCCCTTATCCTGCTTTGTTTTACTTCATATTCCTTAATTTTATTTAAAATTCGATATTTTTCTGTTTATGGGATGATGCTTGCCTTACCCACTGAAATGCAAGCTTCAAGAGGGTGGGGACCTTGCTACCCTCACTCACAGCTCTATGCTTGCTTTCCCCAATGGTGCCTGGCTCACAGTAGGTGCTCAGTAAATACTTGTTAAATGAAGTTCTAAGCCACTCCTCAAACCTGTTCTGGCCATGTGCTGCCCTCCTAACCCTTAGTAGCCCAGCAGGCTGGCCTGGACTTCTGTGTGTACCCCAGGCTGTTTCTGGATTTGGGGCATATTCTTTTACTGTCCCTTCTGTCTGAATTCTTCTGACTCCCCCATCCTCCTACCAATGGTTTATGATGCAATCCTGGCATCACCTCCTCTAGGAAGCCCTCCTTGACAACACCATCCTCTCACCTCCCCAGATAGGGTAAATGACTGCTCAACTGGTTTCATAGTATACTTTGAAAGTCTTTATTATTGAACATACATTTCTCATTTCTGCTTTGGGATTGCCAGTTGACAAACACTAAAAGAACTCTTTGAGCCCAAGCATTATGTCTCATTCAGTCTGTGGGCTCTGTTTTAGTTATGCTCTTGGATTGAAAGGAGACCCTCAAGAAAATGGGGCTTATTATACTGAGACAATGACCACATCTAGCATGCATTAGGTACCAAGACAGCTCTCAAGATGGACCACTGCCCATCTCTCCCATGGGCCCCAGGTTCTCTCACTCTCTCTCATGCCCTTTAGGTCTCTTTGTGTGTCTTCTCCCTTTCTCTACTGACAGGCTGCCCTGCTTACTTACAGCTTCTGTCCTATCACAACTTTGGCATGCATGCAACATGCGTTTGCCGTGACCCAACCTTATTTCTTGACACTCTTCATTTTCCAACCCTACTGATAACCAGTTTTGTCTCTCTACATTTCCCAATTTGAATTCACAAGACTAATAATTAAGAATAATAACAGTAATATATTGAATATGAATAGCTAATATTCATTGAGTGCTTACTATATGCTCTAGATTATTCTAAGTACATGAACAATTTAATAATTTAAAATTCACAACAACCCTAAGTGATGGGTTATATTATTTTCTCCATTTGACATCTGAGGAAACTGAGGCATAGTAAGATGAAGTAACTTCCCCAGCTTCTACATAACCAGTAAATAGTGGAACCAGGAGTTGGACCTGGACAATCTGGCTGCCGGGCCTATGTGCCTGTCCTCTGTGTTATACTTATCTCCAAGCAAGACTCTAATTGTCTCAGCTAGGAGAGATGATGTCACTGGACAGCTTATGGATTGGCTGCCTTTGAATCAATATGGCGGCCCCAGAGGTTGCATGCCAAAGCTGTGATGGGACAGTGTGTGACTTGGCTTATCCACACATATCCTCAGGCTCAGACAGGTTCATCATAAATACCTGCAGGTGAGAAGGAAGGAAGGATAACATAACAGCAGTAATCTTAGAGTCACAGAATGCTGAAGATAAAAAGATCCTAAAAGACCAGCCCACTCGATCGTCTCATTTTATAGACTAGGAAGCTGAGGCCCGTGGGGAATTGCCTGAAGCTACTCAGCAAGCTGGGAGTAGAATTTGGCTTGGAATTTTTGTCTCTAGAATTCTCTCTAGTGCTTCAGAAGCCTCCTCTTTTCCGCTGCCTTTCTCTTGCTTTACTTTCTGCTTCCCAGCTCTTGCCCTTCTTTTTTTTTTTTTTAATTAATTTATTTATATTTTTGGATGCATTGAAGCCTTCGTTGCTGCACGCGGGCTTTCTCTAGTTTCGGCGAGCAGGGGCTACTCTTCGATGCAGTGCGCGAGCTTCTCATTGCAGTGGCTTCTCTTGTTGCGGAGCACGGGCTCTAGGCGCCCGGGCTTCAGTAGTTGTGGCGTGCGGACTCAGTTGCTCCGTGGCATGTGGGATCGTCCCAGACAAGGGCTCGAACCTGTGTCCCCTGCATTGGCAGGCAGATTCTTAACCACTGCGCCACCAGGGAAGCCCTCTTGCCCTTCTTGCATCCACTTCACAGGCAGACACACATCCAAGTATATGTTCTTTCTGCTGATCCCTCCCTTTTTGGACGTCCTACGTTACAACCTGTAATCTTGAAATGGAGCTCTTCTTCCCTTACTCTTGACTCTGGTTTGGGATTTCTTGACCTTGGCCTCACTGTCCTTTGTGGGTTGATTCCTAGTTGCTGTGCATGTTTACCCACAGAGCCTGATCTGCATTAATGCCATCAAGGCCCTAACCTACCTTAACCCTCACGAGTCTGGCCTCAGCTGGGAGAACTCACTCTTGTTGCTGGAGAATTACGGAGTTATTCTGTAGAGACCAAGTAGCAGTTCTGCAAATACACTCTAGAAATGCCTAGATAAACATCTTCCAGAATATGGATCATCCATGACATAGTAGATTTAGTGTCTCTAAAGCTTCTTGTTGTACTTAAACTTTCTTGTAAAATATTTGATTTCTATGAATAACACTGGAAACAAAAGACTTCAAACAGTGCTCCAAGTGCATTTATTTCATCTCCTGCCTAAAGTGACTCACTATGTTTTTAGTTTATTATGAAAATCACTCAGAGATGAGCGTTGGAAAGCTTTAGCCTGGCACTATACTCCAGCCTCCCTGGTCCTCCACAGCTGAGACCGCATAGCCTCCATTTGAATGACCAGAACAGTCTCAGGCTCACGAAACAGTCTTTTTTTTTTTTTTTTTTTTTTTTTAAAATGCTGATACTTGCTTGAGCACCCTCCCAAACCAATTAAGTCAGAATCACTAGGAGTGGGTCTAGGCATCAGTATCTTTTTTTTTGTTTTTTTTTGCGGTACGCGGGCCTCTCACTGTTGTGGCCTCTCCCGTTGCGGTGCACAGGCTCCGGACGCACAGACTCAGCGGCCATGGCTCACAGACCCAGCCGCTCCACGGCATGTGGGATCTTCCCGGACCAGGGCACGAACCCGTGTCCCCGGCATCGGCAGGCGGACTCTCAACCACTGCGCCACCAGGGAAGCCCCCATGGAACAGTCTTAATTTCAGTTGTAGGGGATTTGTTAAGAGTCCAGGCCAGCTGCTCAGAAGTTTGATGGGAAGTTGCTCTTCCTGTTCAGCCCGCTCAGGTGTTTTCCTGTTCTAGTAACTTGCCTTATTCCTCCAGGAATAAGAGACCAAGCCCACACCTTGTGCCTCAGAGCACAAGTCTCAGTATCCTACTCTACATTTTGGGTTTCATAACTGAGGCCCCATCTCTGTTCTCCGAGCCTGGAACTCAGAGAGTTCCTATTCCGAACGCCAGTCTCTGGGGTTAGATTTCTGTTACATGTTGACAGAGGCTCCTGTGTCAGCAACCAGCTTGTCTCATTTCCCACCTTTTATGTCATTCGTTCATTGATTCATTCACTACCTTGATGCTCTGATGCTATGGTTCACCTGCCGGGTCCCTGCTGGATCTCCCTGGATCACCCTCTGCCTTCCTCCATCTTACCAACTGCTAATGCAGACTGACCTGCCTGTTCCAGGACCCCCATCAGCAGGACCTATTTAAGTCTAACCTCCTTTTGCTAGATGTCTATGGGTGGGGTCTTCCTGGCCCATCTGCACTTCCCTATGTGGTTGCCTAGCCTCAGGGTCTCAGCTCTCCCTAGCTCAACCTGTCCACTACTGATGAGCCCTGAAAACTAGAGAATACTATGTGATTTAAATTCTTATCAGTTAGGGCACCTCCAACAAGCCCTGTATTTTATGTGAACAAATGTTACAGGTGTTATAACTATCAATTTCAGTTTTTTGCAATGAAGCAGTCTTAATTTCTCAAAGATCGAAGGTAACAATGGATGGCTTTTCTCTTAGTGCTCAACTTTGGAATATCCAGAGAATTTCTAAGTGAGTTAACCAGCACCATTTATTGGACAATCCTTCCATTCCAATTGATTTGTAATGCCTCCTTTGTCACACATTAAATTCCTTCATAAGCTTAGGCATTCTGCTAGAAAATAGAAACTTATTTTAAAAATGCTATGTTGTTCCAGAAAATACAACTAAAATCTATAACTGAAATGAAAGTAAAATTAATGAGAATTATGCTTCAAGACCTCTTTCTATATGAACTTTCTAATTCTTTATTCTTAATTGTTTAAAGTGGACTCCCCAAATTGTATATATCTACAGAACCTGGATTCACCCTCTCTCTACTTACAAATCCACCTACCATGCCCAAGCTGTGCAGGAAAGCAGGTGCAAGCAACAGTGCCTATTCTAGGGAATCGTCTCCAACCTCTCCTGCTGTGGTCCCCATATCCCAAGTTTCTGGATTCCTCATGCATACTCTGGGATCAATATCTGCCTATCTGATTTGGACTTTTTCTTTCTGAATGTGGAAACCATTTGTCTGGTTTGGGTTTCCCCTAGTGGGAATCAAAACAAGATATTGATCAGTACTTAAAGAGCATCAGTAAAAATAGGTATCAATAAAGACACACTGGGTTGGCAGTTTAAGTTGTTGGAAAGAACCCAATTCTGAGTGTAGGATGACTAATTATTACCAGTATGACCTGACCAAGTCACTTAACTTCTCTGAGCCTCAGTTTTCTCATTTATAAAAGGAATTAAAGTGGCACAGTAGATCTCTAAGGGGCCTGAGGGCTGGTGGGGGACCCTGGAGCCCGCCTAGATTTCAGGATCTGAGCTGACGAAGGCCCTTGGCCCTTGACATGTCCCTCTCTGTATTTACTGTCTAAGGAAAGCACCTCTCACCGTGCTGTACCCCCAACGCCATGGGCAGGACGCCTGCAGCAATATCTGCTAACCCAACCCATCACTCAAGCCCTAGCTCCATATTTGTCATGGCGTAGAATTAGAAGAACTCAGTTGTACTTACAGCTTTGCCACTAACTAGCTGAGTAATTTTCAGGAAAAAAAAATGTACTCTCTGAGTTTCCTTATATCTAAAGTTGAAGACCCAAAGCATAAGCTCCTTTTCCCAATTTCACCATTGCTGTCCTAGCGTCAGAGCCTTGGCATTTCCCTCTTCTTAGATGTGACCCAGCACGATGCTCTGTCTCTCTCTCATGAATTTCTCAGATTTGTCTCTTCCATTACTAGTGGAATTAATTAATACTGGGATTATCAAAAGCTCCAGTTAGCATATCACCCTACTTCCAGGCTCTCCTCACTCCTTTCTATATTTCATGCTGCCTGCCACCAGATTAAACTTCTATTGAAACACTCCTGTTCCAGAATGTACATGGCTCTGTTTGCAAGCACATGAAACCTGTGCTCTGTTGCCTCACCTCTAAGACCCTCCTCAATATGACCTCAGCTGTGCGATTCCCATTGGTCTCCACGAGGCTCCTCTACTCTTTAGAACAGTCTCCTGCTTTCTGTCTTCCCTGGATTAAGCCCACATTCTTTTTTTATTTTTATTTTTAAAAAATTTTATTAGAGTATAGTTGATTTACAATGTTGTGTTAGTTTCTACTGTACAGCAAAGGATATCAGTTATACATAAACATATATCCCTTCTTTTTTAGATTCTTTTCCCATATAGGTCATTACAGAGTATTGAGCAGAGTTCCCTGAGCTATACAGTAGGTCCTTATTAGTTATCTATTTTATATATACTAGTGTGTATATATCAATCCCAGTCTCCCAATTTATGCCTCTCCCCACCCCCACTTCCCCCCGGTAACCGTAAGTTTGTTTTCTATGTCTGTGACTCTATTTCTGTTTTGTAAATAAGTTCACTTGTACCATTTTTTAAGATTCCACATATAAGTGATATCATATGATGTTTGTCTTTCTCCGTCTGACTTGCTTCACTCAGTGTGACATGCTTCACTCAGTATGACAATCTCTAGGTCCATCCATGCTGCTGCAAATGTAAGCCCATGTTCTTGAACCTGTGGCTCATGCTTTTCTCCTGGCCTAGAAGCCTGGAATGTTTTCCCTTCCTCCTCTCAGATGATGCATATTTCTCGCATCTTTGTGTGCTCAAGTCCAACATTCTCCAAAAAGCCTTCCCTTGAGCCCTTCAACCTACAGGGAGCTGGCTTATTGGATTATAACTGAGTAAATGTGCATGCTTCATTTCTACCACTTTATTATAAATGCCCAGAGTGCAGAGGTAGTTTTATATATTACTGTATGAGCTAGTATGTGCAGGGACTAATTGAGCTACTTAAATCTTTGATTTTCTTTGACTGCTTCTCCAAAACCTTCTGACTTTCTACTGCCTTTGGAAAGGGGTCAAGGTTCAACTCCTGACAGCATCGGGGGTGACTCATTGACTGGAAAGAGGAGAATCTGGAAGAGAGGCAGATCAAAGATTCCCTTACCCTGTAGTTTAAAATGGGCTGGCTACTTAAAGACTGCTTGGGGGACTTCCCTGGTGGTCCAGTGGTTAAGAATCTGCCTTCCAATGCAGGGGACATGGGTTCGATCTCTGGTCAGGGAACTAAGATCCCACATGCCGCGGGGCAACTAAGCCCATGCACCACACCTACTGAGCCTGTGTGCCGCAAACTACAGAGCCCATGTGCTCTGGAGCCCGTGTCACGACTGGAGAGAAGCCCAAAACTAGAGAGAAGCCCACACGCCGCAAGGAAAGATCCCGTATGCCGCAACTAAGACGCCGCAGCCAAAAATAAAATAAATAAGTAAATTTAAAAAATAAAATAAAATAGAATGTTTACACGGATTAAATTAAAAAAAAAAAGACTGCTAGGAGTGTTTTAAGCAAAGATGTGAAGCAGGTCAAAGGCTCTTCCTCCTTTTCCTTTGAGTTCCCTCTTTCCTTGCCCCTCCTCCCATGCCCTATGTTCTCATGGTGGCCAAAGCCATCTACCCAGGTCATGCTGGAGCCTCTCACCTTACACCTGAAAAACCTCCTTCCTAGAGGATCATTTTAAGGGACGTTATCCTTAACACACCCTGAGCAAGTCATTTAACCATTCAGAACCTTTTTGCTGTCTTTATATCTGTAAAACTTAGGGGTTGGGGGACTTCCCTGGCGGTCCAGTGGTTAGGACTCCACACTTCCACTGCAGGGGGCACGGGTTCCACTCTGGTGGGGGAGCTAAGATCCCGCATGGCGTATGCATGACCAAAAACCAAAATTAGATGTTGGGCCAAAAGCCATTTCTAAATTCTCCTCGTGCTCTAAAATGCCACATCATGATCTGAGCAGCACAGGCCTGAAGAACAGTCACCTCAGTTTTCTCATTTATCCTTTGGCATTTCATTAAATAACTAGGTCATAAGTTGCTCGAAGACAAATGCCACTTGTGTACACTTACTTAAATCAGCCGCCACCATGTTCTGTGCAGGGCTGATCCCCCAGCAAGCACACAGAGCAGATATGTGTTTACAGTAAGATACTCTGAGGACGGCTGCTAGAACATCACTTCCTCTGATCAAAAACAGGGATGGTAATTGATGTCAAAGTTTTGAGAGCCTCAGTTAAAAATAACATGAAAGAATAAGCAAACAGAATAGTCAGGAAAGTAACAATAAATGCAAATTTAGTAGTTATAAAAAGCAAAACTGCTTAATTCATGGATGTCTACAGGCCCGATTATAAGTTGGGAGAAATCAAATTCCATTGCAGCAAATGTTATAGCACAATGTTGCCTAAAGATGTGCCGTCAGCAAAAGCTTATTCACCTCAAGCAAGAATCTCTATAAAGCTTGAACCATTTGCCAATATGGTTGAAACAAATCTGACAGTCCTTTGAGTTTGGCTTAATAATGTATGGCTACAGCAGACATGACTGAAGTACAGTATTTAAAGAGAGGTTGTAATCTGTCCATCAGGGATGAATGGTGCTCACTGAGACACCTGTTCGGCCTGCACAGTATTGGCTTCATACTGTTTAATTAAAAGATTTTTTAATATAACTGACAATATTTCAAAATGAGTTCGCATAAAACAAGGTTCAAACAATATGTATCATATGCTATGCTACCACTTGCATTAAAAAGAGGAAAAAGAATATCTACTAGAACTTGCTTCTATATATGCTTGAAATATATTTTGAAAGAGAAAAATATAAACAGATCTGAGTCCTGGTCTTCTATCCCAAGGATATTAACAAGTCCTCTTGCTTTGAGCAGAGAGAACAAGACATGGCAGGGGTATGTGACCATTCTTATTTCTTAGCCTACAGACCCAGACACCAAAGAGGGGTTTTGATAATTTACATCCACACTGCGCCTACAGAGGTTTTAGTTTAGAAACAACTCCTCCTTCTGTTGTGAGTCTGGTATCAAAGAACCTGAATGCTGAGTAGTAGCTGCTATCACATATAGTGGGCGGTACCGAGGTCTGTCTGGTAGTCCCTGAGCGTGTTGCAGTCATACATCTCCAGTCCCTCTGGGGTCCGAAGACAGAAGACACTCACAGGGAATCCACATCTCAGAGCTATCAGTGTTCTCAGATCAGACACTTTTTTACCAAGAAGGGAAATGCTCTCCATTATGGGCATTGTCTCTTGGGTCACAGCATTGAACACGCAGAGAGTGGGCTTTTCTTCTTCCTAAGGGAAGAGAAAAGAAGGGAACTCAGAAATAAGCACTGTCTGGGGGTTGGGACAAGGGACAAACATCTTGGAAGGTGGCTCTGAGTGCCTCTAGCTCCCACAACATGGGTGCTAAGGATGAAAGCAAAGGCCAGTTAAGTTCTCTGACTTCTGGTCTGAGTCTCACGCTTCTGTCCTGAGGAAATTTACGAGTCCTCCTTCTTTGAGAAAAGTGAGGGAGACGTGGCAGGGCTTTGAGTCCCTTCTTACTTCTTAGTCTACAGACCCAGATACACAAGAGGAGTGGTGAGAATTTATATCCACACTGTGCTTACGGAGGTGTTAGTTTAGAAACAACTCCTCCATCATGCTGCACTTTAATTTGGCAATACTGTGGATTCTAAACCTCAGTCAACTGAAAAAATTGTTTCTATGACGTTACCTCTGGGGAGTGGAACTGAGCTCAGGGTGGGAGGAGAGTTTTGCTTATCATTTTATGGTCTTCCTTGTCTGTATGGTTTGACTTTTTTCTTTTTTTTTAATAACCACGTGTATTTACTTTTACTGTTTAAAAAGGGAAGTACTAGATGTAAGTGAAAAAAGTTTCCTTTGTTCCTTTTGTTTTGGAATCTAAATGAGAAAGCAGGTGGAACTGAGATGTCTGAAAGAGTTAAGAAGGAAAGCTGGGGAAAGTGTTTGTTTTTTCTTCTGTTAACAGTTAAAGCAATCAAACTAAAACTAAAAACACAGCAAAAGGGGAGAATGGGAAGGGAGGGAAGGTTATTAAAATTTTCACTTTTCTAACAACAACAACAAAAAAGAAACTGGCTTTACTTCCTCTTTAGTGAACTCAGGACGATCATGTTTTTCTTTAGTGAGCTGCTGGTGTGGCAGATGTGAGCGCCGGGAGCTGCCACCGAGGGCTCCGGTAAGAGTAACGTGGGACCTTGAGCAAAACTGAGAAACAGAGCCCTGGCCTCCAGGTTCCTCCAGGGGACTCCAGCCAGTCACTGCTCCCTTGTCCCGCCCGTTACCCTCCCCTTTTCTCCCATCAAATTCGTCTAGGGTTTCTGCAGGGACCCCTCCCTGCTTCAAGTTTATAATACATTAAATTCATCCCCCACCCACCAGATAACACATTGCCAGAATGTGATCAACATGCGGATCTCTTTGAAAGAGCTTTTAAGGTACGTAGTGTTATTGATGAAAGTTTAGGCTGCAGTGCTCTGACCTGGGGTCCATTTCAGTGACTCAGGTCACTGGGAGAGGTTCTGATGTCTTCTGCTGAGCATAAAGCCATTAGCCAGCTGAGCTGCTGGCTGAATTTAAAGTGCTTAGGACAGTTTTCCTCAACAGCTTCTCATAAATCCTCTCAATAAAAATTGAAAGGACATAAGGATTCACCCTTTCCCTTTCACCATGCTCATGTTTTCCTATGGCTCCATTAAGGCAGGTATCTTCCTGACCTAATCCATGGGGTATATATGGGCAGGAAGAAATTCCCATGAAAGGTGAACAAAAAGATAGTGAGGAAGAGAGAAAAATTATATTTTATGTAATAGTTGCTCCTTATTTCTGTTATGATTACTCTGATTTCCCTAAAGTTAGCCCTTGGTATAGGTTCTAATTTATATTTAGAATTAATGCAAGCAAAGCAGCAAAGGCTCAAGTCACCCTTAACAGTTAACTAACTACTATTTGATGTTAGAAAAATAAGTTGAAAAGATGCTTCTCAGAATATGAATAAACGTTTGCCTCCTTCATTCTAATCCGTGTTATTGTGGAAGCTATTGCTTGAGTTTTGTTCATTGTTGTCACCCAGTGCCTAGAATAGTACCTGGTACAGAGCAGACTGTCCATAAATATGTATCGAATAAATAATTCATAACATATCTGGAACATAGTTCTCATTGTACTATTTTAACTCTATATATTCACCATTTTATAAACCTTGTTTTTGTGGGAAACCCATTTTAAGTTCTAGTGTGGCACACCAGTTGGTGACACTTCTTCCTGTTGCTTATACAGAGAATGAGCAGATAGCTGTTGATTACCAGCAATTTGCTAACTCACTGTATCTATTTAAAAAAAGGCATCTATCTATGTGATACCACTCCCCAAATGTTCTGAATGGGGGAACACTGGTAGTTATACCCAAGAGAGTCAGATGCTATTAAATAAGCAATCCCATAAACAAGTCATTGTTGGACAAATGTAAAATTAGATTTTCTGCTTTACAAACAAACCAAGACACCATGGTAGGAGATACATACAAAGTTTCTGACTTTTCAATAAAAAAAAAATACATAGATCTATTGCATGGTAATAATTCCACTTTTGTTTTCAAAAAATAAATGCAGGGGGCTTCCAATACATAGATCTATTGCATGGTAATAATTCCACTTTTGTTTTCAAAAAATAAATGCAGGGGGCTTCCCTGCTGGTCCAGTGGCTAAGACACCCCACTCACAAATCAGGGAGCCTGGATTTGATCCCTGGTCAGGGAACCAAATCCCACATGTCGCAACTAAAAAGATCCTGGATGCCACAATGAAGATCCCGCGGGCTGCAACTAAGACCTGACACAGCCAAATAAAATAATTAAAACAAACAAAACAAAAAATAAATGCAAACTCACTGTAAATACATACATGTGCATTAAATAGGAAAAATTAAGGAGACATAAAAGAGAAGGTAATGCAAGTTTTGAACACCACAATATCTTTCACAAATGCTTTTTTAAAATTTTTATTATTTTATTATACAGTAGGTCCTTATTAGTCATCAATTTTATGCACAGCAGTGTATACCTGTCAATTCCAAACGTCCAATTCATCACACCACCACCACCACCATCCCTGCCACTTTCCCCCCTTGGTGTCCATACGTTTGTTCTCTGCATCTGTGTCTCAATTTCTGCCCTGTAAACCGGTTCATCTGTACCATTTTTCTAGGTTCCACATATATGCGTTAATATACAATATTTGTTTTTCTCTTTCTGGCTTACTTCACTCTGTATGACAGTCTCTAGATCCATCCATGTCTCTACAAATGACCCAATTTCGTTCCTTTTTATGGCTGAGTAATATTCCATTGTATATATGTACCTCATCTTCTTTAACCATTTGTCTGTCGATGGGCATTTCGGTTGCTTCCATGACCTGGCTATTGTAAACAGTGCTGCAATGAACATTGGGGTGCATGTGTCTCTTTGAATTACGGTTTTCTCTGTGTACATGCCCAGTAGTGGGATTGCTGGATCATATGGTAATTCTATTTTTAGTTTTCTAAGGAACCTCCATACTGTTCTCCATAGTGCCTGTATCAATTTACATTCCCACCAACAGTGCAAGAGGGTTCCGTTTTCTCCACACCCTCTCCAGCATTTGTTATTGTAGATTTTCTGATGATGCCCATTCTAAATGGTGTGAGGTGATACCTCATTGTAGATTTGATATGCATTTCTCTAATAATTAGTGATGTTGAGCAGCTTTTCATGTGCTTCTTGGCCATCTGTATATCTTCTTTGGAGAAATGCCTATTTAGCTTTTCTGCCCATTTTTGGATTGGATTGTTTGTTTTTTTAATATTGAGCTGCATGAGCTGTTTATATATTTTGGAGATTAATCCTTTGTCCGTTGGCAAATATTTTCTCCCATTCTGAGGGCTGTCTTTTCGTGTTGTTTATGGTTTCCTTTGCTGTGCAAAAGCTTTGAAGTTTCATTAGGTCCCATTTATTTATTTTTGTTTTCATTTCCATTTCTCTAGGAGGTGGGTCAAAAAATATCTTGCTGGGTTTCCCTGGTGGCACAGTGGTTGAAGGTCCGCCTGCCGACGCAGGGGACATGGGTTCGTGCCCCGGTCTGGGAGGATCCCAGATGCCGCTGAGCAGCTGGGCCCGTGAGCCATGGCTGCTGAGCCTGTGCTCCGCAATGGGAGAGGCCACAACAGTGAGAGGCCCGCGTACCACAAAAAAGAAATTAAAAAAAAAAAGATCTTGCTGTGATTAATGTCAAAGCGTGTTCTTCCTATATTTTCCTCTAAGAGTTTTATAGTGTCTGGTCTTACATTTAGGTCTCTAATCCATTTTGAGTTTATTTTTGTGTATGGTGTTAGGGAGTGTTCTAATTTCATTCATTTACATGTAGCTGTCCAGTTTTCCCAGCACCACTTATTGAAGAGACTGTCTTTTCTCCATTGTATATCCTTGCCTCCTTTGTCATAGATTAGTTGACCCTAGGTGCGTGGGTTTATCTCTGGGCTTTCTATCTTGTTCCCTTGATCTATGTTTCTGTTTTTGTGTCAGTACCATATTGTCTTGATTACTGTAGCTTTGTAGTATAGTCTGAAGTCAGCGAGTCTGATTCCTCCAGCTCCGTTTTTTTCCCTCAAGACTGCTTTGGCTATTCGAGGTCTTTTGTATCTCCATACAAATTTTAAGATTTTTTGTTCTACATCTGTAAAAAATGCCATTGGTAATTTGATAGGGATTGCATTGAATCTGTAGATTGCTTTGGGTAGTATAGTCATTTTCACAATATTGATTCTTCCAACCAAGAACATGGTATATCTCTCCATCTGTTGGTACCATCTTTAATTTCTTTCATCAGTGTCTTATAGTTTTCTGCATACAGGTCCTTTGACGTCCTAGGTAGGTTTATTCCTAAGTATTTCATTCTTTTTTTGCAATGGTAAATGGGAGTGTTTCCATAATTTCTCTTTCAGATTTTTCATCATTAGTGTATAGGAATGCAAGAGTTTTCTGTGCATTAATTTTGTATCCTGCAACTTTACCAAATTCATTGATTAGCTCTGGTAGTTTTCTGGTGGCATCTTTAGGATTCTCTATGTATAGTATGATGTCATCTGCAAACAGTGGCAATTTTACTACTTCTTTTCCAATTTGGATTCCTTTTATTTCTTTTTCTTCTCTAATTGCTGTGGCTAGGACTTCCAAAACTATGTTGAATAATACGGGTGAGAGTGGACATCCTTGTCTTGTTCCTGATCTTAGAGGAAATGCTTTCAGGTTTTCACCATTGAGAATGAGGTTTGCTGTGGGTTTGTCGTATATGGCCTTTATTATATTGAGGTAGGCTCACTCTATGCCCACTTTCTGGAGGGTTTTTATCATAAATGGGTGTTGAATTTGGTCAGAAGCTTTTTCTGCATCTATTGAGATGATCATATGGTGT
The DNA here is from genome assembly GCF_008692025.1 of Phocoena sinus. Classification (NCBI taxonomy): domain Eukaryota; kingdom Metazoa; phylum Chordata; class Mammalia; order Artiodactyla; family Phocoenidae; genus Phocoena; species Phocoena sinus. Next base: position 29,685,985 of record NC_045766.1, read on the forward strand.
TTATTCTTCAATTTTTTAATATGCTGTATCACATTGATTGATTTATGTATATTGAAGAATCCTTGCATCCCTGGGATAAATCCCACTTGATCATGGTGTATGATCCTCTTAATGTGTTGTTGGATTCTGTTTGCTAGTATTTTGTTCAGATTTTTGCATCTATATTCATGAGTGATACTGGTCTGTAATTTTCTTTTTTTGTAGTAGCTTTGTCTGGTATTGGTATCAGGATGATGGTGGCCTCATAGAATGAGTTTGGGAGTGTTCCTTCCTCTGCAATTTTTTGGAAGAGTTTGAGAAGGATGGGTGTTAGCTCTTCTCTAAATGTTTGATAGAATTCACCTGTGAAACCATCTGGTCCTGGACTTTTGTTTGTTGGAAGATTTTTAATCACAGTTTCAATTACATTACTTGTGACTGGTCTGTTCATATTTTCTCTTTCTTCCTGGTTCATTCTTGGAAGGTTATACCTTTCTAAGAATTTGTCTATTTCTTCCAAGTTGTCCATTGTATTGGCATAGAGTTGCTTGTAGTAGTCTTGTAGGATGCTTTGTATTTCTGCAGTGTCTGTTGTAACTTCTCCTTTTTTATTTCTAATTTTATTGATTTGAGTCCTCTCCCTCTTTTTCTTGATGAGTCTGGCCAATGGTTTATCAATTTTGTTTATCTTCTCAAAGAACCAGCTTTTAGTTTTATTGATCTTTGCTATTGTTTTCTTTGTTTCTATTTCATTTATTTCTGCTCTGGTCTTTATGATTTCTTTCCTACTGCTAACTTCGGGTTTTGTTTGTTCTTCTTTCTCTAGTTCCTTTAGGTGTAAGGTTAGATTGTTTATTTGAGATTTTTCTTGTTTCTTGAGGTAGGCTTGCATAGCTATAAACTTCCCTCTTAGAACTGCTTTTGCTGCATCCCATAGATTTTGGATCATCGTGTTTTCACTGTCATTTGTCTCTAGGTATTTTTTGATTTCCTCTTTGATTTCTTCAGTGACCCCTTGGTTATTTAGTAATGTATTGTTTAGCCTCCATGTGCTTGTGTTTTTTACGTTTTTCTCCCTGTAATTCATTTCTAATCTCATAACGTTGTGGTCCGAAAATATGCTTGATATGATTTCAATTTTCTTAAATTTACTGAGGCTTTATTTGTGACCCAAGATGTGATCTATCCTGGAGAATGTTCCGTGTGCACTTGAGAAGAAAGTGTAATCTGCTGTTTTTGGATGGAATGTCCTATAAATATCAATTAAATCTATCTGGTCTATTGTGTCATTTAAAGCTTGTGTTTCCATATTAATTTTCATCTTGAATGATCTGTCCACTGTTGTGAGTGAGGTGTTAAGGTCCCCCACTATTATTGTGTTACTGTCGATTTCCTCTTTTAGAGCTATTAGCAGTTGTCTTATGTATTGAGATTCTCCTATGTTAGGTGCATATATATTGTTATATCTTCTTCTTGGATTGATCCCTTGATCATTATGTAGTGTTCTTCCTTGTCTCTTGTAACATTCTTTATTTTCAAGTCTATTTTATCTGATATTAGTATTGCTACTCCAGCTTTCTTTTGATTTCTATTTGCATTGAATATCTTTTTCCATTCCCTCACTTTAAGTCTGTATGTGTCCCTATCTCTGAAGTGGGTCTCTTGTAGACAGCATATAGATGGGTCTTGTTTTTGTATCCATTCAGCAAGCCTGTGTCTTTAGGTTGGAACATTTAATGCATTCACGTTTAAGGTAATTATCGATATGTATGTTCCTGTGACCATTTTCTTAATTGTTTTGGGTTTGTTTTTTAAGTCCTTTTTTTCTCTTGTGTTTCCCACTTAGAGAAGTTCCTTTAGTATTTGTTGTAGAGCTGATTTGGTGGTGCTGAATTCTCTTAGCTTTTGCTTGTCTGTAAAGCTTTCGATTTCTCCCTCGAACCTGAATGAGATCCTTGCTGGGTAGAGTAATCTTGTTTGTAGGTTCTTCCCTTTCATCACTTTAAGTATATCTTGCCACTCCCTTCTGGCTTGTAGAGTTTCTGCTGAGAAATCAGCTGTTAAACTTATGGTTTTCCCTTGTATGTTATTTTTCGTTTTTCCCTTGCTGCTTTCAATAATTTTTCTTTGTCTTTAATTTTTGCCAGTTTGATTACTATGTGTCTCGGCATGTTTCTCCTTGGGTTTATCCTGTACGGGACTTGCTGAGCTTCCTGGACTTGGGTGGCTATTTCCTTTCCCATGTTAGTGAAGTTTTTGACTATAATCTCTTCAAATATTTTATCTGGTCCTTTCTCTCTCCCTTCTCCTTCTGGGACCCCTAAAATGTGAATGTTGTTGCGTTTAATGTTGTCCCAGAGGTCTCTTAAGCTGTCTTCTTTTCTCTTCATTCTGTTTTCTTTATTCTGTTCCACAGCAGTGAATTCCACCAGTCTGTCTTCCAGGTCACTTATCTGTTCTTCTGCCTCAGTTATTCTGCTATTGATTCTTTCTAGTGTAGTTTTCATTTCAGTTATTGTATTGTTCATCTCTGTTTGTTTGTTCTTTAATTCTTCTAGGTCTTTGTTAAACATTTCTTGCACCTTCTCGATCTTTGCCTCCATTCCTTTTCCGAGGTCCTGGATCATCTTCACTATCATTCTTCTGAATTCTTTTTCTGGAAGGTTGCCTATCTCCACTTCATTGTTTTTTTTCTGTGGTTTTATCTTGTTCCTTAACCTGGTACATAGCCCTCTGCCTTTTCATCTTGTCTGTCTTTCTGTGAATGTGGTTTTTGTTCCACAGGCTGCAGGATTGTAGTTCTTCTTGCTTCTGCTGTCTGCCGTCTGGTGGATGAGGCTATCTAAGAGGCTTGTGCAAGCTTCCTGATTGGAGGGACTGGTGGTGGGTAGAGCTAAGTGTTGCTCTGGTGGGCAGAGCTCAGTAAAACTTTAATCCGCTTGACTGCTGATGGGTGGGGCTGGGTTCACTCCCTGTTGGTTGTTTGGCCTGAGGCAACCCAACACTGGAGCCTACCTGGGCTCTTTGATGGGGCTAATGGCGGACTCTGGGAGGGCTCCCGCCAAGGAGTACTTCCCAGAACTTCTGCTGCCAGTGTCCTTTTCCCCACGGTCAGCCACAGCCACTGTCCGCCTCTGCAGGAGACCCTCCAACCCTAGCAGGTAGGTGTGGTTCAGTCTTCCCTGGGGTCACTGCTCCTTCTGCTGGGTCCTGATGTGCACACTACTTTGTGTGTGCCCTTCAAGAGTGGAGTCTCTGTTTCCCCCAGTCCTGTCGAAGTCCCACTAGCCTTCAAAGTCTGATTTTCTAGGAATTCCTCCTCCCGTTGCCAGACCCCCAGATTGGGAAGCCTGATGTGGGGCTCAGTACCTTCAGTCCGGTGGGTGGACTTCTGTGGCATAAGTGTTCTGCAGTCTGTGAGTTACCCATCCAGCAGTTATGAGATTTGATTTTACTGTGATCGCACTCCTCCTACCATCTCATTGTGGCTTCTCCTTTGTCTTTGGATGTGGGGTATCTTTTTTGGTGAGTTCCAGTGTGTTCCTGTCGATGATTGTCCAGCAGCTAGTTGTGATTCTGGAGTTCTCGCAAGAGGGAGTGAGAACACATCCTTCTAGTCCGCCATCTTGGTTCCTCTTTTTTTTTTTTTTAATATATTTTGCTATTTTGGAGTTGCTGCACCAAATAAGCAGAAACATGCCCCAACTTTTCCAGAGTAGACCAAAAGGGGAAATAATGTTTGTTTTTGTTAAACTGCAAGTTGAGATGTCTTCATAAACATCTTAGCCTCATGAACTTCTCCTTTTGTATGATTGTCATTCTGGAGAAGTTATACTTGGAGTCTAGGACAGTGAATTGAAACAACTTTCCTCGACAAATTTTTTTTCACCCCCAGCCACGCCTCATGACTTGCAGGATCTTAGCTCCCCACAGGTTCTGACCAGGGATTGAACCCCGGCTCTCAGCAGTAAGAGCATGGAGTCCTAACCCCTGGACTGCCAGGGAATTCTCCACCAAATTCTTTATATACTATTCTTTAAGGCTTTAAGTTTAGGAAAAAATAGCCATTTTATTTAGAAACATGTTTTTATTTGTAAATTATACATTTTAAGGAGCATGTTTATACATGTTTTTGTGTTTAAATTGTGTTTAAAATCTAAGTTCACATATGCGTCTCATAGATTTTGGTGTTTTTTTTTTTATAAATTTATTTATTTATTTATTTGGCCGCGTTGGGTCTTCAGTGCTGTGTGCAGGCTTTCTTTAGTTGCGGCGAGTGGGGGCTACTCTTTACTGTGTGCGTGGGCTTCTCATTGCATTGGCTTCTCCTGTTGCGGAGCACGGGCTGTAGGCACACCGGCTTCAGTTTTTGTGGCATGTGGGCTCAGTAGTTGTGGCTCGTGGGCTCTAGAGCACAAGCTCAGTAGTTGTGGCTCGCGGGCTTAGTTCTGCAGCATGTGGGATCTTCTGGGACCAGGGTTCGAACTCGTGTCCTCATTGGCAGGTGGATTCTTAACCACTGCACCACCGGGGACATCCCTAGATTTTGGTGTTTTAAAAGTGCCTTTTGAAAGCTAAAATGTATATGATTTTGAATCAATTTTAGACCTACTAATATAGTTCAAACTTCTCCAATTTGTCTGATAGACATCTACTCAGTGGTGCCACAAATAACACACTCTTTCACCATAAAACAACTTTCCAAGGATGCCAGAAAGAATTGACTAAGTTTTAACTACAGCCCTTGGTTGGTGGAAGTATTGTGATAGAAGGAGGCAGGGAAGCCATAAAGAGTGTTAGGGAGGGAGTTCCCTGGTGGCCTAGTGGTTAGGATTTTGGTCTTTCACTGCTGTGGCCCGGGTTCAATCCCTGGTGAGATCCCATAAGCCATGCAGTGCGGTGAAAAAAAAAAAACAACAGTGTTAGGGAGACTGAGTCTTCCTCACACTTCAGAAGACACAACCTGCCAGATGGTTGCTTCTCAGCCCCCTTTGCTGTGCGACCCAGATGTGTGACCAGGGTGCTGCCCAGTCAAGCCTCCCCATCCACCTCCACTTTGAATTCGGAGCCAGGAAGGCAGAGAAGCAGCAGACACAGGGACTGTTCTCTGGCAGTGGCAGATCTGAAGCACTGCTGGCCTGGCAACAGGGCTGGCAGCTGCGTCCAGTGCCTGCTTTGAGGGCTCTAGGGCGGCTGCAGTGGGGGCCTTCCTGGACTAGTTTTGGGTCATGATTTAGAAATTATTTCTGGCTGCATAATCTCTGAGCCCAATTCTCTAATCTTCCTGTCAAGACTGAACTACGCAATAGCCTTTCTTATATGTTTGCTTTCCTCTTTAATTGTCCAGGTTCCTTTCTGCTGCTTGCAGCCTAAGAACCCTGGTGCTGGATAGGGAAAAGCACTAAGACTGGAGCACTTTGCCTCGAAGGTAGAAGGGGCGGAGAGATGTCACAGCAAGGGAGGGAACCCAAACCCTGAAATGCATCTCAATACCTATGACGTTTCTCACAACAATCATATACCTTCTTGTTTATTTTCATACTTTATCCCTCAAGCCTTCATCAACTCATTTACTCAACACATATTTATGGAGAGCCTACTGTGTGCCAGGTATTATTCTATGCACTGGTGACAACAATGAACAAAACTCAAGCAATAGTTTCCACAATTACACAGGTTAGAATGAAGGAGGTAAATGGCGATAGCACCTCTGCATGCCACACAGTGACCCAGGCCTTTGCAATGCCTCATGTGTGGTTTACAGGAACACTGCAACAGCATCAGCAATGAATGGGTAGGGCTGAAACCTGTGCTAATAGAACATGGCGATACATGCCAGAGAAAATATTTCTTGTGGTTTCTGTAGGAGTTCTTTTCCAAAGAAAGAAAAATTAAGGCAATGTTCTTTCCTTACTATTCGTATGTCATCCCCCATTCACTTTTCCAAATGTGTCTACATTACCATTAAAGGGGAAAGTGTAATTAGCAGAGAAACTGGAAAATCTATTGACTATTTAGAATAGAACACCTCCATTTATCTAACGTCTTTCCCGCTTTTCACACAAGCAAAACCTTGTAATCCATACAAAAATATAAGTGCAATTAAGAAACCAAATAGTCTGGATTGATTTCATGACACATGGTATCTATTTACATCTTTTTAAAAAGAAAAAATTGCTTACTTGCCAAGTTTTTGGTTTATATCATGCTATTTCTAACTTGTACCAAAATAAATTGAGACTCTAGCTTTCCTAGATTCTCAGAAAATGGAACTAATTGCATGAAGTAACATAGTTGGATAGGAAAAGTACTACTTAAGTTTGTATGCATCTAATTATGCAATAAAGCAATAATATGACTTGGAAGGTAGTCTTTGGTTACCTAAGATAGATCAAACAGTATAAAGTTGATATGACTTCATTCTTTGAAGCAAGGAACATTTTCATAAAGTATTTTTGTTGTTACAAACCCAGTTTGGACGTTATCATACATAAACAGTGAATAGTGTGGACTTTTGAAATAGGCCTGTTATATCATCTAATTTAACAGGAACTGAGTTAGGATGGAAACCAGTATTTATGGCTTTGCAGGTAATTCTCTTCCTTCAGATTCAAGATATTGTTTTCCTTCCCAAAACTAGTGATAAGAAATTCACTAAATGTGATTCTGCCAGAGAAGGTGAAGATGAAGATCAGTAAAAATTCCATGGAACTTGAGAGTTTTTAATTAAACCCTTCATGTTGGCCAGCCCTGTGACTCATAATTATATTCTGCCTGGGCTTTCTGGAATAGTCTTTTACCTCTACATTCTCTTCTTGTCATTAGCAGTTTAGAACTCCAGGGAAAGGTTAGAGTTCAGTGCAAAGGCAGCTTGCATCACTGTGACAGATGATGCTTAATTGGCAGAAGTTATGAAATATTTTTGTAAATAAAACTATGAACACAGGTTACTTTGGGGAGGAAAACTGGGAGCCAGAGGTAGGAGAGAGACTTTTTACTGTGTATCCTGCTGTACCACTGGAATTGAGCACCATGTGACTGTACTACCTGCTCGAAAAAAATAAAACTTTTTTAAAATAATAAAATAAAGTCAGTGCTTAGTTGAGTAAAAGTATTCTATTCATACTCTTAACACACTTTGTCTACATCCCTGAATAGCTATGGCTCAATTAGATTCCTCTAGGTATTTCAAGTATTAGTATTGGGGCTTCCCTGGTGGTGCAGTGGTTGAGAATCTGCCTGCTAATGCAGGGGACATGGGTTCGAGCCCTGGTCTGGGAAGATCCCACATGCCGCGGAGCAACTAGGCCCGTAAGCCACAACTACTGAACCTGCGCATCTGGAGCCTGTGCTCCACAACAAGAGAGGCCGCGATAGTGAGGAGGCCCGTGCACCATGATGAAGAGTGGCCCCCGCTTGCCGCAACTAGAGAAAGCCCTTGCACAGAAACGAAGACCCAACACAGCCAAAAATAAATATAAAAATAAATAAATAAAAAAAGATTACTATTAATTAAAAAAAACCAAATAAACAAAAAAAGCCAAATATTAGTATTGATCTTACACCACTATCTCCAAGTAAGCAAGCAACAAAAAAGTCTTGAACATCATTATTAGTGTTGGAGGATTCCAGGAAATTTTAGAGGGTTTATACTGTACAGTAACAAAAACACAGTATGTATATACATATTTAAAGACATGAGACACTTAAGAAATGACATAGAATTTAGGTCTGCTTAAAAAAGTATTATACTACAATTTTCTGAGTATCAGAGAGAGAAAAGCAGAAGAAATTAGAATTGTTTTTGTTTCCTTTTTTGATAACTAGACATTTTTCAAGAACCTAAAAATAATACCTCTAAAATCAGGAACCAGACAAGGATGCCCACGCTTGCCACTCTTATTCAACATTTTGGGAAGTTCCAGCCAGAGCAATTAAGCAAGAAAAAGAAAGGAAAGGCATTCAAATTGGAAAGGAAGATGTAAAGCTGTCACTATTTATGGATGACATGATTTTATATAGAGAAAACCCTAAAGACCCCACCAAAAAACTATTAGAAATAATAAACAAAGTTGCAGGGTACAAAATCAACCTTCAAAAATCTGTTGCATTTCTAGATGGTAACAATGAGGTAGCAGAAAGAGAAATTAAGAAAACAATCCCATTTACAATCACAACACAAAGAATAAAATACCTAGGAATAAATTTAACAAAGGAGGTGAAAGACCTGTACACTGAAAACTATAAGACATTGTTGAATGAAACTGAAGAAGGCACAAAGAAATGGAAAGATATGCCATGCCTATTGACTGTAAGAAGCAACATTGTTAAAATGTCCATAATAACAAAAACAATCTACAGATTCAGTGCAATACTTATCAAGATCCCAAGGACATTTTTCACAGAAATAGCACAAAAAAATCCTAAAATTTATATGGAACCACAGAAGACCCTGAATAGCCAAAGCAATTTTGAGAAAAAAGAACAAAGCTGAAGGTATCACATGCTCTGATTTCAAACTATATTACAAAGCCATAGTAATAAAAATGGCATGGTATTGGCAGAACAACAGATATATAGATTAATGGAACAGAATTGAGAGCTCCAAAATAAACCCACACATATATGGACAATTAACTTACAACAAAGGATCAAAGAACATACAATGGAGAAAGGATAGTCTCTTCAATAAATGTTGCTGAGAAAACTGGATAGCCGCATTAAAAAAAAAAGAAAGAAAAAGGGAAGACACTAGATCAATATCTCATACCGTACACAAAAATCAACTCAAAATAGATTAAAGACTTAAATGTAAGATCTGAAACCATAAAATGCAATAGAAGAGAACATAGGCAGTATGCGTTTTGACATTGGTCTTAGCAATATCTTTCTAGATATGTCTCCTCAGGCAAGGGAAACAAAAGGAAAACAAATGGTACTACAACAAAATAAAAAGATTCCACAGAGCAAAACAGTAATTCAAAAAGATATATGCACTCCTATGTTCACTGCAGCATCATTTACCATAGCCAAGATATGGAAACAACATAAATGCCCATCAATGAACAAATGGATGAAGAAGATGTGGTGTGTATGTGTATGTATATATACACACACAACATATATATATATATATATATACACAATGGAACTACTCAGCCTTAAAAATGATTAAATCTTGCCATTTGCGACAACATGATGAACCTAGAGGAATTTATGCTAAGTGAAGTAAGTTAGACAGAGAAAGACAAATACCATTTGATTTCATTCATACGTGGAATGTAAAAAACAAGTAAACTAACACAAAAAATTGAACAAACCAAACCAAAACATAGATATAGAGAACAGAGTAGTGGTTAGCAGAGGGGAAGGGGTGGTGGGAGGAGGACAAGATGGGTAAAGGGGATCAACTGTATGGAGATGGTTGGAAACTAAATTTCTAGTGGTGAGCATGCTGTAGAGTATAAAGAAGTAGAAATATAATACTGTACACATGAAAGATATGTAATGTAATGTTATAAACCAATGTTACCCCAATAAAAAATAAACTTTAAAAATTTATCTAAAAAAGCATAATAAAAAGATTAAAAAAATAAATACATGAATAAATGCTTATAAGACATTAAAAACATGTATAAAATATGGCCTTTTTATTTACATAAATGGGATCATACAATGTTTTTTTTCTGTGACTTATCTTTACTACTTAATAATAAATATTTTAGAAAATTCCTTTAAAAAATAGACTTCCCACTTAGTCAATCAGTAAAATATATGAAAAGAAAAAGAGTTAGCTTTAGATACCATAAACTTTCTTTAATGCTAACCATGAGAAAATAAGTGCCCCATTTAGCAGAAAATATGTACTTTACTAAGTTCCTTGAGGCTCATGTTTTCATATGGGGTAGAGAACCAGTACTGAATACTATTTCTATCCTAGAGAACAGGTCTTAATACTCTTTAGGCTACCTGTCTCTTTGAGAAATTGTCAAAAGTTAAGGATCCTTCACCCAGAAAGTCTCCAGGTACATAATTTTGCATATTTTGCAGTTTTAGGGTTTTGTTCTTAAAGCCAGCCATGGACCCCAAATTAAGCACCACTGATTAAGGACAGTATAAATGGAAAATACTGTCTCTGTTATACGTACACGTAATTCATGAATGGCTGCATTTTTGGATTTGAATGTAGATCCTGCCATCTCATTCTTATTGTTACTGAGAATTTCTTCCCTTTCCTCATTCCCGTAATCCATTGTAAGGCCATGGAAGTGACCTAATCTTCTTTCTCCCACATCAGTATTCCAGATCAGCCCCTTGGCCTTGATCTTATATTGGTTTATGGGTTGCTCTGCGATGACTGTTTTGGGGCAGGCAACAAGGGGGATAGAGATGGGAAGGGAGAGAAAGAGTAAACAAAGGGAGCTCTATCCAGTCTCCATGCCTTATTTCCCCTTACAGCACAAATTGTGCCTAAGTCTAGTTATGCAAGTGGAAGAGAGGGGAAGGCAAGAAGAGGAAAGCTCTTCCTACGTTGTGAACTACTTTGGTTGAATTATTCATAACTTTATCTGAAATGAGGTAGACATCTTGGACAAATTGTTACTCTGATCATCCGTCATACCTTAACAAAGCATTTGAGAGTTGAACAAAAAGATATTCCAACATCAGTAAGACTCCAGCTGTCCTTTAGGGCTGCTCCAGCGTACATCAGCTCCAGATACCTCCTGCCTTGTTCATCTTCAGAGAGAGGAATGTGGAAATAATCCTTAAAAATCAATAGCATATTATGAAAACAGCATATCTCTACATTACTAGACCAGCAATGTAATCTCTTATCTTTTACATTTTCCACTGAGTATTATAAAATTGGGACAGAAGGAGGAAGTGTTAGACAGGGGTTCTTAATCTGAAGTCTTTAGACATCCCCAAAAGTTGATGGTTAGAAATTAGTTGGCAAAAAACTACATTTGGTTTTTATTAACTTCAAATAAAATTGGGATTTTTCTTATGTATATGGACAACAAGCTAAAGTAGCAGTAATTGACTGTTCCTGTGACTTTGTCACCAACAGAAATCACAGATATTTTCATATCCCATCATTGTTGTTGCAGATACAAAATATTATTTATACTGATCTCCTTTGAAATTGTAATAGTTATGAGATACACTGCAAACACTTGTTAATGTGTTAATAAGGAAACCCACAGGTCACAATATCACAATTTGTTTTTTAATTTTTTTAAATTGTATTTCAGTATAACTGGTTTTCTTTTGGGGGGTATGTATTTTATTTTATGCATTTAAAGACATTCTGAGAAGGAGTCCATAGGCTTCACCAGACTGCCAAAGGGATCCATGGTACATAAAGATTAAGAGCTTCTGTGTTAGAAGATCTAGATTTTAGGGATCATAGTAATTTACTATATATCATGTAACTATGATTCAGTAAATGCTCCTTAGTAAATGGGAATAAATCATCTCCAAGTTAAATACCATTTGATGGTCAGTTCCTAAATATTTGTCTTAATTTTCCATTTTATAGTGAGTATTTATAAGAAATTTGTAAGAAAAGTACTGCACCCAAATTATTTTTCATTCTGGCTCTGTGATCCTAGGTTAAATGGTCAATCTATCTGAGCTTCAGTTTTCCCTGGAGGCAAAATGAGGCTGTAGCCCAGAAGTCCTCTCCACCTCCAAAATCCTTTGGTTCTTTATAGTTGCTTGCTCACCACACAGGCCATCTATCTGACAACTGTATGCTCCACTTACCTGGCCTAGAGTTAGTGTCTTGTTTTTCTCCTTTTGTGAAGAATTTCAGTAATACTATCTGGCCAATACACAATCTACAAATATCATAAAGATAAGCTAAACACTTTTTCCCCTGAGAATTTTCCTGTCTAACAAACACCTCCAGAGTTAATATCTTCTAACAAACGATTATGTAAGCAAACAATGATATTTTCAAATAGTTTTAGTCCCATTTGCTGAAAATGCACCCAATAGTATCTCTACCCCAGTACAGTTTAAACTTCACTGCATAGTTAAAATTAATGCACATCTTAGTGGCTCAGGGACAAAGTATGTACCTTTATCATCAGCTTGACAGCCTCCACAGTTTCATCTGCTGAAATATCAAATGGTTCAAAAGATCCCTCAAAAGCTATGAAAATCCTCATTTTGTCAAAAAAAGAAAGAAAGAAGCTGTCCTCAAAGATCCTATTGGATAGCTGGGAGAATCCAGTTCACAGTTAAGGACAAAAATGATGGCCAGAGGCAGCTGTCACTCTCTAGCCTCAAAGGCGAGTTGAGAGAACGTGGAGAGAGACGTCCCGCAGTACCACAGTATCCGGTGAAGCTGACAGCAGCTACATTGGAGGAAATGTTTCTCTGCCAGTGGCATTAGTCAACAGCCACCTGTTGCTCTATTATGGAAACCAGAAAACTTGACAATGGTTGAGGCAAGTGTGAACAAGCGTCAAGCATGTAATACAAAACTGCTACACACAAATTATACTTTGTAATGTGACCACCATCCCTTGATACTTGAATCCATATTCATCCAAGTACAGCTGATGGAAGGACCCTTAGAACTAGATATTTGAATTGGGATGTACTGGCACAGAGTGAAGCGAAACAGAGTTGATTTTATTGAATGCAATCATCCTGGAAGTTCTCTGTAAATAACTCTGAGCTGAAGCCTTCTGGTTTCCATAGCAACTTTGTGTACTTGTTCCCTGGCGGTATTTCTAATCCTGCCACAGGGTACAGAACAATATCCACTTGCACTAGGGAGAGGAATGTGTAGGCAAATGACTCTGTGGTTTTCCCTTCCCATCTCTGCATAATGGAATCTACCCAATAACAACACAGTATAATTGGTATTTCTTTTAGTCCTTGCCCTTATGTTATTTAGAACAATTTACCATTGTTATTTCCTTCAACTTCCCTTAGTGTTGGTGGAAAATATTTCAAACCACCCTCAAAAAATGAGCAAAGATATTAATCACCATTATGCAAGCTTATATTTTACTGGAACTTAATTCTAAGACTCTCCTCTGAAATCCCCAGTATTATACACTTGTTCTAATGCTATTATGTCTGATCATTTTTTAAAATTAATTTATTTTATTTTTGGCCGCATTGGGTCTTCATTGCTGTGTGCGGGCTTTCTCTAGTTGTGGCGAGCGGGGGCTACTCTTCGTTGTGGTGCGTGAGTTTCTCATTGCGGTGGCTTCTCTTGTTGCGGAGCACGGGCTCTAGGCGCGCGGGCTTCAGTAGTTGTGACATGCGGGCTTCAGTAGTTGTGGTGCATGGGCTTATTGCTCTGCAGCATGTGGGAACTTCCTGGACCAGGGCTCGAACTCATGTCCGGGAAGATTGGCAGGCGGATTCTTAACCACTGCGCCACCAGGGAAGCCCTGATCATGTTTTTAGTGTCTGTAAATCTTGTCTTCTTCCTGAAGATAGACCTAGGACAGAATCCCTATCTTTCATTTCTTATTCTTAACAGCACTTAGCATAATGTGAGCCACATGATAGGTGCTTAGTAAATGTTAACCTGTTAACTGATTCTATTCATTCACAGTCTGAGTTCCAACTCTAAGAAACTTGAGAAAATGGAAAACATAAAAAAGGCAAAGGATTTCACTGCAAAGCTAATACTTTTGGCCTCATGTTTTTCAAGTGTTGCGACACAATGATACCTTCTTATGTTGTCAGCATTTTGATAGAAAGAGTATTACCATAGGACATAGTTAATGCTGTTTTGGTGTCTTGCTCACCCTCCCTCACCCCCTCCAGCTGCCTTTACTGTTGACTGCTAAAGGCTTACAGCTACACCCCCTTTTCCAAAGAATTGCCCTCAGCTGATGGGAGCTGCCTTGCCAGGAAAGCTATGCACCCCTCCTCAATAATTGACTGCAAAGGGGCTATAAAATGCCCACTCTCTTATATTAAGGGGTGAAAATTCTTCAGAGGATCTCTGTAGAGCAGGCCATAGCTGGACTTTACCTGAGACTACATCCTTCTTCAGCTCTTTCTTTTCCTGAATCCTGCTTAACTCTCTTCCTTACTAAGTTTTTCTTGAACAGTGCTCCCTCAGTAATTGGCATACATCCCAATGTATGCAGAGGATTTTTTTTTTTTTTTTTGCGGTACGCGGGCCTCTCACTGCTGTGGCCTCTCCCGTTGCGGAGCACAGGCTCCAGACGCGCAGGCTCAGCGGCCATGGCTCACGGGCCCAGCTGCTCCGCGGCATGTGGGATCCTCGCGGACGGGGCACGAACCCACGTCCCCTGCATCGGCAGGTGGACTCTCAACCACTGCGCCACCAGGGAAGCTCCTAGGGCAGAGGATTTTAAAGAAGCTCATAGGCATTAAGAAATCACAACCAAATGCTTTATAGCTTCCTGAGCTGCATGTTTTCTTATACATGTATATTTTTATATTCTGCAGTAGACTTGGCTTTTGGAGTAAATGCCCGTCTCTCGTAGGCATGGCAGGCCCCTGGTCTGGTTGGTTGCCGGGTCCTGACGTGTATGGAGCTGCCGGCTACTGGGTGGTGGGCTGGGTCCTGAGGTGGCTGGCTGCAGAGCCCCAGGGGGGTCCCAGGGCTAGTGCTATCCCACTGGTGGGTGGAACCTGGTTCTGGAGTAACTGGTTGTGGGGCCAGGTTTCCTGGATCTAGTGTCGGCATGCTGGTGGGTGGGGTCAGTTCCTGAAATGGTTGCCTGTGGGTTCTGGGATGTCCTATAGCTGGTCTGGCTCACTGGTGAGTGGGGCTAGATCCCAGTGCAGCTGGTTGAGGGGTCCAAGCTGTGTTAACCTGCTGGTGAACAGAGCTGAGGCCCAGGGGTTTCTGGGGCTAATGCCCACTGTTGTGTGATGCTGGTCCTGGGGCTGATGCTGGCTCTCTGGTAGGTAGAGCCAAGTCCTGTGGTCTCTGGCTGTAGGGACCTTGGGGTCCCGGGGTTAGTGCCGGTGCACTTGTGTGTGGGTTTGGGTCCTGAGCCCTCTGATGGACAGGGTGTGTCCCAGGGTGGCTGGGTGCTCAAGGGTTCCTTAAGGCACCTGCCTACTGGTGGGTGGGGCTGTGTTCCTGCTAGGCTAGCTGTGTGGCCTGAGGCGTCCCAGTACTGGTGCTCACAGGCTGGTGCGTGGGGCTGGGTCCCAGTTTTGGTAAGCTAGAGGGAGGATCCCAAAATGGCACTTGCCAGCACCAGTGTCCTCCTGGCCAAACGGAGTGCCCCAGAATGGCTGCCACCAGGGGTAGCTCCAGTTGCCTGCTGCCTCTCTGGGAGACTCTACAGGATCAGCAGGTGGGTCTGGCCCAACCTCCTTTCAAATTACTGCTTCTGCTCTGGGTCTTGGACTGTGTGAGATTCTGTGTGTGCCCTTTAAGAGTGGAGTCTCTATTTCTCACAGCCTTCTGGCTCTCCTGAAAGTAAGCCCCACTGCCTTCAAAGCCAAACATTTTGGGGGCTTGTCTTCTCAGTGCAGGATCCCCGGGCTGGGGAACCTGACGTGGGACTCGAACCCCTTGCTCCCTGGGGAGAACCTCTGCAATTGTAATAATCTTCCCATTTGTCGGTCACCCACCCAGGGGTATGGGTCTTGACTATATCACATCTCTAGCCTTCCTACCCATCTCCTTGTGGTTCCTTCTTCGTATCTTTAGTTGTAGAAGATCTTTTGTGCTAGATTCTGGTCTTTCTCATCAATAGTTGCTCTGTAAATGGTTCCAGTTTTGGTGTGCCCATGAGAGGAGGTGAGCTCAGGGTCTTCCTACTCTACCATCTTGGCCATCTAGCCAAAACGTTCTGACATGAGAATTAAAAGTTGAAAAGGGTAAGTAAAATTATCCTTATCATAGGAGACATAATTGTAAACCAATAAATCATGGCAATCAAATTTTTAAGACTACTACAAATAATGAAATAATTCAACTAGGTGGCTGTATTTATAATTAATATACAGAAATGAATAGTTTTCTAGAAACAAATGACTGATATAGAATATAATGGAAGAAAATACTCCATTTATAAAAGAGAAAAAAGATAATATGTTAGGAGTAAACTTAGCAGGAACATGTAAGAAATGTATAAAATAAATGTAAAAACATAACCAAAAAACATAAAAGACTTGAACAAGTGGGCTGGCATACCATAACTTTGGAAGGAAAGTTCAGAACGATTAAGTCATCAATTCTTCTTAAGTCAATATAAAAGTAACTTCCTAAGTTAGTATATATATTTAATATATAAATTTAAAAATCCCAACAGGATCTTTTTCCAGCTTTATTGAGGTATAATTGACATATACACTGTGTAAGTTTAAGGTGTACAATGTGCTGATATATGTATACATTGTGAGATGGTTACCACAATAAGATTAGTTAACACATCCATCACCTCACACAGTTACCTTTTTTTTGGAAGTGAGAACATTTAAGATCTACTTTGGGCTTCCCCGGTGGCTCAGTGGTTGAGAGTCCGCCTGCCGATACAGGAGACATGGGTTCGTGCCCTGGTCCGGGCAGATCCCACATGCCGTGGAGCGGCTAGGCCCATGAGCCATGGCCACTGAGCCTGTGCATCCGGAGCCTGTGCCCCACAATGGGAGAGGCCACAACAGTGAGAGGCCCGCGTACCGCAAAAAAAAAAAAAAAAAAAATCTACTTTTAGCAACTTTCAATTATACAGTACAGAATTGTTAACCAACAGGATTTTTCCAAACTAGGCAAGATGTTCTAAAATCAATGTAGAAAAATAAGCAAGTATAGCTAGAAAAGCTCTGGAAGAGTAGTGAAAAGCACTCACCTACAAGATGTTAAAATATATTATAATGCTACAATAGGATTAAAGCAGTGTGATCCTGGCATATGAAGAGTCAGAAAAATCAATGGAAAAATAGAAAGCATAAAAATGGACTCACAAGAGTTTAGTATATGACAAAAGTAGCATCTTGCAAGTTAAGAGGTACAAACTTCCAGTTTGAGTCACAAGAATGAAATGTACAGCATGGGAAATATAGTCAGTAATAGTGTAATATCTTTGTATAGTGACAGATGGTAACTAGACTCATCACGGTGATCATTTTGAAACGTATAGAAGTATTGAATCACTATGTTGTGCACCAGGAACTAATATAGTCGTTGTAGGTCAATTAATTATACTTCAGAAAACGAATAACAAACTCATAGAAAAAGAGATCAGATTTTGTAAATTTAAGTACAGTTGATTTACAATGTTGTGTTAGTTTCAGGTGTACAGCAAAGTGATTCAGTTCTATATGTATATATATATGTGTGTGTGTGTGTGTTTATATATATACATATATATGTATATATATAAACACACACACACACACATATATATATACATATATATGTATTCTTTTTCAGATTCTTTTCCCTTATAGGGTATTACTAAATATTGAGTATAGTTGCCTGTGCTATACAATAGATCCTTGTTGGTTATCTATTATATATACAGTAGTGTATGTATGTTAATCCCAAACTCCTAATTTATCCCTCCCCCTCTACCTTTCCCCTTTGGTAACCATAAGTTTCTTTTCTATGTCTGTGGGTCTATTTTTCTTTTGTATATAAGCTCATTTGTATCATTTTTTTTTAGATCCCACATATAAGTGATATCATATGATACTTGTCTTTGTCTGGCTTAATTCACTTGGTATGATAATCTCCATGTTGCTGCATATAGCATTATTTCATTCTTTTTTATGACTGAGTAATATTCCATTATATATATATGTGTGTATGTATATATATATATATATATATATATATATATATATATATATATACATACATACACATACCATATCTTCTTTATCCATTCATCTGTCAGTCGACATTTACGTTGCTTCCATTTCTTGGCTATTGTAAATAGTGCTGCAATGAACATTGGGGTGCATGTATCTTCTTTGAATTATAGTTTTCTCCAGATATATGCCCAGGAGTGGGATTGCAGGATCATATGGTAGCTCTATTTTTAGTGTTTTAAGGAACCTCCATACTGCTTTCCATAGTGGTTGTACCAATTTACATTCCCACCAACAGTGTAAAAGGGTTCCTTTTTAAAAAGAGATCAGATCTGTGGTTACCATAGGGTGGGGGAATTGGATGAAGATGGTCAAAAGTTTCAAACTTCCAGTAATAAGATAAATAAGTACTAGAGATGAAATGTACAACATGATTAATATAATGAACACTGCTGTATGTTATATACGAAAGCTGTTAAGAGAGGAAATCCTAAGAGTGCTCATCACACAAGGAAAAAATACTTTTTTCTTTATTTTGTATCTATATGAGATGATGGATGTTCACTGAACTTATTGTTGTAATCATTTCATGATGTATGTAAGTCAAATCATTATGCTGTACAACTTAAACTTACACAGTGCTGTATGTCAATTATATCTCAATAAAAATGGAAGGAAAAAAGAATATAAAAAAAAGTAGCATATTGTATCAGTGGTGATGGTGTGGGGAAATAAGATAGTGTTGAATTACCCAGTAGTTACCTGAAAGAAAAAAAACTGGAGCTCTACTTTTTTACGTAGCATCATGAGAAATTAAAAATGCATCAAAGATTTAAATGTAAAAAATAGAACTATGAAAAGTTAGTTTTATAATAAGGCAAAAAGTAATGTGCAAAACAGAGTATGTAATACACTACCATTTGAGGAAAAAAGCGGGAAATCATATCTATAGGTATGATATGTGATATAGTTTGCATATACCTCAAAATCTCTGCTAATACACTCAGGAAACTAGAAAGCACCCTGGTGCCTATGGAGAGGAGACTTGAGCAGCCAGGGATCAAGGATGAGAACAGTACTTTTCACTGTATTATCATTTTAAAAAATAAATTTAATTTAGAGAACTTTTTGGTTCACAGCAAAATTGAACAGAAAGTACATAGCGTTCTCATGTACCCACATACCTACTGCCATCACACAGGACAGCCTTACCCACTATCAAAATCCTGAACTGAGAAGTATGTTTGTTACAATTAATGAGCCTACACTGATACATCATCATCACCCAAAGTCCATAGTTTACATGAGGGTGCACACTTAGTGTTGTACATTGTATAGGTTTTGACAAATGTGTAATGACATGTATCCAACATTATATTATGATATGGAATAGTTTCACTGCCCTAAAAATCCTTTCTACTCTGTCTATTCATCCTTTCCTGTCCCAACCCCTGGCAACAACTGATCTTTTCACTGCCTCCATGATTTTGCCTTTTCCAGAATGTCATATAGTTGGAATCATATAGTATGTAGCCTTTTCAGATAAGCTCTCATTTAGTAATATGCATTTAAGCTTCTCCCGTGTCTTTGCATGGCTTGATAGTTTATTTCTTCTTAGTGGGGAATAATATTCCATCATCTGGATGTACTACAGTTTGTTTACCCATTCACCTACTGAAGGACATCTTGGTTGCTTCCAAGTTTTGGCACTTACGAATAACGCTGCTATAAACATACATGTGCAGGTTTTTGTGTGGATATTAGTTTTCAGTTCATTGGGGTAAATACTAAGGATTGTGATTGCTGGATGGTATGGTAAGAATATGTTTAGTTTTGTAAGAAACTGCCAATTGTCCCCTAGAATGGCTGTACCATTTTGCATTTCTGCCAGCGATGATTTTGCTCCACATCCTAACCAGCATTTGGTGTTGTCAATGCTTGTATTATCTTTTAATTCTTTTAAAATTTTGAACCATGTGGAGGCATTAACCAGTCAAAAAATTAAGTTAGAAATAAAATCCAAAAATAAAAAGCCCAACTCAGTCCTTTCAAGAAGCCTTCTTTATCTCCCCCGGAAAGTTGACATCTGTTCTTCCACTGCATCATATATTCTTTACCTGTAGAACCTTTTATACTGCATTCCACTTATTATGTCAGTGTCAGCCTTCCCCATTAGACTAGGAGCTTTTTGATGGAGGGACAGTGTCTTAATCACATTTGAATACCCAGTGGCATAGCCCAGTGCCTTGCAGTGATTGAATAAACAACATAGGTTATTGTAGATTGATATCATTAAAAATTGCCTTGTAACAGTGAAATGATAAGTAGTCTTGAAACTCTCTTAGGAATGTAGGGAAAGCTTGACATGATAAGAATTAGACTTAAAAATACTCTTAGTTGAAATCTAGGAACAGCTTGCTTTAGCATCTAGAGGCCCTTTTTGTTTTTCGTTTTTTCATTTTCTAGGAATTTTAAATTAATTTAGTTATCCTACTGGGTACCTAGGTCTTTGGTACCCAAATGGGATATGCTAGGTCTTTGGAAGATTTGATGATGAATGTGACCTTAAGGGATATGCCATGAGTAAGGAAGATGGTAGTTGTCTAAAATACCTGGGCCAGAAACTGTACTGTAAGATGAAGTGTGAAAAGCAGCACAAACAAAATAAATGATATGAAAGTGAAAAGACATTTGATCTGAAATGAAGATATACTGTTTATTAACTCAGTACATATACACTGAAGCCCTACTATGTGCCAGGCACTGTTCTGTGCTGGACTATTGCAGTGAACAAGACATGGAGCTTCCAGTCTAGTGTGAATGTGTGCATGTATTTAGAGTGGAGCAACAAATAAATAAGCTTGTTTAAAGAGAATGATCAGGTAGTAGGGATAGCATGTAAAATTAAATAAGATAAAATAAATGTAGAGAAATAGGAAAGGAATTGCTTGCTAGTAATAATGGTAGGAAAGAATTAGGTTATATGCAGGGAAAACAAGTAAATAGAAAGATGACACATACCAAGGGAGAAAGAGAAAGAGAACAGTAATGTTACAAGATGAGGACTAGGGTAAAAAAGAAACAACTATGTCACAATCAGTGACAAATATATTTTAGTCCTCTGATCTCTTATATATTTCAAAGATGAAAATCAGTGATTTCAGTCTTATTTCTGTACTGAAAGTTATGGTAGTCTCCCTATTACAGTTTAACCCTTTACTTTAGTTTCCTTTTAAAGCTCTGAAATAATTACATATTTGAATTGACTTTAAAATATATTTTGATTTATGATATATTGATACATGTCATACATATTATATGATATATCCAAAATAACAAGAAATGTAATTTAATGTCACATGGTAAATAGTATTGTAAAGGAATGCTGAGTGAGTGGTGGCCCTTTACAATAATTTTTGCCTTAGGAGTACTTGCTTTGGGTTGAAAATGCTCAATGCTGGTGTGTTGAGAAAAATTTATAGCATCTTTTTTTAATATACAATTATGCTTTTATGATTGTTACTTTTAAAATTTGTCACTGAGTTCCATTTCATCTAAGAAAGCATAAATGTGTATTTGAATCACCTGATAATCCTCTTAATATATGGATTCTCATTGAGTAGTTCTAAAGTGGGCCTGAGATTTTCAGTTCTAATAGACTCCCTGGACTATACTTTAAATGGCCAGGAACTAGAAACTATATGGAGATTTTTAAAAAAGTAATTATAAAGAAAAACATATTTTGATTCAGCAGCCTCCCAAACACAAAGAAAATAAAAAGAAAATTATTATTTAAAATTTCATTAAAAATAATCTTACAAAACAGTGATTTCAATCTTGCATTCCTTAATTTTCTTGAATATGATAAAAGATATAAATAAAACAATCTATTTTGATATGACTGATACCAATAAGCATTTTTCATTTGTAAATTAATAAAAGTAAAATGAGCTACGTTCAATTTAAAATTCATGAGTTTTTAAAGTCATGTTTATTAAAAGATAATTTTTTTATCAGAAAAAGATGCAAGCTTATTTTGACCACAAAGCTTGTTTCACATTTCTCAACCCCTGAAAAGTTTAAGAACTAGTAGTCTTTGTTTTGACTATGAATAGGTATGATAATTTACTGTACTGCTACCTCTCTTGAGTAACTCTTGTTAACTGGAAAAGGCTTTCATAGAAAGCATTTGTCTGTAGTGCCAGGTTGGACCTTATGTTGCAATAGGCCAGCCTTTTGAGAATAAAAACAAGTTTGAAAAAAGGAAGTAGAGTTCTTAATTCTCAATATTCTTTCTGTCCTTGTATTATTCCTGATTCTTTTAAAGTACAGTTTTAGTTTTTTTAAGAAAGTAATTTATTACTATTTTTATTTTAACTGGAAAAACAATCACGCAGGTTTGGGCAATCCTAAAACACCTAGAGATATTTAATTAAATATAATACATCTTCATAAGTGCAGAGCTTGCAAAACAGTAAGGGATATCCTCTTGGGTCAAACAAAGAGGAAACTAAAAATCAGATCTTACAGTTTCCCATATTTGCTATTTAGCAAAGAAAAACAGGAACGGAATCAAAGACTAAAGAAGATGGACTTAACTCTAAAAGGAATGGATGATTTAGAAGTTTGGTCTGGAGATCAGCAGCATCAGTATCATCTGGGCACTTGCTGGAACTGTAGAGTCTCAGGCTCCATTGCAGCCTACTGAATCAGAATCTACATTCTAACAAGTGCCCGGGTATTCCTATGTATAATAGTTTAAGAAGCACTGGTCTACATGATGTCATAGTTGAGGGATACTAGGAAGACTTCTCTTCACCACCAAGTTTTTCACTCATTCATTTCAGTATCTAAAATTTCATTTTCATTTAAGGTTTTGTGGTTTTGAAAGCTACTCTATAAAACACGTATCTTTAACAAGGCTAATACTCCTGTATTCATTTACTAAAAAGTTTTCTAAATGACAGTTAGCTGGAAGCAGAGCTTTGGAGGTCTAAGACAGGTAAATTTCAGGTGTTGGAGAGCGAAGGGTAGGCTCAGATAAAGGGTACAATTCAGGCAGGACAACCAGGCATAGATAGAATGTGGTGAAATCTAGGAATAAGAGGTTGCATTACTTGCCCCAGATAATACAGGAGAGAGTCATTTGGTTTCAACTTGAGCCCTCTCTTTTGTTATACTGGCTACTCATTTTTTGCCATCTCGGTTCAAAGC
This sequence comes from Phocoena sinus, assembly GCF_008692025.1. Taxonomy (NCBI): domain Eukaryota; kingdom Metazoa; phylum Chordata; class Mammalia; order Artiodactyla; family Phocoenidae; genus Phocoena; species Phocoena sinus. The sequence continues at coordinate 29,708,959 of NC_045766.1, forward strand.
TCGGGCTCTGGATATGGATGGACTTGCATTCAAATCCCAATTCCAGAGCCCAAGAGGTCTATTTCATTTCCCACCAGCTGTGTGAGTTTGGATGAGTTATTTAATTTCTTGGAACCATAGTTTCCTGATCTGTAAAAATAAACACAATAGTAGGACCTAAGGTTGTCATGAAGATTAATAAAATAACGTGTAAAAGAGCTTAGTACAGTGTTGTTGCTGCTACTGCTATTGATACTATTAGTAGTGAGGAGAGCAGGGGGAACAAGGAAAAGTCTGGGCATATTTTGAGAGCACTGGTCTCCTGGGGATAGAGAGTCTGATATGGGAAATAACAATGTTGAAAGGAAAGATTGGAAAGGTTTGAGAGTAAAGTGTGCTTAATTAAACATTTTACTTAGCACTGAATGTAAAGAAATCAATGATAAAAAGTAAAATTATGAAGTAGCAGAGAGGTAAGACAGAGAAGGAAGACTGTAAGTAAAAATGGGAGTCTAAAAATAGCAGCAATTCTAATACAATGTCTGTCTTTTTTTCCATTAACTGCTTATTACTATCTGACAAACCTAGTGCTTTAATTTTATCATCTGAACACATGCAAGTGTAATTCAGCAGTTTCCCCACATCTTTATTTTTGGAAATGAACAAACTAGTGGCAGAGGCATTTCATTAAATTGCCAAGATAGATAAGACTTTACCATAATCAGGATGGAAGCTGGGAGAATTTCCAGACTATAGAGCTCATCACCAGATGCGAAGCCTTTTTCAAGGAAGTGAAATTGTGCGATTGATGGCTGGAATAAATTCATGCATGAAACAGGAAATAACATGCAGTGAACAGAAGAGAAATCTACAGTTAGGAAAACAAGCAATAGTGGGGGAAATAGCAGTTATAAAACACAGCTTATTGTGAACTTAACTAAAACAGAACAAACAGTAGGCTAATTAAAGTACCGTTTAAGTACCATTGTGTTGACTGGAATGTTTTATATGAACACGGATCTTTTAAACTAAATTCTAACTCTAACCACTGCCCCATTTAGTAAAATCAAACGTATCATGCTTGTCTCTTCCCTTCTGCTAGCACATGCTGTTGTTTTTTCTCCTGTATTGTGTCCAAATTGTGGAGAAAACTTTTACATTTTCATTCAAGCCACACAGATTAGGACAGTGCCCTCTCAGGTTCTCATCTTTTCTGTTGTATTTTCCGTTCTGGAGAGTTTCCTTCTCTGCCTGAAAAATGTATTTGATCTTGCAATTTTCAAGAGAGTGGCAGGGGAGGGGAGAATTTATGAAATATGAGGTGTCAGTGGCTGACAATTAAATCTCTAATATCTGCCCTTCTTTTTGAATCTAAGGAAAATAATTAGTATGGGAATTTAAGATACCATTGTAAGGGTTCCATATGGAAAAAACTGGGGGCAGGAGCTAAGGATTCCTCAGAATATAATATGTAGATGGCCACCTGCTTGATTTATGCTAAATGCTAGCTCTAAATATTAGTTTAGTTGTTTAGTTAAAATACTACAAAGGAGGCTGCTTGTAAGTGATCTCATACATTCCTGTGTATTTAATGCTACTTTTACAATAAAGATTCCTAAATTTATATCTCGTGTTATAACCACTCCTCTTTATATCCAGATGCCTCCTGGACATCTCCATTTAGATATCTCAATTATAAAATATACAAAAATGAACTTGTGCTTTTTCCTCTCCAAATTTTTCTCTTTCTTCATCACCCAGTTTTCTCTGCATCATAAATGATACCACCAGTCACCCAGCTGCTCAAACCAGAAATCTGGCAGTCATCGTTCTTTCTTTTTCCCTCATCCTTCACATCCATCATCAAATCCTTATTATTTGACTCCAAAATATATCTTCATTCTGACCATTTCTTTCCATCCCTACTGCCATGGCTTTGGTCCTGGCCATTCTTTTCTTCTTGGATTATTGCAACAATCTCCTGGCTGGCTTTCTTGTTTTCACTCACGTCTTTCTTCAGTCTGTTTCCTACATAATTGCAGGATGGTTCTCTTAAAGTGCAAATTAGATAATGTCATTCCTGGCTTGAAATTCCTAATTGCCCTTAGGATAGAACTAGAAACTTTCGGGAATTCTCTGGTGGTCCAGTGGTTAGGACTCGGCGCTTTCACTGCCGTGGGCCTGGGTTCAATCCCTGGTTGGGGAACTAGGATCCCACAAGCCATGTGGTGTGGCCATAAACAAGCAAAACAACAGCAAAAGAACTGGAACCTTTACTATGCTCTACAAACCTCTACATCTGTGATTCTCAAACTTATGCATTTTTAAGAATCATTTGGAGTTAAAATGCAGACTCCTAGGCCTGACTCCCAGAAAATCTGATTCTCTGCCTGGGCTGAGAATAGAGATTTCTAACAAGCTCCCAGATGAGGCTGGTCTGGCTAGTCAAGGACCACACCTTGAATAGTAATGCCCAATTAAACCTCATCTCTTACCACCCTTCCCTTACCTCACTACATTCCAGCCCCACTGGTTTCCTTATCCTCAATTATGCTAGGCTTGTTACGGTCTCAGGGCCTTTGAACATGCTTTTCAGTTCATTCTGGGTGCCCTTACTAGCATTTATTCTATCTTCTTTTGATGACATCATCCTGATTTCCTTACTTCTCTCCCTTGGTGTGTGATCTGATGAAACAGTTAATTAAGGCATCAAGGGATGAACATGTGTCAGAAGATAAGCCAGTGGAAGACTCCCTCCCTGGAATTTGAACTGTGAGCAGAGTGATGAAAATGGCCAGAGTAGTAAGAATACTGATTCTGTGGGACCATAAGAGTCACCGATTATTGATCTTTACAAGACTGTACTACTGGCATCCTTTTAATGCTGGGAGTATCATCATATTCTTCAAGTAAATTGCCTTTTTTAACCTAAATTGACTAGAGTTGGTTCCTGTGGCTCACAACCTGGGAAGCCTTCTTTAAGTCTCAACTTATGTCAGCTTTTCAGAAAGGTTTCTTTGACAATATGTATAATATAGGTCCCTCCTTTAATTCTCAAATGATTTTTCTGCATATATTAAGATAAGCTTTTAGTTTAAATATATTAATATGGTGAATCATATTAATAGATTTTATAATGTTATCTTAAATTCAACATTGTTTGGTCATAGTTTTTTTGTTTTTTAAAGCTTTGCTAGTTTTAGTTTACCAATATTTTATTTGGGATTTTTGCATATTCATTCCAAGTGAGATTGGCCTATGATTTTTCTTACCTGTATTGTCTTTGTTCAGTTTTGGTATCAACAGTATACTGCCCTCATGGAATTAGTTGAATAGTTTTCACTTTTTATTCTATGAAATGGTTTGTAAAACTTTTATTATCTCTTCCTTGAAGGTATGGTGAACTTACCTTTAAAACGTTCTGGAGTTGATTTTTTGAGGGAAGGGTTGTAGATTTTTAAAAAAAAAATAAATTTATTTATTTATTTAGGGCTGCGTTGGGTCTTTGTTGCTGCGTGCGGGCTTTCTTAGTTGCGGCGAGCGGGGCCTACTCTTCGTTGTGGTACGCGGGCTTCTCGTTGCGGTGGCTTCTCTTGCTGTGGAGCACAGGCTCTAGGCGCGCAGGATTCAGTAGTTGTGAATCATGGGCTCTAGAGCACAGGCTCAGTAGTTGTGGCACACGAGCTTAGTTGCTCCGAGGCATGTGGGATCTTCCCAGACCAGGGCTCGAATCCGTGTCCCCTGCATTGGCAGGCAGATTCTTAACCACTGCGCCACCAGGGAAGTCCTGTAATTTTAGTTTAGTTTTTTTTTTTTTTTTGAGTGCTACTTCAATTTCCCTAGCCTGCTTAGGTTTCTTATATCTTCTCGGGTGTTTAGGTAAATTAAAACTTTTTTCCTAGGAAATTGTTTATTTGGTATTTTGGGGGGGGCATTTTTTCATATTTATTATTTAAAGTTGTTCATAGTATTTTCTTAGAATTTAAAAAAATACTCTATCAATAGTTGATACCTAATATTATATTTTGGTCATATAACATGGGCTGTATGCCATGTATCCTTTTACATTTGTTGAGATTTGCATTATAGCATAATATGGTGCTATTTTGGGAAAGAGTCCATATGTGCTTGAAAAGAATATTTACAGGGTTGTCTACATGTTCTGTGTGTTGTCTAAATATTCTATATTTTTACTAATGTTTTGTCTGCTGGATTTATTGGGTACTTAAAATGGTGTATAAAATTCTACTTTGATTGTGATTTGCCAACTTTTCTTTGTAAGCTAGTCAATTCTTGCTTTATATTTTGAGGCTATGTTTCTAGATGCATACTGGTTCAAGATGGTTATAACTTCTTTGCAGATTTTTCCACTTATCATTCTTTCATAGTTCTATTTATCCTGAATAACAATGCTTTTGACTTCAGGTCTGTTCCCCCCCCCCCACCCCACGATAAGCTACACTAGCTTTCTTTTGGTTGTTACTCCCTTTGCATATCTTTCCCCCTCATTTTACTATCACTTTTTGGTGTCCTTTAAGTTTTTGTATTATGTCTTGTTAAAAAGAATACAACGGACAATCCTTTAATTGGCAAGTTTACCCCATTTACCTCTTTTAGAGATTATTGATGATTTCCTCTATCTCATTTTGTATTTGCCATTTACAACACTTTTAATTTGCTCCTTTCCCATCCCTACTCCCCTGTTTTCTATTGAATAATTATGTTTTCTTCATTCCCATTTTTACATCTACTTGTTTGAAAATTATATTCAACTTCTTTGCTCTCCATACTTTCTTGCATCTCACCCCTTATTCCTGGGTTCAATTTTCAACTTGTTGAAGACATCCTTTAGAAGTTCTTTCAATAAAAGTGTCTCAGGAATAAATGCTGTTTTTCCTCTGAAAATGTCTTCATTTGCCTTCACTTTTTTTTTTTTTTTTTTTTTTTTTTTATGCGTTACGCGGGCCTCTCACTGTTGTGGCCTCTCCCGCTGCGGAGGACAGGCTCCGGACGCGCAGGCCCAGCGGCCATGGCTCACGGGCCCAGCCGCTCCGCGGCACGTGGGATCTTCCCAGACCGGGGCACGAACCCGCGTCCCCTGCATCGGCAGGCGGACTCTCAACCACTGCGCCACCAGGGAAGCCCTGCCTTCACTTTTAAATGGTAGCTTAACTTGGCACAAATTCTAGGTTGACAATTGCAATTATTTTATTTTAGTATTTGAAGATATTTCATTGACTCCTAGTTTCTTTTGTGGCTATTGAGAAGTCAGCTGCCATTCCTTTGTATTTTATTTTTCTTTGATTATTTAAGAACTTCTGTTTTTCTTTGATCTTCTTTAAATTTCACTACAATGTACCTAGTTATGAATTTATTTTTTGTTTCTTTAGGGTATATTCCTGGATGGGAATTGCTATGTCATAGAAAATGTTATTTTCCAGCCTTTTCAGATAATGCCAAGTTGTTTCCCAAAATGACTGTCTTGATCCACATTCCTGAGTTCCTACATCTTTATATTACATTATGTCATCTGAATTTTTGCATGCTTATTTTGTAATAACTTTGTCAGCAAATAGAGTGAGACTGCTTCTTAGTGAACCAAATAAGAAAGGAAAAGTTGAAATTGTATGTCAGTCATTTTATATATAAGACCGGGAAGCAACTCATCTCAAGGGAAACAGTGACCAGGTCATTTTTTAAGGCATTTAGACTTAAACAGAACTTCTTTTGTTTGTTTTTTTGGTCTGACCTTTCTCAATTCCTTAAACTTTGTTGAAAAATCCTTTTGATATCTTTTTTTGTGCGTTCTGAACTTTTCACTTATTTTCTTACAAGATGAATTTATTCATTAGCTTAGAATTTGGTAAAGAAATGGGAGACTTTCTAATCTTCGGCCCAAAATTCCCTGAGACAAGTTTTAGAAGTTCTGTTTAGTACTTTTTCAAATGTGTGTATTCCATACATATATGGATTCCTATGGATTCTTTATGGATTCTATTTCTTCTTTTTCATAGTAATAATTTTATTTTTTTCTTTTCAAAATGAAAGTATTGTTTTATCTGTCTAAAATTACTTTTTTCTGGTTATAAATATAATAAAGCCTAGAGTAATTTTAATGTCTCTAGTTGATCTCAGTGATTAAAGAAACTGCCTGCATTTTCATTATTCAGGGAAAACTACTTCTAAACCATTTTAGACAATTAGGTAATTGGGTGTCTTGTCTTTTTAGTTGTTGTTGCTGTCTTACAATATATTGGAGGTAGGAAATTCTACAATTTTATATGCTATTTGTACTTTTAGGAGGATATAAAAAATAAAAAACTGTCAGACACAAAGTCCTAATTTTCTTTTGTCTTTCCAAGGAGGTAATTAGTGGCTATTAGTATCATGTGCCATATTAACCCTTCCTGCTCTTGAAAACCATAATTAAGATGTCTATCAACCTTACTGTCTAACCTACTTAAAAAAAATTAGTACATTTTCCCAATCTGTTTTCTTTTGGTTTGACTTCATTCATCACAGTGGGGAGAATAAATGCTTCTGCAGGGTGTAGCACAATTCTTCTGCCTAAATGCAGTACAAATAACACATTACCTTGTTTGTAACTGAAAGAACTATACCTATTGTGATCTGAAGAGCAGAATAAAGTCAGATTAAAATGTTCTGTACTCAACATGTCTTTATTTAAGGAATGAACAAAACTTTTTTTTTTAAACCTGTAAAATGTGGACGTTATTTTTTACTTTTTTCAATGTCATGCAAGAAATCTCTGATTTAATATAAAGCCAATTTCAGATAATTTAATGAAGAAATGCTTATAGAGATACTCTAACTATGCTTACACTAGCCTTCATAGTAATATTCCCAATTCTGACTTTTACTTATGACTTTCTTAAAGGCAGGACTGTATTAAGTATTGACTATCTTTACAACTAATGAAAGTCTAAGGATATATAGAATATACAGTCAAAGGATACACAGAATAGGAAAGTACCTTTGAAGGCCTTTACTTACTTTAGTGTAATTTGATTTAAAGGTCTTTTGTATTTAAATTTTGAGTAGGTAATATTCAAAAGGTTTAAAATTCTAAAGGCACAAAAAGATACACAATAGGGAGTCTTCTTCCTATTCCTCAGGTCTCCCCAGATCAGTCAAGGTTACAAGTTACAGCCAAGCGTATTCTACAGGTGTTCTAAGTGATAGCTTCCTGTCGCTCCTTTGTCTAAAAGATGAGGTTGAAGGATGTGAAGCCTGTAATGGGCTCTTAAAGACGCCTTATTTTGAAGCAGAAGCAGGGCCAGAATCCAGGTTTCCTGACATTCTAGTTCATAACTCTTTGTAATCTTTGCAGTAAGCCACATTACCTCTTTAAAATTTTTAGTTGGTAACTGGTTAATCAGTATGGATGTTCCACTCCGGGTAATTTAAGTTTAAAAGTAGCTTGGTTTGAAATTGGAATACCTGGGGTGCGGAGGTCTTACCAGAAAGGCGGTAGGGAACGAGATATTTTGGTTCATTAAAGGATGCAAGGGTTTTAAAAGGCTGACCTAGGGTTTAATCACACTGTTTGACTTTTGCTGAGTCTAGGGGATGGCGCGCGCGTGTTAGGCCCAGAGTGCTGACGTCAGCACGGGTCCCACTCAGGCGTCGGGGAACTAGTGTTCAGCGCTCGGGCTGCTCGCACCTCTAACAACGCGACTCGGACTTTAAGGCGTTGGCCTTGGCCCCATCCATCTCGATCTCTGCCTGGACACGGTGCGGAAGGGATGAGGCCTCGTCCACACCTCTTCTGCGGGTCGGGTGAGTGCGGTGCAGGAAAGCGGCGAGACGACGCCAAAGCCAGGCCCGCCGAGAGGTAGCCCGCCAGCTGGGCCTCGGGATGCTTCGGCCCAACAGCCAGAACGGGCTAGGCCAGCTAGCTCTGGCCTCTCGGTCCGATCCCCTTCTGACCCCACGGCCTCCACTCCTGTGGGGCGCACGGCAGGCGGCAGTATTCCACAGCCAATCCCCTCAGCCATCATACCCCTTTGCCCGCCAAAAGCAGATCCTTCAGCCTCGCTCCAGAAGCTCGCCCCACCCTGCCCTGCCCTTCCAGAAAGGACCGGTCACGAGGCCAAGAACGCGACTCCGCGGACTGGACATCTCTCCGAGCTGGACCTGAGCAAGCAGCTAGACTCGGCGTGAGACTGGGAAGGAGCCTTAGCGAGCAGCTCTGTGGCCCAATGGTTTTCATCTACCTTCGGGTGCGGACCAATGAGGCGCGCGGGGCGGGACTTCCGCCTCGCCTCGGTGTTGTCGTTTGTGCTCCGACTCCAGGCAGTGGGGGTCGGTGAGAAGATTTAATCATGAAGTCGCGGTAGGGACTTCTGCAGCGACGCGGCTGGCGAGCGCATTTGTGTTGCGGGGTCAGGCTTCCAGGTAAGAGCCTCTCCCGCGTCGCAGCGGCCGGGCGGCGGGTTGTTCCCCGTGGGGCCTGGCCGAGAGAACACACCCCCTCTCCGGCCCTGGAGCTCCGAGGCGGCTCCGCCGCTGAGCCCTTGGCTGCTCCTCCTCAGGCTGGGCGCGGAAGAAACTAGGTGTTTGGTTTTTTTTGCAAAAGGTAAAATAAAAAGCCCTGCTCTCGGAGGGCCGAGTTCCCCTTGCATTCCCACCCCATGAGTTTGTGTATATCTGAAGTTGTTGGGTTATTCGTTCTGCTTCTTACATTCCCCTCTGGAGGTGGCTGGAACCCGGGAAGACGTTCGGAGGGCTTCTCTTGGTCCAGCACTTGCCGCAGCGTCCCCGGGCGAAGTCACTCGACTTTAGTTGAGGGAACTCTTTAGTTTTTGGAAAAAAGAGGGCAGGCGCCTCCTTTCTTTCTAACCTCCCCCCACACCCACCCCGGAAGCTGGATAGAAGGTGGGACGTGACTCTCTTAGGGACAGATACCGCGTCCCTGCCCCCTTAAAGCTGGAAGCTCTCCCTTATTGAGTTGACCCGCACTGATAAAAGAACTCTGTCCCAGAGAGGGAGTGGATCGACACCGAAGCCAAGCGATCCCAGAAGCACTCACGCGTATTTGGTGGCAGCCACTGAGTGTTCTCTGCCAGCGTTTTGGTAAATTCCTCCACTTTGTCCTAATCTGGCAATAGTATATCTCCAAAACTATCGTTTCATCTTCAGTTTCAGCACCGTGGGCAGCTGCTCAGGTCCAGTGTTGCTGCCCCACACTTGTCAACTCTTGTCAGTGATGCAGCAGGAACAGTGAAAACTAATGCATTCCTTTCAACAATGATCTGTTGTTCTCCAAGGAGAACATCTGCAGTTTTCGATACAATATAAATAGCTAAGATGGGTGTGCCGCCGAAGAGTTCTAGTTAGAGAAACATCAATTCAAGGTTTAAGGAAGGGCTTTCAAGGATTTAATCTATTTAAGGACAAATTTTAATGGGTCGAGGAGATTAGCTCCACTTCATAGTAGCAAAACTGGACTGTGGTAGCAGTTTAAAAGAACTTTAAACAGGAGGTAAGAAGTGTGCAGGGCCCATGGGGATTTGGGAATCAATTTAGTGCATTGGCATTCACATTAGAAAGAAAGAAAAAAGTATCAGAGAATATCCTATGGAGTAAGAGTAAATATTATTTCATGAAGCTTTTGTTTCAGGTTTTTAAAAAGAATGTATGAGTGTGAAGAGGAAGATGTAAATGTACACCATATCATTGTGGATTATGGCAAAACACTGTATCCTGAATTTGGGAGTCAGGCCGGGTTCACCCTTCAGTTCTGCCACTTACTAATTCTGTGATATTATCTGTAAATAAGGGAAGGAGTGTAAGAATTAATTGAAATAAAATATGTCTGTTTACATAGTTAAGCCTCAAAGTAGTTGTTTTTGTTGTTGTTGACTTTTGGAAATGTTTGGCTAGAAGCCCAGTTATTTCTCTCTGTGTCAGGAATGACAACTGGTTTAATAATATATTTTTTATCTCTCCCTTTATTTGAAGCCAGCAGCTTCATGTCTCCATGTGTAATAGTAAATCATGTGGACAAAAATGTTAATTTGCAAGGTTTAATATTGAAGGATTTGGAGTAAGTTCTCATCTATCCCTGTTTAAAGCTCATTTCTCTCACGCATTTTGCAGGGGCCTAAACTGTTATTAGCATTCAGCACCCTTCCTTTGATATTTTTCTGCATCCCAGAATAACATAGATTTATCAGAAGTTTTTTTTTCTTTTTAAATATATGATTGCCATCTTGCCTGCTTTTTTCATCAAGATTTTGCCAAGGGTGAACAAGGTATTAAATGATAGGTTTTTTTAATTTTATTTTATTTATTTATTTTTGGCTGCTTTGAGTCTTCGTTGCTGCGCGCGGGCTTTCTCTAGTTGCAGCGAGCGGGGGCTATCTTTCGTTGTGGTACTTGGGCTTCTCATTGCGGTGGCTTCTCTTGTTGTGGAGCACGGGCTCTAGGCGTGCGGGCTCAGTAGTTGTGGCTCGCGGGCTGTAGAGCGCAGGGTCAGTAGTTGCGGTGTGTGGGCTTAGTTGCCCCACGGCATTTGGGATCTTTCCGGACCAGGGATCGAACCCGTGTCCCCTGCATTGGCCGGCGGATTCTTAACCACTGCACCACCAGGGAAGCCCTATCAGAAGTTTTTCAGACACTAATTTTAGCAAAGTAAGGGCAGGACTAAGGGAATGATAGGTTTATCTCTTCGAACTAAATTGGATAGGAAGGCATTTTATGTTTTATAGTTTTTGCCATAAAGACGTATGAAATGAAATGGCTTGGTCAAATATCATGGTATGCTTACTTCATGTTGGTATGACCTGAAAACGGTTGGTGTTTAAGTAAAAAGTATGATTTTGGACATTTTAAAATCTGGGAATGTTTAGCAGAAGTCAAAATGAGTTCAGATCAAAATAGTATTTTGTACTGTTTGACGTATTACTGCCATATGGTATTGCACATAGTAGTTTCACATGACATAAAAAAGGGAAGAAAGTAAGCATTGTTAGTTTTCTCAAAAGAAGAAACAGAATTAATAGACATTTCTTTTAATTAGAGCATCGTGGGTAATCATTGTTTAAAAATTCATGTATTCTGCAAATATTTACTAAGCATATATAAAAAAATACGAAGTTTTTATAATCCTTTTACAAAAAAGTTAATTTAGAACAATGAGAACATATAATTGGTATTGTCAGTTTACATATCATAGTACAGAGATAACAATAACAGACATAATAACTAACATTGATTGTTTACTATAGGCCAAACAGTTCTAAGCACTTAATATTGTCTTGTAATCCTCTTTTTATAGATGGGGAAATGAAGGCATCGAAAATACATAACTTTTTGAGTTCACACAGGTGGTTAGTGGAGCAACTGGAATTTGAACCTAGGCATCTTGACTATAAAGCCTGTCTTGTATCATGTTTTATTTAAAAATACAGAATACTGTGGGGTTATTTTGGTTTCTTTACTTGCTGATGTGGATGACCTGGGGTGAGCTCCTTTGGCCCTTGGGTTCCTCAACTCCTTCCTCAAAAATATAGTATTAAGCCATTATATTTTTGTGGGGATAAGGATCATTTGTAAGGCCCTAGACAGAATATGTGTTCAATAAATCATATGCCTCAGCCTTTTTCCTTTCATACTGAGGATGTGGCCATTTGGAAAATTTGTTAGCAACTAGAGGAGGATGGGAGAAGATTTTAACCTCAGGACACTGCTGAAGCAAAGGTATAGAAATAGGAAAGCAGAGGATGTTTGCCAAGGTAGTATGTTTAAGGAACAGGCTGGTAAAGGTAGATGGATACAGATTACGGGAATACTTAAAGGAACCAGGTTAAGAATTTTGTACCTGATTCTTACTTGAGAAGAACCCCTCCTTATAAATATTAATCTGGAACTAAGTCCAGTGAAGGAGTGGAAGCCTGGAGGTGGGAATGTCATGGAGTTTGATTACAGTTGAGGCTGGTTGAGGCAGGAAGTAATGATGGTGGGATTGTTGTAAAGGGTATAGAATTGAGAAATGTTAACATTGACATTGTGAAATGACATAAGTATGGGCCTTATTTTGGGGAGGATATTATGATGAAGAACAGATGTTGGAGGAAGGGGATTTAGGAGAAGGATTTATGATACAGTCTTTGGTTTTGGAGCAGAGGGTTTGTTCAGATGTTTGGAAATGTAAGATGGAAGGTGGGAGCTCTTTGTATTCCATAAAAAGGTAAGAGACCAATTACTCACATGGTGAGGAAATGGTCTAAAGCAATCATCCCCCTGTGGGTCAAAGTTTCACAGGAAGGATGTGACTCCAGAAGGTCCTCAGAAATGCAGATTTCTTACTTGTGATAGGGTTGTATCCACTATTTTTCCCTGTAACATATTCCTGGGAGGACAGGAATAAGGTCGTGGGGAGGGAAAATTTTGGAAACCTAGCAAACTTCTCATTTATTATTTCAAAAGAGAGCCAGTAAATTGGAGCCTAGGGATTCTCACATTAAGAACTTGGAAAGACGCTGTGATTTTTATACAGTGCCAGACATTTAAACACACATGTTGAATGTTGAATTGTTGGAACGTCTCCAGAGTTTTTATTTGTGTCATCCCCTTTGTTACCCTGAATTGATTAATAGGATAACTTTTAAAACCAGAGAGTCTGTGTGCTTGTTATGGGGCAGCAGTGAAGAGGCGACCTAGATAGATTGTATTTTACTTATAGCTGAGACTGTGGGAGAAGAACCTCAAAGGATGAGAGGAGAAGGTGTGGTAGGAAGAATAGAGATTCTGTGACTGAATCCTTGTGCCACCCATTCTCTGGCTTGTTTCCTCATTCTGTAAAATGATGATGATGACCAATCAAATAAAAAATTGGATATTAGGCACAAGCATTAGGACAAGGAAAGTTTACATATTCTGTCATCTGTCACACCATTGTTGGAAATGTTACTTAGATTCTACTACTTACACATTTTTCTATAGCATTCTTCACTCAACAAATATTTATTTAGTATTTTCTATGTCAGACACTGTTCTAGGCATGCAGACTACATTAGTGAACAACAACAAAAAACAAAATCCTTGCCCTCATGGAGCTTATTTTCTAGTGAGAGAAATAAGGTTTATTATATTTTATTTTTTAATAAATTTACTTATTTATTTATTTTTGGCTGTGTTGGGTCTTTGTTGCTGAGTGCGGTCTTTCTCTAGTTGCAGCGAGTGGGGGCTCCTCTTCGTTGTGGTGCGCGAGCTTCTCATTGCAGTGGCTTCTCTTGTTGCGGAGCACAGGCTCTAGGCGCACGGGCTTCAGTAGTTGTGGCATGTGGGCTGAGTGGTTGTGGCTCACGGGTTCTAGAGCGTAGGCTCAGTAGTTGTAGCACACAGACTTAGTAGCTCCACGACATATGGGATCTTCCCGGACCAGGGCTCGAACCTGTGTCCCCTGCATTGGCAGGCAGATTCTTAACCACTGTGCCACCAGGGAAGCCCAAGGTTTATTTTAATAGTGGAAAGTAATTAGATTTTTCTTATACTATGTATTTATAAAATCACAATTCTAAACAGATAACAATAAGAGTACTATACCAGATTGTAACTAATTTTGTAGAGCACTTTAAAGGAAGGGACTATATCATGCTGACTCATGTATGTCTCCCTATTTACCCTTTTCCCAATGAAATGACTTAGATGTATTTAATATTCAGCAAATGTAGGTACTCATTAAATATTTATAATGGAGAGAAGAAAGTTGTGTTAAGGCAAGGGCCAGATCTTAAAGATAAAGAAATCAGTTAAGTGTAACAAGTATTAAGGGCTCATGTCCTCACTAGATTGAGGGTAGGAAGAAAGAGAAGTGTGCTATGAATTGCAGTGCATGGCTTGCCTATGAGGTTGAAGTGGAAATAAGGTTATATTGTAGCTGAAAGCATCACCATTTAGGGACTCTGGGTATCTGGGTGTTCTCCAACTTGCCCAATAATTAGCTGTGTGACTTTGCATGAATAACTCGACCTCTCAGTTCATTTCCTCATTTGTAAAATGAGGAATTTTCCTGTTAAAATAGTCTTTTAAGACAAAATGTCTATTGCAGTTTCACTTTACTAATGTAGACAAAACAGAGCTGATCATGAGCTTCCATTGAATAATAATCAGACTAAATTTATGCTTTTAGTTAACAAACTAGATGTTTAAAAAATGTCTACAAAATTAATGTTATCTATTTGATGTTATTTACTAGTAAGACTACATTGTAATTTTAAAAAATAAAGCAAAATATAACCTCATATGTGGTTTCCCCTTTTGCCATTATGAAGGAAAAATAAGCCACAGTATTTTAGACCCCAGTAATGGATCTTACCAGTTGTCCATACTTTCATACTTTAATTTTACAACAGCCTTTGATTATTGTGCTAGGTGCTGAGTATACCAAATCTGAAACTGTATGGTCCCTAACTTCAAGGAGTGATGAACAAATTAAACGTTTTGTTACACCGCGGTGGCACAGAGAAGGCACATAATGAGAGGCTGACAGAAAAGAAAGTTCAAGTGGTTAGAGAAGAAAGACTAAGGAGGAATGGCAAGGGACAAAGCTGGAGACATAGACAGAGACAGTTTATGAACTTTCTGTGCTAAGTCACAATTTAGTTTTGAACTTTATTCTGAAAGTTGTATAATCTGTTAAGGAATTTTATGCAGGGAGTAACATGATCAGGCTTTTAAAAATTTATTTATTTATTTATTTTTGGCTGCGTTGGGTCTTCGTTGCTGCGCGCGGGCTTCCTGTAGTTGTGGCGAGCGGGGGCTATTCTTCTTTGTGGTGCACGGGCTTCTGAGTGCAGTGGCTTCTTTTGTTGCGGACCTTGGGCTCTAGGTGCGCGGGCTCAGTAGTTGGTGGCGCACGGGCTTAGTTGCCCTGCACAGGAAGATGTGGGATCTTCCCGGACCGGGGATCAAGCCCATGTCCTCGCCATTGGCAGGCGGACTCTTAACCACTGCACCACCAGGGAAGTACTGATCAGGCATTTTTATATCTACCTTTACATTCCTTTTAAGAGAACGATCCATGAGGAAGATATTTATGTTATTTCCAGTTATTTCAACTGTGTAGTCCTGCTTGAGGAAATCTGTCTTTTAACTCTGAAATACAAAGTCTGAGGAACAGTGTTAATTTTGTGGTTTTAGGGTATCAGTAACGATGAAGTATTTGAACATTAAAACATTTATATGTTCACAGCCACATTAATGTAAATTGAGAAGACAACTGAAAATTTAGGGTATTCTGCTTATTGAAATGAGAGAGCTTCCAGTCAGATACAAGAATTATAATTTAGAATCATTTCTGAGGGGCTAGAGATTTGTCGAAGTTTAATTGATTGAATATGACTCTAGTTCAGGCTCATTTTCTTTTTGTTTTTTTTTGTGGCACGTGGGGCTCTCACTGCTGTGGCCTCTCCCGCTGCGGAGCACAGGCTCGGGACGTGCAGGCTCAGCGGCATGGCTTATGGGCCCAGCCGCTCCACGGCATGTGGGATCTTCCCGGACCGGGGCACGAACCCGTGTCCCCTGCATCGGCAGGCGGACTCTCAACCACTGTGCCACCAGGGAAGCCCCAGGCTCATTTTCTAATGATCAAGATATCCAGTTAAACTTTTAGAGGCAATGAGGGGAAATAATCCCACCTGATGATAGGTGAATATTTCTAAATCAAGTCATAAGAGAGTAGGAGTTGAATTTCTACTTTGCTTAGATGTAAAACAACTCATTAAATATGAAGAGTAGTTTATTTGCCTAATTAATGTGCTTGTAATTTACGTTTGACCTTCAAAAAGGAAGAACTGTGCTTGTAATTTATACATTTACATAACATGTATTATAAATATTAATTGCTTAAAATTTTTTGAGGTGAAACTCATACAGCATAAAATTAACAATCTTAAAGTGAATAATTGGGTGGCATTTAGTAAATCACAGTGCTGTGCAACCACCACTTCTGTCTAGTTCCAAAACATTTTTATCACTCAAAACTAAAACCCCATACCTATTCACCATTCTCTGCTGCCCCCAGCCCCTGGCAGCACTAATTTGCTTTCTGTTTCTATGGGTTTACTGGATATCTCACTTATTCTGGAAATCTCATATAAATGGAGTCATACAATATGTGAACTTTAACATCTGGCTTCTTTCACTTAGCATAATGTTTTCGAGGTTCTGCAATGTTGTTGCAAGCTGCATTATTGTATGTATGAATACTTCTCCCTTTTTACAGCTAAATAATTTTATTGTATGCATACACCAGACTTTATCCATTCATCTGTTGAAGGACATTTGGGTTCGTTCCATTCTTTGGCTATTGTGAATATTGTTGCCCTGAACATTCATTTACAAGGGTTTTTCTGAGTCCCAGTTTTCATTTCTTTTGGGTATATATAAGGAGTGGAATTGCTGGATCATATGGTAATCCTATGATTAGCTTTTTGAGGACTTACCAAACTGTTTTCCACAGTGGCTGAACCATTTTACATTCCTACCGGCAATGTACTAGGGTTCCAATTTCTCTTCATTGTCACCAACACTTGTTCTTTTCCAGTAAAAAAAAAAAAAAAAAATTAATGCTGTTGCTATCCTTGTGTCACGATGAGGTGATAGCTCACTGTGGTTTTTTTTTTTTTTTTTTTTTTTTTTTGCGGTACGCGGGCCTCTCACTGTTGTGGCCTCTCCCGTTGCGCAGCACAGGCTCCGGATGCGCAGGCTCAGCGGCCATGGCTCACGGACCTAGCCGTTCCGCGGCATGTGGGATCTTCCCGGACCAGGGCACGAACCCGTGTCCCCTGCATCGGCAGGCAGACTCTCAACCACTGCGCCACCAGGGAAGCCCTCACTGTGGTTTTGATTTGCATTTCCCTAATAACTGATGATGTTGAACATCTTTTTATGTGGTGGTTTGGCCATTTGTTTATCTTCTTTGTAGAAATGTCTATTCAGACTTTTTGCCCATGTCTAAGTTGGGTTGTTTGTCTTTTTATTATTGAGTTGTGTTTTTATGTATTCTGGATACTTATCAGATGTATGATTTGCAGATATTTTCTTCCATTTTGTGGGTTGTTTTTTCACTTCCTTAATAATATCCATTGACGCATAAAAGTTTTAAATTTTGAAGAAGCTCAATTTATTTATTTATTTTCGTTGCTCATGCTTTTGGTATCATGTCTAAGAATCCATTGTGGAATCCAAGGTCATGGGGATTTATTCTTATGTTTTCTTCTAAGAGTTTTATCATTTTAGCTCTTATATTTAGGTCATTGAACTATTTTGAGTTAATTTTTGCATATAGTGTGAGTTTAGGGGTACAACTTCATTGTTCTGCATGTGGTATACGTTGCTCCATTACCACTTGTTGAAGAAAGTATAATATTATTTCCTCATTGAATGATTTTGGTACCTTTATTGAAAATCAATTGGCCATAGAAGTATAGGTTTATTTTTGGACTCTCAATTCTATTCCTTTGGCCTATATGTCTGTCCTTATGCCCATACCACATTGTTTTGATTACTGTAGCTTTATAGTAAGATTTTGAAATTGGGAAGTGTGAGTCCTCCAGCTCTGTTCTTCTTTTTTAAAATTGTGTTGACTATTCAGGGCCCCTTGCAATTCCATATGAATTTGAGGATTGACTTCACCATTTCTGCATAAAAGGCTATTGGAATTTTGATAGGGAATGTATTGAATCTGTAGATTACTTTGGGTAGTATTGCCATCTTAACAATATTTAGTTTTCTTTTTCTTTTTGGCTGCGCTGTGTGGCTTGTGGGATCTCAGTTCCTTGACCAGGGTCCCCCCACTCCTCCACGCACTCCCCCCCTTCTAGGGACATTGGGGACATCTAGTGGTGCTCTGCCTCAGCCATGTGCCCAGAGTAAACAGGCCTTCACTGATCCTGCAGTCCCAGTCTAGACCTGGTGACCACCTTGCCATGGCCCTTCTGAAGTGGACACCATGTACCTCAGGCCTCATGCCTCCAGTGCCTGGCTGGACCTCTACGTGCCTGCCCACCAACCTTGGCTTGCCTGTACCCCAGGAAGTTGTTTCCTGCAGTTCTCTTGACATGGATACTGTGCATTATAGGCCTTGTGCCTGCAGCAGTGTCCTGACTACCTCTGCACACCTGCTCACCAGCCTCAACAGCTGCACTCCAGAGAATTGTTTCCTGCTAGTCTGGCAATGTTGGACCTGCTCTGGTTTGGACAATCCAGTGAAATTCTCTGTTATCTAGCATGCTGCAACCATAGCTTCTCCAATGAGAAACTCCAGCCTTGAGGAGAGGGGACCCTTCTTCCAAGTTTATCCTTTTTGGGTACTCTCCCTCAGCCTTATTTTTCCCATCAGGACTTAATAATTATTTATCTTAAAAAAATTAAAAACAGCTTTATTGACTTATAACTGGCATATAATAAACTGTACATATTTATTTATTTACTTTTGGCTGCATTGGGTCTTAGTTACAGCACGTGGGCTCTTCGTTGAGGCACACGGGCTTCTCTCTAGTTGTGGCATACGGGTTTTCTCTCTCTAGTTGTGGCATACGGGTTTTCTCTCTCTAGTTGTGGCGCGTGGGCTCCAGCGCTTGTGGGCTCTGTAGTTGTGGTGTGCGGGCTTAGTTGCCCCATGGCATGTGGGGTCTTAGTTCCCTGACCAGGGTTCAAACCCGTGTCCCTTGCATTGGAAGGAGGATTTTTTTACCACTGGACCACCAGAGAAGTCCCAGACTGTACATATTTAAAGTTTATGCTTATTAGCTTTGACATATTTATATAACTCTGAAACCATCACCATAATGAAGTTAATGAACATACCTATTGCTCCCAGAGGTTTCCTCATGCCCCTTTGGAATCCCTCTCTCTTGCCTCTTGCCACCCCTCATTATATCTTTATAGTTACTATCCTATCATAGTTTAATTATTATTTGTGTTAAACACTCTGTTTAATTTACTATAGTTTCTCACTCCTGACTGAACTGTTGATATAGGGTTGGTGCCTGGAGTGGTTACAGGAAATAGACCTAAAAATTTGAGGTTCTGGTATTGCTTTGGTCATACCTTTGGACCTGAGCACAGTGCTGAGTTCTTTACCAATGGAAAGGGGATGCTAGTAATCCATGGCATCATAATTAATAAGGGTATCATCTCTAACAGATTGTGATATATTGCCAATTGACCCAAATGCCTGAGAGCCCACATGGCTGCTACATTTGACCTTTACAGCAATAATGATAACTATAAGGACTGTAGTGTAGGATGGAATCTTTTGAGTGTAATTGAGTCCTTAAGGAGAGAAAATGATGGCTTGGATTTAACTCAGAGCTGAAGATCTGCCCTTTTTTTCACTAGTTTTTTATTGCACACTTCACTTAAGAAGAAATAATTTCATCTTCTCCAGGTTGTGAATAGACTTGTGAATTATAAAACCTTGTGGCTTGCTCATTAATAAAACATTGTTTTTTTTTTTTTGTATGAGAGTAATGCATGCTTAGAGAACTTGAATAGGTGGAACAGATTTCTGTTACGATTTCTGTGTGTTTTCTTCTAGGTTTTTGTTTGGTATATGTTACATAAAATGAAATAGGCTTTAGAAAGTTTTGTTTATTCTGAAATATGCAGATAAATATTAAAAAGAATCATATAGAGTCCCCCACCCAGAGTTTACATGTACATGTTAACAAATTGTTTTGTTTCATAGTATCTATGCATCTTTTTAATGTATACGTGAAATATTTTTAATGTTACTATAGAGAGGCCAGGAACAGAGTCTTGTGGTGATACTTTAAAGAAACAGTTGTAATCATCAGTGGGAATGGCATAACTTGATCTAGCACCCCATACTGTTCCACCATTAATATAGTAGGCTAAATGTCGTGCTTAACATCCAAACTGTGTATGGGGCATTGGGCATGCTCGGCTTTTTGTTCACAAATTATGCATAAATTAAAGAAAAAGGGATGGGGGTGGGGATAATGGGTAAGGGAATAAGGGAATTGGTTCATTTATTCTGGTACTTACACATAGAAATTGAGTCCCCTAAAATAGGAAAACTGGAATGATATGGGAAAAAGTTTTTCCCTGCATTGTTTTTGTTTGTTTGTTTTTGTTTTACTTGGTAAGGTTGTTCTGAGGATTAGATGGAGGAACATTCACATTAAATGCTTAACAGAGTGCCTGGCTCCAAATTGATAAGTTCTGTACCAATTTATTTATAGTGGTGGTACTGATTTTTGTGTGAAGCATCATAAAAAAAATTCTGGTTCAGGAGATTGATACTTTGAAGTACACTGGGCATGATATTTTTGATAACCTAGAAAACCAGAATTTTATGGCATGTTTCCCTAAATGATGCTTAAGATTCTAATATTATGAAAGTAATTCATTGTCAATTGTCTTTTCCTTGTTTGCTGCATGACTTCTTGCTGGGGTTGACAACCTATGGCACTGGTGACAGCAGTGGTATTTGAGAGAATTATGATGTGTATTTTTGCTAACATTCCTATTTCTCTCTCTCTCTTTTTTTCCTTGCTCTAATTTGACCCTCTACCCTACCCCTCTTTGACTTACAAGAAGTTTATGAATAATGACTTGGTATACCATTTGCCAGTCTATGGTCGAGAGCAGTGTTTTCCAAATTTGGCTTGATCATAGTGACTAGGGGACATTTTTAAAAAGTAAAGTTATAGGTTTCCTGTCTGAATCTCCAGGGGAGGGACCTGGGAACATTTATTTTTACCGCAAGCCGCTGGGTATGTGCTATATACTTAATACCTATTGCTAGATCCCATCTCATGTCGACTGAATGAGAAGATAGAACTCTGGCGTTGAACATGAGTCTGGTTTTTAATAGTTGCTTATTTGTTGACTCGCTTAGTGTGTTGTGTTTGATCTTGGCAGGCTCCTGCTTGCAACCTTTCATAATATCTCCATGTAGTCAGAAAAACAAAACAAAAAAATCTTGTTTTGAGTGACAGGTTGCTTTATTCTTTTTTTTTCTTTTGAAAATAGTTAGCTATCATAGATGCAGGAAAATGCATAAAACATTTGTGTATGGTTTAAAGAACAATTATAATGCAAACTCCCATCTCATCACAGCTCAGGTCAAGATGTGGAATATTGCTGGCATCCCAGAAGCACCTTTTCCCTGGTCACACTCCCCTTCCTTACCTTTCTTACCCTCAAGGTAATCACTATCTTGATTTTTATGATGACAACTTCCTCATTTTTCTTTACATTTTTACCTCTTAATTGTGAATCTCTACATAATAATCTGTTTTGCCTTTTAAAGAGCTTTATGTATGTGGAATCGTAGTGTTTGCATTCTTTGTGACTTGCTTCTTTTGCTTAGGGTTATTCTTGGGAAATTCATGTATATTGGTCACATAGCTGTCATTTGTTTCCATTGTTGTAGAGAATTACATTATATGCACATGCAAAAATATATTAATTCTACTTTAATTCATAATGCTCAATAAAGTTTAATATCAAAAAGGGTAACTCATTGCCTATGTCTGCATAAGGACAAGGGAGGCTATATTTTGGGGAAGAACAGGGCATGACCTTTGCCACTTAAATGGTAGAAATATCCTTGATTCAATTATGTTTGATATATGTATTTTTAAATTGAGGTAACATTGGTTTATAACATTTAAGTTTCCTGTATACATTATGTTTCAATCTCTGTATACGCTACAGCATGCTCACGACTGAAAGTTTGGTTTCCGTCTGTCACTGTGTATTTGACCTCTTTACCCATTTTGCCCTCCCTCAACCCCCTTCCACTCTGGTAACCACTAATCTGTTCTCCATATCTACGTGTTTTTGTTTGGTTTGGTTTGTTCCTTTATTTATTTATTTAGTTTTTTAATAATCCACATATGAATGAAATCATATGGTATTTGTCTTTCTCCATCTGACTTATTTCACTTAGCATAATATCCTCAAGGTCTAGGTGTGTCATGTAAATGGCAAGATTTCATCATTCTTTTATGGCCAAGCAATATTCTGCATGTTTACCGCATCTTTTTTATCCATCTGTTGATAAGACATTTAAGTTGTTTCATAGCTTTGTTATTGCAAATAATGCTGCAATGAACATAGAGGTGCATATATCTTTTTGAGCTAGTGTTTTCATATTCTTTGGATAAACATCCAGAAGTAGAGTAGCTGGATCATGTGGTAGTTCTCTTCTTAATTTTTTGAGGCCTCTCCATACTGTTTTCCATAGTGGCTGCATCAGTTTACATGCCCAGTAACAGTGTTTGAGGGTTCACTTTTCTCCACATCCTCACCAACACTGAGTATTTCTTGCCTTTTTGATAATAGCCATTCTAATGGGTGTGAGTTGTTACATCATTGTGGGTTTTTTTTCTCCTGAATGAAATGCTTTATAATATTTTATTCAGTATTAAGATAAAGCAAAAATATTTATGCAGGACATTCTATTTTTATGGTTTCCAGCTACTGCATAGTCTTTTTTTTTTTTTGCATAGTCTTTTTTTTTCTATTCAGACAGTCACAAAAATTATAATCATCTTCATCAGTTCACTCAGTCCCATGTAATTAATTTTTTTAATCTTGATCTTTTGTTAGCACTTATATGAATTCATCAGTTTTCCATTAGAGTTCTGAAAATGCTTATTCATTCAGTTCAGCAGTACAGTCAGTTACCAGAAACTTGTGCTTGTCAGAGTCTTTTCCATGAATTCCTTGAAGATGAAACCCTTTTATAGGAGCATTTTTGCAAAAGCATCAGAGTACATCCAGAACTGTGTGTAAATGACAAAAGACTTAAAAATGACCACGGTTAAAGATTTGATGAAAGTTCATAATAATGCAATTGACAAGGAAATTGAGTTATTTCTGAGATATACATTTTAAAAAAATAACTAGAATTATGACTTATAACATTATACCAGAACATATAAGATTTTTAGGAATTTCATATAATGTCTGAAACATTTATATTAACATATTTCCATACAAATAACCCAAAGAAAGTTTAGTATTCTTTTTTTAATTTTTAAATTTAATTTTTTTATACAGCAGGTTCTTATTAGTCATCAATTTTATACACATCAGTGTATACATGTCAATCCCAATCGCCCAATTCATCACACCACCATCTCCACCCACCCAGGGCTTTTCTCCATTGGTGTCCATAACGTTTGCTCTCTACATCTGTATCTCAACTTCTGCCCTGCAAACCGGTTCAACTGTACCATTTTTCTATGTTCCACATACATGCGTTAACATACGATGTTTGTTTTTCTCTTTCTGACTTCTCACTTTGTATGACAGTCTCTAGATCCATCCACGTCTCAACAAATGACCCAGTTTCGTTCCTTTTTATGGCTGAGTAATATTCCATTGTATATATATATATGTACCTCATCTTCTTTATCCATTCGTCTGTCGATGGGCATTTCGGTTGCTTTAATGACCTGGCTATAGTAAATAGTGCTGCAATGAACATTGGGGTGCATGTGTCTTTTTGAATTATGGTTTTCTCTAGGTATATGCCCAGTAGTGGGATTGCTGGATCATATGGTAATTCTATTTTTAGTGTTTCAAGGAACCTCCATACTGTTCTCCATAGTGGCAGTATCAATTTACATTCCCACCAACAGTGCAAGAGGGTCCCCTTTTGTCCACACCCTCTCCAGCATTTCTTGTTTGTAGATTTTCTGATGATGCCCATTCTAACTGGTGTGAGATGATACCTCATTGTAGTTTGATTTGCATTTCTCTAATTACTAGTGATGTTGAGCACCTTTTCATGTGCTTCTTGGCCATCTATATGTCTTCTTTGGAGAAATGTCTATTTAGGTCTTCTGCCCATTTTTGGATTGGGTTGTTTGTTTTTTTAATATTGAGCTGCATGAGCTGTTTATATATTTTGGAGATTAATCCTTTGTTGATTCGTTGGCAAATATTTTCTCTCATTCTGGGGGTTGTCTTTTCGTGTTGTTTATGGTTTCCTTTGCTGTGCAAAAGCTTTGAAGTTTCATTAGTTCTCATTTGTTTATTTTTGTTTTTATTTCCATTTTTCTAGGAGGTAGGTCAAAAAAGGATCTTGCTGTGATTTATATCAAAGAGTGTTCTTCCTATGTTTTCCTCTAAGAGTTTTATAGTGTCCAGTCTTACATTTAGGTCTCGAATCCATTTTGAGTTTATTTTTGTGTATGGTATTAGGGAGTGTTCTAATTTCATTCTTTTACATGTAGCTGTCCAGTTTTCCCAGCACCACTTATTGAAGAGACTGTCTTTTCTCCATTGTATATCCTTGCCTCCTTTGTCATAGATTAGTTGACCCTAGGTGCGTGGGTTTATCTCTGGGCTTTCTATCTTGTTCCATTGATCTGTGTTTCTGCTTTTGTGCCAGTACCATGTTGTCTTGATTACTGTAGCTTTATAGTATAGTCTGAAGTCAGGGAGTCTGATTCCTCCAGCTCCGTTTTTTTCCCTCAAGACTGCTTTGGCTATTCGGGGTCTTTTGTGTCTCCATACAAATTTTAAGATTTTTTGTTCCAGTTCCGTAAAAAATGCCATTGGTAATTTGATAGGGATTGCATTGAATCTGTAGATTGCTTTGAGTAGTATAGTCATGTTTACAATATTGATTCTTCCAACCAAGAACATGGTATATCTCTCCATCTGTTGGTATGATCTTTAATTTCTTTCATCAGTGTCTTATAGTTTTCTGCGTATACGTCTTTTGTCTCCCTAGGTAAGTTTATTCCTAGGTATTTTATTCTTTTTGTTGTAATGGTAAATGGGAGTGTTTCCTTAATTTCTCTTTCAGATTTTTCATCATTAGTGTATAGGAATGCAAGATATTTCTGTGTATTTATTTTGTATCCTGCAACTTTACCAGATTCATGGATTAGCTCTAGTAGTTTTCTGGTGGCATCTTTAGGATTCTCTATGTATAGTATCATGTCATCTGCAAACAGTGACAGCTTTAATTCTTCTTTTCAAAATTTGTATTCCTTTTATTTCTTTTTCTTCTCTGATTGCCGTGGCTAGGACTTCCAAAACTATGTTGAATAATAGTGGTGAGAGTGGACATCCTTGTCTTGTTCCTGATCTTAGAGGAAATGCTTTCAGGTTTTCACCATTGAGGCTGAGGTTTGCTGTGGGTTTGTCATATATGGCCTTTATTATGTTGAGGTAGGTTCCCTTTATGCCCACTTTCTGGAGGGTTTTTATCATAAATGGGTGTTGAATTTGGTCAGAAGCTTTTTCTGCATCTATTGAGATGATCATATGGTTTTTATTGTTCAGTTTGTTAATATGGTGTATCACATTGATTGATTTGTGTATATTGAAGAATCCTTGCATCCCTGGGATAAATCCCACTTGTTCATGGTGTATGATCCTTTTAATGTGTTGTTGGATTCTGTTTGCTAGTATTTTGTTCAGATTTTTGCATCTATATTCATGAGTGATACTGGTCTGTAATTTTCTTTTTTTGTTGTATCTTTGTCTGGTTTTGGCATCAGGGTGATGGTGGCCTCATAGAATGAGTTTGGGAGTGTTCCTTCCTCTGCAATTTTTTGGAAGAGTTTGAGAAGGATGGGTGTTAGCTCTTCTCTAAATGTTTGATAGAATTCACCTGTGAAGCCATCTGGTCCTGGACTTCTGTTTGTTGGAAGATTTTCAATCACAGTTTCAATTTCATTACTTGTGACTGGTCTGTTCATATTTTCTATTTCTTCCTGGTTCAGTCTTGGAAGGGTATACCTTTCTAAGAATTTGTCCATTTCTTCCAGGCTGTCCATTTTATTGGTATAGAGTTGCTTGTAGTAGTCTCTTAGGATGCTTTGTATTTCTGCAGTGTCTGTTGTAACTTCTCCTTTTTCATTTCTAATTTTATTGATTTGAGTCCTCTCCCTCTTTTTCTTGATGAGTCTGGCTAATGGTGTATCAATTTTATTTATCTTCTCAAAGAACAAGCTTTTAGTTTTATTGAATTTTGCTATTGTTTTCTTTGTTTCTATTTCATTTATTTCTGCTCTGGTCTTTATGGTTTCTTTCCTTCTGCTAACTTCGGGTTTTGTTTGTTCTTCTTTCTCTAGTTCCTTTAGGTGTAAGGTTAGATTGTTTATTTGAGATTTTTCTTGTTTCTTGAGGTAGGCTTGCATAGCTATAAACTTCCCTCTTAGAACTGCTTTTGCTGCATCCCGTAGGTTTTGGATCATCGTGTTTTCATTGTCACTTGTCTCTAGATATTTATTGATTTCCTCTTTGCTTTCTTCAGTGATCTCTTGGTTATTTAGTAACATATTGTTTAGCCTCCGTGTGTTTGTGTTTTTTACTTTTTTTCCCTGTATTTCATTTCTAATCTCATAGCATTGTGGTCAGAAAAGATGCTTGATATGATTTCAATTTTCTTAAATTTACTGAGGCTTGATTTGTGACCCAAGATGTGATCTATCCTGGAAAATGTTCCGTTTGTACTTGAGAATAAAGTGTGATCTGCTGTTTTTGAATGGAATGTCCTGTAAATATCAATTAAATCTATCTGGTCTGTTGTGTCAATAAAAGTTCTGTTTCCTTATTTATTTTCATTTTGGATTATCTGTCCATTGCTGTAAGTGAGGTGTTAAAGTCCCCCAATATTATTGTGTTACTGTCGATTTCCTCTTTTATAGCTGTTAGCAGTTGCCTTATGTATTGACGTGCTCCTCTGTTGGGTGCATATATATTTATAATTGTTATATCTTCTACTTGGATTGATCCCTTGATCATTTTGTAGTGTCCTTGCTCGTCTATTGTAACGTTCCTTATTTTCAAGTCTATTTTATCTGATATGCGTATTGCTACTCCAGCTTTTGATTTCTATTTGGATGGAATATCTTTTTCCATCCCCTCACTTTAAGTCTGTATGTGTTCCTAGGTCTGAAGTGGGTCTGTTGTAGGCAGCATATAGGTGGGTCTTGTTTTTGTTTTCATTCGGTGAGCCTGTGTCTTTTGGTTGGAGCATTTAATCCATTCACATTTAAGATAATTATCGATATGTATGTTCCTATGACCATTTTCTTAATTGTTTTGGGTTTGGTTTTGTAGGTCCTTTTCTTCTCTTGTGTTTCCCACTTAGAGAAGTTCCTTTAGCATTCGTTGTAAAACTGGTTTGGTGGTGCTGAATTCTCTTAGCTTTTGCTTGTCTGTAAAGCTTTTGATTTCTCCCTCGAACCTGAATGAGATCCTTGTTGGGTAGAGTAATCTTGGTTGTAGGTTCTTCCCTTTCATCACTTTAAGTATATCATGCCACTCTCTTCTGGCTTGTAGTGTTTCTGTTGAGAAATCAGCTGTTAACCTTATGGGAGTTCCCTTGTATGTTTTTTTTCATTTTTCCCTTGCTGCTTTCAGCAATTTTTCTTTGCCTTTAATTTTTGCCAACTTGATTACTGTGTGTCTCGGCATGTTTCTCCTTGGGTTTATCCTGTATGGGACTCGCTGAGCTTCCTGGACTTGGGTGGCTATTTCCTTTCCCATGTTAGGGAAGTTTTTGACTATAATCTCTTCATATATTTTCTCTGGTCCTTTGTCTCTCTCTTCTCCTTCTGGGACCCCTAAAATGTGAATGTTGTTGTGTTTAATATTATCTCAGATGTCTCTTAGGCTGTCTTCTTTTCTTTTCATTCTGTTTTCTTTATTCTGTTCCACAGCAGTGAATTCCACCTTTCTGTCTTCCAGGTCACTTATCTGTTCTTCTGCCTCAGTTATTCTGCTATTGATTCCTTCTAGTGTAGTTTTCATTTCAGTTATTGTATTGTTCGTCTCTGTTTGTTTGTTCTTTAATTCTTCTAGGTCTTTGTTAAACATTTCTTGTATCTTCTCGATCTTTGCCTCCATTCTTTTTCCAAGGTCCTGGATCATCTTCACTATCATTCTTCTGAATTCTTTTTCTGGAAGGTTGCCTATCTCTACTTCATTGTTTTTTTTCTGTGGTTTTATCTTGTTCCTTAACCTGGTACATAGCCCTCTGCCTTTTCATCTTGTCTGTCTTTCTGTGAATGTGGTTTTTGTTCCACAGGCTGCAGGATTGTAGTTCTTCTTGCTTCTGCTGTCTGCCGTCTGGTGGATGAGGCTATCTAAGAGGCTTGTGCAAGCTTCCTGATTGGAGGGACTGGTGGTGGGTAGAGCTAAGTGTTGCTCTGGTGGGCAGAGCTCAGTAAAACTTTAATCCGCTTGACTGCTGATGGGTGGGGCTGGGTTCACTCCCTGTTGGTTGTTTGGCCTGAGGCAACCCAACACTGGAGCCTACCTGGGCTCTTTGATGGGGCTAATGGCGGACTCTGGGAGGGCTCCCGCCAAGGAGTACTTCCCAGAACTTCTGCTGCCAGTGTCCTTGTCCCCAGGGTGAGCCACAGCCACCGCCGGCCTCTGCAGGAAACCCTCCAACACTAGCAGGTAGGTGTGGTTCAGTCTTCCCTGGGGTCACTGCTCCTTCTGCTGGGTCCTGATGTGCACAGTACTTTGTGTGCGCCCTTCAAGAGTGGAGTCTCTGTTTCCCCCAGTCCTGTCAAAATTCTGCAATCAAATCCCACTAGGCTTCAAAGTCTGATTCTCTAGGAAATCCTCCTCCCATTGCTGGACCCCCAGGTTGGGAAGCTGGACGTGGGGCTCAGAACCTTCACTCCAGTGAGTGGACTTCTGTGTTGTAAGTGTTCTGCAGTCTGTGAGTTACCCATCCAGCAGTTATGGGATTTGATTTTACTGTGATTGCACCCCTCCTACCATCTCATTGTGGCTTCTCCTTTGTCTTTGGATGTGGGTTATCTTTTTTGGTGACTTCCAGTGTCTTCTTGTCGATGATTGTCCAGCAGCTAGGTGTGATTCTGGTGTTCTCACAAGAGAGAGTGAGAGCACGTCCTTTTACTCCGCCATCTTGGTTCCTAGTCTCCTCATTGAGGTGTTGATTTGCACTTCTGTAATAGTGATGTTAATTATGTTTTCAGTGCCTTTTGTCCATCTGTGTGTCTTCTTTGGAAAATTGACGTTTCTGGTCCTGTGCTCATTTTTACATTGGATTGTTTGGTTTTTTGCTATTGAGTTTTATGAGTTCTTTATATGTTTTGTATATTAACCCCTTATCAGATGTATGATTTGCAAATCTCTTTTCCCATTCAGTAGGTTGTCTTTTCATTTTATAGGTGATTTCCTTTGCTGTGCAGAAGCTTTTTAGTTTGACGTAGTCCCATTTGTTTTTGTTTGTTTCCTTTGCCTGAGGAGACATACTCAGAAACGTATTGCTAAGGGTGATATTAAAGAGTGCACTGCCTATGGTTTCTTCTATTGAGTTTTATGGTTTTAGGTCTTACATTAAGTCCTTAATCTATTTTTAGTTGATTTTTGTGTATGGTATGAGATAGTGCTCTAGTTTCATTTTTTTCCATACAACTGTCTGGTTTTCCCAATATTTATTGAAGAGACTATTCTTTCTCCATTGTGGTTTTCTGCTCCTCTGTCATAAATTAATTGTCCATGTAGGTATGGATTTGTTCTTGGGCTCTCAGCTGTGTTCCATTAATCTATGTCTGTTTTTCTTTCAATACTATGCTGTTTGGTTACTATAGCTTTGTATTATAATTTGAAGTTAGGGAGCGTGATGTCTCCAGCTTTGTTCTGGTTTTTTTTTTTTTTTTTTTTTTTTGTGGTATGCGGGCCTCTCACTGTTGTGGCCTCTCCTGTTGTGAAGCACAGGCTCCGGACGCACAGGCTCAGCAGCCGTGGCTCACGGGCCTAGCCACTCCATGGCATGTGGGATCTTCCCGGACTGGGGCACAAACCTGTGTCCCCTGCATCGGCAGGCGGGCTTTCAACCACTGCGCCACCAGGGAAGCTCCAGCTTTGTTCTTTTACTTAGGATTGCTTTGGCTATTTGCGGTCTTTTGTGGTTCCATATAATTTTAGGGTTTTTTGTTCTATTTCTGTGAAAAATGTCCTTGCGATTTCAATAGAGATTGCATTGAATCTGTAGGATGCTTTAGATGATATGAACCTTTTAACAATGTTAATTCTTTCAGTCCATGAGCATGGAATATATATTCATTTCTTTGTGTCTACAGTTTCATTTAACAGTGTCTTTCAGTGTACAGGTCTTTCACTTTCTTGATTAAATTTATTCCTAGGTATTTTATTCTTTTTGTTGTGATTGTAAATTGGATTGTGCTCTTAATTTCTCTTTCTGCTAATTTGTTTTTAGTGTATACGAATGCAGTAGATTTTTGCATATTAATTTTGTGCAACTCTGCAACTTTACTGTATTAGTTCATTATTTCTAACAGTTTTTTGTTGGAGTCTTTAGGGTTTTTGTTTTAAGATTTTCTTTTTTTTGATGTGGACCATTGTTTAAGTCTTTATTGAATTTGTTACAATATGGCTTCTGTTTTATGATTTGGTTTTTTGGCCACAAGGCATGTGGGATCTTAGCTTCCTGACCAGGATTGAACCTGCACCCCCTGCACTGGAAGGTGAAGTCTTAACCACTGGACTGCCAGGGGGGTCCCCTAGGGTTTTTTATATATAAAAGCATGTCATCTGCACATAGTGACAGTTTTACTTCTTCCAATTTGGATTCCTTTTATTTCTTTTTCTTGCCTAATTGCTATGGCTAGGACTTCCAGTGATATGTTGAATAAGAGTGGCAAGAGTGGGCATTCTTGTCTTATTCCTCAATTTAGAGGGATAGCTTTCAGTTTTTCACTTTTGAGTGTGATGTTAGTTGTGGGTTTGTTGTATATGGCCTTTATTATGTTGAGGTACATTGCTTCTATACCCACTCTATTGAGAGTTTTTACATAAATGAGCGTTGAATCTTGTCAAATGCTTTTTCTGCATCTGTTGCAATGATCAAATGCTTTTTTCTTTCATTTGTTAATGTCATGTATCACATTGATTTGTGAATGTTGAACTATCCTTGCATCCCTGAAATAAATTCTACTTGATTATGATTATCCTTTAAAGTGTT
This sequence comes from Phocoena sinus, assembly GCF_008692025.1. Classification (NCBI taxonomy): domain Eukaryota; kingdom Metazoa; phylum Chordata; class Mammalia; order Artiodactyla; family Phocoenidae; genus Phocoena; species Phocoena sinus. Next base: position 29,739,938 of record NC_045766.1, read on the forward strand.
GTTGTATTCAGTTTGCTAGTATTTTGTTGAGGATTTTGCATCTATGTTCATCAGAGATACTGGCCTATAATTTTTTTTGCGTGTGTGTTGTCCTTGTCTGGTTTGGGGATCAGGGTACACACTAAACATTGGGAATAGTTTGTGTGAGTCTCAGAGGCTGGAAAGAATTGATGTTTTGGAGAAACCTGTTTGCTAACCTTTTAAAATTAAAATTTTGCTTATTTTGTTGCATTTGTTGGAAAAATCAAATTGTCGTGGAATCTGAAAAACATTGGTTGACAGTAAAAGTAAAACATCTTAGATGAGGCTTGCTTTTACTTTAGATGGCTTCATGTTAGAGAAATTAGCTGGGCAACCTTCAGTTTCCTTGCAAAGAACTATTGGGTATTTTATTTTTGCTTAAAAAGTTAAGCCCTGCTGTCGTTTTTTTCACTTTTTCTCATGACAGTCTCTCAACCGTTTCATTAAAAGCATTAAAAACTATGCTTTATGGAAACTTAACTGTAGTATATATTAGTAGTTCTCAGTTGAACTCTTGGAAGTCATGATGCTTTTTAAGTAATACTATGAAGTTATTGATATATTCACTTGTATGAATTGAGAACACTGTTTTGGAGGAAATTTTATAGTACCATATATATATAATAAACATACATGACCATGAGCACATTTGTAAAAAAAAAAAACATCTATTTAATGCAATGTGATTTGGCTATTATAAATTTTACACTAAAATAGTTAACTAGCTATTCAGGTATTTTTTTCTGTTAGTGCTTTCTATAGTACATATCTTTTTGATGCGTTTTGTAGTATAAGATACATTTATGGAGAAAAATAAATTGAAATTACTACCTATTAAATCTTTTTTCAAATTAGGAAAAGATTACCATTATTTTATCAGTGGGGCATTTTGGTCAAGTTTTTGAAATCCCAGTGATACACAAGAGTAGCTTGAGAACCAATGGAATATGAGCTTATTCAGAGGCTTTCTTATGGCGATGGTTAGCTGTTTTTGAGTGTTATTTGGTACTGAACTAGTTGATGTCAGACTGTGAGTCATCTTCAGGATTAAAGATTATTTGGAAAGCAAATTCCTGAAAGTAATGTTGGTCTTAAACACTTACTAAATGCATCCCCATCTGTAAAATGAAGTTTAGAATATAGTTTTGTGTAGATGAGTTGCATGGTATTGTCACAAACTTAAATGTGAGGTTAGGATTACTCTGCTGCTTGGGGAAGTTTTTAAATTTTGCAACTACCAGTACAGCATTAGATGAGTAACTGGCATCTGTGCTCTTAAGCCATATGGATAACCACATGTACCAGCCCCAGTTCAAAGGTTCTCAAATTCACAAGGCCAGTAGAAAATTAACAAAATCAAGAGTTGGTTCCTCAAAATTAAAAACTTGGGTATCAAAGGACACTATGCAGAGTGAAAAGACAACCCATGGAATTGGTGAAAATATATTTCAGTCATATATATCATAAGGGAAATATATGCAGAATATATAAAGAACTTTCAAAACTCAACAACCACCACCACCCGATTAAAAATGGGCAAAGGACAAGACATGGAAGCAACCTAAGTGTCATCGACAGATGAATGGATAATGAAGATGTGTGTATATATATGTGTGTATACACACACACACACACACACACACACACACACACACACACACACACCCAATGGAATATTACTCAGCCAGAAAAAGAATGAAATAATGCCATTTGCAGCAACATGGATGGACCTAGAGATTATCATACTAAGTGAAGTAAGTCAGAGAAAGACAAATATCATATGATATCACTTATATGTGGAATCTAAAAAACAAAATGATACAAATGAACTTATTTACAAAACAGAAATAGACTCAAAGACATAGAAGACAAACTTATGGTTACCAAAAGGGAAAGGTAGAGGGGGAGGGATAACTTAGGAGTTTGGGATTAACATACACACACTACTATATATAACATAGATAAACAACAAGGTCCTACAGTATAGGGCTATACAGCAAACTATATTCACTATCTTGTAATAACCTATAATGTAAAATAATCTGAAAAAGAATATACATACACACACACACATATGTCTGAATCACTTTGCTGTACCAGAAACTAACACAACAGTGTAAATCAGGTATACTTCAATTTAAAAAATGGGCAATGGATTTGAATAATTATTTCTCCAATGAAGATATACAGAAAGCCAATAAGCATATGAAAAGAGGTCAACATCACTAATCATTAGAGAAGTGCAAATCAAAGCCACAATGAGGTACCACTTTATATCCATTACTGTGGCTGTTATCAAGCAGAAAATAAGTGCTGTCGAGGATATGAAGAAATTGGAACCCTTATGTATTGCTGGTGGGAATGTAAAATGGTGCAGCTGTTGTGGAAAATGGTATGTGATTCCTCAAATAAATTGAATATAGAATTGCCATATAATCCAGCGGTTTCACTTCTGGATATATACCCAAAAGAAGCAGAGACTCATATTTGTACACCCGTGTTCAAAGCAGCATTGTTCACAGTAGCCAAAAGGTGGCATCAACCAAAGCATCCATTGATAGATAAATGGATAAACAAAATGTAAATACATATAATGGAATATTATTCAGCCTGAAAAGAGAAGGAAATTCTGACATATTCTACAATGTGGATGAATCTTTTTTTTTTTTTTGCGGTACGCGGGCCTCTCCTGTTGCGGAGCACAGGCTCTGGACGCACAGGCTCAGCGGCCATGGCTCACGGGCCCAGCCGCTCCGCGGCATGTGGGATCTTCCTGGACCAGGGCACAAACCCGTGTCCCCTGCATCGGCAGGCGGACTCTCAACCACTGCTTCACCAGGGAAGCCCGTGGACGAATCTTAAAGACATGCTAAGTGAAATAAGCCAGACATAAATAGACATAAAGTGATTCCACTTATATCAGTTACCTGATATAGAGTAGTAAAATTCATAGAGATAGAAAGTAGAATAGTGGTTGCTTGGAGGCTAGGGGGAGGGGGAATGGGAAATCAGTATTTAATGAGTACAGAGTTTCACTTTGGGAAGAGGAAAAAGTTCTGGAGATGGATGGTGGTGATGGTTGCACAATTTGAATGTAGTTAATGTCACTAACCTAAACTTTACACTTAAAAATGTTTAAAATGGTAAATTTTATGTTGTGTGTATTATACCATATTAAAAAAAAATGAGACTGAAGGCCTTCTATAAAAAGGTCACTGAAGAGTTAAAACAGTTATTTATTCACTGAATTAATAAAACTTATTATACAAATTACCAAACATAAAGAAAAGTAGAGAAATAGTATAATGAACCTCAATATAATTTTCTCCTAGATTTAACGTTGATTAGTGTTTTGGTTTATTTATTTTTTTTGGCTGGAGAATTTTAAAGTAAATTACAGATATCATGACATTTCATTCGTAAGCATTTCAGTAGGTAGCTCTAAAAATAGGGACTTTCTCATATGACCACAATACTGTCATCATACCTAGAAAATCAACAATTATTTTAAAAAATTTATCTAATATCTGGACTACATTCACATTGTCCCTCTTGTTCCTAAATTGTATTTTTATTGTTGGTTTGCTTGAACCTGTGTTTGGCATTTGGATGTAATGTTTTTTATCTCTTTTAATGTACAACAGTCTCATGCCGTTCTCCCATTCTGTCCCCCTAACACTGTTTTGTTTATTCCATTTAATTTTATAGGAATTGGGGCAATGCCCTCAAGTAACACATCCATTTTATTTTACTTATTTAATTCTATTCCATGTATTTCTTGTAAACTTGAAGTTAGAGCTAAAGGCTTGTTAGAACTGGGTTAAAATAATTTTGGCAAGAATACATCTTAGGTGATATAGACTGACGAAAAGTAGAATGAGAATTTGCTAGTTGGAAAACCCTTTAGACAGAGTCAAGTAGCTAATTTCAGATAAAATGTTTGTTTATAATTAGTAGTAGAATTTTGTCAAATAGAAGGCAAAATTAGGTATGATCAGAGATGGTGGGAATGGATACATCTCTAGAAACCTGTCTGGTGTCTCTCAAGGATTTTTACAGTTAACCTACATACAGTCTTTACAGTTTTCACCAATTAGAAAGTCATTTTTACAATAAATAATGTTGCCTAGTGATACAGTTGACAGTCTATATTTATCCCAACCCAGTAGTTTAAGTGCTGGGAGAAAGTAACAAAGGATTTAAGCTTGTTTAACTTTTCCTTCCAGAAAACTTCTTGGAGAAGGGAAGATTTAACAACAAAAAAAACCCTATTGTGCTTTTTTTGGAGACTGCATTAACAACCATGGACCTTTTTCAAGAAACTGCATGTATCTATACATACATAAAATTTTGCATGCAATTTTAAGGATTCATAGTTTTTCCTTTGTAGGTAGAGTATATTTTAGTTTCTGGATAATACACGAATAAAGATTTAGTGCTGGTAACAGCAGGGTGCATTCTTGAAACAGTAAGCTGATCAGAGCAAGGGCAAGGGCACCTGTTCGATTACTGGAAACTTACTTGTTTAGTTTGGACAGACTCTTTTTTTTTTTTTAAACAATTTTTCTTTTTGGCTACACTGCGCGGCATGTGGGATCTTAGTTCCCCGACCAGTGATCAAACGCGGGCCCTCAGCAGTGAAAGCACGGAGTCCTGACCGCTGACCGCGAGGGAATTCCCTGGACAGACTCTTAAAAATGTGAAAATTGTAGACCTTTTTGCCTCTTCTCCAACATTTACTTCTGTTGACTAACTGCCTTCCTTCCCCCACATTCATTTTAAAGTTCTTTTTTTTCTAGGCTTTTGTGAAATCAATCTCTTTCTCTCTTTCTTTTCTCTGCTTTCTGTTTGTACCTAAATTTAGACATTCAGTTTTCTTTAGCCCTCTTCTCTTTTTAATTTTTACTTTTACATTAAGATCACTTTAGTTATCACCTGTTTGTTGATGATTCCTAAATCTCTCTTATGCCTTGGGTAGAGCTCCTGACTTCTATTTATCACTGTTTACATGTCCACTAGAATGTTTCATAAACATTAAGTGAAAAAATTCCCAAATTGCTCTCACTTCCACTAACTGTAGTTCTCCTTCTGTATTTTCTCTCTCATCTACTGGCATCACCACCCAAACTCTTCTCCTCCTGTATTTCACTGTTGTGTTAAGTCCTTATATGTATTTTTGTATTTATTCACTACAGTTGTCTTTTAAATCCTAAATAATCTCCTTTTACAGAGGAAGCAATTTAATACTTTTGCCTCAGAATCACACTGTTAGCATGTGGCAGTGCTGAGATATAAACTTAGGTCTGTCTAATACTAGATCTCATATTCCTTACCACAGTTATACTACTACCACTCACTTCTGTGACTTTAATCTAAAAAAATTAAGGATGTACTTGTAAGGTTTAACTATAAGAATATTTACTGCAGAGTTTATAAGAAGAAGCAAATTCAATCTCCAACAATATGGATTCCATTAAATCCGTTATAGAACATTTATACGAAATATCATGTGGTCGTTATACATCCTGTTTTAGACCAGTAGTTTTCATTTTGTATATCAAAGTCATATATGGGAACCCAGTATATGAGATAGATTTTTAAAAAAAGTAGTGTTTGAAAGGGGTGGAAGCCCTAGCGGGTCTCATGGACTGCTGTCTGTAAGGGTTCTTGAGGGGATGTTATGGTACAGGGTTTGAAAGTTTTAATTTTTTCAAATATAGTAATGAATTAGGAAAATATTCATAATACAGTAAGTGAAGAGAATAGTTAACAAAACATCTATAGTGTATCCCAATTTTGCTAAGTATATATTTGAATTTACACATGACTAAAAGAATGGGGGGTTATACATCAAAATATGGACACTGGTTATTCTTTTATTTGGTGATTATGAGTGATTTTAATTTTTCACACATTTTCTACAATGAACAAGAATTCGTTTTGTAAATAGAGACTTTAAAAAGTCCTGAATGTGTTATTTTAAAAAAGACAATAAAAAGTATAACCAAAACCCACTGCACACACACACACACACACACACACACACACACACACACACACACACAGCAAAAGAAGTAAATACTCCAGTGGCTGCTGTGCCACGAACATTGGTTTGAAGCCCTTGAGTACCTGTGTAAGCATAGATCCATTACTCTACCTTTTGGACATCAACCTTGGATATTGATGCTGTTTTCATTTGGGTGTTAGCATGTAGACTTCAGAGACAGATTGCCTGGGTTTGAATACTGGCTCTGCTATTATTCATTATTTGATCTTGGACAAGTTCCCTAATAGGGCCTAAGTCTTCCCCAACTATGCAATGATACCTTATAGGGTGTTATTAGGATTAGATGACTTAAATTCAATAACATGCTTAGAGCAATGTCCGGTTAGTAAGTGGTCAGTTAGAGTTGTTGTGCTTATTATCATTCCTATCCTTAAGAGTTATTTCACCTCTAAACTCTAAGTTCATCTCGCTCCCCTAAAGTTAGCTGGGAATTCCAAAACTTTACAAGGGAAGTCATAGTTCTTATTCAGGTTAAGTTTTCCAAACAGGTCAGTGGTCAATATACTGTGTATTTATTTTTTCTAGCAAAATTTAGTAGCAACTATACCTTATTTTATAAGGATTTATATGTTTTTATGGTATGATTTCTGCCTAGAAATTGTATAATGTGGTTATGATGGGGGTACCCAAGACCACCCCCAAGTTCAGTGATTCACTAGAAGGACTTACAGGACTCAGCGTATGATTGTACTCATGACTAAGATTTATTACAGTGAAAGGATACAAAGCAGAGTTGGCAAAGGGAAAAGGTACATGGGGTAAAATCCAGAGAAAACCAGGTGTGAGCTTTTAAGAGTCTCAGTGGAGTCTCAGGGGATAAGCTTAACTTCTCAGCAGTGAGTTATGATGACACATGTGAAATGTCTACCAGGGGAGCTCATTAGAGATTCAGTGCCCAGGGTTTATATTGGGGGCTATTCAGGTAGGCACCCTCCACCTAGCATATACCAAAATTTCAGACTCCCAGAAAGAAAGTAGGTATTCAACATAAACCACATTGTTTGCAGAATTTAGGTACAATGAACTGTTCTTATCAGAGAATGATGGGAACCCTCCTGAAATCTTAAGTCCTCGGATGCCAGCGAAGGGCCAACCTTGTAAGCAGGCCTTTCTAAGGATAGCAGTCTCAGACCTGCTGTGTTAACTCTTTTCTCAACAGAGCTATATTATAAAATGTATTTTACTTAAGAAACTAATACCAACAAATCTATGCATTTTAAAAACAGCTTTATTGAGATATGATACACCATAGAATTTACCCATTTAAAGTAAAAAGTGCAGTGATTTTTAGTTTATTTGTAGAGTTGTGCAGTCATCGGCGCAATCTAATTTTAGAACATTTTCATCATCCCGAAAAGAACCCCCATTTCCACGAGTGGTCATTCCCATTTCTATTTGTCCCCCCTCTCTGCCTGATTCTTACTCCCATCCCCAGGCAACCACTAATTTACTTTCTGTCTCTGGGATAAATCTATATGTTTAACGTATTTTCACCTTTATTTTATCTCTGTTATTAATGGCTTTGTAAGATGGTAGTTCAAAAATTATTCAAGGTATCTCTCTTTCAGTGTGTGTCAAAGAGTCATTGTGAGTCTCTCTGGTAGTCTCTAAGTCCAGAGCTTTACCAACAGCAATCATCATCAAAATTGCTATTATGTGAATTTGTGGTATTTAATGAAATAATTCATTATAAAGGCTCTTGTCTTTGTAAACTCCATTCTCACCATTTAAGAAGTATGTTATACAATTGGTTGAGGCTTACCAATGAGAATTTTGTTACTTACTTGGTTAACATTGAGTTCTTTCATGGTACCTTTTTGCTGTAAGATAGATAGGGATTCATGTAGAGAATTGGGTGAGGTTGGGAGAGGTAGCTGCACTATTGCCATTGGGATGTAGAGAGGCAGAAAGGTATGTATATATTGCTAGGAGGAAAAGGGCAAAAAGTATTACTTTATAATAAATGGCCATTTAAAAAAAGTATGCTAATGTGGGTACAATATCAAGAATAAGCAGAAAGGTATGTATATATTGCTAGGAGGAAAAGGGCAAAAAGTATTACTTTATAATAAATGGCCATTTAAAAATGTATGCTAATGTGGGTACAATATTCAAGAATAAACAAAAAGTAAATTTACAGATTATAAAATTCTTTGTAAAAAATTTTAAATCAAAGGTGCTTGTGCATTTTTAATCATTATTTTGACTGAAATCTTGCTCGTCCCATAATTGAGTTGGTAGACAAGCTGTACTATAAACTGAGAACTGTGGGAGGATCTTTATTTTGTGGCTAAAACATAGAACTTAGTCACCTTGAGTTATGTAGGTATTGACTAACACTGAGTGTTTACCTAAATGTCCAAATCTGTGTAAACAATTGTGCTTTTGAAATACAAGTTTCATTTTAATCTTAATCCATGTTTGTAATTAAGAGATATTTTTGGACATCAGGAACTAATATATCAAATAACTTATTTTCAAGGACAATGCACCAGAAGTTATTGTTATTCATCTGCTTGTCTTCCAGGTGATTTTACAGCGAGATGCTGCTCTCCATCGGGATGCTCATGCTGTCGGCCACACAAGTCTATACCATCTTGACTGTCCAGCTCTTTGCATTCCTAAACCTACTGCCTGTAGAAGCGGACATTTTAGCAGTAAGTAAATTTAAACAGTAAAATTTATTCATGCCTAAAAACATCTCTTAAAGGAAAAGTTTTTAAAAAGACCTAAATAATGGAGTGTTATACAATAACAAAATAATGGAATCTTACAAAGTGTTTACAAACATACAGGTGCACGTGCATAGCTATTACTTGAAAGTGGGGGACCTTGCTCATTATTTTATTGCTTGATGTTTAATGAGATCTCATGTACAATAAGTACGTGATAAATGTTGCTCTTGAGAGTGTGTGCTGTCTTGAGTGCTGATGAGCACATATATTTAAATGCTGTGTGTTTTATGTAGAATCTTACTGTTTTTCTTGGTAATTGGTGTATCTGTAATGACTTTGATAGTGATACTTTAAAAAATTGTACAAGATGTCCATAGAAAATTTCAACCTGAAGTTAACATTAATGAGTCAGAAGAGAAGCATAATGGTCTTATCTCTTTTCTTTTCCATTCTGAAGAGTTTTATTAATACTTCTCCTTGGTTTAGATTACCTCATGGACAATGAAGGCATTAACAAATCTCTTGATCCTGTCAGTTTATTTTGCACGATGTACAATCTCAGAAAATTTTATATGAATAACATTTAATCTGTACAAAATTATCTTTTCATTTGATAATTCTCATGAATTCCTTATATAGTGATGAGCTAGTTCAGGGGTATAAAGTATATCAAAGTAACCTAAAATATTTCTGGCATCTCTCTTTTTATAAGATAAATGTATAAATCATTGTGATTTTCCAGGGGCTCTTTGAGAAATCCCAAAGATAATTTTAACTTTGAAAGACATCTAATGCTCATTTTGGCAGCATATAAACTAAAATTGGAATGATATAGAGAAGATTAGCATGGCCCCCGCACAAGTATGACATGGAAATTTGTAAAGTGTTCCATATTTTTTCAGCAAATGGTGCCAGGAAAATTGAATATTCACATGCAAAAGAATGAAGTTGAGCTCTTACCTTACACCATATACAAAAGATTAACTTAAAGTGAATCAAAGACCTAAACATAAGAGCTGAGCTAATACTAAAAAAACACTTAGGAGAAAACATATGGGAAAAACTTCATGAGTTTGGGTTTGGCAATGATTTCTTGGCTATAACACCAAAAACACAGGTATAAAAAGAAAAAAAATAGATTAATTGGACTACATCAAAATTTAAAACATTTGTGCATTCAAAGAACGTATCAAGAGAGTGAAGAGGAAACCCATGGAATGGGAGAAAATATTTGCAAATCATATATCTAATTAGGGGGTAACATCTAGAATATATAAAGAACTCCTACTGTTTAACAACAAAAAAATAAACAACTAGATTTAAACATGGACAAAAAAATTGAATAGTCAGTTCTCCAAAGAAGATGTACAAATGGCCAGTAAGCACAAGAAAAAATGTTCAAATCACTAATTATTAGAGAAATGCAAGTCAAAACCACAATGAGATATCATATCATAACCATTAGGATGGCTGTTATCAAAACCCAGAAAATAAGTATTGACAAACATGTGGAGAAACTGGAACCCTTGGTATTGTTGGTGTGAATATAAAATGGTGCAGCCACTATGGAAATTGGTGTAATGGTTCCTCACAGACCCGTAGATTTGCTCTTCTTATTGGACAGGCTTCCATTTGGATGAATTCTGCTGAGGGTCACCAAAAACCTGATGAGTTTTTTCTTCCATCTTGACTTTTTAATCTTGAGAGCTTGGCTTGCATCTAGACTGTTCACTCTGGTTTTCTGCCATCAATCCACTCTGAACCTGGAGTTTTCTTTATACAGTCGACCCTTGAACAGCACAGGTTTGAACTGCGTGGTTCCACTTACATGCAAATTTTTTCCAGTGAATATATTGGAATTTTTTTTTTTTTTTTTAGATTTGTGACAGTTTGAAAAAACTTTCAGACCAATTGTTTAGCCTTTCAGCCACGTTCACAAATTATCTCTTTCATTTCACCATTTCCTCCATATGGTCAGTTCTGGAACCTGGGAAGTCCGAGATCCAGGTGCCAGCAGATTCCGTTCTCGGTGAAGGCCCTCTTCCTGTCTTACAGATGGCCACCTTGCTGCTGTGTCCTCACGTGGTGACAGAAGCAGGAAGCTCTAATCTATATTCCTCTTCTTATAAGGACACAAATACCATCATGGTGACTCCACCCTCATAACCTCACCGAAACCTAATTACCTCCCAAAGACCTCACTTCCTAGGACTATCACGTTTCCTTAGGGCTTCAATATATGAATTTTGGGGGGACACAAGCATTCAGTCCTTAACAGTAGGTACTTAAGCCAAGTCCTCTGAACTTGGGGAAAGGATGGGAGAGTTGGGGCTTGGGTATTCCTCTGTAAGTCTCCCATGATGTATGTCTGAAGCAAGGTCCTGGAGCAACACTGCATCTTGTGAGGCAGATGCAGGCAGCATAATGGCCTTACGTTTGATGGTGGGTAGCAGAGTTTTTAGAGAAGAAGGTTGCTCCTCAAAACCTTTGTAGTCCTTTCTGGGCTACTGTCTTACTGTCCTCTACACTAGAAAGTGTATATATTTCCTATTTCTCATTTATGTGAAGCTAGAAAAGAAGAATTAACTGTATCTGTACGTGTGATGTGTGTGTGTGTACGCCTGTACTCTAGGTGCTATGCAAAGGATTTACTGGTTTTTCTTTCAGGGTGCAAGCGATTTGCTTAATGACATTAAGTGAGAAATAGAAGGGTCAGAATTGTTGCTGACCAAAGCTTAATGTGGTCCTCAGCCATGCTTTTTCATACTGTAGCTCTTGTGGAAGGGCCTAGAATCATTGTAGAACTTGAGACAGCCAGGCTGTTTTCTATACCGTAGCTTTTTGAGGGCATAGCAAATCTAATCCCTATGAGATTTCTCACCCTGTGTTACCCTCTTTAGTAGGAAACTGGTTGATTAGATTTTTCTAGAACAGTCTGGATCTTTTTGAGATGGAGTGGAAGTAGAACCTTTAAAGGACTGAGTCCATTGCTATTCAGATCTCTTCTTCAAATTGGTCCCCGAAGTCCTTGGAATAGTCTTAGGATGACTTTTGAAATGAGGTAGAGGATTTATAGACTGAACAGGGAATGGAGTTCTCCTTGTTTCTCTTTTCTCCTTTGTTTTCTTTCATTCTCTCTCTCTTTTTTTCCTCTGTTGATTCTAACATCTGCCACTCCTTGTCTTCTTTCTTTTTCACCTGAAGTGAACTGTTATTCTGTGGTTCAGTTACGTGATGGGTTAAATGATTTTCAGTGGACTGCTCTGGGAACTTGACTAGCTATGTGATATGGATCAAATTACTTAGTCACTATAAATACCTCCGTTTTTTAATTTGTAAACTGGAGTGTTGTAGTGATGATTAAATAAGGTAAACTGCTTAGAACAGTATCTGACACATAGTAAATATTATCTTTGTTATCTTCTTTATAATTAACATTCTCATCATCTTTCACTCACTCACTTGAGCAGTGTTTGTGACTGCCTAAGTTGTATTTTTTAACGTAGATACAAAACAAAAAGATATAGAAGAATAATCAGTCCCTGCCAGCAGTGTTCCCTGTGCCTCAGGCAGGTAGGTGTGGAATGTATGTTGTCATCTAGTGAAAGGAACTATCCCTGAGAGCTGCTTAAATCTGGTCTTTATGTTGACACTAAAGATAGAGGCTGACAGGAATGCAGAGATAGCTGGTGGGAAGTGGGCTGTGGAGTCATGTAACTAGGAAAAAGGGGAACTAAAAATTGAGGCAGAGGAACTAGATGTGGTAACACAGTCATTCAAAGGAAGTGAGTGAAGAGGTAGAAAATATTAGCTCTTTCTTTTAGCTGAATAAGAACACCCCTGAAATCTGGGTTTGTAATAATAAAATTTAAGTATGTTGGATATCAGGTTGATTCTAGTTCTATTTTGGACAGGTATTAGGATGTTGCTTTTGAAAAGATAAAGTCAGTTTCAGTCGTGCTATTGGTATGCCAGATGATTTTATTTTGGGCAGTTGAATTCTCCCATTTGACTGTTAATTCCCTGACAACAGTATTTGTCCAACTGGTTGGTGAGTTTTAAGAGGATATGGAGATGCTACTATATAGTGTGTTGCTGACTAGTCACTAAGCCCCTTAGATCATGGGTACCTGGAAGGCAGGACTGTGTCTTACTAAACTTTGTTTCTGATACCTAGTAAGAGTTACACAGTAGGAATTCAATAAATGTTTGAGTTGATTAATAGCTTTTCCTTGGAGATTTAGTTCTTTCATGTTTTCTTTCTTTTCTTTTCTTTTTAAAAAAATTTTTTTTGGCTGTGCCTCACAGCATGCAGGATCTTAGTTCCTTGCCCAGGGATCGAACCTGTGCACCCTGCAGTGGAAGTGCAGAGTCTTAACCACTGGACCACCATGGAAGTCATTCATATTTTCTTTTAATAGCATTTATTCCTTGGAACTTTAGATTATTGGGTTTTTTAAATTAGCAATTCATTCTCTTTTCGTCTCTTATTGCTTCTCTTTTCTTTAACCCTTAAAGGAAATATGAAGTTATTAATTATGTAGGTTCATATTTAGAAACATGGAGCTTTAGAATTGGCAGGGGCATGTTTGATTCTGTTGTAGGGATTTGTTAGAGATTTTGTTGCTTGGTAGGTGTTTGTGGGGGTCAGTGGGCAGAGTTAGGAGACAAGCACCCAGTGGTTGGTGGTGTGAATGGATTGGATTATATAGCAAAGTAGTTAAGAGCTCCAGCAATGGGAGTTACAGTCTGGGTTGAAGTCCAGTTCTACCACTCTGTAGCTCCATGACCTTGGGCAAATTACCTAACATCTCTTAAATTTCAGTTTACTTATGAAAATGAGATTGGAGGAGAGACAGTGTAGGGCAATGGGTTAAGAGCCAGGGATCTGAGGCCAGACTGCCTGGATTAGAATCCTGGTTCTTATTTACTAGAGCAAGTTATTTTCAAGCGGAGTATTTTTATTCTGTAGTCAATCTGTAAAATGAGGATGATGATAATAGTGGCTGACTTTATAGGATTGTCATGAGGTTTAAATAAGTGAATACCTGTCAGGTGTTTAGCATGATGTCATAAATGCTCCATAATTGTTAGCTATTTGTTACTTTCTGAATTGAATTAAATCTTCTGTTAAGGCTGCTGTCAAAGAGGGGAACTGGTTAAGAAAAGACCTCTTCACCCGGAGATGGAAACAACCTAAGCGCCCATCATCGGATGAATGGATAAAGAAGATATGGCACATATACACAATGGAATATTACTCAGCCTTAAAAAGAAATGAAATTGAGCTATTTGTAATGAGATGGATAGACCTAGAGTCTGTCATACAGAGTGAAGTAAGTCAGAAAGAAAAAGACAAATACCGTATGCTAACACATATATATGGAATTTAAGGGAAAAAAATGTCATGAAGAACCTAGGGGTAAGACAGGAATAAAGACGCAGACCTACTGGAGAACGGACTTGAGGATATGGGGAGGGGGAAGGGTGAGTTTTGACAGGGCGAGAGAGAGTCATGGACATATACACACTAACAAACGTAGTAAGGTAGATAGCTATGGGGAAGCAGCCGCAAGGCACAGGGATATTAGCTCGGTGCTTTGTGACAGCCTGGAGGGGTGGGATGGGGAGAGTGGGAGGGAGGGAGACGCAAGAGGGAAGATATATGGGAACATATGTATATGTATAGCTGATTCACTTTGTTATAAAGCAGAAACTAACACACCATTGTAAAGCAATTATACCCCAATAAAGATGTTTAAAAAAAAAAAAAGAAAAGACCTCTTCAAAATAAGTAAAGTCGCAACATGGTAATCTTTGAGAGTGGGATTCCAGAGAGGAATAATTTTTTTTCTGTTTCAAAAATTTTAACAGTGAGTGTGCTTTAATTTCATGAGCAGCAGCGTTCCTTCTGCCCCCCACCATACTAAAAAAGAAGGCACTTTTGTATTAAAGATGTTTCTGTTTGTCTTGTTCATGATAGAAACTTTTTTTTTTTTTTTTAATTTAAACAATGTGATTGTAAAAAGCAGTGTGAGCAAAGTTAACAACTGCCTTCCTGAGGAAAGGCAAAGCAGTTTCAAAATGAGTCTCACTCGATAACAAAACTTATTCCAAGTCAGTGTTACAAGTACTGTAGTTCAAGCTAGATATTTTATTTCTGAAATTCTAACCAAAAAAGTGAACTCAGTAATAAGAAGTAATAGGAAGTGATAAAAGAGTACTTTAGTACAGTTGTAGATTTTCCATTTCCTAATTTTTTTATTTTTCAACTTAAACATAATTTATTATGCTCTTGTCTCTGGAATAATTTCCTAAAATGGGGAGAAAGAGTATAATTATCATGATAATCAAACAAATGCATTGGTACTAATTCTCAAGATATAACCCAAACCAGCAATCTACATAAGAATCTAGTTAACATTCTCTGACCTAATTTCAAATCAATAGTAAGTGTGAAAAGTCATTCAATCCATTGAAACCAAAATGAAAAAGATAACTTTACCCCACACAATTAGAAATGTTTCTAGTAGACTCACTTAAAATCATTGCTCTATGTCCTGTGCTCTATAGGTTGTCCTTCCCATCAAACGACCTCCCTTGATCCATCCTCAGGTGCAGTAAAAAGTCAGTCAAATTCAGCAACTCAGGGAAACATCGACATGGAAAAGGAGTTAGTTCCATCACCAAAAAGAGACCTAAAGCTCATAAGTTTATAAAACCCACCCATAAATTCTTTCTCTATCAATAAAGCAAGGAAAGTGGGAAGAACTCTTTTTAGTTTTCTTAGTTTTTATTTCCAAAACTTAAATTAAAAAAAAATATTATGTACACCTTTTTTTTTAAACATCTTTATTGGAGTATAATTGCTTTACAATGTTGTGTTCGTTTCTGCTGTATAACAAAGTGAATCAGCTATATGTATACATATATCCCTATATCCCCTCCTTCTTGCGGCTGGCTCCCTCCCACGCTCCCTATCAAAAAAGGTAGGTCAAAAAAGGATCTTGCTGTGATTTATGTCATAGAGTGTTCTGCATATGTTTTCCTCTAAGAGTTTTATAGTGTCTGGCCTTACATTGGGTCTTTAATCCATTTTGAGTTTATTTTTGTGTATGGTGTTAGGGAGTGTTCTAATTTCATTCTTTTACATGTAGCTGTCCAGTTTTCCCAGTACCACTTATTGAAGAGGCTTTCTTTTCTCCATTGTTTATTCTTGCCTCTGTTCTCAAAGATAAGGTGACCATGTGCGTGTGGGTTTATCTCTGGGCTTTCTATCCTGTTCCATTGTTCTATATATCTGTTTTTGTGCCAGTACCATACTGTCTTGATTACTGTAGCTTTGTAGTATAGTCTGAAGTCAGGGAGCCTGATTCCTCCAGCTCCGTTTTTCTTTTTCAAGATTGCTTTGGCTATTCAGGGTCTTTTGTGTTTCCATACAAATTGTGAAATTTTTTGTTCTAGTTCTGTGAAAAATGCCATTGGTAGTTTGATACGGATTGCATTGAATCTGTAGATTGCTTTGGGTAGTATAGTCATTTTCACAATGTTGATTCTTTCAATCCAAGAACATGATATATCTCTCCATATGTTTGTATCATCTTTAATTTCTTTCATCAGTGTCATATAGTTTTCTGCATACAGGTCTTTTGTCTCCTTAGGTAGGTTTATTCCTAGATATCTTATTCTTTTTGTTGCAGTGGTAAATGAGAGTGTTTCCTTAATTTCTCTTTCAGATTTTGCATCATTAGTGTATAGGAATGCAGGAGATTTCTGTGCATTCATTTTGTATCCTGCTACTTCACCAAATTCATTGAGTAACTCTAGTAGTTTTCTGGTAGCATCTTTAGGATTCTCTGTGTATAGTAGCATGTCATTTGCAAACAGTGACAGTTTTACTCCTCTTTTCCGATCTGGACTCCTTTGATTTCTTTTTCTTCGCTGATTGCTGTTGCTGAAACTTCCAGAACTATGTTGAATAATAGTAGTGAGAGTGGGCAGTCTTGTCTTGCTCCTGATCTTAGTGGAAATGGTTTTAGTTTTTCACCACTGAGAAGGATGTTGGCTGTGGGTTTGTCATATATGGCCTTTGTTATGTTGAGCTAAGTTTCCTCTATGCCTACTTTCTGGAGGGTTTTTATTATAAATGGGTGTTATATTTTGTCAAAAGCTTTTTCTGCATCTATTGAAATGATGATATGGTTTTTATCCTTCAAGTTGTTAACATCGTGTATCACATTGATTGATTTGCGTATATTGAAGAATCCTTGCATTCCTGGGATAAACCCCACTTGATAATGGTGTATGATCCTCTTAATGTGCTGTTGGATTCTGTTTGCTAGTATTTTGTTGAGGATTTTTGCATCTGTGTTCATCAGTGATACTGGCCTGTAGTTTTCTTTTTTTGTGACATCTTTTTAAAAAAAATTAATTTATTTATATTTTATTTTTGGCTGCAGTGGGTCTTTGTTACTGTGCATGGGCTGCCTCTAATTGCGGCAAGCAGGGTTACCCTTTGTCGTGGTGCACAGGCTTCTCACTGCGGTGGCTTCTCTTGTTGTGAAGCATGGGCTCTGGGTGCACGGGCTTCAGTAGTTGTGGTGCGTGGGCTTAGTTCCCCCGCGGCATGTGGCATCCTCGGACCAAGGCTTGAACCCGTGTCCCCTGCATTGGCAGGCAGGTTCTTAACCACTGTGCCACCAGGGAAGTCCCTTTTTGTGACACCTTTGTCTGGTTTTGGTATCTGGGTGATGGTGGCCTCATAAAATGAGTCTGCGAGAGTGTTCCTCCCTCTGCTGTGTTTTGGAAGAGCTTGAGAAGGATAGGTGTTAGCTCTTCTTTAAATGTTTGATAGAATTTTCTTATGAAGCCATCTGGTCCTGGGCTTTTGTTTGTTGGAAGATTTTTAATGACAGTTTCTATTTCAGTGCTTGTGATTGGTCTGTCTATATTTTCTATTTCTTCCTGGTTCAGTCTCAGAAGGTTTTTTTTTTTTTCTAAGAATTTGTCCATTTCTTCCAGGTTGTCCATTTGATTGACATATAGTTGCTTTTAGTAATCTCTCATGATCCTTTGTATTTCTGCAGTGTCGGTTGTTACTTCTTCTTTTTCATTTCTAGGTCTGTTGATTTGAGTCTTTTCCCTTTTTTTCCTGATGAATCTGGCTAATGGTTTACCAATTTTGTTTATCTTCTCAAAGAACCAGCTTTTGGTTTTATTGATCTTTGGTATCATTTCCTTCATTTCTTTTTCATTTATTTCTGATCTGATCTTTATGATTTCTTTCCTCTGCTAACTTTGGGGTTTTTTTGTTCTTCTTTCTCTAATTGCTTTAGGTGTAAGGTTAGCTTGGTTTTTTGAGATTTTTCTTGTTTCTTGAGGTAGGATTTTATTGCTATAGACGTCCCTCTTAGAACTGCTTTTGCTGCATCCCATAGGTTTTGGGTCGTCCTGTTTTCATTGTCATTTGTTTCTAGGTTTTTTAAAATTTCCTCTTTGCTTTCTTTATTTTATTATTTTTTTTTTGTGGTACACGGGCCTCTCACTGTTGCGGCCTCTCCCGTTGCGGAGCACAGGCTCCGGATGCGCAGGCTCAGCGGCCATGGCTCACGGTCCCAGCCGCTCCGCGGCACGTGGGATCTTCCTGGACCGGGGCGTGAACCCGTGTCCCCTACATTGGCAGGCGGACTCTCAACCACTGCACCACCAGGGAAGCCCTCCTCTTTGCTTTCTTCAGTGATCTCTTGGTTATTTAGTAGTATATTGTTTAGCTTCCATGTGTTTATATTTTTTACAATTTTTTTTCCTGTAATTGATATCTAGTCTTATAGCATTGTGGTCGGAAGAGATACTTAATACGATTTCAATTTTCTTAAATTTACCAAGGCTTGATATGTGACCCAATATATGATCTATCCTGGAGAATGTACCATGAGCACTTGAGAAGAAAGTGTATTCTTTTGTTTTCAGATGGTATGTTCTGTAAATATCAATTAAGTCCATCTTGTTTAATGTGTCATTTAAAGCCTGTGTTTGCTTATTGATTTACATTTTTGAATGATCTGTCCATTGGTGAAAGTGGGGTGTTAAAGTCCCCTACTATTATTGTGTTACTGTTGTTTTCCCCTTTTATGGCTGTTAGCATTTGCCTTATGTATTGAGGTGCTCCTGTGTTGGGTGCATAAATATTTCCAATTGTTATATCTTCTTCTTGGATTGATCCCTTGATCATTATGTAGTGTCCTTCTTTGTCTCTTGTAATAGTCTTTATTTTAAAGTCTATTTTGTCTGATATGAGAATTGCTACTCCAGCTTTCTTTTGAATTCTATTTGCATGGAATATCTTTTTCCATCCCCTCACTTTCAGTCTCTGTGTATCCCTAGGTCTGAAGTGGGTCTCTTGTAGACAGCATATATACGGGTCTTGTTTTTGTATCCATTCAGCCAGTTTGTGTCTTTTGGTTGGAGCATTTAATCCATTTACATTTAAGGTAATTATTGATATGTATGTCCCTATTACCATTTTCTTAATTGTTTTGGGTTTGTTATTATAGATCTTTTCCTTCTCTTGGTTTCCTGCCTAGAGAAGTTCCTTTAGCATTTGTTGTAAAGCTGGTTTTGTGCTGCTCAATTCTCTTAGCTTTTGCTTCTCTGTAAAGGTTTTAATTTCTCTGTCAAATCTGGATGAGATCCTTGCTGGGTAGAGTAATCTTGGTTGTAGGTTTTTCCCTTTCATCACTTTAAATATGTCCTGCCACTCCCTTCTGGCTTGCAGAGTTTCTGCTGAAAGATCAGCAGTTAACCATATGGGGATTCCCTTGTGTGTTATTTGCTGCTTTTCCCTTGCTGCTTTTAATATTTTTTCTTTGTATTTAATTTTTGATATTTTGATCAATATGTGTCTTGGTGTGTTTCTTCTTGGATTTATCCTGTATGGGCCTCTCTGCACTCCTGGACTTGATTATTTCCTTTCCCATATTAGGGAAGTTTTCAACTATAATCTCTTTAAATATTTTCTCAATCCCTTTCTTCTTCTCTTCTTCTCCTGGGACCCCTATAATTTGAATGTTGGTGCGTTTAATGTCCCAGAGGTCTCTGAGACTGTCCTTAATTCTTTTCATTCTTTTTTCTTTATTCTGCTCTGCGGTAATTATTATTGTTATTTTGTCCTGATTCCAGTGACTTTTTTTTTTTTTTTTTAAGATGTTGGGGGTAGGAGTTCATTAATCAATTTATTTTTGCTGTGTTGGGTCTTCATTTCTGTGCTAGGGCTTTCACTAGTTGTGGCAAGTGGGGGCCACTCTTCATCACGGTGCGCAGGCCTCTCACTATCTTGGCCTCTCTTGTTGCGGAGCACAGGCTCTAGATGCGCAGGCTCAGTAGTTGTGGCTCACGGGCCTAGTTGCTCCGCGGCATGTGGGATCCTCCCAGACCATGGCTCGAACCCGTGTCCCCTGCATTGGCAGGCAGATTCTCAACCACTGCGCTACCAGGGAAGCCCTGCGGTAATTATTTCCACTATTTTATCTTGCAGGTCACTTATCCATTATTCTGCTTCAGTTATTCTGCTATTGATTCCTTCTAGAGAATTTTAAATTTCATTTAGTGTGGTGTTCATTGTTTGTTTGCTCTTTAGTTCTTCTAGGTCCTTGTTAAACGTTTCTTGTATTTTCTCCATTATTTTTCCAAGATTTTGGATCATCTTTACTATCATTACTCTGAATTCTTTTTCAGGTAGACTGCTTACTTCCTCTTCATTTGTTTGGTCTGGTGCATTTTTACCTTGCTCCTTCATGTGCTGTGTATTTTTCTGTCTTCTCATTTTGCTTAACTTACTATGTTTGGGGTCTCCTTTTCCTTTTCACAGGCTGCAGGTTCCCAGTTCTCGTTGTTTTCGGTGTCTGCCCCCATTGGGTAAGGCTGGTTCAGTGGGTTGTGTAGGCTTCCTGGTGCCTGTGTTCTGGTGGATGAGGCTGGATCTTGTCTTTCTGGTGGGTAGGACCGCATCTGGTGGTGTGTTTTGGGGTGTCTGTGAACTTAGTATGATTTTAGGCAGCCTCTCTGCTAATGGGTGGGGTTGTGTTCCTGTCCTGCTAGTTGTTCAGCATGGGGTGTCCAGCACTGGAGCTTGCTGGCTGTTGAGTAGAGCTGGGTCTTAGCTTTGAGACAGAGCTCTCTGGGAGAACTCTCACCGATTGATGTTGCATGGGGCTGGGAGGTCTCTGGTGGTCCAAAGTCCTGAACTTGGCTCTCCCACATCAGAGGCTGAGGCCTGACACCCGGCCAGAGCACCAAGACCCTGTCAGCCACACAGCTTTCCACAACCAAACTGACTGCTTGCATGCAATCTGGGTTTGTCACCTGGAGAAGTTTCTGCAAAGACCATATGAATTATTTATCAACTTCCAAACTCCGGAACTCCACACTCCAGAGGCCCCCATTCGGATGTGCTGCCTCTCCCCTTCCACCCGCAGGTCCTATCCATTTCCAAATTTTAAAAGTACATTTTTAGAAAAGTACTGCCTGTACACATCTGTATTTTTTTTTTTTGGTTTGTTTATGTTGATCTAGATCTATTTACTTATTTTACAGTGGTGTCTTTGGCCTTGGAGGAGTTAAATGACTTTGTCAAGTTCAAAGCTGATCATAATTTAATTGAATCAATTAAGAAAGATGTTTTAATTAAGAGATTAAATGATACATTGTGGTAATGAATATGAAAGCACTTTTTGACTCTAAAGCATTTTGTAAACCATAGAGCACTCTGCAAATATGAATTCTTTTTAAAGTAGGAAATTACTCTGAAGCATTGCTGGCCTCCAGGTATACTGCCAGGCTGATTATCCCAGAGGTAAAAGAATGGATAGTTTCAACAATCAAATTCAGATGCTTGAATCATACGATTTATTGAATTAATTACAAACATACAGTGAGAAGCATAGGTAAAAGATGGGTATGTTAATACACTCAGGTTAGGATGCGAGTGGGAGGCAAGAGCCACACTACCTGAATCCTGTGTTTTCTGTTTTTAGTTTGTCTAGTCTCTATGCTGCATCAGTTTTCCCTGGTGACAGTGTGGTTACCAGGACCTGAGTTGAGGATGAGCAAGGGGGCTTGACAGATGGAAGGTGTCTGGATCCAGTGTTTGCTTGCTCTGTTGGAGAGGCTTGAGGTACTTACATCTGAACACAGCTGTAGTTGGCTGTTAACCTACAGAGCTGTTTATCCGGGCGTCTCAGGCAGATGGCACATGAGGCTAGAATAAGGATCAGCAGTGGGTGTTTAATTTAAGGACCACATAGCTATCAATCTGGATGTGTGACCTAATCCATGCTTTGTGAATATTTAAGGTTTGCTTCATCCTTCTCTTTTGCTGTCTATACATAACATTCTTGCTTTGTTCCATCCTTTTAATCTATATTCAAAACAAATGAGTTTTAGTTTTTCTGTCTTTGGCCTATAGTTTACTGACAAGTATCTTAACTTCTGATATATCATATAAATTTCACCTGTGTTTCAAAAGTTACTTGTTTACTATGTTTGCTTAGTTCATCTATCTTCCTTGTTTCTCTTGTTTTCTTTAAAGCACATTGAATATAACATCTTAAATAATACAGCAAGCTCACTTCACAATTATTATATTATCTTCTAAAAGCACAGCAGAGGTAGAGGACTGATAAATATTGTAGCCTAGGAATCTGTATCTATAAGGAAGGGGAAGGTTGTTAAAGAGTTTGGATACCTTCAGCTCTCTCTATGTACGTATTTCATTGAGTTTAGTCCTTTCATTGTTCAGCCCTGGATAAAAGTGTTCAGATTACTTTAAAAATGGCAGTATCTTAAAAGTATGATTTGATACTTCTTTCTCTGGGGGAAAGGCATCTTTCAAAGCTATTGTCAGAAATCCTGTAAATCTCTTCTATTAAATCAGACCCTTATAGAGAAAATAAAATGGAACTCTTGCTGGAAAATAATCTGTCTAGAAAATTTCTTGTTAGGGAATTGTCTATGGGGAAAAACTCAGAAAAACAGTAGGTGGTTTAATGTTATAGAATTATTGCTTACATGAAATCAGAATCCAATTTAAGCAGTTGTTTATGTAGTAAATTGTATACATTCCTTTCTATTTTAGTGGATGTGCATTTACAAAGTTGATTTTATTATGATAAGCTGTGATAGTAAATCAAAATCGTGGAAATTACAACTTAAATAGTTTGACAGACTTTTTGTTTTTAATGTTATGTGTACATTGGTTGTAACTTGATTGTTTTTAATTTTATATTTAGTATAATTTTGAAAACGTGTCTCAGACATTTGATGACCTTCCAGCAAGATTTGGTTATAGACTTCCAGCTGAAGGTTTAAAGGTAAGAAAATAGTAATATATAATTAAAGGTACAGGATATTTAATAAAGTGATCTTTATTTCTCTTTATTTGTTTAAAGAATGAAAATATTTCTATTATAAAACTTATACATGTTCATTCGTAAAGACTATTCAAAAGGTATGAAGAAGAAAGTGAAAATCACCTATGATTGTATTATTCTGAACTAGCTGCTGTTAACATTTGGTATATGATATTTCAGACCTATTTGCTAGAATATGTGCCATGTGTGTGTTTATAGATACACATGTGCATATATAGGTACAAATATATGTGCTTATATATTTATGTGCATATATATTTATGTACATATATAATGAATCTATATTTAATACTAATAGAAATATGCCACTTGGTTACTTGCCTTTTTTACTTTATTATAAATCTAGACCATCTTTTCATGCTAATAGACAAGGATCTGCATTTTTATTTGCTGTGGCTGCATGGTTTTGCCATATCATGAAATACTGTATATTTTTGAACATTGGTTTGTTTAACTTTTTTTACAGTTTTTGCTAATACAGTTTGCACATTTTTAAATTAAGATGTCCATTCTTATTGATTTGTAAGAATACTTTATATATTAAAAGTGCCAATCTATTGTTTGCCATATATGCCTCAGATCATTTTTCTCAGTTTGTCCTTCATCTTTTAATTTTAAAGTGTCAGAAGTTTTGTTTATGTAGTTAAATATTGTTATCTTTCCCTTCTACCTCTGGAGTCATGCTTAGAAGTTCCTTCCCTATTCTAAGATAATATAAGATTTTTATGTTATGTAAGTTAGAATACATGAAATTGTGTATATATGTACCACAGAAAGTTTTCAGTTTGTTCTTTCTTTCTTTCTTTTTTAACTGACAAAGCAAAAGACTTTATTGGGAAGGGGCGCCCGGGTAGAGAGCAGCAGGATAAGGGAACCCAGGAGAACTGCTCAACCACTTGGCTCGAGGTCTCAGGTTTTATGGTAATGGGGTTAGTTTCAGGGTTGTCTCTGGCCAGTCATCTTGCTTGGCCCATGTTTGGTCTGACTCAGGGTCCTTCCTGGTGACACATGTATCTCTCAGCCAAGGTGGATTCCTGTTCTAACTTTCTTAAAATACCTTATTTAAGTACCATAAAACTGTTATTCTCATTTAGGATAGCAGGCGTCTCCGAGAGGGACATATCAGTGGTTAATTTTTTAAAGATTTTAAATTATTAAAAAAATTCCCAACGTTGTATAACTATTTGTCATTGTAAATTAAAAAAAAACATTTATTTATTTATTTATGGCTGTGTCGGGTCTTAGTTGCTGCAACACGCGGGATCTTTCGTTGCAGTGCACGGGCTTCTCTAATTGTGGCACGTGGGCTCAGTTGCCCTGCGTCATGTGGGATCTTAGTTCCCTGATCAGGGATCGAACCCACATCCCCTTCATTGGATGGCGGATTCTCTACCACTGAACCACCACGGAAGTCCCCTGTAAAAATATTTAAACAGAAAAGAAGTATACAGAGGAAAAAGGAAAAAACCTTCTTGTACCCCTTCCTCATCTATACATATTAATACCACTTCCTCTTCAGAGTTCAGCATCAGGGTGTTAAATGTGCTCTTAGATCCTTTTCTAAATATGTAGTGCTTTTTAGTTCATAAATTTATGAACTTGTGAAGTTCATAAATGGTTATCATTTGTGAATAAGAAAGGTTTCTTAATTTTTATAAGGAAACCCATTCTAGCTAATTTATCTAGAAAGGGATTTATGAAGGGATAAAGATGTTCAGAGTATCATAGCCTGGAGAAGCATTTTCCAAACTGTTTCAGGAATAAAACCCAGAAGCACCTTGTAGAACTGGCTTGATGAAAGATTGATGGCAGCCACTGACTCCCAGAGAAAAACATATCACCTTGTCTCTGATCAGGAAGCCTCTGTGGTCTTAAAACAATCTGCCTCTATTGCTACCCAAGTTCATCAAAGAGATACCCTTTGCCAAACTGTTTTCCTCAGATCTAACACCTGGATTTTTCTAATTGACAGACTCTAGACCACATAGTTACTAGCCATATTCTTTCTTTCTTTCTTCCTTTCTTCCTTTCTCCCTTCTTTCCTTCGTTTGTTCGTTCGTTCCTTCCTTCCTTTCTTTCTTTCTTTCCCTTCTTCACCCATTTAAAAAAAATATCTTTATTGGAGTATAATTTCTTTACAATGTTGTGTTAGTTTCTGCTTTACAACAGAGTGAATCAGCTATATGTATACATATGTCCCCATATCTCTTCCCTCTTGCGTCTCCCTCCCACCCTCCCTATCCCACCCCTCTAGGAGGTCACAAAGCACAGAGCTGATCTCCCTGTGCAATGCAGCCACTTCCCACTAGCCATCCTTTTACATTTGGTAGTGTATATATGTCAGTACTACTCTCTCACTTTGTCTCAGCTTCCCCTTACCCTGTGTCCTCAAGTCCATTCTATACGTCTGCATCTTTTTTTTTTTTTTTTTTTTTTTTTTGGCGGTACGCAGGCCTCTCACTGTTGTGGCCTCTCCCGTTGCAGAGCACAGGCTCCGGACGCGCAGGCCCAGTGGCCACGGCTCACGGGCCCAGCCGCTCCGCGGCATGTGGGATCCTCCAGGACCAGGGCACGAACCTGCGTCCCCTGCATCAGCAGGTGGACTCTCAACCACTGCGCCACCAGGGAAGCCCTATATCTGCATCTTTATTTCTGCCCTGCCACTAGGTTCATCAGTACTGTTTTTGTTTTTTTTTTTTTTTTTTTTTTGCGCCATGCGGGCCTCTCACTGTTTGCGGAGCACAGGCTCCGGACGCGCAGGCTCAGCAGCCATGGCTCACGGGCCAGCCACTCCGCGGCACGTGGGATCCTCCCGGACCGGGGCACGAACCCGCGTCCCCTGCATCGGCAGGCGGACTCTCAACCACTGCGCCACCAGGGAAGCCCCTGTTTTTGTTTTTTTGATTCCATATATGTGCGTTAGCATCCGGTATTTGTTTTTCTCTTTCTAACTTACTTCACTCTGTATGATAGACTCTAGGTCCATCCACCTCATTACAAGTAACTCAATTTCATTCCTTTTTATGGCTGAGTAATACTCCATTGTATATATATGTGCCTCATCTTCTTTATCCATTCATCTGTCGATGGACACTTAGGTTGTCCTGGCACTGTAAATAGTGCTGCAGTGAACATTGTGGTACATGTCTGTTTTTGAATTATGGTTTTCTCAGGGTATATGCCCAGTAGTGGGATTGCTGGGTCTTATGGTAGTTCCACTTTTACTTTTCTAAGGAACCTCCATACTGTTCTCCATAGTTAGCCATATACTTTAGTGAAATACCTGGCTATGAGGGAGGGTGGGCAATACATAGTAGTAGTAGTTGTTGTTGTTATTTTTGTTGTTTTAGTCTGCTTTGAGAAGGTGGGCTTCCTAGCATGGGGAAAGATGTGGGTACTGTGAATGGAAGGTATCTACTACGGCATTACTTTGCATCTGACACCCTGCACTCCCCACATTAGCATTGTGTCTTAGGGAGTTTTCCACAGCCGTGGAAAGAATGTTCCTTGGGCTTCCCTGGTGGCGCAGTGGTTGAGAGTCCACCTGCCAATGCAGGGGACACGGGTTTGTGCCCCAGTCCGGGAAGATCCCACATGCCGTGGAGCGGCTGGGCCTGTGAGCCATGGCTGCTGAGCCTGCGCGTCTGGAGCCTGTGCTCTGCAACGGGAGAGGCCACAACGGTAAGAGGCCTGCGTACCGCCAAAAAAAAAAAAAAAAAGAAAGAATGTTCCTATTGAGCACTGTATGGTATTCTGTAATATGCATGACCATAGTTTATTAGTCATTTTCTATTAACAGATATTTCGGTTTCTTATCCAAAGTCCAGTTATTTCTCTAGGATAGAGGTTTGGAAGTGTAATTGATGATTCCATGGGTATGTATGTCTAAAATTTTCTTAGATACACTAAATTACTTTTCTAGAAAGCTGTACTAATGGGTATGAGAATACCCATTTCCCTACACCCTTGCCAACACTGGATATTATCAGTCTTTTTAACTTTTGCCAATCTGATGGGCAAAAAGGATTATCTTCTTTTAATTTGCATTTCTCTGATTACCAGTGATTTTGAGCTGGCATCCTTTCTTCCATTCAGCATAAGGAGTCAGACAATCCCTTTTCACTGAAGAACCTTTCTGCTTATTAAGCTTGTTTTAAAGAGTGCCATAAACTCCTGATAACCATATTCTTATTGTTGCTCCTCTGTGTTATTGTAAATTTAGTTTACATTTAAAAGGAATTTTGACAACTGTATTTATTCACTGCCTGAGAAAAAATAGTGTTAAATATCTGCCTGCTTTTGTACTGTGACAATATAGGGCGAGCCCAGGAGGTAAAATACAGTGATAGTAAAGAGAGTATTCTAACAAATTGTTGGATCATTATGGGTAGCTTTTATATTTATGTGACTGGCTTGCCATTGCCCAGAATCAGAATTCACAAATACTAGCCTACTTCTTATCGTTAAAAGGAGGACTTGATAATAAAGTGGGGATGGCTTACTGTAGTGTAATGTCTATAAAACTAATTAAATGACTGTGTTAAAAATATAACCAAGTTAATTTAAAAATATTGTATGGTTATTAAGAGACATAGCTGAGAAATATTTTAACTTTTAAACTTTGGCCAGAGTGTTTAGTTGGGATAGTTTTTGTAGGCTTATGTTCTGTATTCTGTAGATTTTAGAGTATCACTGGATTCCACCATTTATAAGAGATCAGATATATATAACACATATCAGTTGAAATTCTGTGTTTACATTCCATTTTTATGCCCCAGTATTAAGCTAATAGTAAGCAAAGAAAATTTTCGCTATTTGAGATTTAATGTAAAAATGTGAATCTTGCAAGGATTAAAATATGGCATGTTAGTGTTGTAGAAGTTTTAAAAGAAAGATTTGATATTTTTGCCTGAGGGAAGCTCTTTGTTTTCAGTTACACATTTTAATTGGCTGTTTTGGCAGGTACCTTTTCCAGAAAACCTTTTTTTTTTTTCCTTTAAAAATGGCTCAGGTCAAAAGGGAAGATATATGGCATCAGTATGTTCCTTTAAATCTAAATACCTTATAAGAGACCTGGCAATGAAATATCATACGCTCGTATAGTGTGGCCATTGTCCAGAGTTAGATACTCACAAGGAGTTCATTACTGAGAGTCCACTTCAGAAGGACTGAAGAGACACTTCAGAAGGTCTTTAACCTCTAGGATTGGTGGTGTAACCCCATTCCCTCTCCTCCCTCACTAAAGGAAAAACCTACATGTAAGTGTTACTCTTTTGCCACATCCTTGCCAAGACTTGGTATTGTCAGAATTGTTTGCCAACTTGATGGATATGAAGTGGTATCTTACTGCTTTTACTTCGGATTTCCTGAATTATTGGTGAGATCAAGCATCTTTTTATAATATTATTGGTCAATCAGGTTTCTTTTAGTTTGAATTGTCTTTTTTTTTTTTAACTCATTTTTGTATTGGTTTGTTAATTTTTAAAGTACTGATTTGTAGGAAACCAGACACTAATCCTTTATTTATATTGCCTTATAAATATTTTCTTCTTTGGGCCTTTTAACTTTTTTTTTTAATAACAGCTCATATTTTTTTAAATTGGTTAATGTATTTTTTTAAATTTTATTTATTTATTCATTTTTGGCTGCGTTGGGTCTTTGTTGCTGTGCACAGGCTTTAGTTGTGGCGAGCAGGGCTACTCTTCATTATGGTGCGCAGGCTTTTCATTGCGGTGGCTTCTCTTGTTATAGAACACGGGCTCTAGGCGCTTGGGCTTCAGTAGTTGCGGCATGTGGGCTTCAGTAGTTGTGGCTCACGGGCTCTAGAGCACAGGCTCAGTAGTTGTGGCGCACAGGCTTCCTTACTCCGCGGCTTGTGGGATCTTCCCGGACCAGGGATCGAACCCGTCTCCCCTGCATTAGCTAGGTGGATTCTTAACCACTATGCCACTAGGGAAGCGCTATGCCTTTTAACTTTAAATTGCCTTTTAAAATTATGCTGAAGTTTAAATTTTAATGTAGACATCTTTTTGATGTTTTGCATTTTCTGTATCTTAAGTAATCCTTTCCTACCCTGAGGTCTTGAAATATTTTCCTCTGTTTAGTCCAAAATTTGTAAATTTTTCCCATGCCCCCAACTCCTTGCTTAGGAGGTCTTTAATGTACCCAGAATTATTTTATTGTATAGTTTAAAATAGGCCTCTATTTTTACCTTTTTGAAATGAATAACCAACTACTAAAGCATCATTATTGCATAGTCAAGATTTTACCATGTAGATTTGTAATGCTAGCAAGGTTTATTGCTAGACTCTGTGTGTATTATCAATATCATGGAGTAATTCAGTTATACATTGAAGGCCAGTCTCAGGAAGATCAAGCTTTTCTAGGTTTCTTGTTTCTGTACTTTTAAAAAGTGCCTTGATAGGTAGAAGGAATAATAATGATTATTAAAAATTCAAACCAAGGTTTATCTCTGATAAGTAAGACTAGTATCAGATTTCCTGAGTATTCCTATCAATGGTAAATCTTGTTTTCAGCAAAATACCTTTTGGGCTAGATTTACCATGATCATTGTATACAGTGTTTTTGTAATCTGGTACTCAGCCTAAGTTCTTCATGTGGATGAGAAGGCATAGAGGATAAAGGTCATGACATGCAGATTTGTCCTTGACTATCATTCCTATTATATAGAACAAAGGTACAAATAAAAGGTTCCTTATATGATAAATGATTTATTTTTCCTCATCATTATTCTTAAATTAATACACTATATCATCACCAGTTAATTTTTCACAAACTATTATTCTTTGAAAGTTAATTTACTAGTTAGTTTTAGGATTATTTTATAAGAAATGATTTTGTTTAATGCAAAGGCTTGAGGTTAGAAGAGATTTTTTTTTTTACTATGAAGGAAAGTGCAAATATTGCAAGGAAAAGTGGTTTGGGTGCCTTATTTGTGAGACTCCCTTTGCGTTCTTTGTAGGGAAGATATTCAGTACCAGCTACTGTATTTTCCCTCCCAGAACACTTGACAGTTTTGTGATAGAAAGAAGTCTTGGTTAAGGGTGAATGTGCTTGGCTTCC
This sequence comes from Phocoena sinus, assembly GCF_008692025.1. Classification (NCBI taxonomy): domain Eukaryota; kingdom Metazoa; phylum Chordata; class Mammalia; order Artiodactyla; family Phocoenidae; genus Phocoena; species Phocoena sinus. The sequence continues at coordinate 29,770,210 of NC_045766.1, forward strand.
TCACTCCTAGGAACTATTAACTATTGCGGTGTCACCTTCTATTTGTAGACTAAAACAGAGGTCCGAGTCTCCTTTTCAAAGGAAAAATGAGGAAATAGCACCATCAAAATAAGGAGTAAACCACCTGACTATACATAAAATGAGAATTCTAAAATATAAAGACATTTTCAAATGTACCAACTTAGATCATATTCAAAGAATGCTTCTTCAGTGACTTTTGAACTTATAAAATAAACTTTTTCCTGTTAATTTCAAAAGTGATGATTGCTCATTCATTTATTATGAATCAGAGATGTAGAAAATAATGAAGAATTATTTCATTATGACAGTTTATCACTTAGAAGTGGGGAGGCAGGGAGAGAGCATAAAGTGGAGGGCCTGAAAAGAATGGATGGGAAAATCTACACATATCCCACCCATCTTATCTGGAATTCCCAAAATCCAACCTTGCTTCTTTTCCTTTGTTCCACAGTTTGGTCCCTAGTCTCTTCCACCATCCTTGGACCTACCTGCTTTTTTCTGTTTACTCTCCTATCACCTTGGAACTCAGCAGAGGCTTAGGTATCTGATACCATAAATCAACACAGCTCCCCTGCATACATCCCTGTTTCATTACTGGGCATTTTTGTTGTTTGTTCACTTAGTAGTTTTCATTAGATTTTCTTGTTGGCTTTCTCAGTCTGATACAGTAAAAAGGTAATTTTTTAATTCTTTTGCCCATGAAAAAATATTTTTCTGATTATAAAAGTAATACATGGTCACTATAAAAATTAAGATGATAATAGGACATGTATAAAGAAGAATATGAAAATCATATATAATTCCACAACCAAGAGATTATAGTCCAACTATATGAGTTTTCATAGATACATTTATGACTTTATTTTATGCATTTATATATGTTATTTTGCAACTTTTTAAAATTTGGCAATATCATGGCATATCCAATATCATGGATATCTTTTCGCGTAAAAATATATGTATTCATATCATCAGTAGAAATTCTGCAATTTATTGTAACACTTGAATTATACCATACTGTAACCACTTCCCTGTGTCATTGGACATTTAGATTGCTTTTAATTTTAAAAATTATGAAATATTGCAAACATAGAGTAAGGGAATAATAGAACATCCAATATATCTACTATTGATACTTAAATGTTAATATTTTACCAGTTTTTAAAGAGGAAATAAAATGTTACCAATTCCATTGGAACATTATTTTTATCCTTCCAATTCCATTCCCTTATCTTCCCCCTCATAGATAATCATTACCCTGAAATTTATGTATATATTTTCCATTTAATGTTATAAAATGTGTTACCTTATATAAGCATCTATAAACACTATTGTGCTTGCTTTTAAACTTTGTTTGGTCAGGCTTTTTTTTTTTTTTTTTTGCGGTACGCGGGCCTCTCACTGTTGTGGCCTCTCCCGTTGCAGAGCACAGGCTCTAGACGCGCAGGCTCAGCGGCCATGGCTCACGGGCCCAGCCGCTCCACGGCATGTGGGATCTTCCTGGACCGGGGCACGAACCCATGTCCCCTGCATTGGCAGGCGGACTCTCAACCACTGCGCCACCAGGGAAGCCCTGGTCTGGCTTTTAAACTTGCTTTTTTCATCTAACACTATATTTGAAATTTATGTTGTTACATAGTCTTAATTCATTTTAAAGAATAGTACTCCATTTTATGAATATGCCACAATTTATTTTTTTATTCTTTTGTTGGTAGATATGTAAGATGTCAGTTTTTTGCTATATAGTGTTGCAGTGAACGTCCTTAAAAATATGACCTTGTATACAGTATAACTAAATGCCATTTCACACTCATCAGGTTAGTGGAAAAAAAAGCCTTTCAGTGGCTAGCAAGGAAATGGGAAACCAAGTATTCTTGTATATGGCTGGTATATGAGTTTCTGACCAATTTGGAGATTTTAATAGTATATTCCTTCTTCTCTAAGTGAGAGTTTGCCGTGATGAAATAATTTATTTTTCCCACGTTTAATGTATTTCTTATTTCATTTAATGAATAAGTCAGTGATCATCACCTTTGAAATTAACAGAAAAACTAATACCAGTACTAACACTTACTATTTTGTATTGTTCTCCCTACTTTTACCTGTTTACCTGCACTACCCCTTCGTGCTATTTGCCATTCTCTTTGAATACCGAATATTGAAATAATTTCTGTAGTTAGGATCTGACCATTTCCATCAGTAATTTTAAGTCCTGGCCCCCTTAATCAGATTGATAACCAGATTATATTCAACTTAAGCTAACTATCAATAGATTGTGCTCAACTATGACTGAGTTATGATGATAACAAATTGCAAACAGCAGATGATATAGTGAGTAATGAATGATCGAAGGTCTGTGTTTCTTTTTTTAGAAAACAGTGTGTTTTTGGCTTCATTACAAAAGAATTCCTTTTACTCAGGTTTCACTTTTGTTTGCAAAACTGAAGGAGAATTTCTTTGCTGTCTCTTAAGTTTTCACAGATTTACTTTCTGTATTTGTTTCCGAACTTTTTTGTTATCAAAGATTTTGTTAAGAATTCTGTAACTGATTAACACATTTAAAGCTTTTATGTTCTTAGAGGATCTGCCAAGCACTACAGAATACAAAATACTAATAAATATTCCTTACTGGTGTGTATTGATTATATGGCAGTTTAGAAGGCCATCTTAAAGGACATGTAATTACAGTGTAAGCTCAATCCACTTAAAATTCCTCTTGTTTTTAAAGATACTATCTTGTTGGATGTAGCAAGTCCTACAAGTATACCAGTGTTTTGATCTTCTAAATTTCAGTCTGTTGGTTCAGACTGAAGTGAGAATTCTTGATTTTTTTTTTTCTTAAGAATGATAATGGTGTGCTTGGGTATGCTGGTGGAGCGGTATGTAACATATTAACTAAAAGGTATTGTCCACCAGAGGGCACATTTTGTTTTCTAAAATGTCAAGATAATATCCACTGAGTGAAGCAATATCTGTATATGCTGAATGAGAAGCATGTACCAGATGGACTTTTCTTCACAGAGCTTGAATATTGTAAAATCAAAATCCTGACAACTACTTCTATGTTAAGTAAAACTCAAGGCTATAGTCTAAATTTTTATCAATTATGTTGTAATTTTTAAGATTTAAATTTGTAATAGAAAAACCAAAGGATTGTCAACCAGATCTCTTATGATTTCTCTTTATTTAAATCTTTCAACATCAATTTAAGTGAAAAAGGAATTGTTGATCTTATTTCCTAGCTTTATCCTAGACACCATGATTTATTGCCCCTCCTCTCCTTTTTTTCTTTTTAACAATAAGATCACTAGCAAATTATTTAAGTCTGCAGATTAGTTTGAAGTAGTAAACTTTGGGAGAAGATATTTGTTAATTTACATTAAATGTGAAATTCTATTTGCAATCAAGTTAATGTTATTTTGATGATATAAGGAAAGATATAGTAGATATTTAGCAAGATAAATTATATTTAGATAGGATGGCCAGTACTCTAAAACCAAGAGGTGATCGATTAAGCATTTGGAATATATTTCTACTTACCCAGTGTAATCTAGGAAACAAAAAAGAAAAAAGAGGAATGCATCTCCATCAGATAAAAATGTCTTGTTATCTGCAAAAACAGTAGTTATCACTGGTTACAGTGGACTGGAGCCTATGCAAAGGGGCTGTGCACTTCAAGAGCATTCATGAGACATGTGTTTCTAGATGACTTTGTATTAGGTGATATATATATTCAACAGATATTACTTTTTTGGGTAAGAATTTAACAAACAACATTAATAGTAAAAACAGGCGTATTTAAGGTACAATCACAAGTCATACTAAAAACCGTCTGATTCAGTGACCAGCCTCACGTCCTCATGTTTTGTAAGTAACGACTTTATTGAGATATAGTTCACATACCATACAATTCATCCATTTAGTTTGTTTCAATGGCTTTTGATGGTGTCCTTTGAAGTACAAAAGTTTTAAATTTTGATTAAATTCAGTTTGTCTGTTGTTTCTCTTACTGTTTATGCTTTTGGTAGTATCATGTCTAAAAAACCAGTGCCTAATCCAAAGTCATGAGGATTTATGCATGTTTTCTTCCAGGACTTTTATTGTCTTAGTTTTCAGATTTAGATCTTTAATTCATTTTGATTTAATTTTTATATATAGTATTGGATAGGGATCCAGTGTAATTCTTTTGCATGTGTATATCCAGTTGCCTCGCCACCACTTGTTGAAAAAACTATTTTTTTCCATTGAACTATCATGACACCCTGGTAAAAAACAAGTCAGTTGATCATAAATATGAAGGTTTATTTCTGGAATCTGTATTCTGCTCCATTCATCTATATGTCTGTCTATATGCCAGCACCATACTGTTTTGATTTCATAGCTATATACTAGTAAGTTTGAAACTGGAAAGTGTGGATCCTCCAATTTGTTCTCCTTTTCAACATTATTTTGGCCTTTCTGGGTACCCTGGATTTCCATTTAAACTTTAGGATCACCGTGTCAATTTCTGCAAAAAAAAAAAATCCAGCTGGGATTGTGATACAGATTGCATCGAAATTGTAGATTTATGGAGTATTGTCATCCTCACAATATTGTCTTCTGATCTATGAACATGAACCCTTTCCATTTATTTAGGTCTTCTTTAATATCTTTTAACAAGGTTTGTAACTTTTAGTATACAGGTCTTGCATTTCTTTTATTAAATTTATTACTAAGTATTTTATTATTTTTAATACTATTATAAATGATACTGTGTTCCTAGTTTGCTTTTCAGATGGCTCAGTGTAAGTATATAGAGATACAATGGATTTTTTATATTGATCTTGTATTCTGCAACCTTGCTGAACTTGATTTTTAGTTCTAATTATTCTTAAGTGGATTTCTTAGGATTTTCTATGTGTAAGATCATACCATCTGCAAATAGAGATAATTTTACTTCTTCCTTTCCAATTTGGATGCCTTTTCTTTTTTCCCCCTCACTGCCCTGAAAAGAACTGCCAGTACATTTTTGTTTTTTATTTTTAAAATTTATTTTGTATTTTTATTTTTTTTGAATTGAAGTATAGTTGATTTACAATGTTGTGTTAGTTTCTGGTGTACAGCAAAGTGATTCAGTTACACATAGATACATACACATGTATGTGTGTATTCTTTTCTAAATTCTTTTCCATTATAGGTTATTACAAGATATTGAATATAGTTCCCTGTGCTATACAGTAGGACCTTGTTGTTTATCTATTTTGTAGAAAGTAGTGTGTATCTGTTAATTCCAATCTCCTAATTTATCCCTCCCCCTCTTTCCCCTTTGGTAACCTTGTTTGTTTTCTATGTCTATGAGTCTGTTTTTATTTTGTAAGTAAGTTTCATTTGTACCCTTTTTTTTTAGATTCCACATATAAGTGATATCGTATGATATTTGTGTTTCTCTGTTTGACTTAACTTCACTCAGTATGACAATCTCTAGGTCCATCCATTTGCTGCAAGTAGCATTATTTTGTTCTTTTTTTTTTTTTTTTGCGGTACACAAGCCTCTCCCTGCTGTGGCCTCTCCCGTTGCGGAGCACAGGCTCCGGACGCGCAGGCTCAGCGGCCATGGCTTACGGGCCTAGCCGCTCCGCGGCATGTGGGATCCTCCCAGAACAGGGCACGAACCCGTTTCCCCTGCATCGGCAGGCAGACTCTCAACCACTGCGCCACCAGGGAAGCCCTATTTTGTTCTTTTTTATGGCTGAGTAATATTCCATTGTATATTATATATGTACCACATCTTCTTTATCCATTCCTCTGTTGATGGACATTTAGGTTGCTTCCATGTCTTGGCTATTGTAAATAGCGCTGCAATGAACATTGGGGTGCATGCATCTTTTCGAATTATGGTTTTCTCCGGGTATATGCTCAGGAGTGGGATTACTGGGTCATGTGGTAGTTGTATTTTTAGTTTTTTAAGGGACCTCCATACTGTTTTTCAGTTTACATACTGACTGTACCAGTTTATATTCCCACCAACAGTGTAGGAGGGTTCCCTCTTTTCCACACCCTCTCCAGCATTTATTATTTGTAGTCTTTTTGATGATGGCCATTCTGACCGGTATGAGATGATACCTCATTGTAGTTTTCATTTGCATTTCTCTAATAATTAGCGATGTTGAATATCTTTTCATGTGCCTTTTGGCCATCTGTAGTCTTCTTTGGAGAAATGTCTATTTAGGTCTTCTGCCCATTTTTTGATTGGGTTGTTTGTTTGTTTTTGGTATTGAGCTGTATGAGCTGTTTGTGTATTTTGGAGATTAATTCCTTGTCAGTTGCATCATTTGCAAATATTTTTTTCCCATTCTGTACGTTGTTTTTGTGTTTTGTTTATGGTTTCCTTTGCTGGGCAAAAGCTTTTAAGTTTGATTAGGTCCCATTAGTTAAGAGGATTTCTAATTTGAGCCTTCTTTATGTGATTCACCTTATAAAAATTGAGTGATTACCAACCATATCAAATACTGTGGAAGTATGTACACTCAAAATCATTGCAGTTTTGTGAGAGTTTTTTTTCTCAGTCCTATCTAAACAATTTTAATATGAGTAGATATGAGTTATATTCAGTATTTATAAATTGAAAAGTTGATAAATATAAAACCAGGAAGGGGAATGTTACACTAGGGTGTACTCGAGAGTAACAGGTACTTCAGTTACATCGAAATGGTTCGATGCTACCATTTCCCTTCTTGACACCTGGTATTTTCCTCTTTAAATAGTTTGAGCTTTTTTTCTTTTCCAAGTATATTTGTTTAGCACAAATATCATAATGGAAATAATAACTTTAAGGAATAATCTGTAGTCCCACTAATCTCACCAAAATCATTTTCTTTTTGTGTTTATATTAAATTTGAAAGACCATGTTTTGAAGAAAAGGACCATCATTTGAGTCAGCTCTAGGTTTGACTCATTAACAGTGGAATGTTAATTGGGTATGTTATCTTTGACACTTAAGTTTCTTCTCTAAAATGGGAATGATAATGCCTTTGTGATCTGTGATCCTCAGTTGTAACTATAAAGCTATCTGTGTATTCTGGGACTTCAGTTTAGTAATGATAGTTAACAACAGGAACAAATAACTTGGAATACCAGTTGTCTATAAACCACCTTGTGGACCTTTATACAATCTCATGAAAGATGCTGAGATTATAGGAGAAAATAGGAAGGTATAAGAAAAAGAAGAAAAAAATGTAAACAGAGTGCTAATGATTTTAATAAGCACGTAAGTTCTGTCATAGAAGTGGTGATAATATTAGCACAATGCCAAAATTACTAGAGTGCTGTGCTGAGAATAGGGAAGCTTGGAACTTAGTTTTGGTTTAATTCATATCTTTGTAAAGATGAACAGTGTACTAAAATGGGAAGAAGCTGGACTTTTGGGTCAGAGTTACTGAACTTCAAATTCTGGTTCTGTCACTGGGCAAGTTATTCAACTTCTTTAGGTCTACCTATTTGTCTGTAATAGTACATATCCAGTAGACTAGTGTGAGGAAAGTGCCTACTTATTATTTCCTTCCTTCTCTTATTTTGGGTTTAATTTGCTCTTATTTTTTCCAGTTTCTTTAGATGAACATTGAGGTCATTAATTTGAAACCTTTCCTCTCTTCTAATATGGGTATTTAGATCTATAAATTTTGCTCTAAGTATTATTTTAGCTGTGTCCCACAAATTTTGGTAAGTTGTATCTTTATTTTCATTTGCTTCAAATGTTTAGGGCTAATGTGGCTTACTTCTGAGGCAGCAGTCTTCTGAGGACTCTGTTTCATGCTCTGTGTAAAACTATTCCCAGCCCTGTGTGAACTCCAGAGATTGTTCTGTTTACTCCTTTCTCATGGTTCTTTCTTAGTTTTGGTAGTTCCCTCACATACGTATGCAGATTACTACTCAGCCAATGACTTGAGTGGATGCCTCTACACAGATATCTGGAGCTCTCTTTGCAGTTCGCTCCTCCCCAATGTTGTGTCCCACAGAATCTAGCTGTGTTGACCTCCCCAAATTATGAATTGTCTCCTCAACTTATTGAGACTACCAGGACAGTGCCCCTGCCCTGTCCTGAGGCCTGGAATCTCTCCAGGCAGTGAGCTAAGGTTTTTATAGGGCTCATCTCATTTGTTTCCTTTTCTCAGGAATCACTGTTGTGCTGTTTGTTGTCCAGTGTTTGAAAGCTGACGTTTCATATCTTTTTTTTTTGGTTCTCTAGTTAATTAAAGCAAGAGGTTAAAACTAGCCCGTGTTATTCCATCATGGTTGGGAAGTGGAAGTTCAGCTTAGCATCCAGTAGGTAATTGATAATGGTTAATTATCAAATCCATTAAAACAAATCACTCAAAAATTCTCATTTGAGGAAATTATTAAGGTGAGTGATTTTAGAACTATGTATCAACATTGTGTAAATGTGCTTTCTTTTGTTCACTTTTAATCTCAGTGCAATTAATAAACAAGTATAGTAGTCTGGGACTTTTTAAAATTAAAACTTTGACAGTTTTAGAATATTAAAATGAGTTAAATTTTGTTTCTAATGCTTGTGACCTTTTTCAGAAATAACGTTTTAAAAATAGTTGATCTCGGGACTTCCCTGGTGTCTCGGTTAAGAATCTGCCTGCCAGTGGCAGGGGACACAGGTTCTAGCTCTGGTCTGGGAAGATCCCACGTGCTGCGGAGCAACTAAGCCCGTGCACCACAACTACTGAGCCTGTGCTCTAGAGCCCGCGAGCCACAACTACTGAAGCCCGCATGCCTAGAGAAAAGCCACCGCAATGAGAAGCCCGTGCATCGCAAAGAAGTGTAGCCCCTGCTCGCCACAACTAGAGAAAGCCCTGGCGCAGCAACGAAGACCCAACGCAGCCCAAAAAAAAAAAAAAAGTTGGTCTAAACTATTACATTGCTGACTTAGCACTTTTAAGTATTGTTTTAACATTTTTAGTTATTAATGAGCTTATTATATTTTTATGACATCTTTTAATCAGATTTTATTAAATCTAAAATCTAAGTCACTGATAAAATATATAACCAGAAAAGGTTATTGGGGAGAATTCTAGCAGAGTGTACAGAGTGAGATGTAACTTTGAGATGAAGGATATTTAGTTACTGCTCTGAATAATGCTATAGATGTAATATCTAATTTGTGAGGAGGATTTTAAAAACCTTTCCTTTTAATCCAGTTAAAGGCTTAACTTTTAATTAGTATATAACTCTCAGTGATGTGCAGAAAGACATGCAAGGTTTGGCTATCAAATTGGCAGATGTCCTGAAGTTTGGAATGGTTAATATACTAATGTTTTGTCCTCGAGTCTTTTTTTTTTTTAATTTAAATTAATTAATTAATTTTTGGCTGTGTCAGGTCTTCGTTGCTGGAAGCGGGCTTTCTCTAGTTGTGGCGAGCGGAGGCTACTCTTCGTTGCGGTGCATGGGCTTCTCATTGTGGTGCCTTCTCTTGTTGCGGAGCACGGGTTCTGTGGCGCCCGGGCTCAGTAGTTGTGGCTCGCGGGCTCTAGAGCACAGGCTCAGTAGTTGTGGCACACAGGCTTAGTTGCTCCGCGGCATGTGGGATCTTCCCGGACCAGGGCTAGAACGCGTGTCCCCTGCACTGGCAGGCGGATTCTTAACCACTGTGCCACCAGGGAAGTCCCTTGCCCTCGAGTCTTAAAAGATAGGCACTGAAAAGAGGAGAAATATAGCTTAGTAGCAACATGTCAAAAATTTGTTGAAATGACTGTAGTGTGTTCACTAGAAACCTAATTTAGTTTTACAGTTCACCAATAGACATATAGTATCTAGAACAGGTTAAAGTGTGATAGTTCCTATCTCTTGTTATATTGGTCAGATCACTTGACAGTCGTATATTTAATTTTTGGCACCAAAGTGAAGTATAGTAAAGTTTAAGAGCCAAGACAAACATCACCTTTTCTGGTACTGCCTCACATAGAATAATTTTCTTTGTTCTGTGCATTTGTACTGCATGTTGTTTTTACTCTGTTTTCTCTTGTCTTAATTGGATCTGTTAGTTCTTTCCAGATATTAATTACTTGAGTGGGGACTCAGTTCTTATTTATCCATCCTAGTACTTAAACAGACCCCACATGAAATGAGACAAGTGTATTCAGAGCAGAATGTTAAAGGAGCTTAAAATAATGAGTAATGAATGGTAAGGATGTTTTGTTTCATAAGAGGAGTGTAATCTCCCACTGTTTGTGAAAAAGGAATTAAATGTGGCCTGTATGTGAAAGTTACTGGTAGATTTTAGAAGAATGATCTAACAAAGCATTAGAGAAAAGGGCAGTGGATATTTTTTAACATTGTAGAAAGTTGTTGATATAAACAAATGAATCTGTCACACATTAGGAGAATGTTAGCTGATAAAGTCTGATTTATCAGTGTAACTCTTTTTGGTCTATGTTTGAATGTAAAAATTATGACAGGTTCCATTGACAACTTATCATTTGAAATATTTGTATCAAATTTTGGAATCAACCTTAACTGCCTTTTAGACTAACATTTTGGTTTGTTCATTTTTGTAGATGTCCATTTCTCTTCTTGTTGCCCATTTTGTTCTTCACCTGTGTTTTTTTTTTTATCTGGCAGAGGCAGTGTAGCATAGTGGTTGAGAATGTAGGGTCTGGAGTTAGACTTCCTGGGATTACATGCCTGCTATGTATAACTTTAGGCAAGTTACCTAACTCTTTTGAGACTTAGTTTCCTCCTCTTTAAAATAGGGATAATAACAATAGTAGTTAACCTCATGGGATTATTGCAAAGATTAACTGAATTAGAGCATTTAAAGGGCATAGTGCCTAACACGCAGTGCTAAGTGCTATGGCTCAACAAATGTCAACTGCTTGCTGTTGCTGCAGTTATTAATTATTAATAACTTCAGGTACCCTAACAAAACAACTTACCACTTTTCTCTCTCTTCCTGCTTTTACTTTTATATTCTTACAAAGGGAAAAAGGCACTGCTGCCTTGCTTTCAGCATTTTTGTTGACATTATCACTGCATATATTCTTCTTCTTCTTTTTTTTTTTTTAATGCAGTACGTGGGCCTCTCACTGTTGTGGCCTCTCCCGTTGCGGAGCACAGGCTCTGGATGCGCAGGCTCGGCGGCCATGGCTCACGGGCCCAGCCGCTCCGCGGCATGTGGGATCTTCCCAGACCGGGGCACGAACCCGTGTCCCCTGCATCGGCAGGCGGACTCTCAACCACTGTGCCACCAGGGAAGCCCTCAGTATGATTTTTAAGTTTAGATTATTTGAATATTCCAGTTAAAAAGTGGTAACCCAAACCACTTTGGAAAACTGCTTGGTGGTATTTACTAAAGCTTGATACTCTATGATCCAGCTTGATATCCTATGGGTCTCCTTCTGTGTACATAAACATCATGCATATGTTCGTGAAAAGACTTGTACTGGAAAGTTTATAACAGCACTATTTGTAATAGTGCCTACTAGAAATTACCCAAATGCTCACCAACAGTAGAATAAATTTTGGTATATTCACACAATGTAATACTATAGAGAAATGAAAATTGAAAGATCTGCCAAGTATATCTCCACAGTATGGTTGCTGAATAGTAGGAATGATTCTCACAAATACAGTATTGAGAGAAAGAAGACTAAAAGAGAATTTGCTGTATGTCTGGTTCTGTTTATGTCAGTTATAAAATTAGGCAAAATCTAATTTAAGCTGTTAGAAGTCCATGTAGTGACATTGCTGATAGGGTGGGGGAGTAGTGACTGGCAGGGAGGATGAAGGGAACTCCTGCAGCGCTGTTAATAGTCTGTTTCCTGATACAGGTGTGTTCAGTTTGGGAAAACTCATCAAGCTGAAAAATTATATTTTGTGTACTTTGCTTCATGTATAGTCATAAAAGTTTTTTAAAAATCCACAAATATATATACCACAAACCTATTGCATTATACATTCGATGATATTGAGGTGCCAGTCTGCATACACTATTTTTGTCCAGCATCCTTGTTTTGTTTTGTTTTTAATAAATTTGATTTGAACATAATTGAATACAGTTGTAGAAATCTAATAATCACAGGTGAATTCTTAATTTAGATGAGCTGTTTCTTTTCTTAATTTCCCATACCCCTATTTATCTGTTATGTTTATTTTATTTATTCTTTTTTTAAACACTTTAATATTTTTTTGTTTATTTGGCTACTCCGGGTCCTAGTTGCAGCAAGCGGGAACTTTAGTTGCAGCATGTGGGAGCTAGTTCCCTGAACAGGGATGGAACCCAGGTCCCCTGCATTGGGAGCGCAGATCCTGAGCCACTGGACCACCAGGGAAGTCCCCAGCATCCTTGTTTAATCATCAGAGAATTATAACAACAAAGGGCAGAAAGGTGGGCATCCTTTCTGAGTCTCCTGGACGTTGGTAGTTTTCTTGGGCTTCCTACATATTGGCATAAATTGCCCCTGTCAGTAAATAGGGATGAGGAGGATCCTTGATCGCAGAGCAAGCATCCTTTTAATAAAAAAGATTAATAAAAATCCTTTTAAAATCCTTTTTAATAAAAAGGATTGGCCCTGGAGGGTGACATGAGGCATGTGGGCCTGGCTTAAGGCAGCACCTTCTTGGTCACTCTTATTTAAGGGACCAGAGAGTTCTGCCAAATTAATTGGCAAAACCCATTACACTACTCTGTAGACTTTGTGGATGAAACAAAGTAAATTTGCACTGTTTTAAGTGACTTACATCTGGGGGAAGGATAGGAATTAGTAGGCTGTTTTATCAAGTTATTCTTTTTAGTATAGTCCACAGGAAAGATAATATTTAAGACCTGTTTTTAGGAATCCCCTGGCGGACCAGTGGTTAGGACTCTGCGCTTTCAACTGCCGAGGGTGCGGGTTCGATCCCTGCTTGGGGAACTGAGATCCTATAAGCTGTGTGACGTGGCCGGGGAAAACAAAAAAAAGACCTGTTTTTTTTAGGCTTCAATTTCCATTAATGCAAATAGATTTTTTTTTAACTTTTAGCTTATGTGTATTTAATTTTTATAAATTTTCTTATGTCTAAAAATAATGCATGCTTGTCATAACAGATTCATCAATACAGAACTGATTAAAAAACAAAAAGCTTTTTCTAGTTCCACTTGTAGACCCTTTTTTGTGTCTGTACATACCATAAATTTATTGATTCGAAGATGCATTTTATTATCCCATATTTTAACATATCTGAAATTGGGATGTGTCTTTCCCTAGCTATCCGCTAGGTGGCAGTCCTGATGGAGTTGTCATCTCCCGGACATGGGAAATTTGGTCATAGCTGTTCGTATTGTCTTCACTTCAGTTGAGTTATATACCTTGTTGGTACTACATGGCTTGAATTTAATTGCTGTTATAAGTGTCTTGAAAAGAACTGCACTATGTGACTTGGCTTTAAGGCAAAAAGTTAGTTTGTGTGCAGAAAGGCACAGAAAAGGCAGCAAGGAGTAAATTTAATATGAGTAAAGCAAATATTCATTATTGGAAGGATAACCACAGTTCTGTTTCCTTGCAAAGTAAAAACCAAGTGCTTTATGGAATCAAGAATGGGAGCTATTCTTTGAGTAAGTGAAGGTATGCTGCATTTTATTCCTGAAACATGCGCAAAAGCATTCCCTATCACAAGCCAAGCAATGCAACTTGACAAAATTGCCAAATCCTGTGAAATAGATGGTTGGTGTGACCAATTCATGCGCCATACAGGACCATTGTTGGGCACTGTGTCATAACTTTAATTGCTCCCGCCTCCTTATAAATGAATTTAATTATTTTGATAATCTTTTTATGTGTTTATTCAGTGTTTTACACCTATTGAGATAGTCATTTGGTTTTTCTGTTTTAAACTATTAATACATTTTCAGATGTCAAACCATCCTATATTTATGGGAAAGCAGCTTGCTATTTCATTTTAAATTAGTAGTTATCTTGTGGACGTCTTTTCAGTTTATTATGTAAGGATTTATCTTATTCTTTTTAATGATTCTATTATTTTTCTATTGTATGAATATACTATAATTTTTAAATGGCTGCCTTATCGATGTGCATGATTTCCAGTTTTTGCTATTAAAAATGATGTAGCAGGGGACATCTTTCTACATATACCTTTATATACCTAGGCTAATGTTTCTATATAATAAATTCCTAGAAACGCTGTGCATTTTCATTATTTGAGGAAATTAATTAATTAATTTTTTGCGTTACGTGGGCTTCTTACTGTTGTGGACTCTCCCGTTGCGGAGCACAGGCTCCGGACGCGCAGGCTCAGCGGCCATGGCTCACGGGCCCAGCCGCTCCGCGGCATGTGGGATCTTCCCGGACCGGGGCACAAACCCGCGTCCCCTGCATTGGCAGGCAGACTCTCAACCACTGTGCCACCAGGGAAGCCCTTGAGGAAAGAAATTTAAAAGTTAATTTTTAAGAAGTGTTTGCTTGGTTTAGAAATGTCAGTCATTGTTGGAAAATATACCAACACGCTAACAGTGGTTGTCTCTGGGGTGATGGGCTTATGTGTGATTTTTTTTTTTAACTTTAATAGTAAAAATGGAACTTACTTAAAAAAAAAATTGCTTAGGAAGCCAAATACTACTTTAGAAGTTCTGGGATTGTGAGCAATTGGAGGGTAGGAACTGTTGTAGTTGCCAGATAATTCATCTAGCATAATGCAAAACACATGGAACAGATTCAAAAGGTGTTTATAGAAGTAAGTTGAATTCATTTTTTGAGTTTAACAGAGAGAAAACTTACCGTTCATTCCTTTTTTTAGGGCTTTTTGATTAACTCAAAACCAGAGAATGCCTGTGAACCCATAGTGCCTCCGCCACTAAGAGACAATTCATCTGGCACTTTCATCGTGTTGATTAGAAGACTTGATTGTAATTTTGATGAAAAGGTAATGTTTCTTTTTTCATTTTTCGGTTACTGTTCGTTTAGTTAGCTAGTTTAAATACTCCCTTATCTCAGAAAGCCTTTAAGAAAGTTTACACAATTCATTCAGATTAAAAAAAAATAAACGAGTAAGGACAAAAAAAAATGAGGAGATGGTGAAGGCAAGAAAGACAGCAGTGAGTTTACTTAATTCTTATTCATTTGCTATAAAATTTACTCTTAAGCTTTTAGCTGCCAGTACAAAGAGGAAAACGCCATCAGTTTTATGATTCGCAGTTTTAGTAAGACTGAAAATAAATAAATAGACTAGGACATAAATAATTACTATTGGTTCTAAGAATTTTCATGTGGTGGTTGGGCATCTTGAACTGTGGTTTAATAGTGGTCTTGCTTGATCTAACCTAGCAATGGAAATGTTAATCTATAGTTTCATGCCTTCACCCTTCCAGTATAATTACTGCATCTGTATCTGTATCTTTGTTGATATTGGGATTTCTCTCTTGTAATAAGCTGACTCTGTCACTTGTATAAAGTTTGTCTCCATGGAGTGGGTTAAGCTGGCATTTCAGATAGTAAAACAAAGTTTGCCATAGAACTTCCCTCACTATCATCAGTGCTGCTCTGAAGGTATGGTTTTTTAGTTTGGGGGTTTGTTTTTTTTTTTTGATGCTTTTAGTACTGTCTTTACAATTCTGTTTTTGGATTGGCCTTGTTAGGAGAGCCAGATTGAGGCCTCTTAGTTTTACCTGACTATCTCAAACCTGAGTGTCTCGCATGTATCTTAGAGAACAGATGTGGGATATTATTTCATGTACCTTCCATGCTTGATCTTAGATGATTTGTCTATTAAGTAGGAAAGGCTGCCCTGACTCCTGCTGTGCCTGAATTTTTGTCTCTGCTCCTTTCATTTCATGAAAGAAATGACACCTCCATAATAAACTTATTAAATTAATAAAGTAATAACTGTAAAAGGGTTTGAAAATGTAGAGCACTTTGTAAATAATAAGTATTGTTACTATTGTATATTAATTCCAAATTTAAACTCTCAATTGCCTTTAAATGGGAAAATAGAGCTTGAAGTCAAATGTATTAGATTTCCTTCTCTTCAGGGTTGTTATGTCTTTTGAATTTAAACCATTTTAAGATTTGATCCAGAACTAAACTATAATAATTACAGGTTGTTCCAACAAAAATGAAATATTATTGTAATATTTCATTAATTTCATGCCACTAAGAAACTAAAAGTAAGCTAATTCTGCTGATTTCAAGGTTTATTGCATCATTAAGGTATTTTTCTTCTCAGTCAAGTCTTTGGTAACTAGAAATTAGAATATACCTCTTTTTTTTTTTTTAAATAACTTTCTTCTTTTAGGTGGGGAAGGGAGGTGGTTCACTGTAAAATTTAGGGAAATACTGCCATTGAATATTTATTTTTGAGGGTGAAGACCCAACCCAGGAATGAATAGGAGGGTTTGTTTGTTCTCTTATCCCTTTAGTGGATCCTCATCATGAGTCTGAGTACTTCTAATGGAATTTCCTGATTTAGCTATTACTCCAGCTCATCTCTTTCCACTTCCTGCCTTGAATTTTATGCTGTAGCCGTAGAACCTACTGAAATCTCTCAACTTGCTGTGTCTTTGTGCCTTTACACACATTATTTTCTCTGTCCAAGATGACCTTTATCACCTATGTTTCTGACTGTTTCATCATTTAAGTGCTAGCTGAGAAAGTTACCTCTTCTGGAAGCCTTACTTTTCTTGCTACCCTCTCTCTGGCAGAATGAATGATTCCAGTTCAATGTGCCACCCTCCACTTTGTAAATACCTCCTTTGTATCTCTTTATCACAATATTATTTTTTATTATATATATTTCACTTATATGCAAGCTTACTGTGTTTAGAGTTCATGTTTGAATTATATTTAAATATCTAATTTGTATCATAGTGCATAGTAGGAGAGCAATAAAGGTTTGTTAAATCAAACTATGTAGTGTAGTAAGCCTTCTACTTACATGTATATTGCATTCTTTAAAAGTATGTACATGTAAAAAATATGTAAAAATGTTTAGATTGAGGATTCTCATCTTAGGAAGGAAAATGTTAAAAATTTTATTATTATAACTCACCATGTAGACGTAGTCTTAATGGATAAAGTTCTATTCTGTACGTGTTCTTTAACTTTGTTATTTTTCCTTCACAAATATACAGCACGGTCTGTTATAGCCATTTAAGGGTAAAGATCTCATACTCATGTTGCTCCTAATGATTTCTGTCTCTGTCTCAGTTATATTAAGTTTACGAGACATTAATTTCCAAGGGAGACATTGGTTTTAATCAAGGTCTGGAAACAGGCTGCATACATTTGAATCCCATCTTTATCATTCATTAGCAGTGTGATCTTAGGCAAGTTGTTTTATCTCTGTGTGCCTCAATTTCTTTATCTGTAAAATAGAATTTTAAATGTTCCCTACATCAGAGGATTGTTATGAGAATCAAATGAAATAATCACTGTTAAATGCTTATCAAACAGTGCCTTGCACACAGTAAGTAGGCAGTAGGTATTAGCCATTAATGTTTTAGTGGTTTTTTTCATTACTGGTGTAAAATAGAATGAGGGTAAAGATGGCAAAGATGCTGACTGTATTAGGCTGAGAAGTCCCATAATCTACTGTCTGCAAGCTGGAGCATCAGGAAAGCCAGTGGTATAATTCAGTTAGAGTCTGAAGGCCTGAGGACCCGGGTATTTGATGGTGTTAAGTCCTGGAGTCCTGAGGCCCAAGAACCAAGAGCTCTGACGTCCAAGGGCAGGAGAGGCTGGATGTCAAGAAGAGAGAGGGAATTTGCCCTCCCTTCACGTTTTGTTCTGTTTGGAACCTCAAGGAATTTGATGATGCCCACTCACATTGGTGAGGGTGGATCTTCTTTACTCAGCCTACTGAATGAAATGCCAATCACTTCCAAAAGCCCCTCACAGACACACCCCCAAATAATATTTTACCAGCTATCTGGACATCTCTTAGCCTCGTCAAATTGAGACATAAATTTAGTTCGAACCTTTCAGAAACGAAATCATTGGCTGATAAGTCACCCTGTGATATAGTAACTCATGTCAGTCGATGTGTAAAATTTTTAATTTAGCTTATAAAGGACAGTTTAATCATGCCAGTGTGTAATGTATACAAAATAAGTTTCATAAATATACAAGGATAAGAATTATGAATCACCTATCAAGTGTAGGGTGAATGGATAAGGATAAATTCATCATGATTACTAGAGAAACATCTGGAGTCTCATCCCAAAGAAAATTTCCTTTCTAAGGGTGGTTACTGGTGGATTGGCTCTTAGCTTTATTAGATATAATCTTCAGATCAGAAATCTATGACTGTATTTTTTTGGGCTAAATTGATGATTAAGTTTTGTATTAAGTATGTTACGGAACCTAACTGTTTACAATTTATGTATGGTGCTTCTCTTCTGAATTGCAAATAAATAGCTCTTTGTAGATAATCAATAGTGGTTCATTCATGTATTTAGCCACAGTTTTATGTGAATACACTGACTTAAGAAAATAGCTCATTTTCTTATTCCTGATGTAGCATCCTGAGACTGAGTACTGAGAAAAGCTTAATTCAGCACCATACTGTGTGCTACAGTTGAGAGTAGTTGCAAGGTTGTTTTTTTGTCATGCCTGCTATCCAAAGTGATACCCAGATTATCTCAGACAAATAAGAATTGGCCCTATTTTACAGAGCTTTCCTTGGAGAAGGGAACTCTTTCCGTTGTAGATAGCAGAAGGGAAAAGAAGTACGAAATAAAATTGTATCAAGATATTTCAAATGATTAATGGTGATGGACATTTCAGGGTTTACTTTTTATAATTCTTTAGATTTTTTTGAAGACGAATATTATGCTGTAATTAAAGAAACCTAGACTTCTCTTATTCTTTCTTAAAAGTAAATGATGAAGTGAAAGTTATGTGTTAACAATAAAGGAAATGGCAGATTTTCTATATACAAACTATCCCAAGTGGTTTGTGACTCAGGGTAGCCAATAATACAGCTGAAATGCAATTAACAGTTTTTGGAGGGTAGGAAATTGAATCATTTGTAACATTTTAAGATAGAATACTGTTTTAATTTTTTTACCTTTTGTCAAGAGAAGCACATTTGAACCTTTTAATCTGTCTTGCCTTGGAGAGATACAGCAAAACTCATACTCAGAGTCAGTATTTGGATATGTGGAATGTCCAGAAGGCCAGTAAGAAGAACTGTTGATTACATGCCAGCTGCTTAATCTGAAAACAGTCACTTTTACTCACAGAAACTGACAGAAACTGTATCTTCTGAAAAATACAGCTCTTTAGAGCAGGGGTCCCCAAGGGCCCTGGGCTGTGGACAGGGTCCCAGGCCTGTTAGGAACCATGCCGCACGGCAAGAGGTGAGCAGAGGACGAGGGAGTGAAGCTTCATCTGCCGCTCCCCAGCGCTGCATTACCGCCTGAGCCCCTCCACCCCGCCTTTCTCCAGCCGTAAAAAAGTTGTCTTCCACAAAACTGGTCCCTGGTGCCAAAAAGGTTGGGGACCGCTGGCTTTAGAGGAAAAGCAAAGCGATGTTATTTTGTTTATCTTTGTGCAGTTGTTCTTCACTGTGACAAAATACAATTGTTTGGAAATGTTAGTTTTTGGTGAGTATTTGAAATTAAGAAAACATTGCTGGCTCTTTGGTAAATAAGTCAAGGCTTCATTAAATCTCTTAGTTAGAAAAATGACTTTGTAGCACTCTGAGGCAGAGAGTTCTCAGAAGACTTGAATTGGCATCCCAGTGGGAAGTAAAATTTTTAAAAATTTTGTAAAAATACCTGGCTATTTCAAGAACATTAAAATAATCACTTAAAATAGAACTTTTCTAAACTATACAGAGTTCTGTGTTTATAGCCAAATAAACATTAGTTATCAGAAATCTGTCTGTCATTGTAGTCCAAGGTATTTCTACCTTATGGTTTTAATGCTAAGTCAACAACTTCTTCAAATAGTCAATTTACTTTATTTTAACTGAACTCAATGGAAGTTTGGTAAACAGAAATGCTGCAATGCATGAACTTCTGCTGAATTTTATTACCACTTTACGCTCTAGTGATTGTTTTTTTGAAGGGCATGATAGTTTATTTTTAAAAATTGTACCACACTGATCATAATGAGCAGCATACACATTATGATGGCTTTTCTCTTGGGTATTAATATTGCAGTATTTTTGTATACTGAAATGTTTCAATAAGACCAAGAACATTAGAGATATAAAATGAACACTAATAATGCCGGTGTCCTACCCTACAGAATTAATTTAAACTCCCTTATGAATCAGTGGCATTATAATATATAGTTATGAAGAATGAAAGTTCTCTTCTAAATAGGCAGCATAAACTTATACTTCCTTTTTCTTTAATCTTTAGCTTTTATAATTTAAGCTATGTCCACCCTTGTCAAAGCACAATCATACAAGACACCTCAGGTAATTTCCATGCTACCATTGCACAAGTTTAGTGATTTTTACTTAAACAAACAAACAAAAATCAAACCAATGTCAAAAAAGGAGGCAAATAAAACTGATTTTCCAATCATTTGTAAAGCATAGTGCATATTTGTCCAGCACAGACTCAAACTTAAATTAAATGCTGTCATTATAATCTCCAAACTTCTGCAATAAAATTAACATTTATATATATATATATATATATATATATATATATATATATATATATATATGGGTTTTGTTTATGGAACTGTATTTTGCAATCAACAAGCGAAAGTTCCTTTTTAAAGAACAATATATTTGGTTACAGTTCCACATGTTGGTAGTAGAGGCAAAGCCACATGATGTTAAACCTGGCTCTAAGTTACCTAAGGTATAAAATTTTGATCAAAATTATGATACTCTGATCTTAAAAATTCAACCCACGTGAGGTTACTTTTTAGAGTAAATGTGCTGTTGAGTAATCATTGCAATAGTCTTCTCTTTGTATGACTATCTGCAGATTGGCCCTTTTCTTTAATCAATGTGACTCACCAACATTTAAAACTGACCTCTTTACTTCTGTGTTACCATTTTCTAGTGATTATTTTTGAAAAATATAGCTGTAGGAGGCTGAAAGGACTTAGATATTATTCCCTCTACATTTTTTTGAGGGGGGGCTTAGGTGGAGTTACATTTGGATTAAAGATGATAAGGAATATATTGGTACTCATTTTCTGTTGGAATGTGACTTTTACCAAACTTAGCTGGCATACAAACCCCTACTTGACCTGACTTCTGTCTCTGTCTAAAGTCACATCTGTACTTTGCCTGTCCTCTTACCTTAATCGTCAAGACTTTACAAATCCCCTTACGTGCTGAGCAGTCTCTCCCTGTCTGTCTTGGTTTCTACCATGTCCTTCATCTGGAATATTTTCCCTCTGCTTGTCTGTCTGGGAAATCTGACTTTGTTTTAGGTCTAAGATGAAGTTTCATCTCGTATCTGAAACCTTCCCTGATTTTCTTCAAGGCAGACTAGATCACTTCTTCTTTTATATATTACTTATTTAATCCCATGTCAGTCTCTGTGAGGGAAAAGATAGTGTTTTAGATTCTACAACTCAGATGCTTAATACATTGTATGGTCCTTGGTAGATGATTAATAAATATTTGCTGAATGAACTAATTTAGAAGATCCTAAGGGCTTACAATTAAATTTAACTGGATTAGGGAATAAACAGTATTATTGGAACCTTTTATTGGCTTCATGTTCATTTCACTTAATGCTCTTGGAAGTATTTCTAAACCTAGATATTCATTTATTCCACAAACATTTTTCTCTAAGTCCCAATTTTTATGAGAATTAAAAAGTTAAAATAAACATTTTTTGGATTATTTATGTGACTTTTATTATCATAACAACAAGGAATAAAATTTTTGGAGTGAAATTTTATCATCTTACAAAATAGGCATCCAGTTTTTCTTTCTAGGCTTACCTTTCATTATTCTCTCTCAGGCCTCCAGGCTGATACATTACATGGTATTCTCAGAACTGCACTTTTATTTCAGTAGTATTAATAAGCAAGTAGATATGAGCTTGAGTAGAAATTAAATTCTCAAATATCTCAGAATCATCTAATATCATTATTTAAGTTTTCTTACTCTTTTCTGTATTTCTACAAAGTAACTTACAGCATTTGTTACTAATCTACTTCAGAATCCCGTATCAAAGTTTTCATTAATTAAATAATACTCGGTGGATGGAAACATTTCTACCCATATATGGTTCAAACAGCTTTGTGCTACTAGTTCTTTAATTTATTCATTCATTCCTTTCTTCTACCCTTTGATAAAAATATCTGTGTTTTAATAATTAGATTCCTTTATATACAGATTTATTCAGTATTAAAACAACAAAGCAAATTCTCTTCTTTTACTAGGAAAGTAACATTCAATAAATAAAAAAGATGAAAAATAGTAAATTACATGTACTTTACCCTAACCTCATGAAAGAATGTAATGCCAGTAACTTAATTTACATAGCTCTTCAACACACATTCTTTTTTTTTTTTTTAAGTATTGTTGATTTACAATATTATATTAGTTTCAGGTGTACAACATAGTGATTCAAAATTTTTAAGGATTATACTTCATTTAATGTTATTATAAAACATTGGCTTTGTTTCCCTGTGCTGCACAATATATCTTTGTTGCTTATCTCTTTTAATCCTATACCCCTGTCTTGCCCCTTCTCTGTCCCCAGTGGTAACCACTAGCTTGTTCTCTATATTTGTGAATCTGTCTGTTTTGTTATATACATTTGTTTTATTTTCTTAGATTCCATGCATAAGTGATAACATAGAGTATTTGTCTTTCTCTGTCTGACTTATTTCACTAAGCTTTATACTTTCTTGGTCCATCCATGTTGTTGCAAATGGCAGAATTTCATTCTTTTTTATGGCTGAATAATATTCAGTTATATACCACATCTTCTTTAACCATTCATCTATTGACGGACGTTTAGGTTGCTTCTATACTTAGCTATTGTAAATAATGCTGCTGTGAACATCAGGATGCACCTATCTTTTCAAATTAGTGTTTTCGTTTTCTTCGGGTATATTCCCAGGAGTGGAATTGCTGGATGATATGGTAGTTCTGTTTTTAGTTTTTTGAGGAACCTCAATAGTGTTTTCCATAGTGGCTGCACCAATTTACATTCCCACCAACAGTGCAGGAGCATTCCCTTTTCTCCACATCCTTGTCAACATTTGTTATTTGTAGGCTTTTTGACGATAGCCATTCTGACAGGTGTTTGGTGATATCTCATTGTGGTTTTCATTTGCATTTCCCTGAAAATTAGTAATGTTGAGCATTTTTTCATGTACCTGTTAGCCATCTGTATGTCTTCTTTGAAAAATGTCTATTCAGGTCTTCTGCCCACTTTTAAATTGGGTTGTTTGTTTTTGATATTGAGTTGTATGAGCTGTTCATATGTTTTGGATATTAACCCCTTATCAATCATATCATTTGCAAATATTTTCTCCCACTCAGTGAGTTGTCTTTTTGTTTTATCAGTGATTTCCTTTGCTGTGCAAAAGCCTTAAGTTTAATTCAGTCCCATTTGTTTATTTTTGCTTTTATTTTTTTTTGCCTTAGGAGACAGAGCCAAAAAATATCGGTCTGATTTATGTCAGAGTGTTCTGCTTGTGTGCTCTTCTAGGAGTTTTATGGTTTCGGTTCTTAAATTTAGGTCTCTAATCCATTTTGAGTTTATTTTTGTGTATGGTGTTAGGGAGTGTTCTAATCTCATTGTTTCACATGTAGCTGTCCAGTTTTCCCGGCACCATTTATTTATGAGACTGTCTTTTCTCCATTGTATATTCTTACCTCCTTTGTCATAGATTCCACACACGTTGTTTTGCTTCAAAATCAAGTTATTCATATTACTCAGATACACATTAAATGAAGAATGTCTAGTTAAGGAAGAAAGATGGGATCTAAAGAAAGAGGGAAAGATGGCTTATGTCATTGAAGTCCTATTAATGAGAGTGAAAACGTCATTAGGGTCTAATACCGTCTTCCATAGAGTAGCTCTTCCCAACATGGCCTGTAGTGATCCTAAAATAACCTGTAGGAAAGAATTATGTTGGATTTAATCTTGGCAGGATTGCTGGCCACAGTTCTGGATCTTATTTCAACAATTGATTATTCCCTACTGTACTGTAATGTTTCCAGGAATTTTTATCCTGTAGATAGAATTAACAGTTTTTACATTCACACTCTGAATTCTCTACTGTTGTTCCATTCTCATCTGCCTTGCTTTGATCATTTGAGAAAGAGATTTTACTTCTTAATTTCTTCTTACTTCTTCAGATGAAAGAAGATCATAGCTAGGTTTTGAAAATTATCTCTATTCCCTAAGTCCCCCATTAATTTCTTTAATTCATCTCTTTCCCTTATAGGGAAAACAACTTTCTTTCTGTGTTAGATATCCAAGTTGGGAAAAAGGGTAGTTTGTGCCCAGGCTGATGGTTGAGTCATGGTTGCTTTCTGTTGCCAGTTCTGAAAGTAAAGAAAATGTTTTCCAGAGAATTTTTTTCAGTTGGCATTTGGAAAGATTTAGAAGCAGAGTTATACTACATTTTCTGCAGAGGATCCATAGAGGTTGGACAGTAAAGTGAAGCTTCAGTTTTCAGATTGCTGGAAGTGCCAAAACCCACTGTATAGCCAAGATGGACAGAAGAGGCCAGGCTCCAAAACCATCAGTATCTGTGTTATGCTTTTCTGTTTTGGCTTTTTACCTTTGTGTTTTAAAACATAGCATTCACAGAAAAGGTATTCATAATGTATGTATGTACAATTTAAATAGTAAAATAAATATCTGAGTGCTCTTCAGCTTAAGAGAGACCTGTTACTAATGTTAATTAGTTAATGTTGTTAATTACTTTAACCAGACTTCATTGAAGACTTTGTTAGGTAAATCTTTTAGATTTTATTTCATTTACAGATTGTGTTAAACTAGTATTAATATCTTATTTTCATGAAGGAGCTTCCTATTTGGAATATTTTTACAATAATTTCAAATGTTTTAATAAAGTGATGTCAAGTGTACCACAAAGTGATCGCTAACTAAAGCTGCTCATTTTCTGTCTTGTGTTTGAAAAGCTTGTGATAGGAAGGATTCTTTGCTGAGGCCAGGGCAAACCCCAGCCAACAGTACTATGCATTTCCTATTTCTTTACTATAGATTCTATCTTTTTGCCATGTAATATTTTCTTTCTCTCACTTGATTCTAGCCTAAAAAAAACACCATGGGTATATCTTTTCTCACTTCAGTTTCTTGGGAGTAGGACTTAATGTTTTATGCAGTTCTGTGTGCTGAGCTTACAGTATAGTGCTTAGAACATCAAAATGAGTAGGCAGTAAAGGGAGGAGTATGCTCAGAGATCTGTCACTGGGTGGCGCTGAGCATCAAAGTCTCATTGCCCCATCAGTTGTTTTTCAAGTGCAGTATGAATCCTTGTCATTACTTGGAAATTCCTAGTAGGCTGATAGCAAGTGTCGATTTATCCTTTTGTTGCACAACAGTTTCTTCCAAAAAGCTTTATTAACAGTGGTGGGTGGGTTAAAATGGAGCTTCTGCTGTGTCAGGATGAGAAATAATTAAGATTTGATTGGAATATGAATCCTATCAGTATCCAGAAATATGAACTTAGGTTGGATCCTTCATTTTAATTTGCACTTTAATATAGTCAGTACATAGGTAACTAGAGAATATTTTATGGATACCTTTGTTAAATTTAAATTGCAATTCTCAAAAGTAAAAATCTAGACAGCTTTTAACTGATATAGTTTATTTTAACTGGTATAGTTCATTATATAAAAGTAAAAGTTTTTTTTTTTAAAGAAAAACATCTTTAAATCAATAGCAAACATCAGAAATAGCTACACATAAAGGTTTATTTGGGTTTTCTTAATGTCACTAAGAAAAAAGGATCATTTTTGGTTTTAATCTTTAGTACTAACCATGTACTAGATATAATATTAAAACTTCATTAGAAACAGCCACATTCAAAGACCTGAAAGTTAATGACCTTGATTTTGTGATGGTATGTTACAGAATAATATTGTTGCAATGAGTGGAGAAGCACAAATCTCTTTTCTGATTGCAGACAACCTACAGAACATTAAAAACTCACTATATGGGTTTCAAACTTTTTTGACTGCAGCCCACATTCAGAAATTTATTTTTATTCACGCCTCAGTACACATACAACATACAGCCTGTAATAAAGTTTCATGAAACAGTACTTACCTGTATTAGCTATGATACTCTGGTAAATGAAATTTCCTTTTATTAAAAAAGTTCACCCAGGTCCACTAAATTGTTTTATTACCTACAGTTTTCAATACCCTCGATATTTAAAAATTGCTTTCCCATGTACTAAGATTGACTTTAAAATGCTGCCACTGGGGCATAACATAAAATCTTTAATTAATTTTTAAAGTTCCAAGGATTCTGGCTTCTGTTTTCTGTTCTACTTGAAACAGGTAAGTATGGCTTTGCATACAAACACAGATTTTACCAGCCCTACCACCAGAATTTTCTAATGAAATAAATACAACTTATCTTTAAGCCTAAATAATAAATAAACATGTACATTTGTAATATGCCATAAATCAAAAGGTCAACGCTCTCAAACATAACGTAAAATAAGAGACGGAAACATGCCTTTGTACCACCATAACAAATGTCACAAAATTTCAGCTTTGAAGCCATATACTTTTCCCGATTTTTCTTGGAACTTGTTATGTACTTAATTTTTTGTTTAAAGAATAGAATTCTTATCAGGTTTACTTCTTTGTTTCTCTATTATAGAAAAGAATATAAGGGTGGGGCTTCCCTGGTGGCGCAGTGGTTGAGAGTCCGCCTGCCGATGCAGGGGACACGGGTTCGTGCCCTCGTCCGGGAAGATCCCACATGCCGCGGAGCGGCTGGGCCCGTGAGCCATGGCCGCTGAGCCTGCGTGTCCAGAGCCTGTGCTCCGCAGCAGGAGAGGCCACAACAGTGAGAGGCCCGCGTACCGCAAAAAAAAAAAAAAGAATATAAGGGTGGAGCAAGGTTAGAATGACTACTGGTAGTCTAAGCACAGAGAGAGAGGAAGTGACATTGACACTTAACATGAAGGAGAAAACCCCGCTAGGGTCCAGTAAAGCATGTTCATGATGATCCCCAAGTCACTGGAAAAGGTCAAATCACATTTGGTGTCTTTTAATTGAGACAGCTAGGAAAATGGAAAATGTTTTAGAAAAATTTTTATCTACAATGACTGAAGTAAAATTTTTGGCATGTTTTTAAGGGGGAACTAAGCAATAAATATAAGGAAATTTCATTTTTGTGGCATATATCTTTCTGGGTAAGACTGGGTAATAGTTATCTTAGTTGTAGTTTAGTTTGATTAAACAAGTATTTATATGAGAGAGATTCTTGTAGGCTTGAGATATATACCAATAAACAAGGTAGTTCCTTAAGAAACATGAAGTCTGGCATTCATAATGCTCTAAATGTTATTTTTCACATCTCTTTTTTCAAGATGGTGTCAGCTTAGTTTTCTGATAATTAACATTTTTAGATGTTAATTATCTAAAGATAATGAAAAAAGATTATGAAAAGATGCATGAAAAAATTATGTTTTGTTAATTTTTAAGGCAATACTTTAAAATATAAATATCATAAATTTAGATTTCTAGTATTGTGATTTCCATTAAGGCAGCAGGATTTTGGTTTTATTATCTTTTTGAGAACAAGGATAGATTAGTGTACATTTATGTCATTAATGAACTATGGACATCTTGACAGTGCAATCGCATTTTTCTTCTTACAATGCCTCTTTTATTAGTGTTTTACCAATTCGTCCAGTCTGGAAATAAGATGAATTATTGTGTCATTCCCAGGGTTCCTTTTAGAACATGTCTTATTGAAGCCTCTTCCATTAGCAGTCCGCTATCTTCTGGCATACTGGCTATTTATAATAACAAGACAGCAGTCCCATATTTCTTTAAAACTCTTGGTTAGGTGCTACCTGGTCTGCGTAATTTAATTGCAGCTAATTTGTTGATTAGATGTAAACTAGTACATTTACCACTATTTGAGCTAATGGCTCCCTAATCAGTTTCCTTAAAAAGGCAGATTTGTAGTTCAATTCAGAAGGCCTTTTCATGCAATTTTCAGTGTTGATGGCTGTTTTAGAATTTAGGTTTGTTAACTGTGCCCGCTTTTTATTTATGAATCTTTGAGTTCTTTGCCTCCATCTGACAACGTGTTTGAGGTTGCATTTTATGAATGTGAAACCTTGCGCATGCATACTGAATGATTTAGGTCTTTTTTCTGCCTCATGTGTTTTTGAAAATACCAGCTGCTGCTTAGTTAAAAATGTAATTTAATTTGACTGACACATGATTTTTATAGTTCATAACATGGATATATTTTCCTTGTTTGTATTCATAAGCCTGTTGATCCATATGTTAATGTGTTTCTTTTATTTAATTTCTTATTTTAAAAATCAATAACAACAACAAAGACCTTGGGGAAGTCTTCTTGTTAAAATTTTGAAAACATGTTTCTATTTTTTGTAATTCACATTTGTGCTTACAGAATTCCTTCCTATTTTAGTCATTTTCTATTTAAGTAATTTTATTATTTTATTAGAGAACAGCTTTTGATATTGATACAATTTTGTACTGTATTTATGGAACCAATTGCATTTTGGATGTGTGAAAGAAACAGTTTTCCTCAGCTGCTCAGTGCAGTTTTAAGAATATAATGACTAGATTTAGTTACATAGCAGATTGTTGTAAATCCATTAATTTACATTCTTAACAATTTGCAGTTCAGAAAGCCTCTTGTAAAATTGATGATTATTTTGTCCCTTCTTACTGGAAAAATTCACACATAGACTGCAGAAGATTTAAGGACCCCATGAAGGCCTGTTTTGTAAGTGGGAAGGTATATATAGTGTGTAAGTATGTTGTAGGAAGGGGGACCCCTTCCAGGGACCAAGAGTGGGCTCTTGTCTAACACTTGGAAATGAATTGTCTGAAGAGACACGTGCTGACAAAGCAAGAGACTTTTTCGGGGGGGAGTGCCCGGGTGGAGAGCAGTAGGGTCAGGGAATCCAGGAGGACTGCTCTGCCGCGTGGCTCACAGTCTCAGGTTTTATGGTGATGGGGTTAGTTTCTGGGTTGTCTCCGGCCAGTCATTCTGACTCAGAGTCCTTCCTGGTGGCACACTCATCGCTCAGCCAAGATGAATTCCATCAAGAAGGATTCTGGGAGGTTGGTAGGACATGTGGACTGGCGTCTCTTCTCTCCTTTTGACCTTTTCCGAATTCTTCCAGTTGGTGGTAGCTTGTTAGTTCCGTGTTCCTTACCAGAATCTCCTGTTGTGAGATAACTCATGCAAGTGGCTATTACCTTGCCTGGCCAGGGTGGGTGGTTTCTGTCAGTGCTTCCCTAACAACTATAAGGCACTATATAAGATAACAAATTGATATAAATACTAAGCAGGAAGCAGTTATATGGGTGCTTGGGGCAGCATGTGGAACAGGGCATGGAACAGGACAGGCAGGCTTCATGGAGGTAATGGAATTTAAAGGGCTGATTAGGTGTTCAGAAGACAAAGCCTATTCCAAGCAGAGATGATAGCATGAGCAGATAGGTTAGAAAGCACTGGATCTGTTTGGATATCCATGAGTGTCCAGATCTCTGAGGATAGTGATTGTTTCTGATTCACCTTTGAGTTCTGCATTGTGCCCAACACACAATACCTTACTTGTTATGTAAATTCAGCAAACACTTACTGAATTGAACTATGTTTCTTTACATACACTTTATCATGGTTCCTGAGACCACCTACCCTGTATCTTAACATGTTGTATCTTTGCTCACAAATATATATTTTTCAGGGAAACAAGTTAAATCATGTAATTTCAATGACTTTGTGTATTAGTTGGCTTTAAAAAGAAATGTAAAACTTAAGTTTTATATTAGGAGAGAACAACTTTTGATATAAATTTTATATTTCTTAAATTGTATCTCTGGAAACAGTTGTTTTCTGGATTTGTGAAAGAAACATTTCTCCTTAGTTACTTCGTTAGCTTTTTTTGGGAACAGTTAAATGGTCATTAAAGCATCAGATAAACTAATAGCAACCCCAACCAAGTATACTTTTGTTTTAATGAAAGCTAAGTGAAGTCTGTTCTGCTATGATAATATAATGAATAAATAATAGGTTAATACATAAGTAATAAATAAGAAATAAAGTTTAGAAGCTATTCTGTTCTTCTTGAGAGATTTTTTTTCCCTCCCCTTGGAAAGCAGTAAAATCTACAGAGAAGAGGCTGTGGAGGCTGGCATTTTCTTAAATTTTAGTTGTATAACAAACAAAATCCACCTAAAAATAAAACATGCACACATAGGCAAAAATTAGTAAACTTACTTTTTTGATTATTGACTTTTCTTTGCATGACTGCAAAACATTCCTTGTAACAATTTTGTTGGCTGGTTGGTTTTCTTGCCGTTATTCCCAACATTAGAGCAGTAGGTCCTATGTTGGTGAACTATTTATGCTATTTTAATTCATTTTAAAAAAACTGCCTTATTTTCTCTCTTGTGTTTGTAATGTTATAATATGAGCTATTAATTTAACCACATATTTTATAAATTTTCTCATTCTAGTAATATGTAATGAGTGCCTGTTCTGTCAGGATATTATTTCATAGGTTCTGTAGAGACTATAAAGATGAACAAAATATTAATTCTGTGAGGCACTGCAGATTCAGGGGTTTTTTGGTGATAGGATAAAAATATCCTGATTAGTGCCCATTATTGTCTCTTTCAGAATTCCAGCTTTCATTTATGAGGTAGCTGTAGAGAAGTCAGTGGTAATGTAGAAGAGAATTTCACTCTTACCTGATTGGGGTTGAATACATGAGCCTCATTTTTCTTACTTAGCACTCAAATCCAGTCTGCTGAACACTTGGGCATTCCTTTTACTCTCAGAACTCGACGTTTTGGGCTTTCCCTTACTCTTTGGAGCTTGACTCAGGTCTTATCTTTATTGAATTACGGTAGAATTTTGAATCATTATTATGCTGATAACTAAAACAGAGTTTCAAGGGTTTCTTACCATATTAAGTATCCAGAATTATATGTATATAGTTTTCAGAGTATTCAAAAGTATTTCGAGCATTCAAAACTATTTTATATATATATATATATATATATATATATATATTTGCATACCCAATTTTCATTTTATTTAAACAGTATGCAAATAATGATCTGATCCTTCATTTTTACCAAACAGTCCAAAGGAGTTATGTCTGGGTTTATTTTTATTTAAAACAGATTGTTATTTTAAAAGTGAGGTGTGGTAACATGTGTGGATACTTTTCAGATCTTTCATGTAAGAAAATCCTTCCACACATCTAGCCATATTCTTATGGTGCGAAGCTTACTATTTTGGAGACTAGTTTTAGGAAAGATTATATAGCTAGTAGAACCAAAGTAAGCAACTTCAGGCTGGAGTTATTTTTAATTTTTTCAAAGCTTTAGAAAGGACTTTTAAAGAAAATCGTTGATGATCATGCTAATAATAAGAATAGCTTTTATTTGATTCGTTTCTATGTATCAGGCATGGTATTAAGCATTTAAAAAATTATTTTACATACGTGAAAAATATTGTTGCCATTCTCATTTTAAAGTTGGGGAAACTGAGGATTAAGGAAGAAAAAGAATTTGCCCAAGTGTAATGCACTTGTAAGTAGCAGAGGTAGATTTGACTTCTCAAGGGCTGACGACTCTCAAGAGCCTGATTACAAGTCTCTACCTCTTTAGAGCCAGACAGGTTTATTGCTTTGGATCCTTTTGGTTTGGTAGCTTGTGTCTCTGTCCCTTATTTGCCTCTCATTTCATTTAGTACCATGAGTGAAATCAAGAAGATATCTAAAGAAGTCCTTGATAATCAATTATAAAACACATTATGTTTCAAGAACACACTTGAGATCTGTTCTTGTATATATACATAATCTAGTTCTAGTTGTATGTTATGGGCTCGTTGATTTATGTTTGCTGAAGTTGAGGGGCCTTATGACAAAGCACTTTCTTCCTCATATTATGACTGTTTTCTGACTTGCAGGTTTTAAATGCACAGAGAGCAGGATACAAAGCAGCCATAGTTCACAATGTTGATTCTGATGACCTCATTAGCATGGGATCCAACGACAGTAAGTACAGGTATCACTTTTCTTCTCTCCTGTTTGACCAATCATTCGAAACTAAAACTTACCAGAATTTCTTTTCTTTTATTTTCTGTTTAAAAAGCAAAATTTCTTCTCCATCAGAAAGATAATTTCCAATTTATAATCCTCTTGGGATAATTTTGTTCACAATATAAGTGGAATTGACTTGTTCTTTTCTGAAGTTTGTCGTTGTTACTGTTGTTTTTTAACCTATGTGTTTCATTTTATAGGATGTATTGATATTTTGGTAAAAAACCAAAGGAAAGCCAAAGCTTTAAATAAAGATAAGCATATTGAGTTAAGGATGCCGTAGGATAATTTTTGTGATTTATTTAGAGATTCACAAGGTGAAATTTTAGGATATGCAGAAATACTAAATAGCTACTATATTCTTATGGAATTTCAAAGCCACATACTTGTGCTCTCTTAATGCCAGTTGGTTATTATTACTCCCTTAACATACATTGGCATGCCTGTAGCTTTCCATTCAAAATGGGAATGTCTTTCCTTATTCTTTACTAAATATTAGCTCGTAGGGAAAATGAGCCAATTTTAATGAAATAACTGGCTTTAATCAGACTGATTTTTAAGCTATATCCTTTCACTTAATTTAGTGAGAGTGTTAAAGGTGTCTTTTTATGTTAATGAGACTACTTTTGGACTCCACCAAAGGATGGGGCTGGTTGCTAGGAGAACTAACCAGGTGATTAGAAGGTTGGAACTTTCAGTCACACCTCCTGACCTCAGTGGCCAGTGGTTTAATCAGTCATGCCTATGTAATGAAGCCTCTGTAAAAACCTGAAAGGACAGGTTCAGAGAGCTTTTGGGTTGGTGGAAGCGCGGAGATGCTGGGAAAGTTGCACTCCTGGAGAGACCATGGAACCTCTGCACCCCTTCCCATATACCTTGCCCTATACATCTCTTTCATCTGGTTGTTCCTGAATTATATCCTTTTATAACAAACTGGTAATCTAGTAAATAAAATGTTTCTTTGAGTTCTGTGAGCTGCTCTCGCAAATTAATTGAACCCGTGGAGTAAGGGTTGTTGGAACCCCCAGTCCATAGCTGGTGGGTGGGTCAGAAGCACAGGTAACAGCTTGGACTTGTGGCTGGTGTCTGAAGTGGGGGATGGGGATTCTTATGAGACCGAACAAGGTTCCCTGTGGAATCTGATGCTATATCTCCAGGTAGACAATGTCAGAATTGAGTTGAGTTGTTTGATGGTCTGGGAAGATCCACACATACATTGGCAATTGGGTTCAGAGCCCAGGATACACTAAATAAATACACTGCCAACATTCAGGATTAAATATTTTGTTTTTGTTTTCCTTTTAGTATATAACAATAATACCTCTTGTTATTAAGTTGAATTGAGTCATATATGCAAGAAAGAGTTTGCAGCAAAGAGCAGACCTAAAGCTATGGACTGATATACTCCATTGGAATGTATTTAGGACTTTAAATAACTGCATCCTCAATAGGAAATATTTTGGATTCCTTGACCAAAAAAATCTTTTTATAACATGAGACAGTATTTTTTGTTGTTGTTGAGTTGAACTCTTTTCCTTCTTACCCCTAATTTAATCTGGGGCAAAATTACAATATATAAAAAGTAAAACTTAGCGATAAGTCCATTAGTTAATTTCTTTATATTTTAAATTATTATTTTAATCTTCTAGCTGATTAAATCATAACTGTAGAATGCATGAAGTACCCTTAAGAGGTTCTAGCATTTCACAAAAGGTTTGATAACCACTATTTAGGAATTAGAGGACTTGATGAAGGGATTTTACTTATCAAATAAACTAGTACTGTTTTACTACAGATTGGACACCGTTGTCTTCTCTTCCTTTAATCACCTCCCATAAAAAAAAATTATTATCCTACACAGTACCTCCCAGGCTAGTCACTTTTGTGACCTGTATACATTACTGGCAAAACAGAAAGTGTACACACTCTGAAAATAGGCCTGAATTCAAATGTGAGCTCCTACTTGTTTTGAATGTATAATTTTGAGCAGGTTACCTACTCTTTGTGTGTTTTGCTGAAGGCCTGGGCCTAGGTTATAGCAACCCTCAAGACCTTCTCATGGGTTCTGGGTTGAATACAATGATTAGTATTTGTAAACTATTTTCTCTTTTGACACGCTTTTCATAAGAAATTTGCAAGATGAAAGTGTCAGTTCCCCATAACACCTGTTTTGTCTTTGTACTAAAACCTTTTTGTGATTATCATATCAGTTCCTAAGGAAAGTGTGCTAAATATTAGAAGTAGCACATGACCATATAATCCTGTTGTTGCTATGGAAATGTTCCAACTGAGTTATTATATTTCAAAGATTGTTCAGAATTTTGGTTCTTGACTTCATTGCTTGGATTACTTTCCATGACATTTTGCTCTGTCCTTGAGTGTGTATGTGTTTGAACATTTCATATATCCAACATGTTGTAAAGATCTTTACCATTTTCATCTTTGCTGTTACTTGGTAGAGGAAAGGAAAGCACAGATTTATTAAAAGAAGCATGTATCTATCGCTCTTTTTTAGGCTTAGATCATAGCCACATGTGTTCCCCTAAGAGCAGAGGTTCTAATATCTGGACACAAAAGGAAGTTTTAAAGGCCTCTTGCCAACATTTCACACAGGAATGTATCTGTTTCTTATTTCAGCTAGGACATAGGATGGATTAGCTCAGTGAGTCAGTCACATTTGTCATCTTCAGGAGGCAGCAGCAGAATGTGGTGGGGAAGAATACAAACTTCAAGACCAGGAAATGTGGGTTTATTCCAAGTTAGTTGATATATGAACTGACCTGTGCTGCTGGAAAAGTTACTGACCTTTCCAGGCCCTTTATTTTCATCTGTAAAAGTGTGAATAATTTTAATTTTTACTTAACCTGACAAGGTTTTAAAGATCATATGAAAGAAAGTATATGAGAAAACCCATGCCATAGCAGAGTGGAAAGAATCTACATTAGGAGTCTCAGCCTCAAGTTTGGGTCTAGGCTGTGCAAATTTCTAGCTGTATAAGTAGGGCAAGTTACCAGTATGGGTTTGTTTCTTCTCCTTTTTTCCTTGCTTTCTGCCTTCAACAAATATTTTTTGACAGGCTACTCTGCATCAAGCGGTCTTTTAGGCATCATGACTACAGCAGGAAATGATAGTTTTAAGGCTTTGCTCATACTTTTCATTGAGGTAGCAGAATGCAGTAGTTAAAAGAGTATGGTTTCTGAGTATTGCCTTACAAAGTTTGAATCCCAGCTCCACCATTTACCAGCTATGTGACCTTGGGAACATTACCTAACATCTCTATGCCTCACTTTTCTGATATGTTAAATGGGGATGATAATAGTACTCAACTCACTGGTTTGTTGCTTATGACATATAAAACATCTAGAAGACTGCCTGGTTCTTAGTAATTATTTTTTTTTTTTTTTTTTTTTTTTTTGCGGTACGCGGGCCTCTCACTGTTGGGGCCTCTCCCATTGCGGAGCACAGGCTCCGGACGCGCAGGCTCAGCAGCCATGGCTCACGGGCCCAGCCGCTCCGCAGCATGTGGGATCTTCCCGGACCGGGGCACGAACCCGCGTCCCCTGCATCGGCAGGCGGACTCTTAACCACTGCGCCACCAGGGAAGCCCCTTAGTAATTATTTAATGGTTATTTAGCTGCTGTTATTATTGCTGCAGTTATTATTATTGTTATTATTGCATTCTAGGGTGGAAGAGAGGAAATGAACACATAATCAAAGAGGTATGGTATATGTCAAGTAGTGGTAAGTGCTATGAAGAAAAACATGCCAGGTTAAAGGGATACATAGTGACAGGGATGAGAGGAGGATAGCTATTCTAGATAGGGTGATCAGA
This sequence comes from Phocoena sinus, assembly GCF_008692025.1. NCBI lineage: Eukaryota > Metazoa > Chordata > Mammalia > Artiodactyla > Phocoenidae > Phocoena > Phocoena sinus. The sequence continues at coordinate 29,806,297 of NC_045766.1, forward strand.
GAAGGTTGCTATGAGGCTTTGACATTTGAGCATAGGTCTAAATTGAGAGGCTGAGCCACGCAGATTTTTCTAATAGTTAATTATGTTTGTAGAGGAGCATATTCCGAGGAAAGGGAACGGCAGGCAAATGCAAATGCTCAAAGATAAAGCATACTTGGTGTTTTCAAGGTGTGGCAGAAAATCACAGTGGCTGGAGTAGAATGAACAAGGGAGAGAGAGAGTTGCAGGGGATGAAGTTGGAGAGGGAGCCAGGGACTAGATCATGTTGGGTCTTGTGGGACTTTGGGATTTGTTTTACATGGGTTTTAAGCAGAGGTGTGAGGTGATCTGACAGATTTTAAAGGATCACTTTGGTTGTTCTTTGGAGAATAGACTGAAGGTGAGAGATGGGCAAGAGTGCCAACTGAGAGACCAGTTAGAACATCGGTGCAGCAGCCGGGCAAGAGGCGATGGCAGTTTGGAGTATTAGCGGTGACTGTGATGGGAAGTGATAGAATTATGGATATATTTTGAGGTTGATAGGGTTTGATATAAGGAATAAAAGAAGGGGAGGAGACAAGGAAAACTCCAAGATGTTTAACTTGAGAAACTAGGTGAATAGTTAGTTACAGAGATGAGAAAGAGCAGAAGTAGACCTGATTAATGGAAAAGAGATATTGAGGATTCCGTTTGAGAAACATTAAGGTTGAAACATCTGCTAGGCAGTCAAATGGAAAAACTGAACCAGCAGTTGGACGTGTGCGTCTGGAGAGGTTGGGGCTGGCTGCTTCAATTATAATCTGTCTGTGATACGATACTACTACTTGGCACGCATACTTCACAGAGTTGTTTTGTGGATCAGAATTAAGATTTTGTGTTTTTAAAGTATTCTGTGAACTAAAACATTTGGTTTTGTTTTCAGTAGATAAATGATGTTGCAGAGTCTCCAGGATGGCTGTTTATATTTGTGTACATCATTTCCCCCTTCTTAATCTTCTGACTAAAATGAGGAGCTTTTAACATCTCATTAGATATCATAACTCAGGGAAGTTATGTTGCTTCCAATAATTCTAAGCCAGTAGTTACAAGCCAAAAATTCCTCCTCGAGTTTATCAGAGTATCTTCATGAAAGAGTAAAGCATTTTACAAAGGGTATACAATTCCAAGTTTTAATTATCAGATAAATTAAAATTTAAACTTATGTGAAAGAGAAAGATCTCTTAGCATGACAGAAAATATCTCCCTAAAATATATATGGTTATATAACAGTACCTCTGTAGCTATTAAAAATTATGAGGTAGGTATTTATTTATTGACATGACAGGATATCTGAGGTATACCACTGAGTGGAAAAAGCCTATACTTTTCCCCCATTATTATATGATCCCATTAATACAAAAATTTAAATATTTATTGATCTTAGTAATATAAAGATAGTGATTAAGTGTTCCTCTGCTAGCCATTTTCGTTCCTTCCCTCTTAGGGTTTATATGATATGGGCATGTGTGTATGTGTGTGTGTGTGAGAGAGAGACAGAAAGAGAGAGAACGTACGGAATGATTTTATTTGCATATATTCAAACAATCTGAAAAGGAAAAAAAAAATGTACTAAGGATACCGAGATTTTAAAACTTGTCTTTATAAGAATTAAAGAAAAATACATCAGCGGTTGCCGAGGTTGTGGTGAGGGTTGACTGTAAAGGGGCATGAGGGAATTTGGAGGGATGATAAAACATTTTTTATCTTGATCGTGGTGGTGCTCACATAATTGTATGCATTTGTTGAAACTTAAAGAACTGTTTATATTGCTTCAAATGAAAGCCTTGTCTTTGGGTGGGAAGGATTATGGCTGTGTTCTGTTCTTCTTTACTTGTATCCACCCCCCTCTTTTAAATAAATAATTAATATACATTTTAAAAAGAAATGTAGAACAAAGTTGTTGTGAAAAATGTAACAAAAGCAAACAAATGGACTTCCTCTAAAGCCAAATCTGTTAAAATAACTCACAGTTAAAAATATGGCTGCTTTTTCTATAGGAAGAGTAAGATGATTTTTTTTATTTCTCGAGTACTGGGTAATTTTTGCAAAGTTCTTTTTTTGTTGGCATTTGATTTTAGTTTTTTTACCATAGATATAAAAGTAAACTTTCGTGGGACATGAATCAAAACACAATGCTTTATCATGAACTCCAGGCTTAGGAGGAAGTAGAAATTTACCCAGCTTCCCTATCCTGTGCCCTTTCGGAACTGTCAGCCCTTCACTCTGTAAAGCCTTAGATGTGTGGTGTCATTTTTCAGACTGTTGTAAAATGGTCTTTTCTTACATTCTTTGGCTTACACCTCTCGTGGGAATGGGTATGTAAACAAAAAGCTTTTTTCACTTTTTCATTTAGGAATTAAGTTATGAGTGGAAAAAACACTTTACATTTCTTCTTCTTCTTCCTTTTCTAATAGTTAATTATGTTTGTAGAGGAATAAATCAAATAAGTCAAATGGAAGTAATCAAAATAGGAGTTATATTTCAATCTCAGGACTATTGAGGTAGTGCGGTAATGTTATATGCAAAATGTTAGCTTTTGTTATTGTAAATGTAATAATGTTTCTCAGCCATTTTGATGGTGGTATAAATATGCAATCTGGAAGACCAACTAATAGATAATTCAAGTTGATTGTAATTATTTCCAGTTGTATTTGCTGTTATTATGAAGAAGGTTAAGTTGATTTTACACTAAGTATGGGCTTTGAAGAATAATTTTATTATTGTTTTATACAGTTGAGGTACTAAAGAAAATTGACATTCCATCTGTCTTTATTGGCGAATCATCAGCTAATTCCCTGAAAGATGAATTCACATATGAAAAAGGGTAAGTAATGGATATAAGAAATAATCATGTAGCTTAAAATTATTGTCTTTATTAGGGTAGAATTATATAAGATTAGTTGTAATCAAAGTTCTGTTTTAGAATGTACTCTATTGTGCTAAATTATATCTTCTTAAGGCATGATTTTAAGACTTACTGTATTGTACTGTTTGTTCTGTGTATGATTGCATATTGCAAATACATTTATGCTAGAGAGATTAAGCCACCCATGTTACTAAAAAGATAAAAAAAACTTTCCCGTTTATAGTTTAATCAAAGCATTGGTATTTAGAAGCAATGTGATTTACTTTCATTTTTTCGGCTGTGTTGGGTCTTAGCTGCAGCACGCAGGATCTTTCGTTGGGGCGTGTGGGCTCTGTAGTTGTGGCATGTGGCCTTATTTGCCCCGCAGCATGTGGGATCTTAGTTCCCCGACCCGCGTCTGTCCCCTGCATTGGAAGGCAGATGGTTAACTACTGGACCATCAGGGAAGTCCCTGATTTACATTTATATGATACTTTTCATTAAGACATGTTTGTATTTTGTTAAAAAGAAATGTTATTTTATAAACAAAAAATCCAAAACACAGTGTGTTAAGTGACTAACTTTTACAAACACAGAAAGTTTGTTTTCAAGTTTAAAAAGTTTGATTTGGAATTAGAAACTTCTTATGGAATTTCTCCCCCAAATCTCATTACCATGGTAACAAACAGACTGAAACTAACTTAAGGCACAACTGTCTTATCTTATATAGAAATAGCGCAATTAAATTAACACTTCAGAGCTTCTTCCATGAAACAGCTCCCCAAAACATAGTGGACAGGAACAGCCTTTTGACTGAGAGGAACAATAACACCGGTATTAATAATAAAAGCAGTAGTATTTATTGAGGAATTAGCAAGTGCCAGGCACTCATGAAACAAGGCCTTTACATTTATAATTCTCACAACAACCCTCTAGAGGTTATTACTATCTCTTACTATCTACATTTGCCAAAAGAGGAAACTGGCACAATGAAATGGAATTCTAATTATTTGGGGGGGGGGAAAATCCAGGAATATTTGAGTTTGGATATGAATAAAAGAGAGGGAAAGATTTTTTGTTTATGATTTTTGTCATTTTCCCTATACAGTTTTGATATTTAAAATACTGTTCACATATTCTGTGCTCAGAAAATTTTTATTAAGTTAGGGAATATAACTTTGGATGTTGTATTAAAAATAGTTAGGCAAGATGCTATTTTGTCAGCCATACTTATGTAGTTAATGGGAGGTGGAGAACTACTACTTGCTTTTACCTCAGCATTATTGCTTCATTTAGAAAAAGTCTGTATATTTTAATATGTATTTTAAAGAGTCTTTTTTTGTTTTTAATGGTAAAGTCATATCTTTTTACATTAAAAAAGTAATACATACCTGCTGGTAAAATGTGGAAAAATTCAGAAATATAAAGCATTTAAACAAAAGTCCCTATGATGCTATTCTCTAACAACAGCTACTGTTTTTTTTTTTTTTTTTTTTTACAGCTACTGTTTTTTAAAAAGCTTTTAATTTTTTTCCGCATGTTTGAATGCTGACATTAATTAGGGATAATGTGCTCGTAAAACAGTACCATACAATATTTAGTATTTTGTAACATACTTTATTTACTTAATATTTAGACCCTTCCCATGTTAACGCAAGGCCACAAAATCCCTTATCCCAACTCTTGGGGACAGATGTAACATGGAATTGTAACATTTTCAGATTTTTAAGTTATGTAACATCCAAATAGGATTTGAGGCAGCATCCCATAATCACATTACATATATATCTGCAATAAATGTATGAGTATTTTATCATGTCAGTTAGGTTCAGGTTGACTAGCAAATGAATTGCAAACATTACTTTTTAAAGCTTTTTAGGTTTCAGAATTGTGCTTAAGGGATTGTGGACCTGTACATACTGATTTGCCTCATCCATCTGCTGGCTGGCTGGCTGGCTGGTTGGTCTGCCTGCCTGCCTACCTACCTACCCACCCATTAATTTATTCTACTGTTTAAAAGTAGGGAGGTGAGTAGAATGAATCTGATCCTTCAGTTTCAGAGTTATCAACTCATGGCCAATTTTGTTTGGACTGTCCGCTCTGAAGCGCCACCCGCCACTTTTCTTCCCCACACCATGATTATTTTAAAGCAAGTACTATATATCCTATCATCTCAACTGTAAATATCTCAGAATATATCACTAGAAGATAGGTTATATATAAAAAATATAATGATATTATCATTAGTTTACCTTTTTTTTTAAAGTAAACATTCAATATCAACCCATATTTCAGTCTTTAGGTTTGTTTCTGAGCAAATCAGGGCATGTGATCACCCTATTTTTAATCCATACACTTGCTATGCCTCTTTTTTTTCCCTAGTCATTTATTTATTGAAGCAACAGGGTCATTTGTCCTGTACAGTTTTTACCACAGTCCAGACTTTCCTGACTGCATCCATGGTGTATTGCCTAGAGTATTCCTTTGTTACTTATTTTCCCTGTAAATTGCTTATTAGACCTAGAGGTTTGTTCAAATTCAACTGTGTTTGGGGGGCCAGGAGGATAGGTGAGGCAAGAGTAATTTATGTGTGTTATTATGTATTTCCATCAGGAGACATAATATTTGGTTCTCTCTTTGCGAGGGCAGCAGTCATTAATGATCATTGTCTAGATCCATTAGCTCTTTAGGATTTGCAAGTAATCTAATTTTATAATTCCTTCTTCATTTATTAGCTGAAATACTTCTATAAAGAGGACTCACACCTTATCAATTATTTGATTACCTTGATGTACAGTCTGTTTAGGAAAGATAGGATAAACATTTGATTGTTTCCCTTTATTTACTGTTTTTAAAATGATTTGGTTTGCTAGCATCTTCCAAAGATGATTGAATATATATATTTAAAGTTTTTTTTTGAATTTTATTTTTTTTTTACACAGCAGGTTCTTATTAGTTATCCATTTTATACATATTAGTGTATATATGTCAATCCCAATCTCCCAATTCATGATGGGGGTTGGATAACAAAACAGACAAGGCAAGTCCTCCTGTGTCAACAGAGGGGTTAGGAAATTAGAGATTACTGTTACTGTTAGATTATCATTGAAGTTAGAGTTTAGGCCTAACACCTGGTTTGAACGTAGCCTGGGAACTCATGCAAAGGAGAATGAGACACTATTTCCTAGGTTGCTTAGGACTCTGCTTCAATGATGGAGTCTTAGCTGCAGAGCACATGGAATGTACTATATTGAGGGGTGGACATGGAGGTAGTATGGGAAGATTCTTACTAAAAGCTGTTTAAATATCTCCTCCTTCAAATACAGATTGATCTGGGGTTAGGACAGGGATGAGTCTGCAGCCTCAGCTGTGGGAACCTGGGCAGAGGGAATAGAAATAAAGCTGGGAGACTGATATTCTGTTGTAGTTCTCCACCCTGTATCATCGCCGTCGCCACCTTCACCATTAGCAATTTGGTTAAGAAAACGCAGTAAACTATAAACTATCTCGTTTATATAGCCTGCTATATCTCAAACCATTTTAGTTTACTGTCAAGATATATTGTGAAGATCTTTAAAGGGTCTGCAGTTGATAGACGGCTCTAAGTATCTTAAAAGCTCAGTGTCCGTATCTCTATCTATATATAGTTTAATCTGGCTTCTAAACCCTAACAGTGTTAATTTATAGCAGTTTGGTGGAAGTAGTTAGGGAGGTTGCAGAGGATCAGCATCTCATTGAAAGGCTCTTCTACTTAAAAGTGGCACCATTTGTTACTGTAACTCAGCCGTGGCCCTGGGGCAGTTTCAGAGGGTTTGTACCAAGAACAGGGACATTGTTTACAGAGCTGGCCTCATGCTGGAAGAGATGGTATCAAATAGAGCAGCCCAGGCTTGCTTTTCTCTTTTTTATACTGATGATATATCAGTCACTTCAGTATTTTATATAAAATTACAAAAATGCATATAAACCTTTTGTCATTCTGCTGCAAAGTGAAGTAAAAAGCTACTTTTAGCAATCTTAGCAGTTTTTGGAAAGTATTTAAATTATTGGGGGAAATTCCTGGTATTATCTTTTTTGTTCTTTTTGTTAAAGATTGATAGAGCTCTTTGGATGTGAATAAAATTGTTAATAGCATGAAGACTTAAAAATCGCTTGGGAATAGAAATAATTTGTTTTCATGTTATTTTTCTTGAGTACTAGGGCATCCTAAGCATTTCTGCGTGGGGGAAGGAGTCAACTTGTTTTCATTTCCTTTTACGTTGAGAATTTTTGTTTTGCATTTAACCCTTGTGTTATGAAGTACCTGGAGTCACTACTTAAAAAACCAGCCAGCAGTGGGTAACGAAGTAGTGTTGCTAGCACCATACTAGTTGAGTTGCACAGGAATATTGTGGAGAAATCAGTCATCTCACTGACCATCATACAGACCCTTCCCTAGACTGAGGGTATTTTCTATTGCAGGATTTTGCTGCCATGTAAAATTTGCTCATGCAACACAGATAGTGTGCTTATTCTGTTCCGTTTCATTTCATGAGTCCCGGTGAATTTTTATAATAGCAGTATTGTATGGTTAATAACCATATAACCGTATTAACCATGGTTAGTAACAGAGGAGAATAAATCCTGTGGTACTTTCTACCCCCCTGTCCCCGCACGCAACATACACATTTTTGTAGGGTTTTTTTTTTGTTTTTGTTTTTTTTCATTCAAGCTGTGAAGAAGGTTGAGAAGAGAGAAGCTACAACTCCTGTGAATTCTGTTGCCGGTTCTTTCATTCCATATCTCACAGATGAGTGTGGAGTACAGGGGTTACATCTGTTGTACTTGGTACAACAAGCTCATGTGAAGCATAAAGGGAACGGGGAGTACATTTTCATCAGTAGTGGCTCCAGAGATTTTTTTCATGGGAGGAACTGATGAACAGTGATTTGGTTGGGGAGGGGGTTCTTGCTGGCATGCTGCCCGAGGCACTGCCATTATTTAAATGCTGATTTTGCATGTAAAATACGCTAACTTTTACTCAGGTTACTAAATTCAGTAAAGACGTGTTTCCGGGATGGACACAGTAAGTATTGATTGGCTGATTTCCTCTACCCAGTCTAAAAGTTTCTTTTAATTACATAGGCAAATTATTTTGGCCGGTATGTAAACTTGACTTAACATTGGAAAAAGCATCCCTTAAATTATTAGAAATCATATGTTAGAAAATGAGATGTGTCTAGTGGATTGAATTGTAATGTCTAAATGGCTTTTTAAAATATTTTTGTTTTCAATTAATATCATAATTTGGCAACTTTTAATACTTCCCAACTATTAATTTTTCTTTTCTTCCAGGGGCCACATTATCTTAGTTCCAGAATTTAGCCTTCCTCTGGAATACTACTTAATCCCCTTCCTTATCATAGTGGGCATCTGTCTCATCTTGATAGTCATTTTCATGGTAGGTAAAATAATTTTAAATACTTTTTAAAAAATAGTATGAATGGCTCTAAAACACACTGTATAGAAGACTTAAATAAAAGAGTACGTATTGTATGAGTCCATTTATATGACTGGTTCTGGAAAAGGCAAAGATAATCTGGGTAGAAAAAAAGTCAAAACAGTGATTGCTTTGGGGGGCTAAAGGGGGAAGGGGAATTTACTCAGAAGGGTATAAGGGAATTTCCTGGGGAGTGAGAGTCACGTTCTGTATCTTGAGAGATGTTTGGGTTGCGCAATGTCCGAATCACCAAATTCATACTTAAATTTTGTGCATTTCATTGTATGTAAATTTTACATAAAAAGAAAAAAAGAACTAATAAAAAAATGCTAAACTCTTAAGTAATGAGTTTATATGCTGAAGTATTTGAAGGGAAGTATACTGATATCTGCAGCTTACTTTGAAATGCATTGTAAAAAATAGAGAGAAAAAGATGTATTGATGGGTAGACAGTGGGATTCTCTTAGGGTTTATAGAAGAGGTTTCTAGAGGCTACATGGTGTGTGATATCAAAACAAACTGAATGCAGAAGCAGATATGAGAATCCCTCTGTATTCTATTAAGATAGATATTAAAAGAGATTTACAAAGATATGAAACAATCCCATTATTGTCTCTAACCTTTTTATTTTTCATAAAGAGTATTTATATTAGCATCCAGTGAGTTTATTATTGTATTGAATTCATAGATTAAAGATTAAACACTGTCTTTGAAATATTTAGTCTTCCTATGATGTTGTGGTCTTTCTTTTAATTTGTTTTGGTTTTTCATATGCATCAGTTCAATAATTTTTTTCTGTAAACATTTTGCATGTATTTTGTTAGACCTTTTTGGAATTTCATTTTCTAATTGGTTATTACTAGGGTATAAGAACATTGTTGATTTTTTTAAATAAACTTTTAATTTTGGAATAGTGTTAAGATTTACAGAGAAATTGCAAAGAAGAGAGTTCCTGTACATTCCTTACCTAGTTGCCCCCATTGTTAACATTTTACTTTACCATGATACATTTGTCAAAACTAAGAAACTGACAGTGGTAACATTACTATTACTAAATTCCAGACTGGATAGATTTTATGTTTTTCCATTAATGTTTTCTTTCTGTTCCAGGACCCAGTCCAGGTTACCACATTGTTTTAAATTATCATGTATTCCCAGTCTCCTCTGATCTCTGAACAGTTTCTTAATCTCTCCTTGTTTTTCATGACCTTGACAGCCTTGAAGAGTCTTGGCCAGGTATCCTGTAGAATGTCCCTTAATCTGATATTTTTCTTATGATTAGACTGGGTTGGTTATAGGTTTTTAAAAAGAGTATCAGCAAAGTCAAGTGCCCTTCTCATCCTAACATGCCAGGGGGGTACATGATATTTGCATGACATCACCGATGATGATAACCTTCATCCCTTGGTTTAGGTAATGTTTGCCAGGTTTTTCCACTCTAAAGTTAATATTTTTTCTCTTTCTCTATTCTTTTCTTCCTTTGGAAGTGAGGCACTAAGTATAGCCTGTCCTAAAAGTGGGGAGGGGCAGGAATTAAGCTCCACTTCCTGGGAGTAGGGAAGTATGTACATTTATTATTTAGAATTCTTTTGTAAGAAAGATTTTTCTCTTCTTGGCATTTATTTGTTCAGTCATTTATTTATATTAGTTTGTACCCTGTATATTTATTTTATACTTTGGGTAATAATCCAATACTACATTATTTTTGTTGTTTAAATTGTTTGAGCTTTGGCGATTGGGAGCTCTGCAGGCTGGGTCTTGGGTCCCTTTGATTCGACCCATCCTTTTGTTTTGTAAGTACTTCTTTAGTGTTTGGTACTATAAGAAACCCCAGGCTCATTGTTTATTTTTCTGCCCCAGCCCTGGAATCAGATATTTCTCCAAGGAGCTCTGCTTTTTTTAATTGAAGAGTAGTATTTAGAGACCAACATTTGGACACTGGACATTATTGATTTTTATATATTAATCTTATCTCTGCAAACTTACTGAGTTCTCCTATTCTGGTAATTTGAATTTGTTGATTCTCCTGGGTTTTCAGTGTAGAAGCAAGGATGGAAAGTTAGAACAACAAACAACAAGCAATTTACCCTTGGCAAATTAAAAGTAAATACCCTTAAGCCAATAAAGATTAATTTTTAGATTAAAAACTAAAAACTTAAAATGAACATCATAAAATACTGAATTATTAGAAGCCTTTCCATGAAAGTCAGGAACAAAAAACAAAGGATGCCTGTTGCACCTCCTGTTTAACGTTGTGCTATATTTTCTGGTAAAACAAAAAAAAGGTATAAGAATTAGAGATAAACTAAATTTTTATTTGCCTTTTTTCTTTTAAAATAATGAATGGCTACTGCATTATATGTCTTTTTTTCTATCTGTTGTAATAATCATTGTTTTTTCTTTTACTCTATTGTTATGCTGGATTACATGAATTTGTTTTGTAAATTCTAAAAATCCTTGTATTTTGGGTATAAACTCTCTTTGATTATGATATATGAAGTTTGTCTTTGCATTTTGGGTTATTCAAATTTCTCTAATATGATCTGTCAGTTTTACACTTGGACATAGGTGCAAAAATCCTAAATAAAATATTAGCAATCTGAATGTCCAGGTAAGGGGAAAATTTTAGTTTTATGGGGCTAGAATAATCTTGACATCAAAACTAGACAATCCCTTGAGCACTGTTGGTAGGAATGTTAAATGGAGCAGTCACTATAGAAAACAGTACAGCAACTCTTCAAAAAAGTTAAACATAAATTTATCATATGATCCGACAATTCCACTTCTGGGAATTGAAAGCAGGGAGTCAGATATTTGTATGCTTATGTTCATAACAGCATTATTTTCAATAAGCCAAAGGTAGAAGCAACACAATTGTCCATTGATGGATGAGTAGATAAACAAAATGTGGCATATACATGCAATGGAATATTATTCAGCCTTAAAAAGGAAGGGAATTCTGACAGATGCTACAACATGGATGAATCTTGAAGACATTATGCTAACTGAAATAAACCAGTCACAAAAGGACATATACCGTTTGAGTCTATTTACATGTGGTACCTAGAGTAGTCAGATTGAGACCGAAAGTAGAATGGTGGTTGCCACGGGCTGTGGAGAGGGGAGAATGGGGAATTGCTGTTTAATGCGTACAGAGTTTCAGTTTGGGGACATGGAAAGAGTTTGGTGGATGGATGGTGGTGATGGTAGCACAACGACGTGAATGTACTTACTGCCACATACCTGTGTACTTAAAAATGGTTAAGATAGTAAATTTGATGTTAAACGTATATTTTATGACAGTTTAAAATAGACAAGATAAAGCTAGCCCCATAAAAAAATTAAAGCTTTCTTTTATTTTCTACTATCGAAATAGTTTTTTTTAATGAAATTGGGATTATCGTTTACTTGAATTTCTGGTGAAGGTTGCCTGTAAAATCATCTAGATCTGCTGATCTTTTTCATAATTACTTGGACGTATAAATGCTTGTGTACTTCATCATACTAAATTATATTTCGAAGAAATTGTCTATTTTGACTGTTTTCAAGTATTGTATAAAGTGATTTATAATGTTTATATATTCAAATAACAATTTAAAGAGAATTCCTACTATATGTGGGATGAGTTCTATTTATTCATATCCATCCATGCCTTGCACAATGTTGTCAGAAGTTTATCTTGAGGAACCAAGATGGCGGAGTAAAAGGACGTGTTCTCCTTCTTGCGAGAACACCAGAATCACAACTAGCTGCTAGACAATCATCAACAGGAAGACACTGGAACTCACCAAAAAACATACCCCACATCCAAAGACAAAGGAGAAGCCACAATAAGACGGTAGGAGGGGCGCAATCACAGTAAAATCAAATCCCGTAACTGCTGGGTGGATGACTCACAGACTGCAGAACACTTATACCACAGAAGTCCACCCACTGGAGTGAAGGTTCTGAGCCCCATGTCAGGCTTCCCAACCTGGGGGTCCGGCAACGAATGGAGGAATTCCTAGAGAATCAGACTTTGAAGCCTAGTGGGATTTGATTGCAGGACTTTGACAGGACTGGGAGAAACAGAGATTTCACTCCTGGCGGGCACACACAAAGTAGTGTGTGCATCGGGACCCAGGGGAAGGAGCAGTGACCGGGGGGGGGGACGGAACCAGACCTACCTGCTAGTGTTGGAGGGTCTCCTGCAGAGGCGGGGGGTGGCTGTGGCTCACTGTGGGGACAAGGACACTGGCAGCAGAAGTTCTGGGAAGTACTCCTTGGCGTGAGCCCTCCCAGAGTCTCTCATTAGCCCCACCAAAGAGCCCAGGTGGGCTCCAGTGTTGGGTTGCCTCAGGCCAAACAACCAACAGGGAGGGAACTCAGCTCCACCCATCAGCAGTCAAGCGGATTAAAGTTTTACTGAGCTCTGCCCACCAGAGCAACAGTCACCTCTACCCACCACCAGTCCCTCCCATCAGGAGACTTGCACAAGCCTCTTAGATAGCCTCATCCACCAGAGGGCAGACAGCAGAAGCAAGAAGAACTACAGTCCTGCAGTCTGTGGAACCAAAACCACATTCACAGAAAGATAGACAAGATAAAAAGGCAGAGGGCTATGTACCAGATGAAGGAACAAGATAAAACCACAGAAAAACAACTAAATGAAGTGGAGATAGGCAACCTTCCAGAAAAAGAATTCAGAATAATGATAGTGAAGATGATCCAGGACCTCGAAAAAGAATGGAGGCAAAGATCGAGAAGATGCAAGAAATGTTTTAAAAAGACCTAGAACAATTAAAGAACAAACAAACAGAGATGAACAATACAATAACTGAAATGAAAACTACACTAGAAGGAATCAATAGAATAACTGAGGCAGAAGAACAGATAAGTGACCTGGAAGACAGACTGGTGGAATTCACTGCTGCAGAGCAGACTAAAGAAAAAACAATGAAAAGAAATGAAGACAGCCTAAGAGACCTCTGGGAAAACATTAAAAGCAACAACATTCTCATTATAGGGGTCCCAGAAGGAGAGGAGAGAGAGAAAGGACCCGAGAAAATATTTGAAGAGATTATAGTCAAAAACTTCCCTAACATAGGAAAGGAAATAGCCACCCAAGTCCAGGAAGCTCAGAGAGTCCGATACAGGATAAACCCAAGGAGAAACACCCCGAGACACATAGTAATCAAACTGGCAAAAAGTAAAGGCAAAGGAAAATTATTGAAAGCAGCAAGGGAAAAACGACAAATAACATACAAGGGAAATCCCATAAGGTTAACAGCTGATTTCTCAGCAGAAACTCTATAAGCCAGTAGGGAGTGGCATGATAAACTTAAAGTGATGAAAGGGAAGAACCTACAACCAAGATTACTCTACCCTTCAAGGATCTCATTCAGATTTGATGGAGAAACCAAAAGCTTTACAGACAAGCAAAAGCAAAGAGAATTTAGCACCACCAAACCAGCTCTACAACAAATGCTAAAGGAACTTCTCTAAGTGGGAAACACAGGACAAGAAAAGGACCTACAAAAACAAACCCAAAACAAGAAAATGGTCATAGGAACATACATATCGATAATTACCTTAAACGTGAATGTATTAAATGCTCCAACCAAAAGACACAGGCTTGCTGAATGGATACAAAAACAAGACCTATATATATGCTGTCTAAAAGAGACCCACGTCAGACCTAGGGACACATACAGGCTGAAAATGAGGCGATGGAAAAAATATATTCCATGCACATGGAAATCAAAAGAAAGCTGGAGTAGAAATACTCATATCAGATAAAATAGACTTTAAAATAAACAATGCTACAAGAGACAAGGAAGGACACTACATAATGATCAAGGGATCAATCCAAGAAGAAGATATAACAATGATAAATTTATATGCACCCAACATAGGAGGACCTCAATACGTAAGGCAACTGCTAACAGCTCTAAAAGAGGAAATCAACAGTAACACAGTAATAGTGGGGGACTTTAACGCCTCACTTACACCAATGGACAAATCATCCAAAATGAAAATAAATAAGGAAATAGAAGCTTTAAATGACACAATAGACCAGATAGAGTTAATTGATATTTATAGGACATTCCATCCAAAAACAGCAGATTACACTTCCTTTTCAAGTGCGCACAGAACATTCTCCAGGATAGACCACATCTTGGGTCACAGATCAAGCCTCAGTAAATTTAAGAAAATTGAAATCATGTCAAGCATCTTTTCTGACCACAACACTATGAGATTAGAAATGAATTACAGGGAGAAAAACATAAAAAGAACACAAGCACATGGAGGCTAAACAATACATCACTAAATAACCAAGAGAGCACTGAGGAAATCAAAGAGGAAGTCAAAAAATACCTAGGGACAAATGACAATGAAAACACGATGATCCAAAACCTATGGGATGCAGCAAAAGCAGTTCTAAGAGGGAAGTTTACAGCTATACAAGCCTACCTCAAGAAACAGGAAAAGTCTCAAACAATCTAATCTTGCACCCAAAGGAACTAGAGAAAGAACAAACAAAACCCAAAGTTAGCAGAAGGAAAGAAATCATAAAGATCAGAGCAGAAAAAAATGAAACAGAAACAAAGAAAACAGTAGCAAAGATCAATAAAACTAAAAGCTGGATCTTTGAGACGATAAACAAAATTAATAAACCATTAGCTTAAAGAAAAAAAAAAAAAAAAAACCATTAGCCAGTCTCATCAAGAAAAAGAGGGAGAGGACTCAAATCAATAAAATTAGAAATGAAAAAGGATAAGTTACAATAGGCACCGAAGAAATACAAAGCATCCTAAGAGACTACTACAAGCAATTCTGTGCCAATAAAATGGACAACCTGGAAGATAATGGACAAATTCTTAGAAAGGTATAACCTTCCAAGAATGAACCAGGAAGAAATAGAAAATATGAACAGACCAGTCACAAGTAATGAAATTGAAACTGTGATTAAAAATCTTCCAACAAACAAAAGTCCAGGACCAGATGGCTTCACAGGTGAATTCTATCAAACATTTAGAGAAGAGCTAACACCCATTCTTCTCAAAGTCTTCCAAAAAATTGCAGAGGAAGGAACACTCCCAAACTCATTCTATGAGTCCACCATCACCCTGATACCAAAAACAGACAAAGATACTACAAAAAAAGAAAATTACAGACCAATATCACTGATGAATATAGATGCAAAAATCCTCAACAACATACTAGCAAACATTATCCAACAACACATTAAAAGCATCATACACCATGATCAAGTGGGATTTAACCCAGGGATGCAAGGATTCTTCAATATATGCAAATCAATCAATGTGATACATGATATTAACAAACTGAAGAATAAAAACCACATGATCATCTCAATAGATGCAGAAAAAGCTTTTGACAAAATTCAACACCCATTTATCATAAAAACTCTCCAGAAAGTGGGCATAGAGGGAACCTACCTCAACATAATAAAGGCTATATACAACAAACCCACAGCAAACATCATTCTCAGTGGTGAAAAACTGAAAGCATTTCCTCTAAGATCAGGAACAAGACAAGGATGTCCACTCTCACCACTATTATTCAACATAGTTTTGGAAGTCCTAGCCACAGCAATCAGAGAAGAAAAAGAAATAAAAGGAATACAAATTGGAAAAGAAGACGTAAAACTGTCACTGTTTGCAGGTGACATGATACTATACATAGAGAATCCTAAGGATGCCACCAGAAAACTACTAGAGCTAATCAATGAATCTGGTAAAGTTGCAGGACACAAAATTACTTCACAGAAATATCTTGCATTCTTATACACTAATGATGAAAAATCTGAAAGAGAAATTAAGAAAACACTCCCATTTACCATTGCAACAAAAAGAATAAAATACCTAGTAATAAACCTCCCTAAGGAGACAAAAGACCTGTATGCAGAAAACTATAAGACACTGTTGAAAGAAATTAAAGATGATACCAACAGATGGAGAGATATACTATGTTGTTGGATTGGAAGAATCAATATTGTGAAAGTGACTATACTACCCAAAGCAATCTACAGATTCAACGCAATCCCTATCAAATTACCAATGGCATTTTTTATGGAACTAGAACAAAACTCTTAAAATTTGTATGGAGGCACAAAAGACCCCGAATAGCCAAAGCAGTATTGGAAAAAAACATAGCTGGAGGAATGACTCCCTGACTTCAGACTATACTACAAAGCTGCAGTAATCAAAACAATATCATACTGGCACAAAAACAGAAACATAGATCAATGGAACAAGATAAAAAGCCCAGAGATAAACCAACGAACCTATGGTCAACTAGTCTATGACAAAGGAGGCCAAGGTATACAATGGAGAAAAGACAGCCTCTTCAATAATGGTGCTGGGAAAACTGGACAGCTACATGTAAAAGAATGAAATTAGAACACTCTCTAACACCATACACAAAAATAAACTCAAAATGGATTCGAGACCTAAATGTAAGACCAGACACTCTAAAACTCTTAGAGGAAGACATAGGAAGGAAACTCTTTGACATAAATCACAGCAAGATATTTTTTGATCCACCTCCTAGAGTAATAGAAATAAAACAAAGATAAACAGATGGGACCGAATGAAACTTCAAAGCTTTTGCACAGCAAAGGAAGCCATAAACAAGAGGAAAAGACAACCCTCAGAATGGGAGAAAATATTTGCAAACGAATCAACGGACAAAGGATTAATCTCCAAAATATATAAACAGCTCATGCAGCTCAATATTAAAAAACAAACAACCCAATCCAAAAATGGGCAGAAGAGCTAAGTAGAAAATTTCCAGAGAAGACATACAGATGGCCAAGAAGCACATGAAAAGCTCAACATCACTAATTATTAGAGAAATGCAAATCAAAACTACAGTGAGGTATCACCTCACACCAGTTAGAATGGACGTCATCAGAAAATCTACAAACAGCAAATGCTGGAGAGGGTGTGGAGAAAAGGGAACTCTCTTGCAGTGTTGCTGGGAATGTAAATTGATACAGTCACTATGGAGAACAGTATGGAGGTTTCTTAAGAAACTGAAAATAGAATTACCATATGATCCAGCAGTCCCACTACTGGGCATATATCCAGAGAAAACCATAATTCAAAAAGACACATGCACCCCAATGTTCATTGCAGCACTCTTTACAATAGCCAGGTCATGGAAGTAACCTAAATGCACCTTGACATATGAATGGATAAAGAAGTTGTGGATAAATGGATAAAGAAGTTACTCAGCCATAAAAAGGAACGAAACTGAGTCATTTGTTGAGACGTGGATGGATCTAGAGACTGTCATACAGAGTGAAGTAAGTCAGAAAGAGAAAGACAAATATCGTATATTAACGCATGTATGTGGAACCTAGGAAAACGGTACAGATGAACCGGTTTTCAGGGCAGAAGTTGAGCAACAGATGTAGAGAACAAATGTATGGACACCAAGGGGGGAAAGCCACGGGGCAGTGGGGATTGTGGTGTGATGAATTGGGCAATTGAGATTGACATGTATACACTGATGTGTATAAAATTGATGACTAGTAAGAACCTGCTGTATAAAAATAAAATAAAATAAAATTCAAAAAATAAAGTTTGTCTTTCAGAGAAGTGGACTTTGAGATTTTCTTTTTTTTCTTTCATTCAACAAATATTTATTCTGCACCTCTGAACCTAGGCACTGCTCTAGGGTGTTAAGTTTCCTCAGTGAACAAAATGGGGAAACATCCCTGATGTCAAGTATTTTACATTCCAGTGGGACTTATATTCTAATATATTTACTCTCCTTTTTAATCTATCTCATGAATTTCTGCTCTTGGCAGTATTATTTTCTTTCATCTACTTGTTTTGGATACCATGCTTTTCTTTTTCTAGCTTTTCTTTTTCTAGCTTGATCAGCTAAATACTTATTCATTTTTCTCTATAGTTTATGCCTTTAGGTTATAAATTTCTCTTTAACAATCACTTTAGCTGTATGTAACTCATTACTTTTGATAAGGAATATTTTTATTTTAATTTGGTTTAAATTGAGAAAATTATTTTCACTTTTATATGGGATATTTCTTTACCACTTTTGATGTATCCATCCATGTGAATGGGAAACTCAGTTACTAATACTCCTAGCCCTTCCCTACTCTTCTACTCAGTTGGTCTTAGGAGAGATGAAGTACCTTATCTGTGTGGTACATTTGGGAAGAATAAATTAGGGCATGCTGGCTCAGCTTCATCTTTCTCTTGAGTTGAACCTGTCTTCAGCTCCTCCAGGACTGGTTCTGCAGTTCTAGGGGAGGGTGAGGGAAAGGCCTACGCCATTCCTGATTGTCTTTGTCTATATCTGGGTGGGTAAGGCAGTCTAATTCAGTGGTTAAGGAGAAGGTTCTGTTTCTTTCTTCACCGAGTTAGGTGCTCCACCTGCTTCCATCTGCCAGTTCATGATCTTATTTTCAAGTTATTTAGAATCCAGGTGGTGAAGAGACATGGTAATTGTGGTTAAATTTTGTAAAGATTCCCCACCATATATGTGAAAAGAATTGTGGGGTCCAAAGGTTTATATATGTCCATTAGTTTGAGCTTGGGTATTTGTCTTGTCCAGTCTTTTTTTTCTTTCTTTTATATTATTTTAAAGATACTTTTATTGAGATATAATTCACATAATATAAAATTGACCCATTTAGATGATATAGTTCAGTGGTTTTTAGTATATTCACAGAACTGTTCAATTGCAATTGTCCATGGTTTTTTGCACTCCTCTGTTTTCTAAAGCAGTTCTGTGCAATAGAATGATATTGTGAGCCACACTTATTGTAAATTTAAAGTTTTCTGGTAGCCAAATTAAAAAAGGTAATGGGAAATATTTCAGTGAGATTAAATACTGTATTTATTTAACTTAATAAATATAAAATGTATTTCAACATTCAGTTAATATAAATAATTATAAAATATGTTTGATTCTTTTTGTACTAAGTCTTTGCAAACTGGTGTGTATTTTATACTTTTACAGCAAATCTCAATTGAGACCAGCCGCATTTCAAGTGCTCAGTAGCTACATGTATATAATGGCTACCATATTGGGCATCATAGGTCTGTGGTCTTTACTTTTTTTTTTTGGTCTGCTTGATCTAGAAATTACTGAGCTTGTGAATTTGTGTATTTCTCCCATAATTTTGTTATTTTTTAGGTGAAGCGTCCTTTTTATCATTGTGATAACTATTTCCTAATGATTTTTGACTTACATCCTGTTTTACTTTATATGCCAACTTTTACTTAGTACTGTCATGATATAATTTTATCTATCCCTGTATTTTTTACCTTTACTTTTGTCTTAATGTGTCATTAAGTTTTAATCTTGTGTGTTGTGAGTGGTTGGAATTTTTTCTTTATCCAATATGATATACTCTTTTAAAAAAAAACTGGTGAATTTACCCCATTTGCATTTTTTGTGATTTGGACTAATTTCTATTGTTTACTTTTTATTCTGTTTTTTTTTTCTACTATACAGATTTGGATTACTCAACTTTTTTTCTCTTTCTGTCTCCCTTTCTCCCTTTTTCCTACTAGTTTGAAAGCTTATATTGTTTTTTTCTAGTGGTTACTATTAAATTTTTAAAATAAACATCTACTGATTAATATATTAATAAACTGCACATTTAAATTGTACAGTTTGGTAAGTTTTAACATACGTATGTATACCTGAGAAACTACCACAGCAATTAAGATAATAAAATATCAGATCAGCTCAAAAAGTTTCCCCATACTCTGTGATAATCACTCCCTTTCACCTCTTCCAAATTTTTCCTTCATGTCTCCCCCCACACCATTGCTGGGCAACCACAGCTCTGGTTTTGGTCACTGTAGATTAATATGCATTTTCTACCACTTTATATACAGGGAATCATAAATTACATACTCTTTTGTGTCTGCCTTCCTTCTCTCAGAATAATTATTTTGAGATTCATATATGTTATTGAATATATTGATATTCATTACTTCTTATTGCCAAGTTGTATTCCATTGTATGGCTATACCACAGTTTTGTTTATACACGTACCCGCTGATGAACATTTGGGTTGTGTCTCGTTTTTGGCTATTACAAATAAAGCTGACATAGACTTTTTTGTACATTTGTATATAAGTTGTTATATGGATATACACTTTCATTTCTAGTCACTAAATATAAGTAGGAGTGGGATGATTAGGTCATTTGGTAAATATGTGTTTAAATTTATAAGAAACCACCAAACTATTTTCCAAAGTGGTTGTACCATTTTACAATCCTTTCAGTAGTGTATCAGAGTGCCAGTTCTTCTACTTCCCTGCCAACACTTGGTATAGTCAGTCTTTTTCATTTTAGTCATTTCAATAGGTATATAGTGGTATTTGTGATTTGAATTTTCATTTTTCTCCTGACTAATTATGTTGAACATCTCTTCAAGTGCTTATTTGCCGTCTTCAGTAGCAGTAGTATATCTTCAGTAGCAAAGTGTATATTCAGATATTCTGCCCACTTTTTTCTCTTGGGTTGCTTGTTTTCTTATTATTGAATTTTGAATTTGTTATGTATTCTGGATAGAAATCCCTTATGAGATATGCAATTTGCAGATATTTTCTGCCAGTCTGTGAACTGTCTTTTATCTTTAAACAGTATCTTTTGGGGACAGAAGTCCTTAACATTGACGTAGTCAAATTTGTCAAAATTTTCTGTTATGGACTTTGTTTGTCGCATTTGGTTCTGGTCCCATGGACTTCCTTTTTAGTCTTGTAAGGATAGCAATTTATACTTTAAAATATTTTGTATATTTTATCTGATATTTCTGAATATTTATAGTACAGGTGTTCTGTATAGTTCTGTCCATTTTGCTGCTAGAACCACTGAAAGTGCAGTTTAGTGCATGTTATGTTTGAAAATTTTATCAGTTTGTAACTTACAGAAATTCCAACCCCCCCCATTTTTGATCCAGTGGAGTCTTTGTAACCTGGAATCTACCATTTATATTTTTGCCAACAAATAGTTACATGTTATTTATAATGTTTTTGTCAGAGTAAATTAAAGATAATTTAGGTCATTGAATAAAAATTCAAAGGATAATTTATGGGCTAACTAATCACTAATGATAACTAATCATGGATATTTTAATTAATAGTCTCATGACTAGGGTTTAAATAAATTGAATTGATTTGTAGCAGCTATCTAGAAACATAAAAGACATTTGTTATTTTAATGGTCATTTTCTATTTGCATGTTTAATATCTGACTCCCTTTTTTTTCTTTTATTTTTAGATCACAAAATTTGTCCAGGATAGACATAGAGCTAGAAGAAACAGACTTCGTAAAGATCAACTTAAGAAACTCCCTATACATAAATTCAAAAAAGGTAAGTGAATATTTTTATTTTCTAAATAAAAACCCTTAGTTTATTTAATAGTACCTGGTGATTATACTCTAATGCAACCTTCTGAGTCCTTGCCATACCCTATGCCTAACACTCAGTTAATGGATGGGTGAATGTGGAAGATGGTCTTTTGCTGTGGTTTATCCTGGTGAAGGCAAGAAGGGGGTACATGGTCTTCAGAGAATTTAAAAACAATAGTGAAACTGACCAAAATGCTTTTTATTATCCCCATGTGCCAGAAGTTCTAAACATCAGTAGATAAAATACTTATCTCCACCAGGGTGGTCTGCTCCCACTCTCTCTCCCACCCTACACCACCACTGTATTAACATTGCAGTAATTAAACACATAGTTTATAGTGTTGTGTTAACTAAACACAGTAGATAGCTATTATGTGTCAATATATTGTAAATGTATCATCTCATTTAATTTTCATATTTCTATGAAATGGGTACTATAATGGGCATTATATATGAGGAAATAGTGGGTCAGAAAGGCAAAAAATTTAATGTCTCACAGCCAGCACTAACAGAGCTGGGGAGGGGCATGGGTCTAAAACTTTAGCCAATGTAGTTTCTCCTGCTTATGGTTGGTGAGCTTTTAGTGTAGGTACATGCTTACTAAATCTTTTTGGCCAGTAGTCCCCAGAATTTTCAATTTCTGTACCAGTAAAAATGTTCTGTTTTTTAATTCAGCAGAGAAAATGCATAGAGAGTGGAAAGGAGAAGTAGAGAAGGCATTAAAACTTAATTCTGTAACCTATACTTCAATAAAAAAAACTTAGTTCTGCAAATTTTTCATTTTTCCAAGTAAAAAAATGTTTAAAAAACCTACCATTTATAATAACCATATTTTATGAAAAACATAAAAACAAATAAATAGGAAAATCACATGTTAAAAAATAAATGACGACATTCGTAAAAATGCAGTGTGCTATCATCATACAGTGCGGATTAAGTGAAAGTTATTCATAAACCAATCTGAGGACTGGCTTTAGGAATCACTTTTTTAGGCTCCATTTTGTATGTTAATTTTTATGTTTCCTAAAACCAGGGTGGAAAAAAGAGTAAAATAAATGATGCTGATATTGTCCTAGGCTAAAAAGGGCATGCATAGTTTGCTTTTCTTCTGAGTAAGGTAAGTAGCTGTTGTAGGATTTTGAGCAGAGAAAAGATAAGATCTTAATTAAAAGTTGAGTGGGCCTTTCTTGCTGCTATGTTAACAATAGGATGCAGAGGGTCGGGGTGTAAGCAGAGACCAGATGGGGGCCATCACAGTAATCCAAGTGAAAGATGCATGTGGCTTGGACTGGAGTGGCAACAGTAGAGGGAGTGAAGAAATCTTAGATTCTAAGATTTCATTTGTAAGATGGAATGTACTGGATTTATTGATGGACTAGTTATGGGGAGAGGAAACAAGGATGACTCCAGATTTTGTGGTCTCAGTGACTGGAAGGATGGCATTGCCTTAAATAGAAATAAGGATGGTGGAGCAGGTTTGGGGAGGAAATTTGGGAAATCAGTGTTGGACATGTGGAATTTCACATGTTCACTAGATGAGTCTGGAGTTTAAGAGAGAGGTCTGAACTGGAAGTATTGATATAAAAAGATGTGTTTAAATCATAAGACTGGATAAGATTACCAAGAGAATGAGTATGGATGGACAGAATACTAAAGACATATTGGGGCATTCCAACATTGAGTAAGGAAGAAGAGGAATCAGCAGTGGAGACTGAGAAGGGGTGACTAAGTTATACAGAGGAAAATCAGGAGTGGTTTACCAGAAACCAAGTGATGCAAATCTCTAAGGAGCAAGGAGTGATAGATAACTTGTGTCAAATGTTCCTGATAGATAAGTAAGATGAGAACTAATTGACCATTAGAAGTTATTATCATGAGGTACAGTTTTGACAGAGTGGTCCGTCCAAAAACCTGATTGTGGTGGGTTTGAGAATGGAAGGAGAGGAAACTCCTTCTATAACTATAGACAACTTTTTCAAGAAACTTAACTACAAAGGGGAGTAAAGAAATAGTGTAGTAGCTGGTAGGGGAAGTTTCATTAAGAAATAATAGCATATTGCTGAAGGAAATTGATGACGTAGGTGATAGATGGGAGAATTGCTATAATAATGTCTTTGTGAAGGCAAGAAGGCATGGGATCTGGTGTACAAATAGGTGGATTGGCCTTAGATAGGAGCATGGAGAGTTGAGCTAAGGGAAAGTAGAATATGTGGGTGCAAAATCCTGGTAGTGTTTATGGTGGTCAGGCTGTGGAAATATTCTTTACTTCCATTGTTCTCAGTGAAGTAGGAAACACAATCATCAACTGAAAGCTGAGGATGGGGGAGGAGATTTTGGAGGTTTAAGAACAGAAAGGTATAAAATGTTATTCTGGGAGAGTAGATGGGCAGATGGACTAGGGATATATAAAACATTGCCTGGGAGCCTGAATCTCCCTTTCAGGTTCATAGTTATGAGCCAATCAGCATAACTGTGTGTTTTTCTCTAGCCATGTTCATCTGTATGGTGTTTATCCTTACCATACCTTCACATTTTTTAAAAAATGTGGAGTATAACATGTATACAGAAAAGTATATAAGACATTTTTCTGGAATCATCCAGTTCAAGAAACAGAACATTACTAGGATCACAGCAGAAACTACTGTGTTCCCTTCTAGATTGTAATCCTTTCCTCCTCACTGGAAGTAATCACTATGCTGGCTTATGACAATCATTTCATTGCCTTTATCTTAAGTTTTGTCACCTATGTATGGATTCCAAAACAATACGGTTTAATTTTTCCTATTTTTGAATTGCGTTTTGGTCTTACCTCTTTTTTTTTTTTTTTTTTTTTTGCGGTACGCGGGCCTCTCACTGTTGTGGCCTCTCTCGTTGCGGAGCACAGGCTCCAGATGCGCAGGCTCAGCGGCCATGGCTCACGGGCCCAGCCGCTCCGTGGCATGTGGGATCTTCTCGGACCAGGGCACAAACCCGTGTCCCCTGCATCGGCAGGCGGACTCTCAACCACTGCCCCACCAGGGAAGCCCCTTACCTCTTTTATTAACAATTTTTTTGGTGAAATTAACCCACTTTATTACATGTATATGTAGTTCATTCACTTTTATTTCTTTGTATAAATATATTATTTATCCATTTTACTATTAATAGACATTTGGGTTTTTTGTTTTGTTTTTTATTTTTTATTGAAGTATAGTCGATATTCAATGTTCTGTTTTGTTTCCCCAGTTTGGGGCCATTACAGACCATACTTTTAAGAACATTCTTGTACATATATCCTGGTGTATATGAGCATGAATTTCTTTAGAGTATATACCTAGAAGTAGATTAGCTGGCTTAGGATATACATGTCTTTAATTTTATTGGATAATACCAAGTTTTTTTCAAAGTGATGATGGTACCAGTTTATATTCCCATCAATAGTGTTTAGGAGTTCTTGTTGTCCCACATATGTACCAATATTTTGTACTGACAGCCCTTTAAATTTTAGCCAATCCAGTGGGTTTATAAAGATAGCTCATAGTGGTTTTAATTTACATTTCCCTCCTCGTCTGTGAGGTTAAGTGCCTGTTTATATTTTTATTTACTAGCTAGATTTTCACTTCTGTGAAGCACCTTTCATGTCATTTTCCTGTTGGGTTATCCTCCCCTGCTTTTTACATGTAGGAGGAATTCTTCAGATGTTCTCACAAACCCACCCTGGAGTTGTGGTGTGTGGTGAATCAGTTCTTCACTGATTTTTTGTGTCTTAACTGTCTTCTAGTTTGTCGCTTATGTTTTCATAGGACTAAAGTTCTTTTTTAATATATATATTTATTTATTTATTTATTTTTGGCTGCATTGGGTGTTTGTTGCTGTGTGCAGGCTTTCTCTAGTTGCGGCAAGCAGGGGCTAGTCTTTGTTGGTGTGCGCGGGCTTCTCGTTGCGGTGGCTTCTCTTGTTGCGGAGCATGGGATCTAGGTGTGCGGGCGTCAGTAGTTGTGGCACGTGGCCTCAGTAGTTGTGGTTCGCGGGGTCTAGAGTGCAGGCTCAGTAGTTGTGGTGCACGGGCTTAGTTGCTCTGCGGCATGTGGGATCTTCCCGGACCAGGGATCAAACCCGTGTCCCCTGCATTGGCAGGCAGATTCTTAACCACTGCACGACCAGGGAAGTCCCCTAAAGTTCTTTTATGGTAGTGTTTTTGCATGTTTTAAAAGAACTTCTTCCGTACTCTAAGGTCACATAATTATTATATTATCTTCTGAAAGCTTTATAGTTTTGCCTTTCATGTTTGGGTATTTAGTCTACCTAAATTGATTATGTAAAATGGAGGCCCAATTTAAGTTATTTCCAATTTGATATTTTGTATAAGGGTATCCAGTTGTCCCAGAGCTAAGTATAAAATACACTGTTCACAGTGTTGGTCACCTCTGACACAGTCAGGTGTCCGTGTGTGTGAGTTTGTTTCTGGACTTCTGTTGGTCTTGTTGGTCGTCCTTATACCAATACCACACTACCTCAGTTACTATAGGTTTATGGTAAGTCTTGATATCTGATCGAGTTAGTCCTCCCAACTTGCTCTTCAACAATTTTTAGTTATTTTTGACACTTTGAATTTCCATGTAAATTTAAAATCAGCTTGTCAAGGCCACCGTACCTCTAAACATATACATACAACTATTGTATTTGTTGTAGTACAATAGACATAACATAAAAGTTACTACTGTAACCATTTTTAAGTGTAAAGTTCAGTGACATTAACTATATTCATATTGTTGTGCAGTCATCACCACCATCCATCTCCAGAACTTTTCCACCCTCCCAAACTGAAACTCTGCACGCAGTAAACAATAACTCCATTTTCCCCTCCCACCAGCCCATGGCAACTATCATTCTGCTTTCTATCTCTATGAATTTGACTTTTATAGGTATGTTATGTAAGTAAACTAATAAGTGATTGGCTTATTTCACTTAGCATAGTGTCCTCAAGGTTTATCCATGTTGTATTATGTGTCAGAATTTCTTTCCTTAAGGCTGAGTAATATTCATAATATTCTATGCGTATACCACATACTGTTTATCCATTCATGTGGTGCTAGATACCTGGGTGCTATTGTGAATAATGCTGCTATAAACATAGAGGTACAAATATCTGTCTGAGTCTCTGCTTTCAGTTCTTTTGGGTATGTATCCAGAAGTGGAATTGCTGGATTAAATGGTAATTCTCTGTTTAATTTTTTGAGGAACACCATACCATTTTCCATAGTGCCTGCATCATTTTACATTCCCACCAGCACTGCACAAGAGTTCCAGTTTTTCTACATCCTTGCCAACGCTGTCATTTTCTGGGTTTTTTTTTTTTTTTGATAATATTCATCCCCTAATGGATGTGACATGGTATCTCATTGTGGTTTTGCTTTGAATCTCCCTAATGATTAATGATGTTAAGCATGTTTTCATGTGCTTATTGGCCATTTGTCTATCTTCTTTGTAGAAATGTCTGTTCAAGTCCTTGGTTGTATTTGTCTTTAACCTTTTGGGAAATAATTTCAAACTTAGAAAAACTTTGCTTCAAAGTTAAAAAAAACTTGTGTTCTGAGAAAGAGTCTGTTAAGAGGACAAAAAAACTTTGCATGAATTGTCCAAAAACACCCATATACCCTTTACCCAGATTTACCTATTACTTACTATATTAGCTTCCATAGGGTTGCTATAACAAAGTACCACAAACTAGGTGGCTTAAAACAATAGAAATTTATTTTCTCATATTTCTAGAAGCTAGAATTACAAACTCAAGGTGTTGGCAGGGTTGTTTTGTTCCTAATCTAGGGAAGGAGTCTTCCTTGCCTCTTCCTTGTTTCCGGTGGTTGCTGGCAGTCCTTGGCTTTCCTTGACTTGTGGCAGCATAACTCCAATCTCTGCCTCCATCTTCACGTGGATTTTTACCCTGTGTGTATATGTGTGTCTAAATTTCCATTTCTTGTAAGAACACCCAAATCCATTGTAACCTCATTTTAACTTGATTACATCTGGAAGGAACCTATATCCAAATAAGGTACATTTACAGGTTCCAAGTGGACATGAGTTTTTGGAGGCAACCTATTGCTTTATCATTTTTGCTCTCCTTCTCTACATACGTATGTATGTATATAAAATTTTTTATCTAAATAATTTGAGAGTAAGTTATATGCATCATGATCCTTTATGTCTAAATATTTTCATGTGTATTTCTTAAGAATAAGGAGATTCTTTTGTGGTACTGCATTTAAGTCACCAACTTCAGGAAATTTGTTGATGGATGATTTTAATCTAATTCATTCCTTTTTCTAGTTTTGTCATTTGTTCCAATAGGTTCCTTTATAATAATTTTTCTTCTAGTATAGCATCCAATCTAGTATCACTTATTGCATGTAGTTATCATATTTCTTTGGGTTTCTTTAATCTGGACTTTTTATTCAGCCTTTGTCTTTTGTGACATTGACATTTAGAATAACACAGTGCCCCTGCCTTTTGTTAAAAAACATTTTTCTTTTTTAATAGATTTTATTTTTAGAGCAGTTTTAGGTTTACAGAAAAATTGAGCAGGAAGTATAGAGAGCTCTTATATGCCTCTCCCCTCTTAAAATACTCCTAATATTATCATCTTTCACTTGTGTGGTACATTTGTTACAAATGATGAATAAACATTGAAATATTATTAACTAAAGTACATAGTCTGCATTAGAGTTCCCTCTCTGCATTGTACAGTTCTGTGCATTTTGACAAATGTGTAATGTCATGTATCTACCACATCATATAGAATAGTTTCACTGCTCTGAAAATCCCCTGTGCCCCATCTATTCATCCCTTTCTCTTTCCTTCCCACAAACCACTGGCAACCACTGATCTTTTACTGTCTCTATAGTTCTACCTGTTGCAGACTGTCATATAGTTGGAATAGCAAATATGCATTTAAGGCTCCTCCGTGACTTTTTGTAGCTTGATAGGTTATTTCTTTTTGTTGCTGAATAATACTCCATTGTATGTCTGTACCAAAGTATGTTTATTCCATATTGTCTATTGAAGAACATCTTAGTTGCTTCCAGGTTTTGGCTGTTAAGAATCAAGCTGCAGTAAACTTTTGTGTGCATGTTTTTGTGTAGACATAAGTTTTCAACACATTTGGGTAAACAGCAAGGAGCATGATAGCTGGGTCATGAGGTAAGACACTGTGTGGCTTTGTAAGAAAACGCTAAACTATCTTCCGAAGTAGCTGTACCATTTTGCTTTCCCACCAGAAATAACTGAGAGTTCTGTTGCTGCACATCCTCCCCAGCGTTTGGTGTGGTCAGTGTTTTGTATTGTAGCCATTCTAGTAGGTGTGTAGTGGTATCTCATACATACAATGTTGTGCAGCTTTTTATATGCTTATTTGTATTTGCCATCTGTATATCTTCTTGATGAGATCTTTTACTCACGTTTTAATTGGGTTGTACACTTGACTGAACGTTTGTATTCCTCCAAGATTCATATGTTAGAGCCATAATCCCCAGTGTGACGATATTTGGAAGTAGGACCTTTGGGAAGTCATTAGGTCATGAGGATGAGGCCCTCATGCATGGGATGAAGTGCCTTCATACTTGAAGGGACACAAGAGAGATGATCTCTCTCTCATGTGAGGATACAGCAAGAAGGCAGACATCTGCACATCAGGAAGAGAGCGATCACCAGGAACCAAATTGGCCAAGCCCTTAATCTTGGATTTCCTAGCCTTCAGAACTGTGGGGAGTAAATGTTTGTTGTTCAAACCACCCAGTCTGTGGTATCTGTTATGGCAGCCCAAATGGACTAAGACAGGTTGCTTTCTTATTTGAGTTTTAAGAATTCTTTGTATATTTTGGATACCAAACCTTTATCCGATATGTATTTTGCAAACATTTTTTCCCAGTGTGTGGCTTGTTTTTTCATTCTCTAACAATGTCTTTCTCAAAGAAGAAGTTTTTAATTTTAATGGAAGTCCCTCCTATCGGCTTTTTTTCTTTCATGGTTCATTCTTCTGGTGTTGTACCTAAAAACTCACTGTCAAATTCAAGGTCACCTACATTTTCTATGTTACGTTCTAGAAGTTTTAGAGTTTTGCATTTTCCATTTAGGTCTATAATCCATTTTGAGTTAATTTTTGGGAATGGTGTAACTCTATGTTCAGATTCTTTTTTTTAATATTTCTTCTTATTCTGGTAAAGTATGTATATAACATAAAATTTGTCATTTTAACCATCTTAAGGGTACAATTCAGTGGTATTAATTACATTCACAATGTTTTTGCAGATATCACCACTATCTATTTCTAAAAGTTTTTCATCATTCTGGAAACTCTGTATCTCTGAAACAATTCCTATTCCCACCTCCCACCAGTCTCTGATAACCTCTAGTCTACTTTCTGTCACTACAAATTTGCCTATTCTAGATATTTCTTGTAAGTGGAATCATACAATATCTGTCCTTTTGTGTCTAGTTTATATCACTTAGCATAATGTTTCAAGGATTACCCATGTTGTAGCATGTATCAGAACTTCATTGCTTTTTATGACCGAATAATATTCCATTGTATGAATTTACCACATTTTGTATATCCATTTATCTGCTGATGGACACTTGAGTTACTTCTACCTTTTGGCCATTGTGAATAACACTGAAAAGTGGTGTAAAAGTATATTTGAGTTCCTGCATTCATTTTTTGAGTAAGTACCTAAGGGAGGTATTGCTGGATCATATGGCAATTCTGTGTTTAACTTTTTGAGAAACTGCCATACTGTTCCACAGTGTATTCTTAATTATGACACCAAGAGCATGAACAAAAAAAGAATAGAGAATTTGGACTTCATCATAATTAAAAGATTTTTTGCTTCAAAGAACATTGACAATGGTGTGGAAGAAGAACCCTTGTGCATTGTCGCTGGGAATGTAAAACAGTGCAATGGCTGTGAACAGTGGAAAACAGTATGGAGGTTCCTTAAAAAACTAAAAATAGAACTACCTTATGACCCAGCAATCCCACTACTGGGCATATACCCTGAGAAAACCATAATTCAAAAAGAGACATGGACCACGATGTTCATTGCAGCACTATTTACAGTAGCCAGGACATGGAGGCAACCTAAGTATCCATCGACAGATGAATGGATAAAGAAGATGTGGCTCATATATACAGTGGAATATTACTCAGCCATAAAAAGAAACGAAATTGAGTTATTTGTAGTGAGGTGGATGGACCTAGAGTCTGTCATACAGAGTGAAGTAAGTCAGAAAGAGAAAACAAATACCCTGTGTTAACACATATATATGGAATCTAAAAAAACCCCAAAAAACATGGTACTGATGAACCTAGTTGCAGGGCAGGAATAAAGAGACAGACATAGAAAATGGACCTGACATGGGGTGGGAGGGGAAAGCTGGGGCAAAGTGAGAGTAGCATCGACATATGTACACTACCAAATGTAACATAGTTGGCTGGTGGGAAGCAGCAGCATAGCACAGGGAGATCAGCTCAGTGCTGTGTGATGACCTAGAGGGGTGGGATAGGGAGGGTGGGAGGGAGGCTCAAGAGGGAGGTGATATGGGGACATGTGTCTGCATATGGCTGATTCGCTTTGTTGTGCAACAGAAACTAACACAGTATTGTGAAGCAATTACACTCCAATAAAGATCTGTTAAAAAAAAAAAGACATTGCCATAAAATAGATAATAAGAACCTGCTGTATATTAAAAAAAAAATAAATTAAAAAAAGAATACATTGCCAATTCGAAGCTCGTAAAGATTTACCCCTATGTTTTCTTTTAAGAGTTTTATGGTTTTAGCCCATACTAGGTCTTCGATCAGTTTTGAGTTAATTTTTATATATAGTGTGAGGTAGGGCTCCAACTTTATTCTTTTGCATGTGGAAATGCAATTGTCTGAGCACCATTTGTTGAAATGACTATTCTTCCTTCTTTGAATGGTCTTTTACCCTTGTCAAAAATATTGGCCATAGATGAATGGGTTTATTTCTAGGCTCTCAAATCTGTTCCATTAATCTCTATGTCTGTCCTTATGCCAGTACCACACTGTTTTGATTACTCTGGATTTGCACTACATTTTGAAATTGGGAAGTATGAGTTTTCCAACTTTGTTCTTTATTTTCCAAGATTGTTTTGGCTATTTAGGATCCCTTGCGAATTCCATCTGAATTTGAGGTTTGAGTTTTCCATTTCTGCAAAAAAGGCTCTAGGAATTTTGACAGGGTTTGTGTTGAACTTGTAGATTGCTTAGGGTAGGATTGAAACTTTAACAATATTACATCTTCCAATCCATGAAAATGGGATGTCTTTCTATTTATTTAGGTCTTCTTTAGTGTCTTCCATCAATGTCTTACAGTTTTGAGTATATAAGTCTTATCACCTCCTTTGTTAATAGATTTTTTCCTACGTATTTTATTCTTTTAGATGCTATTGCAAATGGAATTAATTTCTTAATTTTCTTTTTGGATTGTATATTGCTGGTGTATAGAAACCCAACTGATATGTTGATTTTGTAACCTGCAACTTAGCTGAATTTATTAGCTGTAGTAGGTTTCTTGTGGATTCATTGGGATTTTCTATACATAGGATCATGTCATCTGCGAATATACATAGTTTTACTTTTTCCTTTACTATTTTGGATTCCTTTTATTTCCTTTCATTGTGAATTACTCTGGGTAGAACCTCCAGTACAGTGTTGAATAGCAGTGGTGAAATCATGTGCCCTTATCTTGTTCCAGATCTTAGGAGGAAAGCTTTCAGTTTTTCACCATTGAGTATGATGTTAGTTGTATGATTTTCAAAAATGCCATTTATCCAATGAAAAAATGGGCAGAAGACCTAAATAGACATTTCTCCAAAGAAGATGTAACAGATGACCAACAGGCACATGAAAAGATGCTCAGCATTGCTGATTATTAGAGAAATGCAAATCAAAACCACAATGAGTTATCACCTCACACCAATCAGAATGGCTATCATCAAAAAGTCTACAAATAATAAATGCTGGCAGGGGAGAAAAAGGAATCCTCCTACACTGTTGGTGGGAAGATAAATTGGTACAACCACTATGGAAAACAGTATGGAGATTCCTTAAAAAACTAAAAATAGAGCTACCATATGATCCAGCAATCCCACTCCTGGGCATATATCCAGAATAGCCGAAGACTAATTCAAAAAGGTACATGTACCTCAGTGTTCATAGCAGCAGGGAACTATATTCAGTATCAGAAAAATGAAAAAATGCCATTTATCACAATGATAAAGTTCTCTCTTTTTTTTTTAAAGGTGAATTTTTAAATTTTTATTTATTTATTTTTGGCTGTGTTGGGTCTTTGTTGCTGCGTGCTGGCTTTCTCTAGCTGCGGCGAGTGGGGGCTACTCTTCGTTGCGGTGCACGGACTTCTCATTGCCGTGGCTTCTCTTGTTGCAGAGCATGGGCTCTAGGTGCACGGGCTTCAGTAGTTGTGGCATGTGGGCTTTAGTAGTTGTGGCACATGGACTCAGTAGTTGTGGCTCGTGGGCTCTAGAGCTCAGGCTCAGTAGTTGTGGCGCACGGGCTTAGTTGTTCCACGGAATGTGGGATCTTCCTGGACCAGGGATCGAACCTGTGTCCCCTGCATTGGCAGGTGGATTTTTTTTTTTTTTTTTTGCGGTACACGGGCCTCTCACTGTTGTGGCCTCTCACATTGCGGAGCACAGGCTCCACAGCCATGGCTCACGGGCCCAGCCGCTTCACGGCATGTGGGATCTTCCCAGACTGGGGCACGAACCTGTGTCCCCTGCATCAGCAGGCGGACTCTCAACCACTGCACCACCAGGGAAGCCCGGCAGGTGGATTCTTAACCACTGCACCACCAGGGAAGTTCCTGATAACATTCTCTTTTATCTAGATGAATTTTTTGGTATGCCTCGTTGTTCTGGCACCATTTTTAAAAAGATTATCCTTTCTCTCTTGCTCTGTTGCCAAAGAGCAGTTGACTATATTTATGTGGCTTTATTTCTGGGCTTTTTATTCTGCCCCATTTATCTGTATGTTTTTCACCAATTCCATATTGTGATTGTGGTAGCCTTATAGTTAAGTATTCAAGTGAGGAAGGATAGGGTCTACTCAGGAACTCCCCCAGTGTCTGCATGTAAGACTATAGCCTCTCTGGAGCTGTAGTAAATTGTGATACTGGAGCTTCTATCTAGTGTGTGTCTGTAGTACTGCAGACCCTAGTGCATAGTTTATCATCTTTGTTCTCAGAGACCCCCAGTCTGGCACCCCATTCTTGTCAGTACTTGGATACATCAAGATAGAAACCGCTCCCTTGGGCAGCCCGTCTAAAATTCTGACATTGGGCATACATTCTATACCTTTCCCTTACCAGGTAGAACACAGGAGTTGGGGGTTACCTCCCAGGGGAGAGAGGTTCTGGTGTAAGAGAGTGGACAGTGTAATGAATTTTCTTAGTGGGCTTTGATGTTGTTGGCTTCACCCTTGCCTTTGTTGCAGGAACCTTTTAACTGTTTTCTGGATTTCTCAGAGAGGCATTTGGTCTGTTTGTTAATGTTAAGTCTCCATGGCGGCAGGCAGACCCAGGGCAGGCTTCCTGTTCTGCCATCTTGCTGACATCACTTCTCTCCTTCACTTTGGAAGGATAATTTTGCAGGGTACAGGATTCTAGGTTGGTGCGGGCGGGGGGGGGGTTTCTCCTCAATACATTAAATATTTTACTTCACTCTCTTCTTGCTTGTCTGGTTTCTGAGGAGAGTCAGGTGTAATTCTTATCTTTGTTCCTGTAAAGGTAAGGTGTTTTTTTCCCTCTGGCTTCTTTCAAGATAATTTTTTTTTAATCTTTGATTTTCTACAGTTTAAATATGATATGCTTAGATTTCATGTTTTTTGGCATTTTCCTGCTTGGTGCTCTCTCATCTTCCTGGATTTGTGGTTTTTTGTCCTACATTAACAGTGGGAAATTCTCAGTCATTTCTTCAAATACTGCTTCTGTTCCCTTCTCTCTTTCTTCTCCTTCTGGTACTCCCACTACACACATGCTACACCTTTCTGTTTTAGTTGTTCTACAGTTCTTGGGTATATTGGGTTTTGTTTTGTTCCACTCTTTTGCTTTTCAGTTTTGGAGGTTTCTATTGACATATCTTCAAGCTCAGCGATTCTTTACTCAGCTGTGTCCGGTCTACTAATGCGCCCATCAAAGGCATGTTTCATTTCTGTTTATGTTTTTGATCTGTAGCATTTCTTTTTAATTCTTTCTTAGATTTTCCACCTCTCTGTTTACTTTACCTACATCTGTTCTTGCATATTGTCTTCTTTATTCATTCTGAGTCCTTATCGTATTAATCAGAGTTGTTTTAAGTTTCTGACCTGATAACCCTGACCTCCCTGCCGAATCTGAGGATGGTTCTGATGCTTGTTCTTTCTCTTCAAACTGTGTTTCTTGCCTTTTAGTATCCCTTGTAATTTTTTGTTGGAAAAGCGGGACATGATATTCTGAGTGAAAGGAATTCCATTAAGTAGGCCATTGGTGGTGTGGTGGTGAGATGTGGGGGACAGGAAGCATTCTATAATTCTATGAGTAGGTCTCAATCTTTCTGTGAGCCTGTCGGCTTTGGGCTGTGAACTTCACAAGTGCCTTTCGGTTCTTTCCCAGCCTTTAGTGTGACCTGATGGCTGGAGAGGTTGGAGTTGGATTTTTCCCTTCCTCCATGTTGGTTAAACACTGATAAAAACCCTAATAAGTTATGATAGTTTATCCTTGAGGGCAGGCTTGTTAAGAACAGAATGCCCTGGCATAGTTTAAAGTGGCTGCTTTTCGTCTCCCCTTCCAGAAGCCCAAGGGGAGTTTTCTCCACCATTCACTGTGAGAACCTTGTAGAGCACCACAAGATAAAACTCACAAAAAATGTTCAGGCTCCGCTGGAGTTTTAAACTCTCAGACTTGTACACACTGAGCCTCTAGCAGTTCATCAATTACAGTTCAGTTTTTCCTACCCTGGTACTGGTTCCTGTGGAAGTTTCTGCTCAGGGGTTTCTGCTCTGATAAGTTGTGATTCTCTGTATCTACCTGTCTGTATCTGCAGTGTGGGGGGCAGTAGTTTGCCCCTGTGAGTTCATTTCTCTGATGGATCTAAGAAGAATTATTGATGTTTCAGTTTGCTCAGTTTTTGACTTATTATGGCAGAATCATGACTTCTGCTTCTTACGTGCGAGACCAGAAAACTTCCCCTAGAGTTTTAAACTCTCAAACTCATCTACACTGAACCTCCAGCAATTTATCAGTTACAGTTTACGATTTTCTACCTGGTGCTGTTATCCAGTCTTTTGCTCCTGGGCTTCTGCTCTAGTAGGGTGTGATTCTCTATATCTGCTAATCTGTCTGTCCAGTTCGGGGGGGAGGCAGTTTTCTCTGTGACCTTAGTCCTTCAATAGATCTAAAAAGAGTTGTTGATTTTCAGGGTTTTTTTTAGCTTTTTCCTTGTTGTGAGCTTTTTCCAAGATCCTTAGGTGCCACACCAGAAACTGGAAGTCTTCCCTTTGCCCCTCTAGTTCTGCTACTACTTCTGCTTCATACCACCTTGGTTGTAGGTGTGTTTCTAGATCATTTATTTACCTAGGAGTGAAACAGCTGAGTCATAGAGTATGTATATCATCAAATTTACTGCATAGTGCCAAGTTAATCTCCAAAGTGTTTATACCAATTTGCCATCCTACAGGAGGTAAATGAGAATTCCTGTTACTTCACACATTTCCAGGTCAGTCCAGTATTCTTAGAAATGTTTAGGCCTTATGAGATCTACCTGTCTTTCATGAGGCCTTCATTTAGTTTAGTGCCAACAAAATTATCTGTTAATATTATTTTTGATATATAAAGCTGCTTTTAAGAAATACTTTAAAGTATTAAAGTATTAATACTTTTAAGTATTTTAAGAAATACTGCCCTTAAGTAACTTACACCTTAACTTGTATGGTAGATTCCAGATTTAAATATCTATTCATGCATTCAGTAAATATATACTGGGCACTTGCTGTGCTCTGGACACACTGTTCTACCTAAACATTGGGGATGCAGTAGTGAGCATAAGTCAAAAAGGAACTGTCATTCCAAGTTTTAACCAAAGATCTCACACTGGTTTAACTACTGAATTAATAGTTTAGAAAGCATTTTGACTTAATGCATCTTTTTGTGAATTCCTAATACATATTAAATGAGTTGGGTCTCACATTTTAAAATTATTTGTTGTTAGTCTACATCTTGAAGATATTTTTCTTTGCATAGGTTGTATTATTTTTTAACTTTTAAGAAACATTCATACCTAGCATGGCACTTACTTAGTAGGAATTCATTTGCTACTTGCTCCAAATTATAATTAAGTCACAAACCATTTAAATTCAGTTATCCTAGTCCTAAAACTATTAAACTTTCCAGCAGCTGGTAGAGTTCCAAACCTTTGCTAATATGCCCTCTTTTGTATCCACTGACAGTAGTTTTCAATTTGCACAAAAGACTTGACAGTGTAAAACTTTGTTCTCAGCATACCTATGATCATTTCATTGTAAGCCAAATTATGAGAAATTTAGAACCAATCACTGGATGAATTTTTTAGAAGTGGCAGACTAAACACATTTTGATAGTTGTTATTGTCTGTGAAAAAGTCCAACTATTTTGTCATAATTATGAAAAGGATAAAATCAAGATGGTTTCCACATGAACATAGCATTGGAGACCATTTAAATTTTTTTAAAAAGTTAATCCTTTGCCAAAAGCCTTAACCTTGAGTTTTTTTCTTAGTCCAGATGCTTGGTGCTACACAGTTTGAAGGTATGAAAAGCCTGTCAAGTTCATCACTGTCAAAGGATAATGATAGTGTTGAAAACTGATGTTCTCTCTATGCCTTTCAAGTGTAAAGACTGAAGTAATCCAGTTTTGTCCAAAAGAACTCCCACCCACTTTTTCTTACTTGTGGGAAGTTATCTCACCAAGAACTCTCAATCCAGGCTGCAACATACGCTTGTACAGGTTGTACATTGCACAACTCTGGGAGGTTTTCATTCATTCTTCGTTATCAGAGATTTTTATATTTGTGATAACAATTATTTGAGGGGCAAAGAGCAATAAAGTACCTTGAGGAGGAAGTGTTGCTTTTTTTCTGATTTGCTTCAGGGTGTCATTGAGCCAGTAGAATTTTTGGTGTGAACATAGAACAATCGATGTAGTGCTGTAGCCATCTTAACAGTCTGCTATGCAATCACCCAAATCCCAAATGCAGACACATTTACAGGACAAATGATCCATTTCTTTAACAGATAAGGTGTACAAAGAGGGCAGGGCAGTTTTAGATTAAAAGAGACTTACAAGTCATCAGCCAGATGCAATGTTTGGACCCTGTTTGGATCCTAGTTTGAACAAATTATCTGCAAAAGGACAGTTTTAAGACCACTGAGGACATTTGAATATGCCTTGGGTATTCGATGATATTAAGAAATTACTGTTCATTTTGTTAGGTGTGTAATAGTATTGTGATTACAAATTCTAAAAATCCTTATCTTTTAGACATATATACTAAAGTATGTGTTGGTAACATGATATGTCTCAGAATTTGCTTTAAATGTTGATACTTCAGGGAAAAAAGCAGAGCAAGTTATCAGATCTAACAAAAATAGTAGAATATTGAAAACTGTTGAAACTCAGATGGTACATGAGGTGGTATAATGGTATATATCATTATACTTTTGTGTATGTTTGAAACTTTTCTAATTTAAAAAAAAGTAAAGAAAGAAAGAAACTACCTACTCTCACTGGATCTTATGTCCAAAGGGAAATCCAGTAGAAGTCAGTGAGGAATGTTAATTATTTTACCTCTTCTCCCGGTAGAAATCATTCCATTTTAGGAATTATAGACAGCTCTAAAACTCCACTAGAATCACAAGTCATTTCCTTTCCTATAGCTGGTTCCTAGGCTTCCTTCTACCCCAGGTAAACTTTCGCAATTCGTATCAAAGCTATACTAGTTGGAGGGGTGGGTTTATGTAAGTGATGTAAGTAGTTCTTATGAACCCCCACAGCAGTGAGGAAGTTAGCAGTTAACTTTTAGAGGATCAGCAAAATGATACAGTGGAAAGAATACAGGATATGGAACCAAAAGACCTGGTTCTATTAGTGATTAAATGTGTGACTTGAGCACTTAACCTACCTCTCTGATAATACCTGCTGGAAGTACCTCACTAAGATATGAGAAGAAAGTAATGCAAAATCATGTCTTTTCAAATACAAATTATTATGGACCCAAACTAAGCAAGTGTAGTCTCATGCTAGCCATAAAATCTATGCAGTTTCACCAGCCAGCTTAGATGTTCAGGATGCCTTAACTTCTGAAGAAAAAGAAATCTGAAGTTGTTATATAAGTGTCTCCTTTGTGTCCCACTGGATTATTTCTTACAGTTACTCTGAATTATACTTTTTCTAACTGTAAAATTACATTTTTTAAATACTCCATGTTATGGGAAATGTTTTCACATGTATTGCCTCATTTGGCTTCTTTATCCATGACCTATTGTATGACTTTTTATTTAAAGATGTTTTCTCCCAAATGGTATTATATTAGCAAATTTTCATAGGCTGATCATCCTCTAAGACTTATTTTACTAATTTAGAAATGTTTATTAAACGGTTTCATGGTGGCTACGCTCTGAAAGAAGCAATAAAGAATTATTTTATAAAGTTAGGTTACAGTCTCTGCCCTCAAAAAAAAAAGGTATGTTGTGGTTCAGATAGTCTCAACTTTTTTTGTGGTTCAGATAGTCTCAGCTTTTTTCTGCTTTCTGCCTCCCTGGAACTGACACGTGCAACTCACTGCCCTCAGTAATCCCTCTTCTTCTGCACCGTGTTTCCAACCCTGGATGCCTGTGGGTAGGGTAGGCACTCAGGAGCGCGGCTACAGTCAGTCACCAGTCTTTTCAGTCCTCTTCTTCTGTGAAGTAGGAATCTCCTTTGCTGCCATTTACCCTTTGGGTCACCGCTTGCTTAAAATGATAGCACACGTTTGAGAGCTTTCTGTGTGCCAGGCACAGATCTATGGGTTTTATCTCAGGTTATTATCTCCTTAGCCCTTGCCTTTTCCTAGTGAGCTATTTCCTGGTGGCTTGCATACTTTACCTCCCGCCTAGACCTTTCTCCTAAGCTCCAGTTCCACATATCCAGTTAACTAATAGACATCTCTGCCTGGATACACAGTCTTCAAATTCAGTATGTCCAGAACTGCTTTTCCTTTTCGCATTTCGTCAGCATGTATTTGACCAGCCATTGTGCTTGGCGTTAGAGATAGCAGCTTACTGTCCATAATTATATACAGTAAGAGAACTTCTGTGGTTTATTCTGAGCTTCATTTATATGTAAGAATAAAGTCAGACTTACACTTTAGCACGGCCTAGGGACCTCATGGTCTGACCCCTGCTTCCACCCCCAGCCTCACCCTCTGTTCGCTTCCTTGCATCTTACATTCTAGCCTGAGGAACTGCCTCCTGTTCCCCCACGCACATACTTCTGTGTAGCTTTTTTGGAGTTTTAATTCCTTTCCCTGCTTTTGTTAACCTTGAAGTCCCAGTTCTTCCTCTAAGCTCTGCCTTAGTATAGTTCATGGTATTTGCCAAGTAAATGTCAATATGTATCTGTTATTGTAATGGACATTTAAGAAAACTTACAAAGAAATGTGACCCTCATTCTCAAGGAATTTCCAATCCAGTGGAGATAGGGCAAATGTAATTTATATATATTTCCATAGAAAGTATGACTTTCCATCACAAAACAGGTATCCCCTGCTTTTTGAAAGTTTGCTTAATGCCACTTTGCTTCTTTGAAAGACCTATGTTGGTACCTGTTTTTGCTAACTGAAAGAAATCCAAAGAGGATTTTCGCTTTTATAAAAAAAAGGGTGAAAAGCAAAACTAGTGTTCAGCCTTTGTTTTGCAACGAGCTGTTGTAGAGGGCAGCATGCACTCCAAGCATTGAGAATGGCACCCCCAGCTCCTTCCCCTGGAACTACACTCAACATCTCAGCATCAAGCCAGTGTGAACTGTCTCTGTGAGCATCTGTGCTTTATCTCAACTTACGTGCATCCGTTAGCAAAATGTGTCCTAAGGTAACTGCTTCTTTGTGCCACTTTGGCTTATGAAAGTTTTCATAAAACTCTACTTCCAGATAGCAGGGGAAACCTGTACTGTATTTCTTGTGTTACAGTAAAGTGTGTGGTCCAGAAAAAGTACTCCATCTTTTTTTTTTTGCGGTACGCGGGCCTCTCACTGTTGTGGCCTCTCCCGTTGCGGAGCACAGGCTCCGGACACGCAGGCTCAGCGGCCATGGCTCACGGGTCCAGCCGCTCCGCGGCCTGTGGGATCTTCCTGGACCGGGGCACGACCTGTGTCCCCTGCATCGGCAGGCAGACTCTCAACCACTGCGCCACCAGGGAAGCCCAGTACTCCTTCTTTGGAGAGACATTACATTCTGACACACTGTAGTCTAAATAAAGTGCACGTATTGTTCAGACTATAATTAGTCTTTGGTAATAGTTACAGTATTTCAGGATAAAATATAGTCACAAAACACTAACCATCTCTTTAACATTTAGAATTAACTTACCAATTCTTAGTTAAAAAAAAAAAAATCAGCAGCTTGTATATAGTTAATTTGCTCCCAGTCCCTCTCCTACGCTTTTTACATGTTGTATCTTAATAATGTAAAGCAAAACACTTAAAAGTTTTTAAACTTCTGTTAAATGAAAATAGCCATCCCATAAGATTACATGCATTATCTTTGATTCACCCCTTCTCTTTTATTACCAGTGTCTAGTCTCCAAATGC
The DNA here is from genome assembly GCF_008692025.1 of Phocoena sinus. Taxonomy (NCBI): domain Eukaryota; kingdom Metazoa; phylum Chordata; class Mammalia; order Artiodactyla; family Phocoenidae; genus Phocoena; species Phocoena sinus. Next base: position 29,847,914 of record NC_045766.1, read on the forward strand.
AATGAGTTGTTCTTTCAAAATGATTATTGGATCTAATAATTTCTTTCCATTCTTGTGGTCACTTTATCATGCAAGCCAACCTGTTTATTACTTGAGTTTTGGGAGTGCTAAACATCAGGTCAGTTTAACAGTCTCTAGGCTCACCTCTACATCACAGGCCCGGGTCCCTTCAGCACCTGATGAAGAATTTCTAAGATATTGTTTTCAAACATCAGTTATTCCAAGATCAGAGTCTGCATCTTGGTATTCAAAGCTTTTCATAATTTGGCTCCACCAAACTCATCCACCCTTACTTTCCACTGCTCTGTATTTTTAGCTTTGTGTAACTTTGACTTTGCCATGTTTATTTCCCCTTGCAAAAGTCTTTCAACCGTTTACTTTCCCAATAGTGTCCTTTTTTTTTTTTTTTTTTTTTGCAGTACGCGGGCCTGTCTCTGCTGTAGCCTCTCCCGTTGCGGAGCACAGGCTCCGGACGCGCAAGCTCCGCGGCATGTGGGATCTTCCCGGACCGGGGCATGAACCCGTGTTCCCTGCATCAGCAGGTGGACTCTCAACCACTGCGCCACCAGGGAAGCCCCCCCAATAGTGTCTTTTCCTCCTTAGTTTTTCTAAATTCAGTTTAAGACTTGATCCTAGTTCTTCTCTAAGCACTCTTCTCCAGTATCTCCTGGTACAGTGAACTCTTCTTTTCTTGGATATCTTCTGCTTATCAGTAGACACAGTATTGAATATTGCCACTGTGCAAACATTATACTCCTTATACTACTGTGTTGTATATGGTCTTCTGGTGTCCTGAGAGTTGGCCAGAATATTCAACATTGAAGTAGGAAGGCTGAGGCCAGACTGATTGAGGCCAATCAGTCAGGATCTATATAGAATTTATCTACATTATTAGCTTTTTGTACTTAGATCTGTCTCATTAGGTCCTCTGATTAGCAGTTGGAGGCAGAAGTCAGGATTTCCTGGGAATAACTTATGTAGTTATTCATACATTACGTCAACAAATATTTACTGAGTACTTTTACTATGTGCTAGGCACTGTTCTAGGTGGTAGGGAAACAGCAGTAAATAAAACGGAAAAAGACCTCGTGCCTTTGTGGAGCTTTGCGGGGCAGACAGACAAGGAAAGCAGTAACGTCACACAGCAATAAGTGCAACGAGGAAAACAAATGACGAGTGACGGGGGGAGGGGTGGGATGCTGTTTTAGATAAGACCGGGAAGAAGACCTCTCTGAGGACACTGAACAGAGATCCAAATGAAGTGAGAGATTAAACAGTGGGGGGAAGGGGGAGGGGAGAACACTGCAGGCAGAGGAGGGAACCGCAAGTACAGAGGTTTGAAGGCAACAGTTTGTTTGATTTATTCAGGGAGCAGTAAAAAGAGCACGTAACTAGAATATATGTAGTGGTCTAGAGAGAGAGTTGTTAGAGATGAGATCAGAGACACACATGGGGAGCTAGATCGTGCCATGGTAAGGACTTGTGATTTTATCGTGTCATGGTAAAACTTGGATGGGTTTTGTGCAGAAGAATGACATGCTAAGATTACTGTGGAAACGGATCCCTCACGCTGGTGAATGGAGAGCAGACTAGGGGTTGAGAGTGAAGCAGGGAAGAGTCCATGCGGCAGGTTCCATGTGAGAGGTAGATGCCTGTTAACTCTCCATCAGGAAATGAACAAATGCTTTGCGGCATTTGTTATTCTGCTTGTATTTATTGGGAGCCTACTCTATACTGGGCACAGTATTAAATACTAGGGACATAATGGTGAGTAAAGGACATAGTCCGTCTCCTCATACACCAAGAATCTGTAACCAGAGTTCAGTCCAACCAGCGGTAGTTGATGTTTGTTCTTTGTTGAACTATTTCAAGGGAAAATGTTCTGAATTTACTCTTAAAAAGCAAATCAGAAAAGGGAATATCCTCAGTTCCTCTAAAGGAGTACTTTTTATAATGGCCACAAAGCAGTAAAATGAGGTTGCATAGAAGTTACTGTTACGGCTATGGCTCCTGTGAGATCACTGTATCCCTGAGCTACTTGAAGATGAGCTATTTTATTATTTCATGCCTGAGGTCTGCACTGTAGTCTTGAGATGGACTGAAGGGGATTGAGAGAGTTGATCCTTAGGTTGGTTGGTATCATGGCACTCTTGACCTTTATCATGTGCCTGTAGCTGTGATTTCTATAGAGAACTGTACCTTCAGTCTCCTAACTAACTTCTCACTGAAGAAGTCAGTGTAATTTATTCTAAATGAATTAATCGGTATTAGATTAGATTGGAATGGACATTGCACCCAACTAAAAAAAACTGATAATCTTATAAGCATATAACACACCTATTATTTAGTATAAAAGCAAACCACGCACCTTGCATAAATGATCTCATTTAGTTCTCAGAGCAGCACAATTAGAAAAGTATTGTCATGACCATTTTATAGAAAAAGAAAATGAGACTCAGAAATGTCAAGTAGGGACTTCCCTGGTGGTCCATTGGTTAAGACTCTGCACTTCCAATGCAGGGGGTGCGGGTTCGATCACTGGTTTGGGAACTGAGATCCCATGCATGGGGCATAACCAAAAAAAAAAAAAAAAAAGTCAAGTAAATTACCTGAGGGTGCATAGCTAGGTAAGTAGCAGGGCTCTTGACTCCAAACATTGGGCTTGTAAATATTACCCAACCCTGTCTTTCCTCTTCAGTCACTACCATTTCAAAATGAAATCAGTTGCCTCCTAGATTTAATCCTTACCATTCCCCTTCTCTAATCCTCCTCTCCCCACCACCACCTGCACTTACCCTCTCCTCCTCAATTCACTACGTCAAAGAGAAAGAACATTTTTGAGAAAAAAGTAATTTCCTAAAGGTTCAGGTCTACCAGCAGTAAGAGTCTGACAGACATGGGCTGGAATTCTAGATCATCCATTTTATTGGCTGTGTGACCTAGTACAAGTTACTTAACCTCTCCATACATCCCTTCATGTGTAAATGTGACTAAAAACTTACTTCGTAAGGTGGGTGGGGAGATTTAAATCAATATGTGAAATATGCTTATAACAGTGCCTGGCACATAGCAACAGCTCAGCATTGCTACAGCTCAACAAATGGTAGCAATTATTATACAAAACAAAACAACCCCTTAAGTAACAGTCATAAATAAAATATTAGTGCCATCAACATTTAGTCCATAAACATTTCTTTTATGATGAAAAAGTAGAAGATTGCCAAAATAATGAAGCAGCTTAAAAGTATGTAACTTTATATTACTCTTGAAATTTCTTCCCAGTAACCATAAATTTGAGCCAGTTGTATTTTTGTTTTAGAGTATTTTCGTTATCATGAGACTTGACATCTAAAGTAAAAAGAAAGAGGTATATTTGTTATGCATTTTAGTGTACTCTAATGGTTTTGACAAAGTATGCATAGATGTTAGAAAGAAAAAAAATCCCAATTAATTATTGCAGTTTTTCATAGTTGTAGACACAACTATGATTGAAAACATGAAGGGAAGTGTAGAATATTTCTGTGGGTACTTATCACTCCCAGTGAGTCATAGCACCAAACCGTGAAGTCCTAAAAGAATTCTTACAGGTTTAGAATATAGTGGAAAAGTTAATGTTTATGTTAGGGGAATCTGTAACATTTTGGAAATATTTACCAACAAACCAAAAAGAATTTGGCATTTGGAAGTCTTTCATAGGCATAGTCTGTAACCAGACCCACAGAAGTCAGCAACTTGAGGCCCTGGCACAAGTGAAATATCTGTAAAGGCTAGCTGGCACTCTTACTCATTTACCGTACTGTGGGAACGTGATCATCTTAAATCTTCCTGTCTTAGTGATCCTCATCTTTGCAACTTGTTCAGAAATGTTTGTGCTGATTAACACTTAAATGTTTTAAATACTGATTTAGCCATTTCTAGTACATATAAAATAGTGATAGCCTTTTAGTTATTTTCTTGCTTTTGAAGCCACCTTATAAATTTCTTCATCACTCGTTATGGTCCTCAAAAATAGCTCTTCAGTTGAAATTATGGTTTCCTGAGTTTCCTGTACCAGCTAACGCATTTCTCCAAGCCTATAACCGTAAGGACTGGTTACCACATACCATGTTCCATAGCAGATGAAAAATCCTTATGTTTTCACTTAATAGTCCCCCAACTGAGTATTTAAGGTAGTCTCTGTGGGAGCTGTCTCCCTACCCCATTAGTATGTGAAGGAGCCAGATCCCTGAGATGTAAATGATAAAAAAGTGGGTTTTTATATTTGAAGTTTTAAGTTACCAGCTTTTTTCTTTTACAGCTTAATCATTGAGGTTTTCCAAGATAATATGTGTAGAAGGAGAACGATTTTTATTTCAGAGATTGAAAAAAGGAATATAACATTTTATAGCAGATTACAGAAAAATGGGGCCATATTTAATTTTTATAATTTTTTATTTCTTAAATCTATCTATGAAGACATGCCTAATTTTTATTACTACATTTAACTGCCTTTAACCTTAAAAGTAAATATTAGTTCCTTTGCTCAGGGTTTAAAAGTAATCAGGGGGGCTTCCCTGGTGGCGCAGTGGTTGAGAGTCCGCCTGCCGATGCAGGGGACACGGGTTCGTGCCCCGGTCCGGGAAGATCCCACATGCCGCGGAGTGGCTGGACCCGTGAGCTATGGCCGCTGAGCCTGCGCGTCCGGAGCCTGTGCTCCGCAACGGGAGAGGCCACAACAGTGAGAGGCCCGCGTACCGAAAAAAAAAAAAAAAATTGAATTAAGCTTTACATCCATTTGTATACACTATTACTAGATTATTTCAAAGTAGCTTATTTTTTTAATTGAGGTATATTTGATTTACAATATTATATAATTTTTAGGTGTACAATACAGTGACTCACACTTTTTAAAGGTTATACTCGATTTAAGTTACTATAAAATATTGGCTATATTCCCTGTGCTGTACAATATATCCTTGTAGCTTATTTATTTTATACCTAGTAGTGTGTACCTCTTAATCCTCTACCCCTATCTTCCCCTCTCCTTCCCTCTCCCCACTGGTAACCACTGGTTTGTTCTCTATATCCATGAGTCTGTTTCCTTTTTTGTTATATTTGTTTTAATTTTTTAGATTTTGCCTTTCTCTTAGTTCACTAAGTATAATATCCTCCAAGTCCATCCATGTTGTTGCAAATGGCAAAATTTCATTCTTTATGACTGAGTAGTATTCCATTGTATATATGTACTGCATCTTCTTAATCCATTCATCTCTTGAACAGTTAGGTTGCTTCCATATCCTGGCTATTGTAAATAATGCTGCTATGAACATTGGGGTGCATATCTTTTTGAGTTAATGTTTTTGTTTTCTTTGGATATATACCCAGGACTGGAACTGCTAGATCATTTGGTAGTTCTATTTTTAGTTTTTTGAGAAACCTCTGTACTGTTTTTCACAGTGGCTGCACCAACTGACATTCCCAACAGTGTAGGAGGATTTTTTCTCCACATCTTTGCCAACATTTGTTATTTGTGTTCTTTTTGATGATGGCCATTCTGACAGGTGTGAAGTGATAGCTAACTGTGGTTTTCATTTGCATTTCTCTGATGATTAGCGATGGTGAGCATCTTTTCATGCGCCTGTTGGTCATCTGTATGTCGTCTTTGGAAAAATGTCTATTCAGGTCTTCTGCCCATGTTTTTAAATCGTGTTGTTTTTTTGATGCTGAGTTATATGAGTTGTTTATATATTTTGGATATCAACCCCTTATTACTCATAACACTTGCACATATTTTCTCCCATTCAGTAGTTGTCTTTTCATTTTGTTCATTTTTGAAGTCTAGTTCCTTTTTTAAGTCGTCTTTAGAAATAGTGATTTCTCTTTCTATACCTATTTTTATGTGCAATTTTTTGTCATAACATGGCTAAATGCAGGTGCACACCTGACTTTCATATTAGTTTGTTCAAGACTGAAAGAAAGCCAGTGTGGCTGAAGCATGAGTGAAGCGGGGGGGGGGGGGGGGGGGGGGGGTAAGAGTGGTGTGCGATGAGAGGGGTGATCTGTGTATCAGGTCATATTCAGCTATATGAAGGCCGTGACAAGGAGCTCAGATTTTACTCTAAGTGAGATGGGGGACCATTTAAGTAGGACTGATGTGATGTGATGGAAGTTTTAAAAATACCACCCTGGCTGCTATGGAGAAAAACCATATGGGGCAGGAACAGAAGGGTAGGAACAGAGGAGGCTCTTAACAGTAATCCAGGCTACTGGACCAGCATAATTGAGGAAACAAGAGAAAAGGGGACAGATTGAGGATGTTCTACAGATAAAAGTTTACAGGACTTGGTGATGCTGAATGTAAACTCTAAGGGAAAGAAGCATCAAGGACATGCCCAGGCCTGATAGTCAGTTAATGCTACTGCAGTGGCTGCCTTAAGTCTTGAGTGCTTCCTATTCTGATGGGTCGGTGCCTTTGCTGTATCTGACGACCCAAGGTTTTGGGGAAAAACGAGGGAGGAGCAGGTTTACAGGGGAATATTAAAGTTCTGTCCACTTACATATTATAACATTCCTAGATCAATGAGACTTAAGTGTCTTGATGAAAATTTTCTGAAACAGTATTCAAATAACAATAATATGAATAACGTTCCAGATTGAAGCATTTCCATATTGTTGCACATAACAGACATGAATCTCACCCTTCCTGCAGCTTCTGAACATCTGTCCACTAGTGAATTAGCTAAGTCTTTGTTTGGCAGGCACATTTTCTTTACCACTGCACCACCAGGGAAGTCCCTATTCTTTTCTTTTTTTGCGTTATGTTCATCCAGCCTATCTATCCAGACAGTGCTTTATTTCTGACAGGCCTCCAATGTGGTTGCCCTGAGTGTGGGATAGGCAATGACTTTAACTGTCTTTTGTTTATAAAGGTGATCAGCTCAACAATAAGGAATTAAAAAGGCAGTGATATTAATAAACACCAGGGCTTCCCTGGTGGTGCAGTGGTTGAGAGTCCGCCTGCCAATGCAGGGGACACGGGTTCGTGCCCCGGTCAGGGAAGATCCCATATGCCGCGGAGCGGCTAGGCCCGTGAGCCATCCATGGCCGCTGAGCCTGCGCGTCCGGAGCCTGTGCTCCGCAACGGGAGCGGCCACAGCAGTGAGAGGTCCGCGTACCAAAAAAACAAAACAAAACAAAACAACACCGTTTAGTGAATACCTCTGTGCTTGGCCCTTTATCTCATTTTATCCTCACAATTCTGCAAGGTAGGTGGAATCTTTCTACCGATAAAACAACTGTATGTTAGAGGCTAAGTAACTTGCCAAGCACCACAAAACTCATAAATGTTGGAAGAGATTTGAAGCTCAGTATATCTCATTCTAAACGTTTTTATTCACTAATATAGATTTTTTAATTTGAGTATGTTCTAATATGCTTCCATTTTTACTTAAACGACTCAGACCTTAAGGTATCTAAATAGTGAAATTTTGTCATCTTTGGCATAAAATATTTCCACACTAGCATCTGAATAGTTACGTAAAACTAATGAATTATTAAAATCTTTTGCAGAGGTAATCAAGGAAAACAAATATGACATACATTTTTAATTTCTTATTGTAGGTAAAAGGTTAATTATTTAATTTAAAACTTCAGGTTCCTGAACTTGAACTTGAAGCAGCTCCCTGATCTGAGAGAAAACAAAGAGGTATCATTCGATAAATCAGAAGGCATTTAAAATAACTGACTGAGGAAGAACTTGAAAAGTTAAGAATACTCCTCTACACGTTTTAATTAGTTTTACTGTTTTCTGTCATAGGAGATGAGTATGATGTATGTGCCATTTGTTTGGATGAGTATGAAGATGGAGACAAGCTCAGAATCCTTCCGTGTTCCCATGGTATGAATAATTACATACTGCTTTGAATTTCTGTATAGAGTAATTTATACTTAGGTTCAGTATTAGAGAGACAGGAGATAGTTATTAGCACACCATAAGCCAGGCCCTGTACTAATCAATGATCTCATTAAGGGATGGAGCAGTTTATAAAAATTTACAAGCTTTTCTTCTCTTGTTCCTATGATACATATAGATCAGAACATGAATAAACATTAAAAATAATGTTCTCAACTACAGTATACTACCTAAAAGATGTATATTTTGCTTCAACAGCTTATCATTGCAAGTGTGTAGATCCTTGGCTAACTAAAACCAAAAAAACCTGTCCAGTCTGCAAGCAAAAAGTTGTTCCTTCTCAAGGCGATTCAGACTCTGACACAGATAGTAGTCGAGAAGAAAATGAAGTGTCAGAACATACCCCTTTACTCAGACCTTTGGCTTCTGTCAGCACCCAGTCATTTGGGGCTTTGTCGGAATCCCGCTCACATCAGAACATGACAGAATCTTCAGACTATGAGGAAGAGGACAATGAAGATACTGACAGTAGTGACGCAGAAAATGAAATCAGCGAACAGAGTGTTGTGGTCCAACTGCAGCCTGATGGTGAACAGGATTACAACATGGCAAACACTGTTTGACCTTCAGAGGGTACTGGGTTATTTCCCTTTAAAATGTTTATTTAGGCATATAGTGTTTTTGCTCCCTTCAGAGATTTCTGTAGAAATAACTTATTTTTTAGTATTCTACAGGTTAATCAAATTACTGAAACAGGTTTTTTTGATCTGGTATTTATCTGCAGGAGTGTACTTCGTTTCACTAATAACTAATATAGACTGGTGCTGTAACTCAAGCATCAAATCAACTCTTCTTTTGGAATGAAATATAGCCAAAACATTAAAAAAAAAATTCCTCACTATAGCTTACAATTAAAACCTAGATCACAGTATGCAACTGTTTCATGTTTTTACACACAAGGTCAGTGCTGTGGCCACCTAGCATGAGCTAAGCCAACTCCCATCTCCATAGAGTTACCTGAAGCTGTTGAGCCGGAATATGCTTGTTCTGGCGTTTCTGCCGTCATTAAGTGAGAGGCGACAAGGTAAGTTAGCATTTTTCTTCCTATCAGTCAGCACCACGGAGACTCAAAGCTGTCTTTTTCCTTTCTATTGCCAAGTAGTCTTATCCTGATAGGAACAGTCTGTACTAGGGCAGATTGCAAAAGGTTTTTTTTTTTTTTTAAGGTTTTTAATACTATAGTGTTATGTATGAACTTGACTTATTGGCTAATGCCTCTGGACTTTACTTACTGAATTTCAGTATCCTTAGAGATTTTGTGTTGTTGTGATCAATGGAAAAAGAAAATGCTGTATAAAAATACCAGACTTCAGTAACTGTTAATACTCAGATCATATACCTCTTAATAAAGAGCATCTTATGCTAATTAGCCCTGCTAAACTATGTACAGAGGAAATTGTTCAAGTATTGGATTTGCAAATATTGCATAATTTTAACAGAACTAATGATGTATTTAAACAATGTATTACGAAAAGCTAAATTATACATTATTGTAACTATGTAGAAAATATAGACTTATGTATAATCAAAATGTTAAGAATTTTTATATGGCCTTGTATGAAGGGAGTTTGAATGTTAATAAACACGTTTTCCACTTTAAGAACTGGCAAATATTTGTTCTGCTGTAGTATTACATTAACCGTATTTATATGCACAGCACTTTTTAACGGTATAATGATTAAGGTAATTTAGGTTAGATAAATGCACACCACCTTAGAATTTTATACAAAGGAACTGCTCACAAGCAATTAGGTAATCCCCCCAAAAGTTAAAACTGCAGCCAAAATCATTCCAACAATAGTGTGTATTATGGTACCTTCTTGCAATGATACATCCCTTACAGTAGACCGCTGTACCGCCTCGAAAAGGTAAACATCTAGATGTATTTGTATTGACGTGGGAAACTGACTGATTGATAGTGAACAAAAGCATATTCGAGAATAGTTAAGTATACTAGTTATATTAGCCTTTTGTTGTAAAAAGAAAAATTTTAATCAATTTTTAAAAAGTGTAACACTGGGGCAATTTCACTTTTTGAACTTTTTTTTTTAAATTCTTATAAGCAACAACAAAAAATGAGTTATTTCCACTTAGGAAAATCAAAAGTTGAATTCTTCATTATACTCCCACACCCACGCTGCTCCACAGAAATAAAAACACGCCTGAGAAACAGAGTTTTAGTTTACTATGGTAGTTAAGCCAAAGCTATGGAATTTGACACTTGTATGATCCTAACTTTTCTAAACCTGTTTGGTCATTTGTGTTAATTTCATTTATCCTAAAGTAGGGTGTCAGGACAAAACACTGAGCTCAGTGCCTGGCACATAAATATAAGTAATAGTTTTTATAATTATTAAAGTAAATAATAAAAACATCATACTATTTTTTTTTTTAAGAGGGAAAAAGTTAAAAGTCAGTGTAACGTGTATCAGATGTTCTATTCCCTCACTCTTTAATCCACAGTTCAAATCAAGGACTTGGTTCCTTCAAATTTAAGTTACGAGTTTTTCTGAGGCAAAAATAATTTTTTTTTTTTTTTGAAACTCTTAGTTGTTAAAAATATATATACTTAACAGCACTGTCTAGGACTGTTACTAGTTCTCTTAATAGTCATTTGAAATCTCTTATAATTTCTCTGGTATAACTATACAGCTTTTTTAATAAGATATTGAATAAAATTAAAATCCCACTTCTATTAAAAAATATATTCCTAATTTAAAAATTTTCCCATTTTAGAAGTATAGTCACCTGGAAACTTACCTGAGAGAAAAGTTTATATTTTGCCTTCAGAAATGCATATGTAAAATACATTATATACTGCATACATTTATCCTATTATATAAAATTCATTGGTGAGCATTTTCTTATGTAATTCTTTAATGACTATTTTATCTTTTGGACATACAGTCATTTATTCGACCCATAACCCTGCAAGTTAAATCTTGTAGTTTTCCAAGTTTAGTTATTCTAAGTAATGCTGTGGTAGCGACATTCTGCTATACAAATTTATATAGCTCCACTTCCTTAAATTCCTAGAACTAAATACACAAAGACGCATGTGTATATTTTCGTAAGTGTCCTTCAAGTGAAATTGTGGGAAGGGGGCCAATGACTAGTTTCATTCATTACTTTAATGATACAGTTGCCCTCTACCATCTTCTACTCCCCTACCCACACCTCCAGCATTATACCCAGTCCCCTCACCTACTTACTACAGGTTCATTCAGTAAGGGTTTCACAAGTGTGGTCACTGCTTTCTAATTAGTTACCCTAACAGTTCTTTACAACTAAAGTATAAATGTATATATTACCATAAAATCATAAATCATCACAACCCAACCACCAGATTTTCATTTGACCCACCTCCTGTTCCTAACAAGGATCCTGTAACAGGTCAAGAAGTTTTATTGTTGTTTTACAATTCTAAGGTATGCCCAGCTGTCAAAGTAGCCCCAAATCCATATCTTCCATATCTTTACATCCCTGTATGGACAATCAAATTCAGAATTGACAACACTGTCAAAGAAAGAAAATTTAATTATGCACAGTATATTTTAAGTAAGGCAAAGAGATTAACTCCCATTCCCTAACCCACCCTTTCCCAAAGGGGTAGCGTACAGTTCACTTAAAATGGATCAAGGCCGACCTACTGATTGTTTCTAAAGGGACTTCTGGAATCTTCATCTCCAGGGTAGAAATCCAGAGCCCAGAATCTGCATTATAACCAGCTCCCCCAGTTTTGCTTAGACCCACCAACTTTTGAACTTGGAGTTTCTGCTTGACAGTTTGTGATAATCATTTATCTGAATAGTATTAAACATATTTACTAAATTTCAGTACATCTCAGGGACCTTACAACATCTGGGATTAAACTATTACCTAGTCATAGTTAACATGTCACTCCAAAGACAGAAACGGCAAGACATCCCAATTATCTTTTATGCTTTTTAAGGAATGTCTTCCCTTATGTGAGAGTCCCAGCTGGCTGACTTCGGCCTGCCAACATAGCCTCCAAATTGAAAGAAGTCATATGACAGTTCAACACAGAAGAATCCACAATGCAGAAACGCTTCTTGGTATTGGGCCCCTTACTGCTCCATTAGATTTCACATCAAGAGACCAGCAACAAGACAAAAATATTTAATTTCTAGTGGTTAAGTCAATTTTTGCCTCATAAGCCTGAAAATGAGCCTGAAATAACTACAAGCCATTTTTAATAAAGCAAAAGCCTACTGAAAATAAATTCCCAGGCACTCATTTTATGATAAATACTAAAGGAAATGGAGTAGGCCATCAGCTGAATTTTTTTTTTAATTTTATGCTTGTAGCAGAGTATATTCCCATTGTATCAAAAATCAACTGGAACAGTAAGCTAACAATTTATATAAACAACAGGAGTCTAGAATATTTGGTTGGAATAAATTTATTTCATCTGTCTGTAAACAAGGTGTTTAATAGTTATGGCATTTTTTTAAATGCATATTAAATCAGATGAGTTAGACTGTATCCCAGATGTAACAAAGTGCAGGGAAAGAAATGGACAAATCAGCAACAAGATTTGTTTTTAAATCTGTACATTATCCACAAGGCCCAAACAATAGAAGCAAATACTAGAATGTCCCTAAAGTAGTGCCATTCGAAAGAAACCTTTAAGAGGTCATTTAAAATCCATCTCACAATAGCAACAGTTCATTTTAACAATAGTATGGCACAGAATACATATGAAAAAAATTCATCACAAGACAGCCAAGTCCACAATAATGCAACTTCATATAAAAACTCAAGCTGCAAATAAAAATTGGTCCTATGAAGAACAAACTGGACACACTCCAGATGGTTATGTTGGGATACCAGATGTCCATAATGGCAGCCTTTTACAATTTTACTAAAGAGTAGAGCTGGTGTGCAAAGAAAAAGACAGGAACAAAAATGTGAGCTATTGCAATGATGGAATGTCCCTGGGGATTCAATCAGTATGGTTACTGTAAGGTCATGGGAGGAAGTGCCTTTGCTCTTGTTTTGCAGTTGCACTTGTCATTATGTCCTGTAGACACTATGAAAAAAGATTTGTCTTTACTCAAGTGCAACAGCAATACTAAAAGCAAACTACTGCAGCTCTCAATAGCTCATCAACAAAAGGAATATTAATTGGTTAAATAAACCAGGCACTGCATAAAAGAAGGTGGAAGCAAACCAAATACCTATGTGCGAAGGGAGGGGGTGGGAAAAGAGGAGTGAAGGAAAGACACATGCACTTTTTCCTCCCAATCATGCGCTACAAAAGGAAGACTAAATGAGCTAAGTAAATGCTCAAAGTGCTGAAAGACACTGTCAAATTAGAGATTGTACAACCGGCACCTTGCTTAATATTAACTTATTTTAGTAATCAATATCCCATTAATTGCTAAGACAAAGTGATGCCCAACTTGCAATGCCCCCTCCCCCCAAATTTCAAGGTATCATGCAAATCATTACTGTGCTGCAATTATGTTGCCAGATAAGGTTGGTTACATACAGTGGTTAACATACAAATGATCCATTGGGCAAAAAGGAATCGTGACATTAGAAAATAGGTAAAGAAAAATTAGCTACCATCTATAGTCTGGTAGCACTGTGACCATAATTGGGGTGGTGATGAAGACAGTTGCTAGGTAGATGGGGAGAGGCTGCTTACACATCAGACCTCCTCAGGTATAAAGCGAGTTCATATGCTTTCTTGTTAAGTGTGCCTCCGTGGACACCTTCCTTTCCCATGACTATAACCAATGCTGGAGTACACAAGGAAACAAAACAAAAGTGAACAGAATTATTTAAGGGGGGGGAGGGCAGAAAGAAAGACACCTTTCCCCACCAACAGAGGGATACAAAGGAGACACAGGTTCATACCCCATCACCCTGCATTGCTAATAAAATTTCCAGAATTAAGACTCAAGCTTACAGCTAGGAAAGTTTAAGAGCAATTTTTCCCTAATACTTAACAGTCTGCCTAGCAGCTAGAACCCAGAGTCTCTCAAGTATTTTGCCATTGAGTATGCCTTCTTATTCAATCCGCCTCCATGGACCCCTTCTTTTCCCATTACAAAGACCAAGACTGAAAGAGAAAGAAGAAAAGTGTTTCAAAAGAAGTGTTAATCAAGAGAGTCCCATAAGTTTTAGCAGACAGAACCCCATTAGTAAGTTACACTAAGTTAGTTTTCCATGAACAACGAAGCACTGAAGTCAGCCAGGTCTCCAAAAAGGAGAACTTTCAAACTAGTAATGTGCTGAAAACATTTTGACTATTAACTGTATCTTGGAAGTCCAATCAGTGCAGCTGCAATGCTCTATAAAAATATCTTTACACTAGCTAGGGAAAAAGAAGTGTGATCATTTATCTTTTTTAATTTTTATTTTATATTGGAGTATAGTTGACTTACAGTGTTGTGTTAGTTTCAGGTGTACAGCAAATGATTCAGTTATACATATAGATACACCTATTCTTTTGCAGATTCTTTTTCCTTTTAGGTTATTATACTGAGTAGAGTTCCCTGTGCTATACAGTAGGTCCTTGTTGATTATTTATTTTCTATATAGTAGTGTGTATCTCTCAATCCCAAACTCTTAATTTATCCCTCCCCCACCACCTTTCCCCTTTGGTAACCATAAGTTTGTTTTCTAAGTCTGTGAGTCTGCTTGTTTTGTAAATAAGTCCTTTATATCATATTTTTTAGATTCCACATATAAGTGACATCATGTGATATTTTTCTTTCTCTTACTCCACTTAGTATGATAATCTTTAGGTCCATCCATGTTGCTGCAAATGGCATTATTTCATTCCTTTTAATGGACATTTATCTTTTATATAGGGCAAAAAACTTCTGATTAGTCTGACAAATACATTAAACTGGCCCCCAAAAAATAAACTTAAAAAAAAAACTAGGTAATTATTTACTTACAAAATTCTCCCCAAATTTAACTGCTTGATTAAGTACCAACTATTAAGTCTTACCAGTGGGACTAAATGTATCTATTATTTCCAGAGGAAAACCAAGACCGGATTTTAAATAGCATTTTCAGTGCCATTCATAAAAGGACAAATTAAAAGTACCAAAGGCCTGTGCTTACTATATCCTCTCTGTGTTAGCTTTGTTTTTAATTGAGTCTAAAATCCTAAAATAGATTTACTATTTCCAAAAACAGGTTCTTCTATGATGCAGTTCAAAGGTCTATCGTGAGAATATTAACATATGTACATATGTCAGATGTTATATTCACTGCCACTAGATGTCAGTAGTGCTGTATGGTATGAAAACATTCTTATTTTTACGTCACATGGTTGATGCTTCTTTTTAATATATTTATCTGAGCTCAGGTAATGTTTTAGAGATTTGTCTACTATTTCACAGTCATCTAATTTTCCTATAGAGAAATACTCATAAGCATCAACTCACATCAGAACAAGAGTAACCTTTAGGACAGTCACAGGGAGTTGGTAGGACCACTGCAGTAAATTATGGCTCAGAGTAGCTTCAAGTTTCTTCCCATGGTAGATGTGGTCTTAAAATTAGATGTGCCAAGTCTGCTATATGAGGCTACATAAGCCCTCTTTATTTACAAAACACTTACACAGGTTAACACATTTAAATGTATCTGTAAATCAACTAGATGTCATAATAAACCTCAGTTTTAAAAGTTGCTTTCAAAAAAGTAGTGAGACTTATTTAGTACAGTAAGAATTTCTGCAATGTTGACAATAGTCAGGAAACACCAGAATTTCTGGACCAGTATATAAATGAAATAGTTTCCTACTTTTCGAATAAATCAGACACACTTAGTCTTTGAAAATATTTTAGTAAGTGGAAAACTTACTTCAAAACCCTCATTCTAATTATTTCTCTCTTCCCCAGCAATGTTTCTAATAGAAATACGAGCCAGTATTAACTCTTCCTTTTTTAATGCTGAATAGTGAATGACTAAAATGTGAGCAAGACAGGAAGAGATCCAAAGGTCAAAGACCCAAAGGGACTAAAGTAACCAATTTGAATGATTTAACAATCTGAATAACTAACAGTTGAAGAGACAAATTGATTTTTTTTAACTTTTTATTTTATATTGGAGTAGCATAGTTGATTAACAATGTTGTGTTAGTTTCAGGTGTACAGCAAAGTGATTCAGTTATCCATATAGAAGAGGCAAATTTAGATGTTCAGTTTACTAAAGTTGAAACTGAAAAGATGATATGAACATTCTATTTGAGAAGAAAGTCAGGATCTCAGAGGTTAGGTTGTGTATGCAGCTGCTGTAGAGGAAGTAAATCTACAGCAGTGCCTCCTTCAGTGCTGAGCAGTTCACAAAAACCACCTTAAGAGCCATTATGGACTCTTTTAACACTTTATTCAAAATGTTAAAGAGATTGCTTAATCACTTGTAACGTGGCATGCAACTTTCAACCAAAAATGTGCCTTGCTTACCTCTACCAGCTCTGCCGACGGCAACGTTGTATGTTGGCTCCCCACCTTGACTCTTTGTCCGGATGTCCATTGTGCAGTCACCATCCACGTATAGGCTATCTCTGATCACTGAGCACTTCTTTGCGCCAAGAGTCAAACCACTGGTAAAGAAACCTTCCCGGTCCTTTCCTACAATCATATCTATTTCTACTGGCTGTCCCCCCACCCAGCCCCCAACCAAAAAAAAAAAAAAAAAGGAAAAGAAAGAGAAAAGAAAGAAGTTGTAGTTAATTCCTTGCCTTGGTATAACAGCAAAGACTGCCAAGTTTGTACTACCACTACAAGACATCCACGTTTCAACAATGGAAAATCAAGTTTCAGTCTTTTCTAAAAAATTACTTAATCCTACATGGTGACATGTTTTATGTCAGTCAGTTAATTAGATTTCACAGTTAAGAGTGTAGTCTGGTAACTAAAACCAGTCTACGCAAAGAATCTCTAGTTGTTAGTTGACACTAGATAAACTGCAAACTTAAAGAGTTATTTATAAACTGTTTCAAATCAGGTGGTACCTGAAGTACTTACGTAACGGTAAAGATTCACCTAAAAACTTTCAACAAAAGCTCATCTATCATAATCAGTCACGTTACAGTCATGTAGCGTCAAATTTAAAGTTGTTTGAAAGTCTCCTAAAATAACGCCCATGCTTGGCAGACCTGTTCACTTCTACTCGCTTCAAACAGCTTGTAATATCCCCCATAGTATTAATATGAACTTCAAGCCCTAGACTTCAGCGCATCCCCAAATTCATATTTCCCTCCTCTCTATTATTCTAGCCGCTTACTCCTTTTTCTCTGCAACTTCCCTTACCCTACCACCTCAGTAATCAGTTTTCTTTCTGGGCAAACGCAAAGAGGATTCTGTCCGCAGCACTGCAGTAGGCAACGGTAAAAGAACAGAGAAAATGGAGGGAGACTGGGAAAGAAACTGAGGTAGCGACCAGAACCGGAAAGGAGAAAACGTGCATTCTAACATTCCATGAATAAGAAGGAAGGCGTCGCCCCCATCAGAACTGCAGAGTCATAGCAGGCCCCAGCCATTTCCAAGCACACTCCTGCAATCTTCCCGGCCAGACAGCGGGAACTCACACACAAAGACAAGAGGACCGCAGAAAAAAAGTTGATCACCAGATGCCAATTCTCTGTAAGAATTGTAGCCCACTGCGGTAATAGGAAACCTGAAAGTACTTGTATCAAGGACTGAGTTCTACACTGCTAGATCTTAAACCATGTTAAGCAGTACAAGAATAATTAGTAGCACCCATAATAGGGGGCCTGGATTTGGGCGTTTGATAGGAAGGGGGCGTGAAGCTTAAGAAATTAAGAGAATGGTCCTGTATTTGATATAATCGTCACAATTTTAGGAAGAGCCTTGTTTAGAAAGAGGCAAAACAATAAAGCAGCACTGGACGCTTAGTGACAATTATCCCCCAGACATGTGGCAACCGAGTCAAACCACCAAGTCACAAAAAAATCAGGCACCGTGAAGCATAAATCTGCATTAGTGCCTTTACTACTATTACTAAAGAGGGAGGGACTTGGAGAACTTAAGTGCCCCTTGGTCTTCGCAGATTACTAGAAGCCCCTTTAAGCACCCCCTTTTTTAGAGCTATGTTGCGTAACTGGGGATAACGGTGTATCGATGAATCTCCATAGGAGGAGGAGAGAAATCAATGGCAGTTCGCCATCTTGGAGAATTAAAAAAAAAAAAATCCTATGGAGCCTGAGCTGTAGTCGAGATTCACGAATCCACCTACGTTGTCGGTGTATATTTCTCGCAAGCCTCGGAGGCCTGGACACCGGCAAACCTCCGCCAAGTCGCCGCGAGGATCCCGGGGGCCGGGCAACCGCCGCCTCTCACAGCCCGCGGCGCGGGCGGCGCGCTGTCCCCGGAGCCAGGGGCGGCCCGGCCGCCGGAGGACCCCCGCCCGGGCCCAGCCCGCCCCGGCCCGGCCCCTCCGGTCCCCGCTTCCACCCCGGGACGTACAAAGCGAGCCTCAGGGCTTCCAAGGGACCCAGGAGAACCAAACAAGGGGAAAAGGGCCCCCACCCCCGAGCCGGCGAGTGCCCCCTCCCCCAGCCTCACCGGACAGGCACTGGGAACGCCGGGGAGCCGGGCCGCCGCCCCCGCCAGTCAGCGCAGCCCCGCAGAGGGGGCGTCCCCGGGCCTCCGGCTCTCCGCCCGCCCGGCAGCCGCATCCTTGGCGCCGGCCGCCCCGCACACCTGCCGGCGCGGCCCTCCCGGTGGCCCGGCTCCGCGCGGCGGCGCCCCCACGGCCGGCCCCGCTCGGGTTCGGGTCTCCGGGCCACCGCCGGTTCTCACCGTAATGCTCTGGAAGACGCCCCCGGCTGTGGCTGCCCATACGTATTTGGCGTCGCAGTAGCCGACAATGGCGGCCTCCTGGCAGCAGCCATCGCACATCAGGTTATCCACGTAGCTCTGCCAACCGGCCATCTTCGAGCCCTTCGCACTGCAGCGGGGACGGCGAGGAGCAGCAGGCGCAGCGGCGGCGGCGGCGGCGGTCGCGGGCGGCGGCGGCGGCGGCGCGGGTGGAGGCGGGGCGGGGGCGGGGAGGAGGCGGCTCTGCGCAGGCACCGACCGCCCCCCTCCCCGAGGAGCTGCGGAGGGAGGACGCTGGGACGGTGGTGAGGGACAAGCTGCGAGGCACGCCCGGGCCGGCCGCCCTCCCGCCCGCAACCGCGGGACTGACTAACCAACGGCGGGAGGCTGCTGAGCTGCTGTGCCACCGACTACAGCGGCGACTGCTCCTTACCGCGGTTACCGCAGCTCTCCGCCGTTTCGGCGGGGCGTGCGCGAGCGCGTGCGTGCGATCCTTCCGCGGCGCGCCGACTCGGAGGGTCCCGGCGAGAGAGAGGGAGACTGAGCGGGAGGGGCGCGGAGGGATACCGGCCGGGGCAATCACAGCCGCCACGTGCGGGCAGCTAGACCCGGGAGCGGCGGCGTCGCTGTGGGTGGCTGAGTTTCGGACCGCCGGCCTGCAGAGAGGGCGTCTCCCTCGTCGGACTCCGCACCCCAGGGACGGCGGCTTGTGGGAAGCCTCGGAGTCCCTGCGTCCGGGCTGTGAAACGCCTCTGTTCTGCGTCCGGTGGCTCGGGATGCGGAATCTTGCGCCTAGGTGTCGGATTGCAGAGTTGCCCTGGTGACGGGGATGCGGAGCGTTTACTCCTCTTTGTGGTGGGGGCGGGCTGGTAGCAGGGTCGCCCACTCTCGTCTTAAGCGTCCCCAGTGGGACCCTCTTCCCTGGACCCCTCTGCCTCTCGGCCACAAAGGCTACCGAGCGGGCGCGCTCCGACAACCTGAAATCAGAGCTGGCGTTCGTGGCTTTAAGGAACATTTCTGAGCTTTGCCGATCTTTCATTATTGTTTCATTTGGGTACCACGGGCCTCTCATTGTGTGGATTCTTTGACAGGAAGAACCCCTCTTCCCCTTAAGGTTGCTTACGTGTGGCTAAATTGCTCGTAAATTGCGAACAAAACAGATAGCAACCTATGTAAAATTATTGGTTGGTAACTGGGAAAGTTACTGGTGGGTCGAAGAAGTCGCTGAATATATAAAGAATTTTAAAATCTAAGAGTTCACTGTATGAACATGGTAATATTTCTGCTCTCGAAGGGTGAAATAATTTCAGGACCCAGATCTCAGAATGGCTTGTATTTACAAGTTAAACCATGGGTGGAGTCCCTGTGAATCTTGAGTGTTCTTTAGTAACCTCTGGGCGTTATGACTAGACCGGGAATTAGGAGACGTCCAACACTTTCAAGTGAACAAAATGATCTGTCAGTCAAGGGAAGAGAGCGTCTCAAAACGATGAAAAGTTGATTTTCAACTTTAAAGTTACTGTGTAAGGTCACAATTTGTGACAGGAGGATTACACAGAAGTAGCTCAGGAAAGAAGACAAAAAACGTTGCTAAGCAATCTAATTGGTTCTGAAGTTTTCTGTTTTTTCTGCAGTTTGCTTTGAAATGTACAACTCCTGCAGGCAAGGGAAGAAAAGCACAGTAAGAGAATCTCCAAGTCCGGCTCCTATCAGATTGAGACAATGTATTCTCCCATGTTCTGATGATACAGAAAACCTGTGTGGTATAAAATGTGACAAAACGTGTTTCATTTTTGCAGGTGTGCCTTCCACCTGGTTTAGTCACACTTACTGGTTCTTGTTTAGTACTCTGCTTTTTTGTGGTAGTTGTTGATGGTTTTAATCCTTTGTTCTTACCAGTTTATCAACTTAAAAGTTAATGATCACAATGTGCTGATAGCACGAAGTGTCATTGTAGGAATTCATCAAGCTGTACACTTCTTGATTTGTGCTGTTTGTACACGTTATAATTCAATAAACAGTAAAAAAGAAAAATAATGATAGCTTGAAATTGACTTATTTATTAATCTACTCTGAAGTTTTTAAGATTCAATTTTGACACTATTATCTTCAATAGCAAAGAGATGCAAATAATGCATTCCATTCTTATTCTTTTATTGTTGTCTAAACAGCAAAAGGATTACATTAACTGAATATTCTGGTATTCAAATCTCAAAAGATTCTAAAGCACATTGATTGGGTAAAACATAAGAATTTAGAATTCCTATCACTATTTTTTAAATATCCTTCAAAATATAACAGTATTTTTAAATTACTGTTATACTTTTCCAACATGGTGTTATTTCTTTCCCAGAATTGCACAGTAAAATTTAATCAACTATGAAAAAAATCTGTATAATAGACTAACTAGGTTTAGATTTTGAAATGATACATTCAAAGAGAGTCTATTTACTGTCTCTTTTTAGTCCTGTAATAAAAAAAAAAATCCTGTGCCTGTTTTCTTTAGAACCAGACTCAGAGCATGCTGCCTTATTTTTTATTTGTATACAGTGATCTGTTCCTATTTCCTGTAACTATTGCTTACCACGAAGTGTTTCAAAAGGCATATGTAGAAGTAGAACACTGAGTTTTAGGAATTGGAAAGTTAAGTCTAAGAGAGTATCAATATGAGAAAAAATACCAATTTGTATCTTTCCTTTTTTTCAGAGTAACTGATCCCCTACAGTGATAATAATGATGTCTGGGCAGAAGCAGAGAAAAATCAAAGCTCTGTTGTTGATACAGATATCCAGATGTAGCTAACAACAGTCAGTCGTAGCATGTTTAAATGTGGAATGCATTATTATGCATTCTTTGCAAAATCTTTTATTCTTATTTAGGAAAACAGTAACTGTGGTAAATTAGATTCTTTAATGTATCAGTCAAGGATTGCCTGAGCAATTTTAAGTCCATGTGTAAATCATTTGACATTCTAGCAAAATACAAAGAAACAAGTTGTAATTAAGATGTACTCAACCTGATAAACATTGGGGTAAGAACTAAAACTATATAATTAGCCCCAAAACAGTAAAACACTAATTA
Organism: Phocoena sinus; assembly: GCF_008692025.1. NCBI lineage: Eukaryota > Metazoa > Chordata > Mammalia > Artiodactyla > Phocoenidae > Phocoena > Phocoena sinus. The sequence goes on from NC_045766.1 coordinate 29,869,775, forward strand.
ACTAAGCCCACCTCAAGTCCTCAATTAACTAAAATTTTAACTTCCATACTTCATTTTTTTTAAAAAAAAAAAGGTGTTTTAATTATAAAAGCAATTGTCACAACAATCAAAGTTTAGAAAATGGAGCAAAATCACCCTTAATGCCACAAGCAATAAACATGTTATCTTTTAAATGTATTTACCCATTGTTTTGTGATTTTCACAGTAAAAAAACAAGGAGTACCTACAATTCTGGATTTGTCAATTTTACCCTGAAACTATGAATTTTTGATTTTTATAGCTTAAGTTAATACAAGTTTAAATTGTTATATTTTTCTTTCTGATAAATTTAACTTTTAAGTAGTGGCCCTCTTTATCACTAGTACTGTTTTTTTGTTGTTGTTGTTTTTGTGTGTGTCTTAAAATCTATTTTGTCAAATATTAAGGTAATTATCCCAGTTCTCTTTTTATGGATATTTATCTGATATATCTTTCCCGTCTCCCTCCCCTTCCCCCTCCCTTTCTCCCCCTCCTCTCTTCTCTTCCATCTCTCTCTCTCTCTCTCACTTTCCCTGTCCTTAAATTTTACATGTCTCTTCACTTAGCTGGATTTTGGCTTTCTGTCTAATATGCAGTCTAATTTTTTTTTCTTTACTGTACAAAAAACGGTTTTATTAATTACCCCAACTGCACCTCTGTTCATGCTCTAGGTCACCCTTGTTTCTCAGATTCGACCCAGGTTCATAGGCAAGTTACCAGATTAGCAAATAGGAGAACTGTTCTGCAAAACAGCAACTGTCAGCTTAACATTACTAACATTGCAGAAGGAAGCAAGGTTACTAGGGAAGTGTGGACACCCCAGGATAATGATTTCTGGGACAGGAAACCCTCTGAAAGAGCCAGTCCGACTGTCTATTCCTCGAGCTTGCAAGTTAGCACTCTGTACCAGAAGCCCCGACACGTCTACGGGCCTCTCAGAGCGCTCCCTTTGTGCTCCCTGGCTGGAGCAGAGGAGGATGGAGATATATGGAAGGTTGGTCAGGCCCAGTTTTTAAAAATGAAGTCACTACTAGAAAGGGGCAGAGACCCCTGGTGCAATCACATGCTGAATCATTGACTTCCCAGAGAGCGGGCTCCTTACAGGTTCCTTCAGTCCATGGAAGTGCTCAGAGCGGGGCGGGCCAGGGTGGCCACGGAGCTGAGCCTGCCTCACTGCATGCCGAGCCACTGCTCCTGGCCAGCCCACTGGGCCGCCTCACTGTCGCTGCCCCCCAGGTCCCCTTCTTCCCCACTCCCTTCCATGTGGTCCACGTCTTCCTCCTGAGTGGCATCCGCGGGACTCTTCTCCTTCTCCACCTTCTGCATCCCCTCTAGAGACTTCTGGTCACTGGGGTCCAAACTAGGGGACAACCAAACAAAGGAAAGACCTGAATCTCTGCCTTGCTTCTTCCTGGCTAATGCGTCATCTCCCTGGCACAGCAGTGAAATGACCACCCAGTCACAGAGAAACTGCTAATGCCTGGACTCTCCAAACAACTCCAGTTCCATAGGCAGGATTGAGCGAGTCCACCACTTAGTGCTATACTGTACTGGTCCATTGCTTCCTGATACTCACTGACAGCTACAAGGAAATCTAGGGTCCGAGGCAGGACACAGTCACTCTGATTAGCTAGCGTGTTCCGCAGCAAAGCAATTCCAACTTCGTATTTCTGTTCTCTGGTAAGTAGCTTTCCTTTTTTCTCCGCAGCCTTAATGTAGTTCAGCCTTTGGGTCAGGGCTTTATCTAATAAAGTTTTGCTTTCTCCTGTGTCACTGGGTCTTCAAGACGAATGGTGGCTGAAAGGGTAAGGGGCTGTGCGTTGGCTCCTAGAGTTTTGTAAACATAGTTACCCATTACCATTGCTTCATGAATACTGTTGGAGGCTAAGTAACATTCGATGAGACCTTCATAACAATCTAAGCGACAAGGTGCAAGACGTATAGCCTCCCGAAAGTGGATTATTGCTTCTTGGACTCTGCCCATGTTTCTAAATGCTGCTCCCTTAAGTAGCAAAGCTTGAACACTATTTCTGTTCAGCTGAATGGCCTTGGCTCCTAAATAGAGGGCTTGGGAGTAGTGTTTATCCTTTAATTTTTTATTCATGTGGAACTTGTATGTTCAATTTCTATTGTTTTAGTGTTACCCTGGAAATTGTACCATGCATATTTAATAGAACAAAGCTTTAAATTAAATAATGTCTTAAACTCTCCAACAGACAATCCAAGAACCTTAGAACACTTTAAGTCTGATCACGCCTCTCCAGACTTTTTACGCAGGTACTTATATACATGTATTTATATGTTTCCTATTTTATTTACTTAGCATTCCTTCTCATACCTCAGACCATTACTTTATGATCCTTTTCTTCTTTCTAAAATAAATATTTAGAAGTTCTTTTAGTGGAGGTCTCTTGATGGTAAACTCTCTTTTTGTTCATCTGAAAATATCCTTGTATCACTTTCATTCTTAAAAAAAATAGGTTGGATCTACAATGCAAGACTGACACCTTGAAGATGGTATTATTTCATTCATTCTGGTGTTCATCATTGCTGCTGTACTTTATGATGTTCTTTTTCTCTACTTTTGGAATCTTTTTGTCTTTGCTGTTCCACAGTTCCACTATGATGTATCTATACCTGGGTTTCTTTTCTTCTACTTGGAAACATAGATTTATATCTATGATCACTTCTGGAAAATTCTCAGTCATCACCTCCTCAATTATTCCTTTCCCTCAGTTCTCTCTACTCTGTTCTTTTAGGGTTCAAATAAATGTTTCCTTTTCCTCTTCTGTTCTCCATATCTCTTAGCTTTTCCATCTTCTTACCTCTCTGTGCTGCATTCTGGGAAATTTCTTCAGTCACATGTTCCAGTTCATTCTTTGACTATGTTTCATCTGTTGGCAAACCCCTACATTGAGTTTTATTAATTCCTAAAAAATCTATTTTTTATTTTGAGAAATTCCACTTTATTGTCACATAGATCTTTCTCATTGTTCCTGATAGTCTCATTGTTTGCCCAACTTTGTGGTTCCATACTAAATTTCTTTAAACATTTCTTACCTAGTTATTCTATACTCTGTATATGACAATCCCAATATCTAAATAAGTTGTGTTATTTTTTTCTCTCACGCATGGTGTCTTGCCTCCTTGTGTACTTGGTGATCTTAGATTATGAATTTATATTTTCTGGATCTTACGTAAGTGGGAATTCAAATGGCTTAAATTGAAGACACTTCATTTCAAAGATGATTTTCCTCTGCTGCTGCTGAATGTCCAGGAGTGCCAGCAACCTGGGGCCACTTTAAACCTCTCTATGGTGCCCCCTAAATCAGCGGTCCCCAACCTTTTTGGCATTAGGGACGGGTTTCGTGGAAGACAACTTTTCCACGGACGGGGGTGGGGGGGTGTTCAGGCGGTAACGCGAGTGATGGTTCAGGCGGTAATGCGAGCAACGGGGAGCGGCAGATGAAGCTTTGCTCGCTCACCCTCTGCTCACCTCCTGCTGTGCGGCCCGGTTCCTAACGGGCTGTGGACCGGTACCGGTCTGTGGCCCAGGTGTTGGAGACCCCTGTCCTAAATGCAGGAGTATCAGATTTACCTCCTCACACAGAACTGCCATTGGCATTTGCAGTCAGACCAACTCCATCTCTCCAGCATGCATAAAGAACCCTGCTCTAATTTCTGCTCAAGACTTATTTCTCTTTATTTGGTAGGAAGAAGGGTTTTTGAAGACTTTTCTAATTTCTGAGAGCCAAACAAAACATCAAAAACTGTTTTTGATTCACATCTAGTTTTGTAGCAGGATGATTCCTTCACTATATCTAGTCCACTGTGATGAGAAGCAAAAGTCGTATCCACAATTTTGCATCTTCTGTGTTTCATGCAATAACTATAAATTGAACATAGGTTTCTGGGTTGGGTACTGGTTGGCGCTATTTACTGAGACAAGGAATTTGGAAAGATGAACAACACTAAGGAGGGAGATATTAAGCTTAGTTGACTTTTCTGTACTTGTGAGATGTCTAGTGAAAATGTTGCTTGGCAGTTAGATATAGAACCCTGTAGTTCAGAAGAGGGGTCTGGACTCAAGATAACATTTCAAAAATGAGTAAAGGAAGAGATGTTCACCATGAAAACAGAATGAGTGACCAGAGAAGTCAGGTGGGAAATCAGGAGCCAGTAAATCATAAATGCACAAGGAAGAGAGTTTCTCTAAATGGTAGGAATGGACAAGAGTAGCAAATAATGCTGAGAAGTCAAATAAGAGGAGGATTGAAAAGTGCTCAAATATCATATGAGACCACTTAAATATGGAATCTTAAAAAAAAAAGATACAAACGGACTTATTTACAAGACAAATAGACACAGACATAGAAAACGAACTTATGGTTACCAAAGGGGGATGGGGGGAAGGATAAATTGGGAATCTGGGATTAACAGATACACACCATTATATATAAAATAGATAAACAAGGACCTACTGTATGGCACAGGGAACTATATTCAATATCGTGTAGTGACCTATAATGGAAAAGAATCTAGAAAAGAACAGACATATATATGTCTAACAGAATCACTTTGCTGTACACCTGAAACTATCACAACATGATAAATCAGTTACACTTCAATTTTTTTAATGTAAAAAATAAAAGAAATATTGGGTTGGCCAAAAAGTTCCTTTAGTTAGTGAATAAAGTCAAAAGTTCTTCGTGAAAATGAAAAATGTCTTATTTTTACTTAAAACCGAACAAACTTTTTGGCCAACCCAGTACACTGTACTGTAATGATTCTCAACTTCATAAATTACATCCCAAAATCCATGGATGAAATAAATGCCTTAAAGACTTAAAAAAAAAAAAAAAGTACAGTTGGATAGAATTGGCCTTAGACAAAAGATGGGACAATTTCATTTTAACAGCAGTATACATAATTGTCGCTTTTTCACCTTTTTACTGCAGTATAAGATATATACAGAAAAGAGTATCAATCATAAATATATACCATGATGAATTTCACAAAGTGAACTCACCCAGTTAACCAACACCCAGATCAAGAAACAGGATGATATCAGGAGCCCAAGAGTTCTCTTTTTGCCCATGTTAAGTCAACTATTCTTCTCAGGGTTTTAACTACTTTTCTGACTTCTTAGAACTCATAGGATAATTTTGCCTATTTTTGAACTTTATATAAATTTCTCCTCACACAGTTGTTCTTTTTTTGTGATGCTTTCTGGCTTCTTTCCCTCAATTATTTGTGAGAGTCATACATATTTTTGCATGTAATTGTAGTTTGCTCATTCTTGTTGCTGTATAGAATTCCATTATGTGACTAAAGCATAGTTTATTCCTTCCACTGGTGGTGCATATTTGGTGAGTTCCTGGGTTTTTGCCGTTATGAATATAAACACTTCAGTGCATGTGTTTTGGTAAGCAGAGGTGAGCACATTCCTAGGAACGGGATTGCTCATAGGTTTAGGGTCAGTAGATAACTGAAACAACCTTCTGAAGAGATTTTACCCAGGTGCTGGCAATGTATGAAAGTTTCAGTTACTCCACATTTTCACCAACATTTGGTATGATCTCTTTTTAATTTTAAACATTTTGCTGGGAATGTAATAACAATTTATTATGGCTCTAATTTGTATATCTCCAATGGCAAATCTTTATCAGTGAGTACCTTTTTCATGTTTGTTAGTCATTTGGACACTTTTTTGTGAAGTGCTTGCAGTAGTACTGACAGCGCAGCAGTTCATCAAGTGGGTGTATCTTAAGTTGTCCTTCCTTTTTGAAAAATCAAGTAAGTTGAGAAATAATAAAAGAAAATTTAGTTGTGATTTGTGTGGTGGTAAGCTTTCAAAGGCATAGAAATATAAACATATTTTTAGAAAAGTGTCTAACAGCAAAATTTAAAGTATGGCACTTAATTAATCAAATGGGCTAGACATTACCAGTTTCAACTGTTTTTCCTTGTTAACAGAATCATAAATGCACTTGGAGGGGGGCGTGTAACAACTGAATTTAAAATACTTCCAAAAGCTAGGGTGAGCATCTAGTCCTCCGGTGGCCAAAAGTTACTTCATGGCAAGCTACTTTCCCCGATACATCAAAAAGAAAAAGACAGCCAGTGTAAGCTTTCTGCCTTTAACCTGTCCTCCTCCCCCTTGTCCAGACCGTGATGATGCCCATTTGTGACTATGCTGAGGATGGTAGAGCAGGAAGGGAGAAGGGACCTGCTTTCTCAAGTGCTTCACCAGCTTTGCACAGCCTACCCCAGACTCTTGTTACATAAACTCCTTAGTTGGTTAACCTAATACAATCAGCCTCTGTTAAGTGCAACCAAACCCTGTACCAACCAGAACATCCATTTTCCTACCCCACCTCAGGTCCCTAAGGTTTTTATCCAGTGTTGTTTTTCCATAATGAGTTAAGCACTTGAGGAAATGCTTTATAGTTATTGCATCCCTACTGTAACAATGACTGAATTGACCATATCACGGAAAATTGCTCTTCCAGTTTTGTTGCAGTAATACATTAAATAGTGCCCTAGAGGCTTCAAGGATTTCATGTCCCTTCCTAAATGTCACACCAGCTGATGGAGAATTCCCTGTGAGTTTTGACTCATTTTCTCTGATTTACCACATGCACAAAGAGGATCCTTGAATCATAGGTGAAACATTTCATTCCAAGAAAGTTGTGCTTGAAGTTGAGGGGTTTGTTGTAGAATTCCCAGGGGAAGGAAGAGGACAAAGCCTGTAAAAGCACTGGCCATCTCATTATCTGATATATGAGAGAAATGCAGCCACTCTAGCACAACACTCCCCAAAGAGATAACACATTTAATTTTTCTTGATCTCAGTCCCAGAAGGCAAGCAATGAAATTTAATTTCATTAAATAGTCTTCCAAAAAAGTTTTAAAAGGAGGTTTTAAATTTTTGTTGTTGTTGTTTTTCTCTAATAAAGCTCAGATTTCACTTCTAGGGGAAATGTTTCTGGGTCTCCAAACATACCGAAGAGTAGAGAACTAAAAGTGTAAACTGAACAATGATGCATTGCATTTAAAAGTAACTTTTAAAGTGAATATTAAAATATGGAGGGGACAAATTAGGAGTTTGAGATTAACAAATACATACTACTATATATAAAATAAACAACAAGGTGCTACGGTACAGCACAGGGAACTATTATTCAATATCTTGTAACAACCTGTAACGGAACAGAATCTAAAAAAGAATATATACATATGTGAATATATATATATATGAATCTGAAAGAATATATATGTGTGTGTGTATAACTGAATCACTTTGCTGTACACCTGAAACTAATACAATATTATAAATCAACTATAAATCAATAAAAAATTTTTTGAATTTTATTTAATTAATTTTTTTATACAGCACGTTCTTATTAGTCATCCATTTTATACACATCAGTGTATACAGGTCAATACCAATCTCCCAATTCATCACACCACCACCATCACCACCCCGCCACTTTCCCCCCTTGGTGTCCATACGTTTGTTCTCTACACCTGTGTCTCAATTTCTGTCCTGCAAACTGGTTCATCTGTACGATTCCACATATATGCGTTAACATACAATATTTGTTTTTCTCTTTCTGACTTACTTCACTCCGTATGACAGTCTCTAGATATATCCACGTCTCTACAAATGACCGAATTTCGTTCCTTTTTATAGCTGAGTAATATTCTACAGTAAATATGTACCACATCTTCTTTATCCACTCGTCTGTCGATGGGCATTTAGGTTGCTTCCATGACCTGGCTATTGTAAATAGTGCTGCAATGAACATTGGGGTGCATGTGTCTTTTTGAATTATGGTTTTCTCTGGGTATATGCCCAGTAGTGGGATTGCTGGGTCATGTGGTAATTCTATTTTTAGTTTTTTAAGGAACCTCCATACTGTTCCCCATAGTGGCTGTATCAATTTACATTCCCACCAACAGTGCAAGAGGGTTCCCTTTTCCCCACACCCTCCCCAGCATTTGCTGTTTGTAGATTTTCTGATGATGCCCATTCTAACTGGTATGAGGTGATACCTCATTGTAGTTTTGATTTGCATTTCTATAATAATTAGTGATGTTGAGCACCTTTTCATGTGCTTCTTGGCTATCTATATGTCCTCTTTGGAGAAATGTCTATTTAGATCTTCTGCCTATTTTAGGATTGGGTTATTTGTTTTTTCTAATATTGAGCTGCAAGAGCTGTTTATATATTTTGGAGATTAATCCTTTGTCCGTTGAGTCGTTTGCAAATATATTTTCCCATTCTGAGGGTTGTCTTTTCGTTTTGTTTATGGTTTCCTTTGCTGTGCAAAAGCTTTTAACTTTCATTAGGTCCGATTTGTTTATTTTTATTTCCATTACTCTAGGAGGTGCATCAAAAAAGATCTTGCTGTGATTTATGTCAAAGAGTGTTCTTCCTATGTTTTCCTCTAAAAGTTTTATGGTGTCCGGTCTTACATTTAGGTCTCAAATCCATTTTGAGTTTATTTTTGCATATGGTGTTAGTGAGAGTTCTAATTTCATTGTTTTACATGTAGCTGTCCAGTTTACCCAGCACCACTTATTGAAGAGACTATCTTTTCTCCATTGTATATCCTTGCCTCCTTTGTCATCGATTAGTTGACCATAGGTGCATGGATTTATCTCTGGGCTTTCTATCCTGTTCCATTGATCTATATTTCTGTTTTTGTGCCAGCACCATATTGTCTTATTTACTGTAGCTTTGTAGTATAGTCTGAAGTCAGCGAGTCTGATTCCTCCAGCTCCGTTTTTTCTCTCTGAAGACTGCTTTGGCTATTCAAAGTCTTTTGTGTCTCCATACAAATTTTAAGATTTTTTGGTTCAAATTCTGTAAAATATGCAATTGGTAATTTGATAGGGATTGCATTGAATCTGTAGATTGCTTTGGGTAGTATAATCATTTTCACAATATTGATTCTTCCAATCCAAGAACATGGTATATCTCTCCATCTGTTGGTATCACTTGTAATTTCTTTCAACAGTGTCTTATAGTTTTCTGCATACAGGTCTTTTGTCTCCTTAGGTAGGTTTATTCCTAGGTATTTTATTCTTTTTGTCGCAATGGTAAATGGGAGTGTTTCCTTAATTTCTCTTTCAGATTTTTCATCATTAGTGTATAGGAATGCAAGATATTTCTGTGCATTAATTTTGTATCCTGCAACTTTACCAGATTCATTGATTAGCTCTAGTAGTTTTCTGGTGGCATCTCTAGGATTTTCTATGTATAGTATGATGTCATCTGCAAACAGTGACAGCTTTACTTCTTCTTTTCCAATTTGTATTCTTTTTATTTCTTTTTCTTCTCTGATTGCTGTGGCTAAGACTTTCAAAGCTATGTTGAATAACAGTGGCGAGAGTGGACATCCTTGCCTTGTTCCTGATCTTAGAGGAAATGCTTTCAGTTTTTCACCATTGAGAATGCCATTTGCTGTGGGTTTGTCATATATGGCCTTTATTATGTTGAGGTAGGCTCCCTCCATGCCTGCTTTCTGCAGAGTTTTTTTATCATAAATGGATGTTGAATTTTGTCAAAAGCTTTTTCTGCATCTATTGAGATGATCATATGGTTTTTATTCTTCAATTTGTTAATATGGTGTATCACATTGATTGATTTGCATATATTGAAGAATCCTTGCATCCCTGGGTTAAGTCCCACTTGATCATGGTGTATGATCCTTTTAATGTGTTGTTGGATTCTGTTTGCTAGTATTTTATTGAGTATTTTTGCATCTATATTCATCAGTGATATTGGTCTGTAATTTTCTTTTTTTGTTGTATCTTTGTCTGGTTTTGGTGTCAGGGTGATGGTGGCATCATAGAATGAGTGTGGGAGTGTTCCTTCCTCTGCAATCTTTTGGAAGAGTTTGAGAAGGATGGGTGTTAGCTCTTCTCTAAATGTTTGATAGAATTCACCTGTGAAGCCATCTGGTCCTGGACTTTTGTTTGTTGGAAGATTTTTAATCATAGTTTCAATTTTATTACTTGTGATTGGTCTGTTCATATTTTCTCTTTCTTCCTGGTTCAGTCTTGGAAGGTTATACCTTTCTAAGAATTTGTCCATTTCTTCCAGGTTGTCCATTTTATTGGCATAGAGTTGTTTGTAGTAGTCCCTTAGGATGCTTTGTATTTCTGCTGTGTCTGTTGTAACTTCTTTTTCATTTCTAATTTTATTGATTTGAGTCCTCTCCCTCTTTTTCTTGATGAGTCTGGCTAATGGTTTATCAATTTTGTTTATCGTCTCAAAGATCCAGCTTTTAGCTTTATTGATATTTGCTATTGTTTTCTTTGTTTCTATTTCATATATTTCTGCTCTGGTCTTTATGATTTCTTTCCTTCTGCTAACTTCGGGTTTTGTTTGTTTTGCTTTCTCTAGTTCCTTTAGGTGTAAGATTAGATTGTTTATTTCAGATTTTTCTTGTGTCTTGAGGTAGGCTTGTATTGCTATAAACTTCCTTCTTAGAACCGCTTTTGCTGCATCCCATAGGTTTTGGATCATCATGTTTGTTTGTTTGTTTTTGTGGTACACGGGCCTCTCACTGCTGTGGCCTCTCCCGCCGTGGAGCACAGGCTCTGGACGCGCAGGCCCAGCGGCCATGGCTCACGGACCCAGCTGCTCTGTGGCACGTGGGGTCCTCCCGGACTGGGGCACGAACCCGCATCCCCCACATCGGCAGGCAGACTCTCAACCACCGCGCCACCAGGGAAGCCCCGATCATCATGTTTTCACTGTCACTTGTCTCTAGGTATTTTTTGATTTCCTCTTTGGTTTCTTCAGTGATCTCTTGGTTATTTAGTAACGTACTGTTTAGCCTCCATGTGTTTGTGTTTTTTACATTTTTCCCCTGTTATTGATTTCTAATCTCATAGCATTGTGGTCAGAAAAGATGCTTGATATGATTTCAATTTACTTAAATTTACTGAGGCTTGATTTGTGACCCAAGATGTGATCTATCCTGGAGAATGTTCCTTGCGCACTTGAGAAGAAAGTGTCATCTGCTGTTTTTGGATGGAATGTCCTATAAATATCAGTTAAATCTATCTGGTCTATTGTGTCATTTAAAGCTTCTGTTCCCTTATTAATTTTCTGGTTGGATGATCTGCCCATTGGTGTAAGTGAGGTGTTAAAGGCCCCCACTATTATTGTGTTACTGTCTATTTCCTCTTTTAGAGCTGTTAGCAGCTGACTATGGATTGAGGTGCTCCTATGTTGGGTGCTTATATATTTATGATTGTTATATCTTCTTCTTGTATTGATTCCTTGATCGTTATGTAGTGTCCTTCCTTGTCTCTTGTAACATTCTTTAAAGTCTTTTTTATCTGATATGAGTATTGCTACTCCAGCTTTCTTTTGATTTCCATTTGCATGGAATATATTTTTCCATCCCCTCAATTTCAGTCTGACTGTGTCCCTAGGTCTGAATTGGGTCTCTTGTAGACAGCATCTATATGGGGTCTTGTTTTTGTATCCATTCAGTGAGCCTGTGTCTTTTGGTTGGAGCATTTAATCCATTCACGTTTAAGGTAATTATCGATATATATCTTCCTATTACCATTTTCTTAATTGTTTTGGGCTTGTTCTTGTAGGTCCTTTTCTTGTCTTGTGTTTCCCACTTAGAGAAGTTCCTTTAGCATTTGTTGTAGAGCTGGTTTGGTGGTGCTGAATTCTCTTAGCTTTTGCTTGTCTGTAAAGCTTTTGATTTCTCCATTGAATCTGAATGAGATCCTTGCTGGGTAGAGTAATCTTGGCTGTAGGTTCTTCCCTTTCATCACTTTAAGTATATCATGCCACTCTCTTCTGGCTTGTAGAGTTTCTGCTGAGAAATCAGTTGTTAACCTTGTGGGAAATCCCTTGTATGTTATTTGTCATTTTTCCCTTGTTTTCAATAATTTTTCTTTGTCTTTAGTTTTTGCCAATTTGATTGCTATGTGGCTCAGTGTGTTTCTCCTTGGGTTTATCCTGTATGGGACTCTCTGCGCTTCCTGGACTTGTGTAGCTATTTCCTTTCCCATGTTAGGGAAGTTTTCGACTATAATCTCTTCAAATATTTTCTCGGGTCCTTTCTCTCTCTCTTCTCCTTCTGGGACCCCTATAATGCAAATGTTGGTGCATTTAATATTTTTCCAGAAGTCCACAGATGAATATATGTGTTTTTAAAATATCTTTTCATATTTGAAGAACATTATCATCACCACCACCACCTGTAGCACCCTCATCTTTATGGAGAAACATATAGTAGGTAGCTAATTATGGGCATAAGAAGACTCTCAAAGACCATGTTGATTCCCTACATTGCCTTACCATTTCAGGCTTCTCCAGACTCCTGGATGGATGTACATTGACCAAAGAAACCAACAGCAAAACAAAAGCATAAAGAAACACAAGAATGGGGAGTAGGATAATTATTCCAACTCTAAGTGAAAAGGAAGTGTTTTCAGTGTTGAATAAGTAAACATGACTAGATTCAGAACTGTTAAAGACTGGAGTTCCAAATAATATCTAGGGTAAAGTGAAACTCTCCCAATACTTTTCCTTTATGTTGTAGAGATTAAACCCATCTGAGGGATACTTCTGTGTCTCTGTTTTTAAGAACTGTGTAACACAATGTATTTAATTTGAACAATTTATTTGCTATCAATTCTTCTTAGAGGATAGCAGATATTCCTTACAGTGTTAGTATTTTTCAAATCATGTATTGAGCTCTTGCCATAGCTGTATATATTGGTATGTGCTAAGTATAATATATATATTTTAAAAAGGGTCCCTGTCCTCTGATTTAAAGTCTAGGCAGGGAAGTAATATATACAAAGAAGTTAAGCAATATGGTCTGGCTAGAGGATATGTAAGGGACAAATAAGGATAGGATTGTATACTATTAGACCACAAAATCAGACCGTTAAGTACTCTAGAAGGGCAGAGATGGAGAAAATTAATGGAGGATGGAGTTATAGAAAAGTAATAAAAGGGTATTTCATAGAAAGTGTTCAATTGTTAAACCTTAAAGAATGGGTAGGAGTGATTTGATTTTTAAAATCATGGAAAGCACAGAAGCTACAGGTTTCCCCTCCTACTAGATAAAGCAGCCCACAGAGTAAGAGAAGGTATTTGCAAAGCATATATTAAGCAAAATATTTATTCAGTATATATATATATATATATATATATATATATATATAGCTAAACCAATAAGAAAAACAGTGACACCTGTAAGAAAAGTTAGCAAAGATTTGAAGTGCATTTTACAAAAGGGGTTCTCAAGGCCAATAACCATGGGAAAAGGTGCTCAACTGCTTTGGTCACCAGGAAAAAGCAAATTAAAACTACAATGCACCATCTTACACCCATTTGGATGGCTAATATTTAAAAAACAAAACAAAACAAATGTTAGCAAGGTTGTAGAGAAATTGGAACCCTTGTACACTGTTGATGGGAATGTAAAATGTGTAGCCACTATGGAAAATAGTATGGCAGTTCCTCAAAAAATTAAAAATAGAATTATCATGTGATCCAGGAACTCCACTTCTGGATATGTACTCAAAAGAACTGAAAGGAACTCAAACAGATATTTTGTGCACCTATGTTCATAGTAGTAGTATTCACAGTAACCAAAAGGTGGAAGCAATCCAACTGTCCATTTATGATTGAATGGATAAACAATATGTGGTATATACATATAATGGAATATTATTCAGCCTTAAAAAGGAAGGAAATTCTGACACATCTTACAACACCAATGAACTTTGAGGATATTATGCTAAGTAAAATAAGCCAGTTATAAAAAGATGAATAATGTATGATTCCATTTACATGAGGTACCTAGAGTAGTCAAATTCATAGAGACAGTAAACAGGATAGTGGTTGACCAGGGCCGTGGGAGAGGGAAAATGGGAGGCTATTATTTAATCAGTACAGAGTTTTGGTTTTGCAAGATGAAAAGAATTCTGTGGAAGGATGGATGATGGTGATGGTAGTGCAACACTGTGAATGCACTTAATACCACTGAACTGTAAAATTAAAAATGGTTAAGATGGCAAATTTTATGTTATGTGTATTTTACCACAATTTTTTTTAAACTGAAAAAAAAAAAAAAGCATAAAAACCCCACAATGCCACTACAAACCTACCAGAGTGGCAAAAATAAAAAAGATAGAAACTATCAAGCATTACCAACAAAAACTATACATATACTGCTATTAGGGGTGTAAAATAGTACAATCCTTTCAGAATGCTATTTGCAGTGTCTACTAAAACTGAACATATACAAACCTTAAGACCTCACAATTCTACCCCTAGGTATATATCCAAGTGAAAATGCTTACACGCCTTTTCCTAAAGACTACAAGAATGTTCACAGCACAGTTCACAATAGTCACACACTAGAAACTACCCAAATGCCTGTGACAGTAGAATGGATGAGTGAATTATGTTATACTTGCACAATGGAATATTGTACAGCAATGACAATGAACAAAACTACAACTATTTTCAACAATATAGGTAAATCTTACAAACACACAGGTAAGCAAAAGAAGCCAGAAAAAGTGTATCCTTTGGGTGTGGATTACTTGAAGATTGCCCTGGGGTGCTGTTATAGTCCTATTTCTTGATCTGGGTGCTGATTGTATAGGTGTGTTAACTCCGAAAATTCATCAAGCTGTATACCTATGATTGATGTACTTTTCTGTATTTTTGTCATACAACAACAACAACAAGTTTTTTAAAACCCAGCAGTTGTGTGTGTGTGTATGGGGGGGTGGGGGCGGTGAGAGAGAGAGAGAATTGATAAATTGATTATAAGATTTATATGGAAATGCAAAGAATCAAGATAGTCTTGAAGAAGAATAAGACTGGAGAATGTTTACTCTTGGCCATCAAGACTACAATATGTGTGATATTGGTGCAGGTACATAAATGTCAATAGGACAGAATAGAGACTACAGAAATAGACCCATGTATTCAATTTTTCAACATAGATGTCAAGGTAGTTAAGCTAATGGGTGGGGGAAGAGAGTGTCTTTTCAACAAATATTGCTGGAATAACTGATTATATGAAAAAAAAAAAAAAAGAACCTCTACCTTAATCTTACTCTCTGAAAAAATTAATTTGAAATGGATCCTAAACCAAAATGTAAGAGCTAAAAGTATAAAATTTCTAGAAGAAAACAAGAGAAAATCTATGTGACCTTGAATTAGGCAAATAATTCTGAGAACACAAAGAGCATGAACTATAAAAGAAAAAATTGATACATTGGACTTTATTATAAAGTTTTAAATTTCTTCTCTTTATAAATGGAAATCCCATACACTGATAATAAATTACTATAACCACTTTGAAAAACAACTTGACAATTTATTAAAAATTTAAGCATATACCTACCTCATGACCCAGCAATTCTCCTAGGTATTTAAGCAAGAGAATTAAATTAAAAATATATATCTACACAAAGACTTGCATAAGAATTCAAGTTTGGGAATTCCCTGGTGGGTGGTCCAGTAGTTAGGACTTGGCACTTTCACTGCTGGGGCCTGGGTTCAGCTTTATTTGTAATAGCCAAATATTAAAAACAAAACCAAAAAACTAACAGAACCCCCAAATGTCCATCAGCAGGTGTATGGATTAGCAAATAGTGGTATAGCCATATAATGGAATACTATTCAGCAATAAAAGGGAACACATTTTTGATACATTCAACAATGAATCTCAAATCATTATGCGAAATAGTAGAAACCAGACCAAAAAAGAAAAAAAAGAGTACATACTAATTGAGTTGACTTAAGTAGCTTAGAAAAACAATGGTTTAATTGGATAGTGTAAGGCAAACAAAGAAAGCAATATACAAACATTATTCTTTAGCTGGTAAATTTTTTTCTCATAGGGGTACGGTTAGCAATTTGGAAACTATTTCCACACGTTGTATTAGTTTTCTAGGGCTGTTGCTGCAAATTACCACAGACTTAGTGGCTTAAAATGATAGAAATTTATTCTCTCACTACTCTGGAGACCAAAGTCCAAAATCAAGGTGTCATCAAGACCAAAGTCTCTGAAATCTCTCCAGGAGAATCCTTCCTAGCCTCTTTAAGTCTCGGGTGACTCTGCATGTTCCTTAGCTTATGGATTCATCACTCTAAGCTCTGTCTTCTCATGGCTTTCTCCTCTTTTCTCTATGTGTCTCTCCTCCGTGTGTCTCTTTTAAGCACATTTGTCATTGGATTTAAGACCCACTCTGATAAGCCAGGGTAAGGGTCTTGAGGTCCTTAACTTAATTATATCTGCAAAGACCCTTCTGCCAAATAAGGTTACATTCACAGCTTCCAGTTGTTAGATCAGGAACATGTCTTTTTGAGGGCACCAATCAACCCAATACTTATATATATAAAAATTGAATAAGAAAATATATTGTAAATAAAGAGAGCCAGGTTTCTCACTGTCAGAGAAAAAAATAAGCAAGGGGGAACAGCTAGAATGAACTCTGTGGTGCTAGATTAGAGTTGCAGGTACCAGCATGACCTTATATTTATATCAATATGTATGCAGAGATAACAGAAATAAATACATACATATATTTCCTACCTCTGTCCACTGAGAGAGGCCAGAAACAATGACTCTCAAGGAGCAACAAGCACACTGAGTACCCAAATCTTGGTGTCTAAATACCATTCTCCAACAAACAGAACACGTGCTCCTTGAAGAAATGGTTATTTCTAGGATTAGGGCAGGGAAAATACAATATGAGCCTGGAGCATCTTACAGTCTCAGAAAGTAAGGAAGTATTCAGAAAAGACAAAACTATGGAGACAAGGGAGATTAGTGATTGCCCAGTGCGGAGAGTGGCGGGGAATGACTGCAGATGGACATGAGGTTTCTGCGAGGGGTGATGGAAATACTTAAAAATTAAATTCTCTTAACGGTTGCACAATTCTGTAAATATACTAAAAATTATATTGATATCATGTACCCCCTGGGATGATGTGAGGAGCATGAAATCTCCTAAAACTGAACATGCACATAACCTAAAAACAGGTAAATTTTATGCCATGTAATTATATCGCAATAAAGCTGCTTAAGAAGAGAGAGAGAAAGAAGAAAGTGCTCAAAAAAAAAAAAAAAAAGAAAAGAAAAAGGATGGGGTATGTCAAAGGCACACAGGAACCAACTGAAAGAGTACCCAATGGCCAAAGTTGGAACAATTTGAGCAAAAAATTAAATAATGATAGTATTGTATTATAATCCCCCAAATAAAATATTCATGTTTCCATACTGAAATACATAAATACATCATACACACATACATACATACATACGGAAGAGGGGACAAATCTTCCTTATGGAAGAATTTCAGGTACTAAATGTAGAAGAAATGAGGGAAATAGAAAATTACCATTAAAACACACCAAAATGTTTAATTACCATTAAAACCACAATAATAACTACTACATACAAAATCCACTGATGAATGCTAAAATTAGTGGATGAAACTCTTAAGAGAAACAAGATATATTCATAGCCTCAAAGTATCTCCCCCCAAACATTTACTAATTAATTCCTGGGGTTTTAACATCAGTCTACAAAGTCTTTCACACTCCTTCTTCCAAGAGGTGAAGGTTAATTCCCTCCCTTCCTTGAGTATGGTCTGGACTTAGTGACTTACTTTTACTGAAGAGAGTATGGAAAGGGTAAAAAATAGCAACTTCACAGTGAAGAAAACTGGCAGACGTGACCTTAAAAACTGGTCGAAGTTAGTATCACTAGCAGTAAGTCATGTCATTGGGGACTTCCCTGGTGGTCCAGTGGTTAAGACTCTGTGCTCCCAATGCAGGGGGCCCCGGTTGGATCCCTGGTCCAGGAGCTAGATCCCACACGCTGCAAGTAAAGATCCTGCACACCACAGCTGCCAAATAAATAAATAATTTTTAAAAAAATAGTAAGTCATGTCGATACCATGTGCTCCCTGATATGATACGTATGATGTATATGAAACATTTGAAGCTGAGCCCATATCCTAGGACTGATCCATTCCATCCATTTTTTTACATCCGACAAAGCATGTTCTCATTTTGCACCAAAAGACCTTTAAAAGAGTGTCATTTTTATAACAGACCAAATGCCCATCAATAGAAGAATAGAGGGGCTTCCATGGTGGTGCAGTGGTTAAGAATCCGCCTGCCAATTCAGGGGACACGGGTTCGAGCCCTGGTCCGGGAGTCCTGGTCCGCAGAGCAAGTAAGCCTGTGCGCCACAACTACTGACCCTGCGCTCTAGAGCCCGCGAGCCCCAACTACTGAGCCCACGTGCCACACTGAGCCCACATGCCACAACTACTGAAGCCCGCGGGCCTAGAGCCCGTGCTCCACAGCAAGACAAACCACCGCAATGAGAAGCCCGTGCACCTCAACAAAGAGTAGCCCCTGCTCACCGCAACTAGAGAAACGACGAAGACCCAACGCAGCCAAAAATAAATAAATTAAAAAAACAAATTTTTTTAAAAACAGAAGAATAGAAAAATAGTGTTATACTCAAACAATGGGATGCTATAGAGTAATAAGTGAAATTTTGCTACACACAACGCTAGCAATAGAAGTTCACAACGTAATGTTTAGTAAAAGAAGCTAGGCACAAAAGAATATGTACTATGTGACTTCAATTATGTAAAGTTTAAAAATTAGACAAAATTAATCTATGGTGTTAGAAGTCAGAGTAGCAGCTAAACTTGTGGGAGGGGGTTTGTAATCAAGAGGGGGGAATGAGGAAGACTTCTGGGCTGCTGGAAATTTCTGTCTCCCTCTTCCACATAGTGGTTATTTATAACAGGTTATTTGCTTTGCGATAATTCATCAGTCTGCACACTTGTGATAAATAACACTTTTGGTATGTGCATTTTACTCTAATGACTTTTTAACGTTATAAAACAACTTTGAGGCAGAGCTGCTCGCTGCGGGGGGAGGGCAGGGGCTGGCATCCATGACGGAGCCCGGCTGGGACCCTATAGCAAGGAGGCTGAGAGGCGGCAGGAGGGGCATTTAAAAAAACAAACAAACCAAAAAAAAGTGGCAATTAGATAAAATCTACTATACCATACCACTTGCTGGATATTACCTAATCTCACTGGGCTGAAGTTTCCTGATCTATGTGATAAAGATAAATGATACTTGTTCAAAAGATTAATTTGAGGACTATTAAATGAGATACCGTATATAATATAGAGAGAGTAAGAACACAGGGTCTGGCACAAGTAAATAGATAATATAAGGCTGTTATCAACGTTGCTGTCATTATCTTCCTCATTACCATGAGCAGGGGGAGACTTCCTCCCAGTTCCCAGCCATGCTTTGTTTCATGAACCCCCAGAGCATCTCAGCTTGGGTCTGGTCTCACAAAGTGCCTCTTGACTACCTGTATTTTTTTTTTTTTTTTTTTTTGCGGTTTGCGGGCCTCTCACTGCCGTGGCCTCTCCCGTTGCGGAGCACAGGCTCCGGACGCGCAGGCTCAGTGGCCGTGGCTCGCGGGCCCAGCCGTCCCGCGGCATGTGGGATCTTCCCGGACCGGGGCACGAACCCACGTCCCCTGCGTCGGCAGGCGGACTCTCAACCACTGTGCCACCAGGGAAGCCCCTGTATTTGTTTTTAACCCCACCAGAGTGTTCGAAAATCAGCCAAGGGAGAAGAGAAGTCATCCTGTCTGCTCATCACAAAAGATCTATTCATCTGCTCATCACAAACAGTCTCATGCATGTGTGGCGGGGACTGCCCTTCTCCCTGGAGTGAGGATGAAAAGAAGCCCTGCGTTTGTTGGAGCCTTTGAAGAAGGCACCTTCCAAGTTTAACTAATTGGAAGATACTTTTCATGTGACTCAAGCTCAGGCACCGGTCATGATGTGATGATTCAAGTATAGATATAATTAAGGTTAATTGAAACATGTGAAGTCTATGAAGGGGTATGAGTATCTAATTAATGAGTTAACAGAAAGTGTAGAATAATTAGATGGAAAGGAGGCCTAATAGTTAATCAGCACCAGGGGTCCGTCACAATAGCCAGATAAAAAGAGGCCTTGGTGGTATATTCCAAGGTGATCAATTTCCCAAATACCCTGCAAGGGTTTGCTGAGCAGAGACTCAACTTCCAGGGAATTAAATCCCAGTGGTTCCACTAATGGTAATAAAAACACCAATAAAGACACATATGTTGTATATAAACTTAATAGACCAGATCAACCTATATAGGGCAATTCATTGTATAATCTTGGCCAAGTCTTAAAAGACATTATTTTCAGAGGCAAACATCAAGTTCTGGTGACAAACTCAAATCTAGAAAAAGGAGTGGACTTACTTTTACAAGAAAAAGATGCTCAGCTTTGTAACTATTGGGTTGGCTTTGAGTCACCTAGGGGGAAAAAACAATTCTGTGCCCCAACCAAGAAAAGATAAAAAAATCCAGAACTTCAGTGAGTTTTGGGGTCTGGTGAGAATTGTAACCTACAGGGTATCAAACTGATATTACTGGAACATTAGGAAGATGTCAAAATAAATTCATCCATAATCCTAGGGAGATATGAAACAACCTTAATGAAGAAATCAATGCAACACATGGTATTTGATACTTAGAATAGTTTTAAGTTAAACATTGTAGTAAGTTTTGCTATCATATGTGTGTATTTTCTCTGCTATTTAAGGTGTTGGATTTGCAATTTCAATTTAAATTAAGGTAATTTAATCAAATTTTGTATCATTGCTTAAATGCTCAAGCTGTGGAGACTTAAGTTCAAATCACTGTGAGTGTTCCTCTGTGTGCAAAAACCTCTTAGATACGAAAGACTAATCCACGTGCCCAGCATAATCAACCTCTGGCGAGAGAAGGACCATGACTCACAAGGCACCCTGGGCACTGAAAGGTTTCGGTTTTCATTAGCTCACGCTGCCAAAACAAGCACCACAGACTGGGGGGCTTAAACAGCAGAAATTTGCTTCCTTACAGTTCTGGAGGTGAGAAATCTGAGATCAAGGTGTCAGCAGTGTTGATTTCTTCTGAGGGCCTCTCTCCTTGGCTCGTAGATGGCACTGTTCTCCCTCTGTCTTCATGTGGTTTTCCCTCTATGCCTACCTGCGTCCTAATCTTCTCCTTGTAAATTCGCCATATTGGTTGGGGGTTCACCCATATGCACTCATTTCACCTTAATTACCTCTTAAAGGCCACATCTCCAAATAGTCTCATTCTGAGGTACTTCAGCAAATGAATTTTGGAAGGACAAAATTCAGCCCATAATTTCTAAAATTCCAGAGTCTGGGGCTCATTCAGTGCAGGCAGAAGGACCCAGCCTTGGAAAGTTGCTGAGGTGGCAACTTCGGGGGAGGGAGAGAAGGAATTGAAGGATCAGAGGAGCTGGAATCGGGCAGGATGGGGTGTTGGGAGGGAGAGAGTATTGAGTCCTAAAGGTTGTGGCATAGAGATCCCTCACTACACATAGGTCTCCAGGGTGCTTTATTTTTATTATTTTTTAAAAATTAATTTATTTTTATTTATTTATTTTTGGCTGTGTTGGGTCTTCGTTGCTGCACGCAGGCTTTCTCTAGTTGCAGCGAGTGGGGGCTACTCTTCGTTTTGGTGCACTGGCTTCTCATGGCAGTGGCTTTTCTTGCTGCGGAGCACGGGATCTAGGCGCATGGCCTTCAGTAGCTGTGGCACGCAGGGTCAGTAGTTGTGGCTCACTGGCTCTAGAGCACAGGCTCAGTAGTTGTGGCGCAGGGGCTTAGTTGCTCCGTGACATGTGGGATCTTCCCGGACCAGGGCTCGAACCCGTGTCCCCTGCATTGGCAGGCGGACTCTTAACCACTGTGCCACCAGGGAAGCTCCCACCAAGGTGCTTTAAAACATCTCAATGCCCAGGTCATACCTCAGAACCATTAAATCAGAATGTCTGGGTGTGAGACTTGGACACCAATAACTTGTAAAGCTTCCCAGGTGATTCCCATTGGGTAACCCAGGTTGAAAGCCTAAAGGTTTGATCACTGGAGCTCTTGAGAGCTCCAGTACTCGCACAAGCCATGTTAGTTATATCCTCTAAGGGTGTCACTTTCAGACTGATGGCCCCCAGCCCCACTCAAAGTTAATGGCAGATCCCTTGGTCATCTTCACTCTGGGCCGGGGGATTCTACGAAAGGGCCACTGCTTGGAATGATCCCTCCTAACAAACACTAAGGCCAATACTCGGCTCTCCCTTGACTCTTCCCAGGCACTTTGCCCCTGATGTTGAGCCCCCAGTGTGTTTCCATAGCGGTGTCCAGCCCCCGACCCTCACCACCTATTTCCAAGAAGAAAGAAGGAAGTGAGGAAGCAATTTTTTGATATTTGTAGATATACATATTCGCAAATATGTTGGGAATGTTTGAACTATGTTAGCAGGGTGAATACTGCTACCCAATCCTTCAGGAATACTACATCATGGAAATATTGTACTTAGAACAACACGATATCACCATGGGCCTCCCTGACCTGTGCAAACATTAGTCTTTAACTGAAATGACCAAAAACAGATGTTTCATATCTAGAATGTTTTCTCACGGAGAGTTTCAGTAGAAATATTTTAGCTCTCCAGATACATCCAAATAAAATATTTGGTTTTGAAACTTTCTATTTTAAAAGTCAGTGATTTGTGACTTCATTACAGGAGATGAGGCGTGAATCAGGGCCCTGTTTTCATCTTTCATTTCTCATCTTCAGGCTAAGCAAGGGTGAACTGTGAAAAGTGATAAAATTCTGAACTCTAGTGATTTAGAGATGAGTTTTCAAAAACATGCATCCCTGAGGTAATGAAACTGAGAAATTCCAGTGACATCTACTATAAAACCTGCTTGGTGACTCCTTTCACATAGATTTGCGTTATAAAACCACAAGTGGCTTTTGATTAGAAAAATTTGTCCCCGGGACATAATAAAATCAGGTATGTAGCCAAATTGTAAAGTCATATCATCAGAGAAAAACGTATCACTCTAAAGAGACATAATATTACCCCAATCTCAATATTATTAATATGGTATACTTAAACTCCAGGGAAAAACTGGAAAGTGAAAATATCCTACAACAATGCTTCAGAATCAACTGGAGATCTTATAAATTCTGATTCTGGTAGAGCCTAAGATTCTGCATTTCTAGAAAGCTCTCCGGGGATGTCGCTGCTGCCAGTCAGTAGACCAAGGTCTTTGAAAGCTTGATTTCCGCTTCCATTAATTATACCCACTCCATGTGGAGAAAAGGGAACACTCTTGCACTGCTGGTGGGAATGTGAATTGGTTCAGCCACTATGGAGAATAGTATGGAGGTTCCTTAAAAAACTACAAATAGAACTACCATATGACCCAGCAATCCCACTACTGGGCATATACCCTGAGAAAACCAAAATTCAAAAAGAGTCATGTACCAAAATGTTCATTGCAGCTCTATTTACAATAGCCCGGAGATGGAAAACAACCATCATCGGATGAATGGATAAAGAAGATGTGCACATATATACAATGGAATATTACTCAGCCATAAAAAGAAACGAAATTGAGCTATTTGTAATGAGGTGGATAGACCTAGAGTCTGTCATACAGAGTGAAGTAAGTCAGAAAGAAAAAGACAAATACCGTATGCTAACACATATATATGGAATTTAAGGGAAAAAAATGTCATGAAGAACCTAGGGGTAAGACAGGAATAAAGACGCAGACCTACTGGAGAACGGACTTGAGGATATGGGGAGGGGGAAGGGTAAGCTGTGACAGGGCGAGAGAGAGTCATGGACATATACACACTAACAAACGTAGTAAGGCAGATAGCTAGTGGGAAGCAGCCACATGGCACAGGGATATTGGCTCGGTGCTTTGTGACAGCCTGGAGGGGTGGGATAGGGAGGGTGGGAGGGAGGGAGACGCAAGAGGGAAGACATATGGGAACATATGTATATGTATAACTGATTCACTTTGTTATAAAGCAGAAACTAACACACCATTGTAAAGCAATTATACCCCAATAAAGATGTTAAAAAAAAAATTACACCCACTCCAAAGGTAACAGTTTCTAAAGCTTTAATTCTTCACTAACATTTTCATCAGCTTTGAACAGTCTTGACAGTTACAACTTTATATCTATTAGCATTACCTACCCCCTCCCCAAGTTTTATTTTTTAACTTCTTAGGGGGTCTCTTTGTAAACAAATTTTCCCTTACCACCCTTTTTATACTTGATTATATAGTCTATAAACCATTTATAAAGGTCATCAACTCATTATTATAGCAAACCAAGACTTCTCCCCAGTGCCTGGTAAGACGTGTACTAGTGAGATAATTGCTAATGTTTAGCAACGATCACCCTTAGGACCTCCAGTAACAGTAATGGCAACTACTGTTGACTGATACTCTGTCAGACACAGTGGTCTAAGTGATTTATTTAACTCATCTTAATTAATTGTTATAAGAACCCAACAAGGAGGTATTTATTTTATTTAGCAAACAGTTATGCAATGCTTTCTATGTGCCAGACACTATCCTAAGTGCTCTACAAATATTCACTCAGTCAATCCTCAGAAACTGTATAAGGTTGGTGCCATTATTATACTCATTTTACAAATGAGAAAACTAAGGCCTAGAGAAGTTAAGTAACTTGCCCAAAGTTACTTAGTGAGAAGAAGGTGGTTTGGTTAGAACCTAAACAGTCTGGCCCCTGATCAACCTCCCAAGGAGAAAAGGAAGCAGGTGAGAAAACGAAAACTTAGCTAACTTGTCTCCCAGCCAGTACGCGGAGGAGACAGGGGTCAAATGCAAGGTCTGTTGCACTCCTGTGCCCCTTTGTCTCTGACCACTCCACATTGCCTCTCTAGTTTATTAGCAAACAGAGCCGCTGTGGAACACTGGATTCTCATTCAATGAATATAATCTCAGAGCATTTGTTTTGTATCTTTAACTGATCATTTTTGTCTTCATTAAAGACAATTAGAATTTCAAACTGTGATTTTATATGCCTAAGAAGTGGTTTTAAATATTAGATCATGTCTAATATTCAAATATGATGTATTAATCCATATAGTTATAGAAGGAACAGGAAGTTATGTAACAAAACGATCAAGTGGCAGGAGCTGAAACAAAATTATCTCATGAAATCCCCAAATTCCATACATTCAGTGGGTTGTGACTCTTAGAGGAACAGTTTAATTGAAATACCAAATACTTTAAGCCTGTTTAGTTAAAACCAGGACTACTTCTAATTTCATGATATACAAATTAGAAACATCTATTCAGCGATAAACTGGATGTTAACCTATCTCTTGTAGAGAGCATATTGTTGGGTCTTGCTTTTTAAAAATCCAGCCTAATAGTTCTGTGCCTTTAATTGGAGTGTATTAATCCAGCTAAGATTAATGTACTTACTGATATAGTTGGATATAGGTCTATATTTTGCTAGCTGTTTTCTGTTTGTCCCATCCTCTGTTCCTCCTTTTCCACCTTTATCAAGTCTACTTGAGTATTCCATTTAGATCCCTCCATTTTTAAGATATACCTCTGTAATTTTTTATTGGTTGCTCTAGGGATTACTGCATCTTAACTTCTCAGTCTACTTAGAGTTAATGCCGTACCACTTCATTTAAAATATAAGAATTTGCAACAGTATGATTCCATTTATGCCACCCCATTCTTTGTGCTATTATTGTCATATATTTTACATTTATATAGATTATAAACCTTACAATGTTATAAATTTTTGCCTTAAAAATTGTCTTTTAAATAAAGAGAAGAAAAAGTAGTATTTTATATTTATCCAAATATTTACTGTTTCCCACGTTCTTCATTCCTTCTCATAGATTCAACCCTCTGTTTGGTGTGGCTTCACTTCAGCCAGAAAAACGTCCTTTAATATTTCTTGTAGTACAAGTCTGTTAGTAACACACTTTTGTTGATCTAAAAATGTCTGCGTTGGCAGTTTTTATTTTCTTTCAGCACTTTAAAGATACTATTTCATTGTCTTCTGGTCTCTGTCTCTCTCTCTCTCTTTTTCTCAGAAGCGAGCTGTCATTTGTGTTGATTTCCTCCGGTACGTAATATGTCTTTTTTCTCTAGCTGATTTCAAGATTTTCTCTTTATCTTTAGTTTTCATTTGATTATGATATTACTAGATGTGGGAGTTTGCTGAGACTCTTGGATCTCTAAACTGATGCTTTAGATCATGATTTCCTTAAATATATTTTTCTGCCTCATTCTATCTCCTCTTTTTCTGACACTCCAATTACACATATATTAGACCCCTTGATATTTCCCATAGGTCACTGAGGATTTTAAATTTGTTTTCAAAGTCTTCCTCTCTATTCTTCAGATTTGATGATTTCTATTAGCCCTTCTACTCCTACTTCCAAATATGCTGTTAAGTAATTTCTGACGTTTCATTTTCAGGTCTAGAATTTCTATTTGGTTCTTTGCTGGTGTTGCCCAGATATTCAGTCATTGTGACATTTTGTCCTTTAAGCCCTCGAACACATTTATAATAGCTGCAGCAAAGTCCTTGTCTGCTAATTCCAACATTTAATCCCAGGGTTGATTTCTATTGATGGCTTTTCTTCTTAGCTTTAGATCACATTTTCCTGTTTCTTTGCATGCGTGCCTATCAATTTATTGTCTCGTAATTCCAAATTCACTCTTTGTACTTGCTCTGTGAAAATGGGCTGCCTCTTTAAGCACTTCTTTACATAGTTAGTATGATGTTAAGCTTTATTTTATTTTATTTTATTTTATTTTTTGAGGTACGCGGGCCTCTCACTGTTGTGGCCTCTCCCGTTGCGGAGCACAGGCTCCGGACGCGCAGGCTCAGCGGCCATGGCTCACGGGCCCAGCCGCTCCGCGGCATGTGGGATCTTCCCGGACCGGGGCACAAACCCGTGTCCCCTGCATCGGCAGGCGGACGCTCAACCACTGCGCCACCAGGGAAGCCCGATGTTAAGATTTATTAGTGGAGGAGGCTAGAGGCACATTGCAGGCTAAAGAGCAATTCTCTTCCTGGTTCTGCATTGTTTTCACTTGCTCCTGCTGCAGAGTCCAGCAGTATTGTGTGTGTGTGTGTGTGTGTGTGTGTGTGTGTGTGTGTGTGTGTGTGAATATCCAGTGATGCACGGCCCCAAGTGTGTGCCTAGAGCACATAGTCCTTTGTGACCTGGCAGTCCTATCCCAGGCCTGGTAACCACGATGCTGCAGCCTTCCTGATGTGGACAATAGCACACTTCAGGCCTTGTGCTGGGAAAGGTACCCCAATTCCCTTTGTGCTGCCGCCCACTAGTGTCAGCTTGCCTGCATCCCCAAGAATTGGTTCCTGTTGTCTTCCTGATGCAGACACCACCGTGATTCAGACCTTGTGCTGGCAGTGGTGCTCCGACTGCCTTGGCTTGCCTGCACCTCAGAGTTGTTTCCCAAGATCCTCTAAACATGGACACTGCACACAGCCTGCCTCACTCTGCCAGCAAGCAGCCTTCTAACACTCTGACTCCCTCTGTGTTCCCATCTGCCAGTATCAGCTTGCCTGTGTACTAGAAGGCTGCTTTCTGCTGCCTGCTGATGTGGACAAGCTCTGGACTGAGCCACCAGTAAAATTCTCTGCCATCTCTTGTCCTGAAACCACTCCTTCTCCAAGGAGGTCTGAACCCCAGTCTTAGGTAGGAAAACCCCTTCCAAGTTTGTTCTTCCTTGAGTACTCTCCTTCAGCCCCAGAGTACCCTTTTTAGTTCTCCTTACATCTTCATAATTACTCTTCTATCATAATTTAATAATTCTTTTTATTAAACTTTTTTGGTCACAATTACTGTGTGGTTTCTATCCCCTGATTAGACCCAGACTGAAACAACCTATCTAGTAACTTTTAAATCGTATATTGGATCTTATTACTGACATTATATAGAGACTCTGGATTGTGTTGTTTTCCTCTGATAGTATTGATTTTTGTTGTAGTCACCAGTTTAATTATTGACTCATCACCTTGAATTTCTATAGACTTGGTTTTATACTTGGCGAGCACAGTTCTCTTTCGGCTTTGCCTGTACTCCTAGGCAAATCCCCCAGTACTGTGACAGTCATTTTTCATTTTTCATTACTTTTTTCATAAAGTAATTCTGGAATTTCAATGGAAAGGTTAAGGTATTTTCCAAGTTCTTCCAATTTTGCAGGACTCAAATTTTAAACCCAGCCTCCCTACGCTGAGCAGCAGAAGAAATACGTGCTTAGCTCCATGACCTTCTGGCTGTTGCTTTCCTCTGGGCTCCTTGAAGTCTCTCCCATACATGCAGAGTTCAGAAATCAGCCACGGATTTGAGGGAAGTTTTTACACAGATTTTAGCATTCCCCCTCTGTCTCTCTCCTTCCTGAGATTTCCTTCCTTACTTTCCAGATGTTTTAGCAGCTTTGAGCTCCATTCTTTGACAGTTCAAGCCAACAAAATTGCAGTTTTCCTTTGGAATTCTAGCCACTCTCAGAGTTCAGGCTGGGGTGTGCTTTCAGGGCAAATCCGTATAAATGCGGCTCTCTCCTTAATCTCTTCAGTGTCTGCCAGAGTTTGGTTGCTTTTTGGTGCATTATGATAAGCAGTTTTTTGTTTGTTTCTTTCTTTCTTTGTTTTTTTTTGCGGTACGCGGGCCTCTCACTGTTGTGGCCTCTCCCCCTGCGGAGCACAGGCTCTGGACGCGCAGGCTCAGCGGCCATGGCTCACGGGCCCAGCCGCTCCGCGGCATGTGGGATCTTCCCGGACCGGGGCACGAACCCACGTCCCCTGCATCGGCAGGCGGACTCTCAACCACCACGCCACCAGGGAAGCCCAATAAGCAGTTTTTTATATTTTGTCTAAAAAATATGCAGGAAGATTAGTCTGACACAAGCTTTCTGCCATTACCAGGACCAGAACTCTAAATTGCATTTTATTAAGACATTATCCAAATAAGTAATTGATAGAGGTGTTAGTAATATTAATACTGGAAAGGATTTTGCTAAACAAAAATCAGAGAAACCATATCTCTGAGTCAATTTTTGATATTAAAGTAGCAAGTTAATTTTTGATTAAGTTACTTTTTAAAGAAAATGTCTAAGTTTGATTATGTTATACAACACTAAATTCTGGATATTAAGTTTGCCCTTGAAGTGCCTTACTGAACAATCAACAGATTGTGTGAAATATGTTAAGCATCAAATGTTTTAAAAATAAGATTTCAGCTAGGAAAAAAGGGTTGTTGCAATTTGACAAAAACAGTCTTCTTTCTAAAACTGGGCAGATGATGACATGTGATACTACATTTTGATGAGCATAGTGTATGAAAATGTTATGGTTTGGACCAGGTTTTTAGGTACAACTGTTACATATTTATGAATACATTTCCCTGTCTGTATACCATAGTACTATCAACAATGAGGTTGATCTAGGGAATCAGTTAATGAGGATATAAAAACAAACACTTTTATTTTATGTTTTATAACTTTAAAGGTTACTTTCCATTTACAGTTATTACAAAATATTAGCTATATTCCCCATGATGTATAATACATCCTTAAGCCTATCTTACACCCAGTAGTTGGTACCTCCCACTCACCTACCTCTGCATTGCCCCTCCCCACTCCCCAGTGGTAACCACTACTTGGTTCTCTATATCTGTGAGTCCTCTTCTTTTTTGTTAAAAAACAAACACTTTTAATAAGAAATAGAAATTTTGGAAATCTGTAAGTATCTTTGATAAATTTCAATTTGTTTCTTATCCAGTTGTTTGTAGAAACCAGAATGACTATATGACAAAACACAGGGTTTCATTTTGACCCTCTTCTTTCTACCCTTTTTATTGTGGTATTTTGTAGTTGAGAATTTTTTAAACCTACAAGTGTTCAAATGCATACTGTATTTTAATTAAACAGGGTGCTACCAACATTGATGGTAGAAATTCTTTGTTCCAATGGCTCTCTGCAATTCGACTGTTCTAATGTAAGATTGTCTGGTTCCCTGGGTTCTTAATATGTTTGAAGCTCCCCATCCACATTGTGTCTACAGGTGACAGCTAACATTCTGTGATTCTTAAAAGGGATACGAAGGTCTTCTCTAAATGATGCAACCCTGGGATTCATAACCTTTCATCCTTTCTTTTCCTTCACAGTCATCTAACTGTGCATTCTGCATGTGCAGACAGCTCAGGATCACGTACTCTCATTTATCCAGTTCCAGAGAATTTTATTCAGTATAGGTAATTCCCAGATTAGAGACTCACGTTCCTCAATTATTTTTGACACGGCTAAAAGCATTAATTTGCCTTTTCCAGCTTGGCCAGGTTTATGGCCTCTTTACCCTGACACAAGTTTCAAATGTGGCTGGTTGTTCTTATTTTCACCAGGCTTTAGTCCAGTTTCAGGCTATCTCCTGTAGGACCTGTTTTGAGCCTGGCTCTGAGACACGATATCTGCACCAAATTTGAATAAACCGATTGTCAATATGTGCCATTTTATTGATGAAATTGTACCAGTTCTAAAAAGCCAGGTGAGGCAAGCCCCTTTTTGTGGAATTCTGACCTCCTGAGAGACGTGCAAGCTGGTCTTCAGCAATCCAGATTTGAACTGTGTCTCCTAGATAGTCTAACCCAGCGACTTGTGTGTGAATTAGGAATATAAATACTTAATTCTAGTTTTCCTCTTTCTGGCTCAGCTAATAAAAAGTAAGGAATAGGAGTTAATAATTCCAAAATTAGCTAATCTCTTGTGGGTGGGGTGGAATGAGGAATCTCCACTCACAAAGCACACAGGAAGCTGAGCTGAGGTTAACACCTCAGCTGCAGGCAGCAAGAGAAGCAGGCCCTGCAAATGGAAGTGTGCACTGGGAAGGGGAGGCTACAGGGAAAAATGCTGAAGGAAGCGGCTTCTCCAGTCTGTGCACAGTCCTGTCTCAGACCATTGTTGAGATGTGGAGATGACCAAGGGGGCTGGCCAATCTCAGAAAATTATGTGGAATGCTGGAAAATCAATGGACTAGAGGTACCCAAAGTTTGGGTTGGCCATTACCTTCAGACCTTTGAAATATGCTTAAACTACCATTTTATCCTCGGTTAAGGTTGACTCCACATGGCAGGGTATTTGAGCAGGGCTGTGACTTTAGTGTCTACCAATGGCCACGTGCAGATTTTTAACATTATTATTATCTTCTAATCAGAGAAGATATAATATATGTACATTTTGTGAATCCAATTCAACTATCTCCTTCTCATGGAATTAAAACACTGTAAACACATTTGGCATACGTGCTCTTTATGTTATTCTCTACATTCCTGCTCATATTTCAAAGAGTTGTAGGCACAAAGCTACATATGCTGTGTATTTTGTGGGATATATGATTTATTTTCAAAAGTATATTAGATTAATAAATAAATGAGACCTAATTAAACTTAAAAGCTTTTGCACAGCAAAGGAAACCATAAACAGAGCAAAAAGACAACCTATGGAACGGGAGAAAATATTTGCAAATGATGTGACTGAGAAGGGCTTAATTTCCAAAATATACAAACAGCTCACACAGCTCAATATCAAAAAACAAACAACCCAATCAAAAACTGGGCAGAAGACCTGAATAGACATTTTTCCAAAGAAGACATGCAGATGGCCAACAGGCACATAAAAAGATGCTCAGCATCACTAATTACTAGAGAAATGCAAATCAAAACCACAATGAGGTATCACGTCACATCAGGCAGCATGGCCATCATCAAGATGTCTACAAATAATAAATGCTGAAGAGAGTGTGAAGAAAAGGGAACTTTCCCACACTGTTAGTTGGAATGTAAGTTGGTGCAGCCACTATGGAGAACAGTATAGTGGTTCCTTAAAAAACTAAAAATAGAATTACCATATGATCCAGCAATCTCACTCCTTGGCATATACCCAGAAAAGATGAAAACTCTAATTTGGAAAGATACCTGCACCCCAATGTTCATAGCAGCACTATTTACAATAGCCAAGACGTGGAAGCAACCTAAATGTCTATTGACAGATGAATGGATAAAGAAGATGTGGTACATATATACAATGGAATACTACTCAGCCATAAAAAAGAAAGAAATTATGCCATTTACAGCAACAAGGATGGATCTAGAGATTATCATACTAAGTGAAGTAAGTCAGAGAAAGACAAATATCATATGATATCACTCCTATGTGGAATCTAAGACAAAAATGATACAAATGAACTCATATACAAAACAGAAATAGACCCACAGACATAGAAAATAAACTTATGGTTACCAAAGGGGTGCGGGAAGGGATAAATTAGGAATTTGGGATTAACATATACACGCTACTGTATATAAAATACATAAACAACAGGGACCTACTGTAGAGCACAGGGAACCATATTCAGTATCTTGTAATAACTTATAATGGTAAAGAATCTGAAAAAGAATATATATATATGTATATATATATAAATGTAGAATTGAATCACTTTGCTGTATACCTGAAACATTGTAAATCAACTATACTTCAATTTAAAAAAAGATAAAAGAGTATGTTAGATTATATGTGGTTTTTAAAATTACATATCGATTTTAGAATCTTTGTTCTAGGTAAGATAAGATTCTACTCTTTAAGATTCTTGATTAGCAAGTAAAATGTGTTCTGTTTGTATTTTGTTTATCTCCATACATGAATTTATTATATTTGTTTATTACAATGGTTATAAAAATAAATCCTGAGGCAATGTCCTAACTATTAATCTTTTATAATTTATTTATTTATTTATTTATTTATTTTTTTTTTTTTTTCGGTACGTGGGCCTCTCACTGTTGTGGCCTCTCCCGTTGCGGAGCACAGGCTCCGGACGCACAGGCTCAACGGCCATGGCTCACGGGCCCAGCCGCTCTGCGGCATGTGGGATCCTCCCAGACTGGGGCACGAACCCGTGTCCCCTGCATCGGCAGGCAGACACTCAAACACTGCGCCACCAGGGAAGCCCTATAATTTATTTTTATTATGCGGGGACAAAAGGGGACCACCTTTCTTTAGTAGTTGCCTTGAGGTGTTGGGAACATGGGAGAAACCCAGCACAGCGGTGATGCTCATTGGAGCTGAGCAAGGGTGCCAAGCACATCTGACAGAGGTAACACACACTTGGGGAGGATTATCCCAAAAGTATTTTCTTGCCTTCAGTTCTATGTATTTCTGACTTGGTTTTCTCAAAAAAAAAAAAAAAAAAAAGAAAGAAAGAAAGAGAGGGAGGAAGGGAGGGAGGAAGGAAGGGAAGAAGGAAGGAAAGGAGGAAGAAAGGAAGAAAGAAAATGAAAAAAACAAAAACAAATATAGGATAGGAATTGTGTTGGATAGTGAAGGTGAATGAAATTTCTGTGAGGTTCTCCAAAGGAACTGAGAGGAGTTAGTTCAGAAGGCACTAGCTGATTAGACAGAATAAGCATGAGTATCACAGGGAAGTAATGAGAAACATTCATGCAAACTTTGAAAAAGTTGCATGAAAGTTCAGAAAGAATCTTTCATCCTTTTTCTTAAAAATTAATTAATTAATTAATTTTTGGCTGCATTGGGTCTTTGTTGCTGCGCACGGGCTTTCTATAGTTGTGGCGAGTGGGGCCTACTCTTCCTTGCAGTGCGCAGGCTTCTCATTGTGGTGGCTTGTCTTGCTGCGGAACATGGGCTCTAGGTGCACGGGCTTCAGTAGTTGTGGTACATGGGCTCAGTAGTGGCGGCTCGCGGGCTGTAGAGCGCAGGCTCAGTAGTTGTGGCGCACGGGCTTAGTTGCTCCGCGGCATGTGGGATCTTCCCAGACCAGGGCTCGAACCCGTGTCCCCTGCATTGGCAGGCGGATTCTCAACGACTGCGCCACCAGGGAAGCCTAGAATCTTTCATTCCTGAGAAAAATTGCCAGGCAGTAATTATACCATCTTTCTCATCCAGCCTGATGAATGACATTATCTCAAATCACACAGCCTGTGAAACTGATGACCCTGGAGAACCTAGAAATGCACTGTCAGGCACTGTGTCTGGGTCAAGCCCCCTACTACCAAGTGGCAATTATGCTGATGTGTTTGAAATAATGCTTACATGAACATTTACCTATAAGCCTGGCAGAAATATATGTTTTGGAAAATATGTTTAAGAAGATAGGACCAAAATATATCTAAATCTAAATATATTTTGGTCCTATCTTCTTAAATATATTTTCCAGTCATGTACCAAAATGTTCATTGCAGCTCTATTTACAATAGCCCGGAGATGGAAGCAACCTAAGTGTCCATGATCGGATGAATGGATAAAGAAGATGTGTCACTTATATACAATAGAATATTGCTCAGCCATAAAAAGAAACAAAATTGAGCTATTTGTAATGAGGTGGATAGACCTAGAGTCTGTCATACAGAGTGAAGTAAGTCAGAAAGAGAGAGACAAATACCATATGCTAACACATATATATGGAATTTAAGAAAAAAAATATCATGAAGAACCTAGGGGTAACACAGGAATAAAGACACAGACCTACTAGAGAATGGACTTGAGGATACGGGGAGGGGGAAGGGTAAGCTGTGACAAAGCGAGAGAGGCATGGACATATATACACTACCAAACGTAAGGTAGATAGCTAGTGGGAAGCATCCACATAGCACAGGGAGATCAGCTCGGTGCTTTGTGACCACCTGGAGGGGTGGGATAGGGAGGGTGGGAGGGAGAGACGCAAGAGGGAAGAGGTATGGGAACATATGTATATATATAACTGATTCATTTTGTTGTAAAGCAGAAACTAACACACCATTGTAAAGCAATTATACTCCAATAAAGATGTTAATAAATAAATAAATAAATCTAAATACACCTGTTCCTACTCTTTGGAAGAAATGGGAGCCTTTCATAAAGATCTGCTTTATCCACACTGCTTAGGTATAGATACTCCCACCGCCATGAAGTGAAGGCCTGATTGTTGAAAGATGTATCTGGAGTCATGAGTCATGGGAACAGTCTGCTGACTTCCAATTTAGAGATTAGATCATATCTGGTATTCTTGGAAAGATGTTTGGAAGCTCCAGTTCCTGTAAAGGAATGTAGGCCTTCCACCTCACTGGGCAGCCGTCTCCACTGCAGACACACATACACACACACACACACACACACACACACACACACACACCCCTTGTCCTGTGCCTCTCTTTCCCTTTAGAATGAGAACTAAAAGAATGTGAACTATGCAGGAAAATGATATTCAAACTATTCAGAGAAAACTAATGTGAACAATGTATAGAATCCTTAGCGCAGGACAAACAAAGTTCTGTTCCAGGAATGTGCTTGGGAAGGTACCGTAAACTGAAAACATTGCCCTCTCTTGCTTCCGTGGCCCCAAGAAGATGAAACAAAACAACAAAGAAATGGTGGGAATCATTAAGGAAAACATGAGAAAAGAAAAGAAACATTATCCTACCAGTTTTTTTTTTTTTTTTTTTTGTGGTACGCGGGCCTCTCACTGTTGTGGCCTCTCCCGTTGCGGAGCACAGGCTCCGGACGCGCAGGCTCAGCGGCCATGGCTCACAGGCCCAACCGCTCCGCGGCATGTGAGATTTTTCCCAGACCGGGGCAACGAACCCGCGTTCCCTGCATCGGCAGGCGGACTCTCAACCACTGCGCCACCAGGGAAGCCCTATCCTGCCAGTTTATTGAACCTGGGAATATCGTATGTTGCTCTGGTTTTTGCAGTTAAAGAAAACAGTAACAGGCTTGAAGAAGAGCAGAGGACATTCCCATATGCAGAGATCAGAGACACCCCCCTGCCCCCAAAAAAGGTTTCAAGGCAGATGGGAGTCAAATACACATAACAGGAGAGGCTATGGCTGTATCAACGCACACTCACCAAGAGCAAGTTTACCAGACCCAGAGCTCCCTTGTGAAGGTGGAAAAGGTGCAAATTAGGACAAATAAAAGGAAGCCTTACTTTGCAGTAAGCAGTGAAGTTTTATGCAAGTCTTTACTCAGAAATAGGGCACTCAACAACATGGAGGGACCTAGAGATTATCATACTAAGTGAAGTAAATCAGACAGAGAAAGACAAATACCATATGATATCACTCATACGTGGAATCTAAAACAAAAATGATACAAATGAACTCATATACAAAACAGAAATAGACCCACAGACATAGAAAACAAACTTATCGTTACCGAAGGGGTGGGGGAGGGATAAATTAGGAATTTGGGATTAACATATACCCACTACCATATATAAGATAGATAATCTACAAGGACCTACTGTATAGCACAGGGAACTGTACTCAATATTTTGTAATAATCTATAAGGAAAAAGAATCTGAATAAAAATATATATGTATAACTGAATCACTTTGTTGTACACCTGAATCTAACACAACATTGTAAATCAACTATACTTCAATTAAAAAAAAAAAAGAAATGGAGTACTAGTGGCAAACATCCATGACGCCAGGAGAGGCTTGGGAGTGACAATGACACCAGAGGTAAAGGTATGAACTTTGGTGCTAGAAGGTCTTGGGTTTGGATCCCAGTTAGGAGATTTGCTAAGACTTTAGGTAAGTTAGTTGGTCTCCCTGAGCTTCACATTTCTCATCTATAGAATGGAGGCCATGACATTGTCCATCTCACTGGATTGTTGTGAGGATTAAATGAGACAATGGATAAAAACACCCAGCGCAGGGCCAGGCACACAGTAAGAGGTCAACAGAGGTTAAGTAGTAATATTAGTCATGACTAAGAGTTCCTGTACTGTGATTACTAGAAGGAATGTGGTGGCTGTGATCCTATGTAAGAATTCTTATGCTCTAATTCAGGGACATACAAAGATTTTCTATAAAGAGCCCCAGAGTAAATATTTAAGTTTTGTGGGACAAATGTTCTCTGCCGGAAATACTCAACTCTGCCCTCTAGCATGAAAGCAGCCATAGGCGATCTGTAAATGAATGCACATGGCTGTGTTCCAATAAAACTTTATTTATGGACACTGGAATTTGAATTTCACATAATTTTCACGTCATGAAATATTCTTCTTTTGTCTTTTTTTCAACCATTTAAAAATATGAAAACCGTTCTTATCTCCTGGGCTTTATAAGAACAGATGGTGGGCTGGATTTGGCTGACAGGTTGTAGCTCGCCTACTGCTACTCTAAGATAATGAGGGGGCTTCAGAATAAGCCACCCCAGAATGTGCCACTTTGGCAGGTGGATTATTTTAAGCTGAAGACATTCAAGACCCAGCAGACTCAGGAAAAGCTTTATACCCTCCCCGCCTCCCCCTTAACTGCCTAAAAGAAATTAGAAAGGGAGCCTGTACCAGGAAGAGAGCTACTACAAGAGAGAACTTCATCACCTGAGAGACTTCTGTCTGTGTGGCAGGGCAACGTTTGTTTCCCGAACACCTGCTCTTCGCATCCTCCTGTGAATTCCCCTCCTCCCCTTTTGAAGCCCCAGGCTCCTATCTCATTCCTTAGCTCAGGCTGGTATACAAGGCTCAATCGCTTGGGTGGCTTTGGGTCTTATATCTTTGTGGTGCTCCCCTAGGTATGTAATTAAATTTGTTTTTCTCTTGTTAATCTGTCTTTTAATTACAGGGAGTCTTGGCCGAGAACCTAAAAGGGTAGAGGGAAAATTACTTTTCCTCTCCAACAATAATAATTCAGTTCGCTTGGCAATATTAAGAGCATTTCTCAATCTCTAGTTTTGTAACACTCCATTCTCGTTCGAGGACACACACAGTCTATTGCTAAATGTGCTGCCTGGCATTTCTGCGTTAGGGGAAAGTGAACTAAAAATATCTTTTGAAAAGAATAGGAAAATTTCAGAATTCCATCTGAGATTCTGGCCATCTGCAGACCTGTAGAATAAGGTAGGGGAAAGTGAATTAGAACCACACTGACTAAGAAAATTGTAATACATTGTCTCTAGGTGATAAGTTCTGAAATTGACAAATGTGAAATATTGTAGGAGAAATTGCCAATCTTATGTCCTTCTATTTGTGACTCGGTGGATAAGTATGGAGACTCAGTTCATCGACAGCTGAAAAATATTATGACAGCAAAGCCCAAGCTTCTGAAGGTAGCTTTGTAAACATCTTTTTTTTTTTTTTTTTTTTTTTGCGGTACGCGGGCCTCTCACTGTTGTGGCCTCTCCCATTGTGGAGCACAGGCTCCGGACGCGCAGGCTCAGCGACCATGGCTCACGGGCCCAGCCGCTCCACGGCATGGGGGGTCTTCCCGGACTGGGGCACGAATCCGTGTCCCCTGCATCGGCAGGCGGACTCTCAACCACTGCGCCACCAGGGAAGCCCTGTAAACATCTTTTAAAACAGTCTTTCTCACGACTAATGCTAGGACTTCGGCAGGGATGTTTGTAGTGAAGGACAAAATTTATTCTTGATATTTCTTAAATAAATGTGCTTAAATAAATTTTTCTTTAAAATTGGAAACTGTAATCCTCTGTTACTACAGTGTTGTGGTGACTTGTGTGTGGGAAATGATGCTTCCCTCCACATACTCTCTCCCACCCTTCAGAGTGAATTGGAGATTCCGAAATCATCACGGCTGAGAGCAGGAAGCAGATGGAAGGAGACACAGTGAAGGATTTTCTGCAAACCTCCCTCCTGAATATCGTGTTCTTGCCCTTCATCTTCCTATCAATCTGCAGGTACTCAGTGGACCTCTTACCAGGCTTGACATCCATTAAGCCCAAAACAGGCACGGTACCCAGGACCCACAATATTTTTAAAGGTCCATAAAAATGTTTTCATTTCTCCTAAAATCAAAAGAGAAACTTAATTTTTAGGTTGAAGAAAATATTTTCATATATTATACTAACATATTTGTCCTTTATAGCAATCCAACAGTAAAATACAATTTAAAATGTTTTTTTATGGAGGAAGAGGCCCATGAAGATAGAAGTACCTAGGGCTCTCGAAAGTTATCGTGGGGCCCTGCTCTTTAGGTCCTCGACTCTCTGTCATGAGCTGCAAAGGAAAAGGAGAAAACATAGGTTCTAAACTCTTAGTCCTTCCCAGCCTTATTCCTTTGGTTTTAGCCACTCTGTGGCCAAGCCAGCAAAAGAGGGAGAAGCTGTCCTAGACTCTGGCCCTGAGGTCCAGCAATCCACTGAGTTAAATATCCCCCCAAACTGGGTTTCAAGGGCACCGTCACCAAGTGCGTCTGATGATGGAGTTAGCGCGCCACGTGGATGGCGTGGACTCAGTACAGCAAACTCTCTCTGCGGAGCAGCTCCTCAGAATCCTAGGGAAATGGTGGAACCCGTTCTGAAGCACTCCAAGCTGTGGAACCAACCTTTGGGGAAATGTCTAACCCAGGGCTGGCTGCACTGATAAACAATCCAGCTTGCCCATGGCCACTGCCTGAGACTGAGAGGGTCCACTCCCTCGTTGGCTTACAGGCTGCAGGCAATTTTATTGTTTGGTTTGGTTTTGATCTGAGCCCCCATGAACAGTTTCTGAAATGCAGATCCATTCCAGAAGAGAAAGGAAGTCAGAGGTAGCTATCAGGGATGGGTGGTACGAGTAGTGTACACAGCGCAGAGGATGTCTGTACCCGGCTGCTCAGCGAGCTACTCATCCCACTCTGTGGCGTTACCCAGCAACCCCACCTGGCAAGTGTCTGCCATAGTGATGGCAGACTCGGACAGCAGGGTTTCCTGAAGCCATGGGACTGTACTATGACCTTGTCCTCGACCAGACCTAGTCCCCTCCTCTAGGCTATAGAGACCCCAGAGGCCCAGTAGCTGACCCAGAAAGGCTGGACTAGTATCCCCTTTAAGCAACAGAAGCAGCCATGTCACAGCTTGTAGAAGTATCTTCATGAGTGTGTGTACGTGGGTGTGATTTTTTTTCTTTTTTTTTTGGACTGGAGTGTGGAATTTTAATCCTCAGAGCCATCATGAATGGGTCAGTTCTCCTTCTCTTAGCCAGATGGAGGAACAGACACTC
This sequence comes from Phocoena sinus, assembly GCF_008692025.1. Lineage (NCBI taxonomy): Eukaryota > Metazoa > Chordata > Mammalia > Artiodactyla > Phocoenidae > Phocoena > Phocoena sinus. The sequence continues at coordinate 29,909,797 of NC_045766.1, forward strand.
CACGAGGTTTCTGCAACAGGGGGCATCTCCAAGAAAGCTGGCAGTGGTGGCTCAAGGGCTGATTATAGGGAATAGGTTCCTGCAAGGAGTCACAGTAAAGAGTAAAAGAGGGTTCACTGTCATCCCACCATGGTGGGCTGCCGCATTTCCCAACGTGCTGATGAAGGTCACCACCCGAATCTCTAACCGTTGTATGTACGTTATTAGGAAGAAAGTCAGCTTTCTGGGAATGGAGTCCACTTTATGGGAATGGAGATGGTTTGTAATTTCTTCTAGGAGGTAGTCTATGCATTTATAGCCAGGAGTACTGTTCTGCAATCTTGTTTAAATAATCCCAGAATAATTCAACAGTGTATTTTGGGGCCTCCTCTTCCACGTACTGGTTAGAGTTTGGAGGACTTGAGACTGGACATTTTTGCTGATGGCTTCGAGGAATGATGATGCTGGGGTCACGTGCCAGCCCCCACCCAGCAGATCTAAGAGGTCAACTGGTACTGCAGTTATACAGTCAGGCCCCGCACAGCCAGGACCCACCTGAGGCAGGTCTACCAGTGCCCAAAAAATGCCATTCAGGAGAGCCAAGGAGGTGGGTAGAGGGAGCCTTAGCATAAGCTCAACGGCCGTCTGGTCTAGGCAGGACATGAAACCACACTCTGTACATTATAGGCAATAGGCATCACCCACCCTTCCTCAACCAGGAGCTTTCATAAAGGCAGTAACCTCCACAATGGAGACCATAACACGAGAGGCTGGCAACTTGACATCGAATATAAACATTATAAAGCATTCAGGGCACACCAACTGATGAGCACACTGGCACTACTTCTGGTTACGCTCACTGTCTAGATTGAATGTAACAATCACCTTCCTTTCTGTTTACTTGAAGCAGACACCCTACAGGACTGCTATGGCTATCTCTACCAACTTTTCAATGTGTTTTCCCTACACTGCCATATTAGTTTTTTAATCCGTACAGATACTAGTAGTGTTGGGTTCCTGCAGTGGTTCGAGCAATAAAGGTTTAGAAACTACTAGTAGGGATTATTTACTATTAAAAACGTGAGGAACTGTGGGCAGGATGGGAGAAGAGAATCTTGAGTTATAAAGATGACAGGACTCTGGTGGAGAGAAATGCGGGCTTACAGGGTCAACACTGTGGATTCAAGCCCTAGAAGCCTCTGTTTTTCTGTGTGGCAGAACTGCTTCAGCTATGGAAAGATTTTTCACCAAAGTGGTTTCTAGATATGAAACTGAGCAGGACACTGTGGGGACCCTCCCAAGTACGAAAGCCTTTCCATGTCCCCCGTTTCTCGTTTGTAGAGAAAAGGTTTCAGCCTCCTCGACATTCCCTGAGTTCCAAAGGGCAGATTCAGTTACTAATTAGAGGAGTGAGGGAATGCAGAAACAAAGGAAAGGCGGTCAGGAAACAACAGCGCAGTGATGGGGCAGGGTCCTGGTTCCCCTCAAGGGATATACATAACAGTCTGATACACATCTCTGAGTTCTTCTACAGGAACAAAGGCCCCCATCCAGGTGGAGGATGGCCACAAGTAGTGGACCCCAGACTGGTTGGAACCAAACGGCGGATGACTGAGATTCCTGGAACACCACCCCATCACTTCACCACCAACCAATCTGAGGAAGGTCACACACCCTCAGTCCTCCCCCCATATTTTGCCTATAAAAACTGTTCCCCGAAAACCATCAAGGAGTTCAGGGGTTTTGAGCACGAACTGCCCTGGACTCCTTGTCTGGCGCCTTAAAACACACGCTGCACTTTCCTTCACCACAGCTGGTGTTGGTAGGTTGGCTTTACTGTGCACGAGCGGGTGGGCCCAATTTGGTTTGGTAACATACAGAGTTCATAGCTGCAGACCAAAGGGAACAGGAAATGGCACACGTGTGCTTTCAGACACGAGGGGTGGCTGCAGCGTCCACTCAGCACAGCGCGATGGAGAGATTTGGAGAAGCAGAGCTGAAGCTACTTCAGAGTGCCGTGTGACCAACAGATATTAAACCACCTTACACTTGGACACAAACCAAAGGGTCGTCTGAAACCTCACTCTACTAAACTAAGTAAAAAGGAAGAAGAGGATAGAGTGACCATGGAGTTCCTCAGAGAATACCAGGGAGGCACCAAGGTGCACCTGAGGAGCCAGAAGTGGTGACAAGCTGGTCGTGGAGGCGGGATGAGCAGGTTTCCATGCCCCGTCCAGGATGCTCTCTGAGTCTCTGCAGGGCTTTGCTCACAGACAGTGTCCCCTAATTTGCTCCTAATACGACTGGGTTGGTCCTAGACAGGATTGCTGAGGGCCTTGGGCAAAATCCTCCCATGTCCAGGAGATCTCAGCTAATGAGAAACGGACTTGAATCTTGGTGGGTGGAGATAACTGCCATGTAGGTTTCCTGTTTGTCAGAGAGAGACATCTGAAAGCGACGGTACCCTGAGGAGAAACAAAACTCAGCAAACACCCCACCTCCCAATCTCAGAAGAAGAAGTAGACCTGGTTTGGGGGCTGGGGTGTGTGTATATTAGATTAAATTTAGATGTTGACATTTTCCCCTGCCATCTAGTTTCAAACTCCTGGATTTTCTAGAAGGTATTTTACAAACTGTAGTTCTTGGCCTATTCGTGGATTGTGAAATCAGTTTAGTGGGGCATGACCAATATTTTTGTTTTGTAAGTTTTTATTATGGAAGATATCAAATACATGAAATATTAGAGAGAACAGTATAATGAACCATCATGTACCAAGTGCCTCTCACCGAGTTTCAACGATTATCAGCTTGTGGTCAATCTTGTTTCATCTACACCCCAGCCCTCTGTCTCAACGATTTTGAAGCAAGTTCCAGACCTCATGCCATGTTAGCTGTAAATACTTTGTATCCCTAAAAGCTGATGCTTATTCCCACTTTAAAATGACATACATGGGGGCTTCCCTGGTGGCGCAGTGGTTGGGAGTCCGCCTGCCGATGCAGGGGACGTGGGTTCGTGCCCCGGTCAAGATCCCACATGCCGCGGAGCGGCTGGGCCCGTGAGCCATGGCCGCTGAGCCTGTGCGTCCGGAGCCTGTGCTCCGCAACGGGAGAGGCCACAGCAGTGAGAGGCCCCCGTACCGCAAAAAAAAAAAAAATGACAAACATGGATTAGAAAATAGCGCGGGAAGGTTAAGTAATGTTTTATTAAGCTTTCGTTTCAGCTGTGTGTGTGTGTCTGTGTGCATATGTGTGCACCTGGCTGCAATGTAAAATGTATTTCCTACAGTGGGTCTCAGAAAAGCTCAATAGTCATTGCTCTAGAAGAAACTCTGAAGGACCCAGTCCTCACAGGCAGCCTCAGCATCCTCTCCCACCCCACCTCACGGATGGCTGAGGAGAATCTGGCTCAGTCCAACAGGAGACAAGGGTTGGGGGAGTTTGCTGGGTGGGTTATGAGTTTGGAAGGTGACCTGGATGCGAGACATCCTCTTCTGAGAGGAGAGCAAACCTTTCACTAGGGAGGATTGTGACGGGGCAGAAGAGAAAGTATAGTGAAATAAATGTTTGCAGTCTCCTCCTTCCTTTCCAGGGAGGCCTTGGAGCCTGGCTTTCTGTTGCTGCTGAGAAGAAAAGAAGAATTGAAGGAGGCCTAGGAAAGCTAAATGTGTCTCCTTACTGAAGAGCTGAGCAGAAGTGGGGAGGGGAGAGGGAACCAGCCAACCCTGGAGGAATTTGTGGAGAAAGTTTGCAAAGAGGGTGTGGAAAGGAGCCAGGGGAGATTTCTAAGTGGCTGCTGTGGAGACGGGCACGGATGGCTGAGGAGGGATTTTAGGATAAGTTGCTGTGAGTTATGTGATGTAGTTTGATTTAGGCCCTGCTTTTAAAACTTCAGCAGAGTTTAAAATCCTTTTCAGTGCTTTTTGGATGTTGAGCTAGTACTTCCATTGAAAGGAAAGGAGACTCAGCTGGTGTGGGTCAGTGTGAAATGCTTCCAGTCTCCTCCACTCCCTACTTTACAGATCTGATTCTCATTCTTTCAACCTACAGCTCGGGCAGCCTTGCTTCCAGAAAGCCCCTTCTTGGTGCTGCCAGAGTTCCCATGCCTTTCTTGTTATCACACTTCCATGCCCCGTGGTATTGAATGATGATGACAGGCTGGTCTCCTTCGATTAGCCTGTGAGCAACTTGAGGGCCAGGACTCTGTCTGATTCATCTCAGCCTTCCCTGGGGCTGCTGGCACATAACACAGCCTTAGTTGTTTCTCTGTCTTCAAAGAAACGAGGATCCTTCCAGGGGTCTCCGGAAACAAAAGGGAAAAATACAATTTGGTATAAAATTAAGCATTAAATTTGTGCTATGGATTATCCTGAGTGCTTTATGAGTTCAGAACAGAAAAGATGGAGTGATGATAACAACAAAAATAACAGTAAACGCTTTTTAGTGCTTTCAGTGTACCGGGCCCTGTTCTCAGTACTTTGCATATATTAACTCATATAATCTGCACAAGAGCCTGATGAATTGGTTACAATTATTGTTCCCATTTTGCAGATGAGGAAGACAAAGCACAGAGAGGCGAAGTGGCTCGCTTGCCCACGGTTCCACTGCAGGTGCGGGGTGGAGCTGGGCAATCTGATTCCAGACTCTGAGCTCTTTACCAGCCACATACTGAGTGATGGGCAGATGTCTTATGAAGGAGGAAGAGGGCTCAAGGTGCTGAGAGGAGAAAGGAGGTCCTGCTGGGGCGTGTGCAAAAATGCGGGAGGGAAGGATGTGGGTGCGTTCACTGCCCTGTGAAGAAGGAGTCTTAGAAGGGGTGCTGGGAAATCGGGTTGGATGGGAGGTGTGGAGCCTGGTGATGGGGTTGAGACAGGATGTTGCCAGAGTTAAGGGGCCACTGAAGTCTTTGGGTGGAGAAGTGCCGTGATGAAGCCCACTTCCCAGGAAGGTTTAGTGTGCGGGCTACAGCTTGGTAGGACTTGTGTGGGTGGGGCTAGAATCAGGGGGTCCCTGGAAGGCTGCTGAGGTTTTGAGACAGAGCCCTGAGGACCGGCACAAGGCAAAGCTGTTCCTCTCTGCCACGTGGGTGGTGGGAATGGCGACCACAGAGCAGATGTGAGAGAGATTTGAGAGGGTGGTCAACTGGACAGGGATCCCCCCCACCAGCCGCCAAGGGGCATGAAGTTCTGAGTGAGAGGAAGCAGAGGCAACCTCAGGGTTCCAGGACCCTGTGGGAGAATAGGGGAACCCCTGGAAAAGGCACATTCATGAAGACTCTGGATTGGCAAAAAGATGAGCCAGGTCTAGGCGAGATGGAGATGAGTGACCTGAAAGCATGAAAACCCTTCCCAGAGCCTTGTCTGCCAGCCTCCTTCCCTGAGAACTTCTCTCAGATTCCCCAGGAGCCAGGCATTTCCTGCCCTCAGGGATCTTCTGCATGGTCTTCTGCTCTCCTCCCTGCCCCCCGATATCTGACTTTCTCCTCTTTCTCCTTGGGTCTTTGCTAAACGGCTACCTTCTCAGGAAGATGGTTCCCATTCCGCACCCCTGAAACTAAGTTAGTCCATTCACCATTTGCTCCCAAAGTAGCTGGCACTCTTCTTCATGGTTCTCATCACACTAGTGATTGTTTCATTCATTTAGTCAACAAACATTTATTCAGCACCTACTATAGACCAAGCACTGTTCTGGGCGCTGAGGAGGTGGCAGCGCACAAGACAAAACACCTACACTCACAGAGCTTACTCTCTAGGTGCAGGGCGATGGAAAAAATAAGTTAAAAAATACATAATCATGAACAATGTCAGAAAGCATACTAGGTTGGGTAGTCTGAGAAGGAGACGTTGAAGCTGAAAGCTGACTAGCAAGTCAGCCAAGCCAAGAGCTGGTGCAAAGGCCCTGGGGTGAGTGAGCTCGGCCTGTCCCGACGAGGGAAATAAGACCTTGCGGCTAGAATGTGGTGGATGAAAGTGAGAGTCACATGAAATGAAGTCTGAGAGGCCAGATCACGGAAATAAGGACACAGAGTTTAGAAACAAGGATACGAAGACACAAGCTTTCTAAGCACAATGGAAGCCCTTAAACAGAGGAATCACGTGATATGATTTACATTTCTAACAGATACCCTGGATGCTGTAAGGAAAATGCATGGCGGAGGGATGAGGGTGGAAATAAGGAGGCTTGAAATGTCAGCAGTCTGCTGAGAGAGGATGGGGGCCTGAACTGAGATGGAGAGGCTGAAGGTGAAGGGTGGGTTCAGGGTATGTTTTGGAGGTAGAGACACTAGGGGTTCCTGCTGGATTGGAGGTGGGAGTGAAAAAAAGAGAGGAATCAAGGACCACTAACCTGTCTTAGGGATGGAATTGTGAGGAAGCCATTTACTGGGACAGAGAAGAATGTGAGAGAGGGGAGGGAGCAGGTGAAGCATCTAGAGTTCTGTGGGCATCATATTAAGTTTGAGAAGCTTATTAAGATACCTCAGGTGATGTCTAAGTGGAGGGACCAAGCAGGTGGTGTATCTATTGGATATATACCAGTCTGTAGTTCTGGGCAGGGATTCAGGCCAGAGATACAGATCCCTGGGCCATCAGCCGAAAGATGGTATTTCAAGCCAAGGACTTGGTCGAGATCACCTGTAGCTTGTTTGCTTTCTGACGAAAGTGATGGAGAAGTCATCGCGAAGGAGATGGAATCCAGGGCTCAAGTGGTTGTGGCGATCTCCGGGGACACTTCATTCCGAGAAACAAGAGAGAAGGTGGGTGGAGAGTTCCACAGAGATGCTGGTATGTTAGGAGTCTACATCCTAGGTCCCTAAGTGAAGGAGCCCCTCCTTGATTATTTCTGTTATCTCAATGAAAAATGAGAAAAGTTAACCAGCTGAGCACAAGAGCAGAGGAGGAGGTATTAGAAGTTTGAAATGACGGATCAATGATTGTTCAACATCTCTCCTTCTGAAGGACTGTCAGCCACATGGAAGTAAGAATTGGATCTGTCTTATTCGTGGCTTATGCCTGGTACCTTGCAAGTTGTTGCACATGAAGTAATTGTTCAATGGACAATGGCTAGATGAAAGCATCAGCAACTGGATGCAAGTTAACATCTCTTCTGGTTATTTATTACTGCATAACAAACCACCTTGAATCTCTGTGGCTTAAAGCAGACATTTATTAGTATCTCTCACAATTCTGTGGTCCTGATAAGCTCTACTGGCTAGTGTTCCCTTGGGATTGATTCCTCCCATTGCGGAGCACAGGCTCTGGACGCGCAGGCTCAGCGGCCATGGCTCACGGGCCCAGCCGCTCCGTGGCATGAGGGATCCTCCCAGACCGGGGCACGAACCCATGTCCCCTGCATCGGCAGGGGGACCCTCAACCACTGCGCCACCAGGGAAGCCCCTTATGGCTTCTTAATTCATGTTTGTCTGGTGCTTGAGCTGCAGTGTCTGGGCCACCGGGGACTGGCTGGGCATCGCTCTCTCCATATGGCTTCTCCTTGTGGCTGGTGTGGTCTTCCTCACAACATGGCGGTCTCAGGGTAGTCGGATTCTTTCATGGTGGCTGGCTTCTCCTAGAATTAGTGTTCTAAGAGGCCCAACTGGAAGCTGCAAGGCTACTTAAAACCTAGTCTTCGAAGTCTCACAGCATCACATCCATTATATTGTTATCAAAGCAGTCACAGGCCCCCCAGATTCACCGGGGGTGAAGGAACAGGCTGTACCGCTCAAAGGGGGAAAGAACTGATGCAGTTTTCTTGGAGACAATGTACAACATCCTCTATATGAATGTGTCCTGTAGACCTGGAATTTAGGTGAAAGGAGAGAACTAGAGACAGACAGTAGAAATCATAGACAGAGATAAGGAGTTGAATTCGTGAGATGAATTAGGTCCCTTAAGGGAGAAATTGTAAGAAGGTTGAAACTTGGAGGACAGCCCTGCTCACCCCTCTCCACTCATCAAAGGTAAAGAAGAGAGAAGAGGAATGAGGGAGAGAGAGTGGTAAAGAGGAAGGGGGAAGGATAGAGGGAAAGGGGGTGCAGAGGGAGAGGGGGAGGCAGGGAGGCAGGAAGGGGAGAGAGGGAGAGAGAGAGAGAGAGAGAGACGATTTGGTATCTAAGTGTAACTGAGCAGGACCCTACGGTGCCTTCCTGGGACAGACCCCTCCCTCATAGCCTCTGCTTTAGCTCCTCTCTGAAGTACCTAGGTAATAGTATCTCATGCATATTTCCTGAGTTTCTAAGATGCTAACCCCCCCCACCAAATGGAAGAGATTAACTACTTGATGACCATGAGCACATGGCCCCCTGACCTACTGGCACCTAAGGATGGATAACGTTAACCGCCCTGTTACCTCAACATCAACCAATCAGAGAACTCTTCACAAGCTGATCACATACCCTGAGCACTCCCTCCCTCCACCCCGCACCCCTGGCCTTTAGAAATGCTTTGCTGAAACCCTTCGGGCAGTTCGGGGTTTTCTTGGGCACAAGCCACTCATTCTCGTTGCCAGGCCCTGCAATAAATCTTTCTCTGCCCCAAACTTCGACGTTTAGGTTTGTTTGGCCTCACTGTGTGTCAGGCACACGAACTTGTGTTTGGTAACATAACCGTAGCTTGTGGCATAAGTAAGAACCCACTTGCCTGAAGGGTAAAATCAAATTTGCAGATCTGTCTATTTTTAGAGACTATTAAGTCAACCCGATAAAATTAACGGTGGTTGCTGCCTTAGCCCTACATGGAGCAGAACTTTAAAACGTTCCACTTGGGTTTTAGCTTCCAGTTACACCCAGGGTTGTTCCAGTTTGGTTTAGGTTCAGGGCAGTGACAGTGCAGGTTGTTTCATTGATTCTTGTGGTAAATGTCATCATTCACATACCCCACGGCCGTGTTGATTAAGTTTCACAAAACCTTCCAAAAGGAGTGATTTTGGTTCAGCTCCGGGTTTGAAAAAAGATAATAGTTATGCCAGATTTAACATTGGGTTTGGGCTCGGGTCAGTTATCCAACTCTTTCAATAATTTTCTTTTTCCTTTGCCAATTCCACCAATTCCTGAGTATACTTTGTATCTGAGTCTCAGTTTTCGATTTTTATCTTTGCAGAGTTGCAAAAAAAAAAAAATATAAAGCAGCAGGTCCTGTCAAAAGGAAAGGTGAATTCAATGTCAAATGATGGAACTGCAAAATGAGAGATCCAGAGACTCTAATGAGGAGGAACTAAAAGGACAGAGAACAATAGGGAGTAGAAAATGATGGAAAGGAGAGGAGGTCAAATCGTCTCCGTTGATCTGACATTTTCTCATAGAAACCTTTCCACGATGTGGCAGTACTGTATCCATGCCTCCAAGAAAAGCGCTTTACTTATCACTTTATTTATCGTAGAATCATACACCGTGTGATTTTCGAACAAACGATAGACAAATTAAAGTGTAGTTACAGTTATTTTATATTAGCCGGTGTCTGTAAATGCTCACGTTCTTACACAGACTCTTCATGCTTTCTGCTCCTGGCTCAGAGTTAAAAGACTGGGATCAATGGCTTGGATTCAGCCTTGAGTTTATGAACTGTTTATGAAAAGCAATTACTCCTAGTTTAAGTTAAATTTCTCATATTGGGATGGCCTCAACATGGGGAATTTAATGCTAATGCTTAAGGTTGCTGAAAGGTACTTCCAAGCTTATCCGTCCCTACCCTTCATTTAACAGATGAGAACACACAGGCACCTGAATCTGAGAGATAAACTTATTTACTTTGTTTAAAGGAAAGTGCATTTCACAAGAGATTTTGTAGATAAACTTGTATAGATACTTTCAAAAAGATCATGAGTAGTCAATGTGTTAATCCCCCCCTACACCATCCAAATAAACTCATCCTTGTCAACGATGTTTTGAACTGAGCCACATCAAAACGTGAGATGTCTTTTGAACTTCCTTTCCAATATCTTTGAAGTCCAGTATCTTTAGTCTGAACAGAAAATATCTATGTAGTGATACTGTATTAGTCAAGGCAACCTCACTGCTGTAACAAATAAAACTCCTAGTCAGTGGCTTAATAACAATATTTTGGGAAGTTATTTAGCTTGTGTTTCAATTTCCTCATCTGTAAAATGGGAATCGTATTAGCACGTGCCTCATAATATTGTTCTGTGTATTAAGTGAGCTGATATTTGTAAAACACTTCGAACAGTGTCTGGCACATAGTAACCTGTGTAAGTGGTTGTTGAATGGATGAACGAATGAATGTATAAGCAAATGAATGAATCAAAATGCTCACCCTTGGGCTTCCCTGGTGGTGCAGTGGTTGAGAGTCTGCCTGCTGATGCAGGGGACGCGGGTTCGTGCCCCGGTCCAGGAAGATCCCACATGCCGTGGAGCGGCTGGGCCCGTGAGCCATGGCCGCTGAGCCTGCGCATCCGGAGCCTGTGCTCTGCAACTGGAGAGGCCACAACAGTGAGAGGCCCACGTACCGCAAAAAAAAAAAAAAAAAAAAAAAAAAAGCTCACTCTTTCTCATTGTCCAGTGTGGGTGCTCCTGGTCTGTTGGTTTTCCCTGGGCCCGTTCAGGGTCCCAGCCTCCTTCCTTCTCAGGGCTCTGCTCTCCTTGAGATGCTCAGGGTTCTCTCATCCCCCCAGTAGCAACTAGCCTGAGGCCCCTGATGTACCCTTCCCCTCCTGACATCAAATTTGGAAATGATTTAAAATTGTCCAAGAGGGGAAAGATGCTGATTCAGCCGCCACTACAGAAAAAAGACCTTATCTGAGAGATAGAGATAATGACTCCACCTCATTGGGCTCTTTTGAGAATTGCATAAAATAGCACATATAAGGTACCTGGCACACAGTACAAACACATGGCAGCCACTATTCATTGTCATGGCTCGTTTACATTTGTCTTCTGTATTTTAGCTTTTCTTCTGTTCCTTTTCCTCCTCCTTCTTCTAGTCTTTACAAATAGGTATCTGTATTTAACATTTGTGTTGATATTTAATGACATTTCCCATAGTGTTAGATCTTATTTCTCAATGTCCCTCATGCCTTTCCAATTGTTTTGGCCTCTGGAAGAAACCTTCTGGATGAGGATGGGCAAAGTCCAAAGGCATCCTCTTCATGAACAGAGGTACTGATGCAGGTCATCTTTCAGGCTGAATTCTCCTTCATTCCTGTCTAAGCCAGCAGTCGGATTCCAGGTAAAGGATGAGAAGCAGTGACGGGGAGGGAACGAGGGTGCAGAAGTGTGAAACTTTATGTTCTTACTTCATATAACTTTTCCAAAGTAATTTATTTTTAGAAATATTTTCTTTAAATAAAAAAGTATTTTATAAAAAATACCAAAGAAAACTTCATAATCTTAGATTTAATTGTTTCCATTATGTGTGGATTTTTAGATTCAGCCTCAGATGGAACATCCTTCCTTTTTTTTCCCAGGTGCTTGGGCAAGCCACACCTTTGCCAGGCTTCACATGTCATCTACATTGCATGTCACCTTTTGTACCACCTAGTGCTTTCTTCTCAAAAGCAGTTTTAACACATTCACATTATAAAGCTCAGAGAAGTAAGACCACTTTCTTTGAAATCTTGCAATGTTCTTAAGATGACTAGAGACACTTGGCCTTAGTGCCGCTGGGATGATTAAAGAAGTCGATAGCCAACAACTTCCCAGTTTTCTAAATGACAGGGCGGCTAATGTGGCTGTTATTTTCCCTAAAGACGCAGTGAGATATTAAAAATACTCTTATTCGGGTCCTACCCCAGATTGATTACAGCAGGCTCTCTGGAGGTGAGACCCAAGCACAAGCGTGTTTTTACTCAAGCTTCCAATTCTGACGTACCTCCAGGGTTGAGAACCGCTGTGGTAGACATTCATAATCCTTCCTGAATCCACAGAGGAGGCACTCGATTATTTTATTTTTCTAGTAGTAGAGAGTTTACTGCCCATAACTGTATAAACACGATGGCATGTGAAGGCGAGAGGCCCAAAGACAACAGGAGCTGGACACTCTGTCCACTCTGTAGGTCAGAAGCCCCCAAAGTGTAGGTGCGGCGGCCATGATTCACTTCTCTGCAGCCCAAATTGCCTAAGGGGAGATGCAGTTGGCCTGTGGGGAATGAGGTTGTGCGATGCTGCTGGTGTTACCCTCTTGCTGAGGGTCCTGTGGTGAGGTACTCTGTAGGGATGGGAGCACCCTCACCATCCTAGGTGCCCTAGTTGACATCCAAATTGACTATGTTTTCCAATTGTTGTTGAACCCTCTTCCATTTTCCCTCACCCTCTCACTAAACTCTGGTTTAACCGGGTCATTGTGATAAGCGAGGTGTACCAACTGTGTCCCCACCAAAATTAGATCCTCTGTATTATTGCATATAAGTTGTGAAAATAAAGGATAGGTATTGGAGGGAGGTAGCATGAGGAGTAAGACATGTCATCTACTCATACAGGTTGATGTTTACGTAACATTTTCTAAGCACCTGCATTTTTCAAGTCCCGGCATTGTGCTCAGGGTTAAGGCCAACAGCAGCTGCTAGAAATTCTAAATTTCAGGATCCCCTCATCCCTAGACTTATAGAATCCTCAGTTGACTTGGATGCACATTTAAGTTTGAGAAACACAGGACAAGGACTCAAAGATGGCTGTCTGTAAGGAGCTCCTGGCTTCTGGCAAAGAATACTTTTTTTAAAAAGGTAAAAACCTGATCTAATTCGAAAAGATACATGCACCCCAATGTTTATAGCAGCACTGTTATAGCCAAGACATGGAAGCAACCAACACATGTTAAATGTCCATCAATAGATGAATGAATAAAGAAACTGTGACATTACACACACACACACACACACACACATATACATACAATGGAGTACTACTCAGCCATAAAAAAAGAAAAAACGTTGCCATTTGAAAAAACACGGATGGACTTGGAGGGTATTTTGCTATGTGAAATAAGTGTGACAGAAAGACAAATGCCGTATGCTATCGCTTATATGTGGAATCTAAAAGATAAAACAAACTAGTGAATAAAATAAAGAATGGATTGTCACATATAGAGAAAGAACTAGTGGTTACCAATGGGGAGAGAGAAGCAGGGAGGGGCAATATAGGGGTAGGGGAAAAAAAGTGTTATTATGGTATTATATGAAATCATGTGTATGAAACTTTTGAAAATTGTAAAGCACGATGGAATTTAAAGAATTTTTCATTCACTTTGAAAAACAGTAAAAACATGATCTTGGAAAAATATAATGAGGGTGTGCCAAAGATTTAAGACATTAACCATGAGATTTTGACAAAATGGCAAAACTGGTTCAAAAGAGGATAGGAAAAACTGCTAAATTTTGTCAATGGGAAAAAGAAAATGCTGGAATAAGATTGCAAAGTCCAATACAAAACCTGTTAATGTCCTACAGCGACCTAAAAACCTTAACCTTTGAGTCTATTTATTTATTATAACATATTTATACTGAAGTATAGTTGATTTACAATATTATTAGTTTCAGGTGCACAGCATAGTGATTTAGTATCTTTATAGATTATATTCCATTTAAAGTTATTATAAAATAATTGCTATATTTCCTTTTATGTGCAATATATCCTTGTTGCCTATCTGTTAGACACAGTAGTTTGTATCTCTTAATCCCATACCACTGTGGGTTTATTTTTTGATTGGGAAGAAATAGTTTGCCCCTTTACTGAGATACAAATCATTTGCAAATTATCAGTCTTCTACAAATTAACATCTAACTTTCCTGAACCTGGCCTCTAATCAATAGAAAGTAATAGGGACTTCCCTGGTGGTGCAGTGGTTAAGAATCCGCCTGCCGATGCAGGCGACACGGGTTCGAGCCTTGGTCCGGGAAGATCCCACGTGCTGCGGAGCAGCTAAGCCCGTGTGCCACAACTACTGAGCCTGCGTTCTAGAGCCTGTGAGCCACAACTACTGAAGCCCACGTGCCTAGAGCCCGTGCTCTGCAACAAGAGAAGCCACCACAACAAGAAGCCCACGCACTTGTGCAATGAAGAGTAGCCCCCACTTGCGGCAACTAGAGAAAGCCCGTGCACAGCAATGAAGACCCAACACAGCCAAAAATAGATAAATACATTTAAAAAAAAAAAAGAAAAGAAAGTAATAAGTCAAAAAAAGTTACTTTCTCTTTAGGCCTGCATATCAGATAATGCTTGAGTGTTACTTGAAAGGCTAGATGGTTATCTTAAGTTTGGGATAATTTCGTAAAAATTCAGAGAGGAGATGGATCGAGAAATCAATAATTGCAATAAAATATCATAGGTAGGGAGTGGAATCAAGATGGCTGTGTGGGAAGACATGGAGTTCGTGTCTCCCCATGACTAGAGCACCTGCAGGACGCTGGTGGGGGACCTCAATGTCCAAGGTGTTGGGAGGAACCCCCAAGCAAACTGGTAGGATGTGGGGGGACTGAGGGGGAAGGAGAAGTGGAGGGCTGATAGGACTGGTGCCTCTGAGGGGGTGGCTGAGATGAGGGAGGGGTTCCCACACCTGAAGGGACCCTTGGGGCCTCGGATCAGCAGGAAGCACACCCAGCGTACCCCTTGCCCATTCAGCTGGAGAAGTCTGCCCAGCTCTCGGGCCAGGTCCTACACCCTCAGAGGCCCCCTCTGGGCTGTGTGCGTCCTGGGAGCATAGGAGGGAGACTGGGGGGAGAAGGAGAACAGGAAAGGTAGGCAGGAGGGACCCTCCAGGACAGGAGGAGTGGGAGAGGAGTGGAGGGCATTGGTCCCACCCACTTGAGCCCAGGAAACTTACTGAGCTCTCACATGGGGTCCCCCACTCTCTGAGGCCAGAGGCGGGAGGCACACCTGGGCCCCTTCTGTTCTGTTGAGCCTAAGCCCCACCACCCACACCCCCAGGGCCTTTTCCAGCCCTGTGGGTCCTAAGCACAGGCTCTGCCCACTGCCCAAACCTCACCCTTGCTTAGGCCCCGCTTTCCACAGCCAAGGACTTTTCCACCTTTATTTTTCCTCCTCCTCTTTTTTACTATTGTGGCTCTGTTTACCTTCCAGTTGTTTCATCTATATTTTTATTTTTATATTTTTTTCTAACATATCTGTTAGTTTCCTAGTCTAATTTTATTTTTTGCTTTGTTATTGTTCTCCCACCCTTTTTTTTTTTTTTTTTTCCCTCTCTGCATGGCTTGTGGGATCTTGGTTCACAAGCCAGGGGTCAGACTGAAGCTGCTGTGGTGGAAGCTCTGAGTCCAAACTACTGGACTAAGAGACAACCTCAGGCCCAAGGGAATACTCATCAGAGTGAGGTCTCCTGGAGGTCCTCATCTCAGCACCAAGACCCAGCTCTACCCAGCAGCCTACAAACTCCAGTGTTGGAAGCCTCAGGTCAGACAACCAGTAAGATAGGAACAAAACCCCACTCATAAAAAAAAGGAAAGAAAAAATGAGATGGCAAAAAAAATATGTCACAGGTGAAGGAGTAAGGTAAAAACCTACAAGACCAAATAAATGAAGAGGAAATAGGTAATCTACCTGAAAAAGAATTCATAGTAATGATAGTAAGGATGATCCAGAATCTCAGAAATAGAATGGAGGCATGGACTGAGAAAATACGAGAAATGTTTGTGAAAGATCTAGAAGAACTAAACAACAAACAAACAGAGATGAACAACACAATAACTGAAATGAAAAATACACTAGAAGGAATCAATAACAGAATAACTGAGGCAGAAGAATGAATAAGTGAGCCGGAAGACAGAATGGTGGAAATAACTGCCAAGGAGCAGAATAAGGAAAAAAGAATGAAAAGAATCAAAGACAATCTCAGACCTCTGGGACAACACTAAATGCACCAACATTCGAATTATAGGGGTACCAGAAGAAGAAGAGAAAAAGAAAGGGTCTGAGAAAATATTTGAAGAGATTATAGTGGAAATTTTCCCTAACGTGGGAAAGGAAAGAGTCACCCAAGTCCAGGAAGAACAGAGAGTCCCATCCAGGATAAACCCCAGGAGAAACACGTCAAGACACATATTAATCAGACTAACAAAAATTAAATTCAAAGAAAAAACATTAAAAGCAGCAAGGGAAAAACAAAAAATAACATACAAAGGAAACCCCATAAGGTTATCATCTGACTTTTCAGCAGAAACTCAGCAGGCCAGAAGGCAATGGCAGGATATACTTAAAGTGTTGAAAGAGAAAAACCTACAACCAAGATTATTCTGCCCAGAAAGGATCACATTCAGATTCAATGGAGAAATTAAAAGCTTTTCATACAAGCAAAAGCTAAGAGAATACAGCACAAGAAAACCAGCTTTACAACAAATGCTAAAGAAACTTCTCTAGGCGGGAAACACAAGAGAAGAAAAAGATCCACAAAAACAAACCCAAAACAATTAAGAAAATGGTAATAGGAACATGCATATTGATAATAACATTGAATGTAAATGGATTAAATGTCCCAACCAAAAGACACAGACTGGCTGAATGGATACAAAAACAAGACCCATATATATGCTGTCTACAAGAGACCCACTTCAGAACTAGGGACACATACAGACTAAAAGTGAAGGGATGGAAAGAGATATTCCATGCAAATGGAAATAAAAAGAAAGCTGGAGTAGCAATACTTGTCTCATATAAAATAGACTTTAAAATAAAGACTGTTACAAGAGATAAGGAATGATCTAATTTTAGATCATTTTAGGTCTAATTTTAGGTCTAATGTTAGGTCTAAAATTAGACACAATGATCAAGGGATCAATCCAGGAGAAGATATAACAATTATAAATGTTTATGCACCCAATATAGGAGCACCTCAATACATAAGGCAAATGCCAACAACTGTGAAAGGGGAATTCGACAGTAACAAAATAATAGTAGGGCACTTTAACACCTCACTTATACCAATGGACCGATCATCCAAACAGAAAATAAATAAGGAAACACAAGCTTTAAATGACACAGTAGACCATTTAGATTTAATTGATATTTATAGAACATTCCACCCAAAAGTGGCAGAATACACTTTCTTCCCAAGTATACATGGAACATTCTCCAGGATGGATCACATCTTGGGACACAAATCAAGCCTTGGAGAATTTAAGAAAACTGAAATCATATCAAGCACCTTTTCTGACCACAATGCTATGAGATTGGAAATCAATTACAGGAAAAAACACTGTAAAAAACACAAATATATGGAGGCTAAACAGTGCACTACTAAATAACCAAGAAATCACGGAAGAAATCAAAGAAGAAATTAAAAAATACATAGAAATAAATGACAATGAAAACATGACAACCCAAAACCTATGAGACACAGCAAAGACAGTTCTAAGAGGGAAGTTTATAGCAGTACAATCCTACCTCAAGAAACAAGAAACATCTCAAATAAACAATCTAACTGTACACCTAAAGCAACTAGAGAAAGAAGAACAAAGAAAACCCAGTCAGTAGAAGGAAAGAAATTATAAAGATCAGATCAGAAAAAAATGAAATAGAAACAAAGAAAACAATAGCAAAGATCAATAAAACTAAAAGCTGGTTCTTTGAGAAGATAAACAAAATTAATAAACCCTTAGACTTATCAAGGAAAAAAGGGAGCGGACACAAATGAATAAAATTAGAAATGAAAAAGGAGAAATCACAACTGACACCACAGAAATACAAAGGATTATAAGAGACTACTACAAACAACTATATGTCAATAACATGGACAACCATGAAGAAATGGACAAATTCTTGGAAAGGTACAATTTTCCAAGACTGAACCAGGAAGAATTAGATAATATAAACAGACCTATCACAAGTAATGAAATTGAAACTGTAATTAAAAATCTTCAGACAAACAAAAGTCCAGGACCAGATGGCTTCACAGGCGAATTCTATCAAACATTTAGAGAAGAGCTAACACTGATCCTTCTCAAACTCTTCCAAGAAATTGCAGAGGGAGGAACACTCCCAAATACATTCTACGAAGCCACCATCACCCTGATACAAAAACCAGGAAAAGATATCACAAAAAAAGAAAATTATAGACCAATATCACTGATGAACATAGATTCAAAAATCCTGAACAAAATACTAGCAAACAGAATCCAACAACATATTGAAAGGATCATACACCATGATCAAGTGAGTTATATCTCAGGGATGCAAGGATTCTTCAATATACACAAACCAATCAATGTGATACACCACATTAACAAATTAAGGAATAAAAATCATATGATCATCTCAATAGATGCAGAAAAAGCATATGACAAGGTTCAACACCCGTTTTTGGTAAAAACTCTCCAGAAAGTGGGCATAGAGGGAACCTACCTCAACATAATAAAGGCCATATATGACAAACCCATAGCAAACATCATTCTCAATGGTGAAAAACTGAAAGCATTTCCTCTAAGATCAGGAACAAGACAAGGATGTCCTCTCTCACCACACTTATTCACATAGTTTTGGAAATCCTAGCCATGGCAATCATAGAAGAAAAAGAAATAAAAGGAATACAACTTGGAAAAGAAGAAGTAAAACTGTCACTGTTTGCAGATGACATCATACTACACATAGAGAATCCTAAAGATGCCACCAGAAAACTACTAGAGCTAATCAATGAATTTGGTAAAGTTGCAGGATACAAAATTAATGCACAGAAATCTCTTGCATTCCTGTACACTAATGATGAAAAATCTGAAAGAGAAATAATGAAATACTCCTATTTACCACTGCAATAAAAGAATAAAATACCGAGGAATAAACCTACCTAGGGAGACAAAAGACCTATATGCAGAAAACTATAAGACACTGTTGAAAGAAATTAAAGGTGATACCAACAGATGGAGAGATATACCATGTTCTTGGATTGGAAGAATCAATATTGTGAAAATGACTATACTACCCAAAGCAATCTACAGATTCAGTGCAATCCCTATCAAATTATCAATGGCATTCTTCACAGAACTAGAACAAAAAGTTTTACAATTCGTATGGAAACACAAAAGACCCCAAATAGCCAAAGCAATCTTGAGAAAGAAAAACAGAGCTGGAGGAATCAGGCTCCCTGACTTCAAACTATACTACAAAGCTACAGTAATCAAGCCAGTATGGTAGTAGAACAGAAACAGAAATATAAATCAATAGTACCAGATAGAATGCCCAGAGATAAACCCATGCACATATGGTCACCTAATTTACAACAAAGGAGGCAAGAACATACAATGGAGAAAAGACAGCCTCTTCAATAAGTAGTGCTGGGGGGCTTCCCTGGTGGCACAGTGGTTGAGAGTCCACCTGCCGATGCAGGGCACACAGGTTCGTGCCCCGGTCTGGGAAGATCCCACATGCCACGGAGCGGCTGGGCCCGTGAGCCATGGCCTCTGAGCCTGTGTGCCTAGAGCCTGTGCTCTGCAACGGGAGAAGCCACAGCAGTGAGAGGCCCGCATACCGAAAAAATAAAAAAAAAAGTAGTGCTGGGAAAACTGGATAGCTGCATGTAAAAGAATGAAATTAGAACACTACCTAATACCATACACAAAAATAAACTCCAAGTGGATTAAAGACCTAAATGTAAGACCAGACACTATAAAACTCTTAGAGGAATACATATGAAAAACACTCTTTGACATAAACCACAGCAATATCTTTTCTGACCCACCTCCTAGAATAATGGAAATAAAAACAAAAATAAGCAAATGGGACTTAAACTTAAAAGCTTTTGTACAGCAAAGGAAACCATAAACAAGATAAAAAGACAACCCTCAGAATGGGAGAAATATGTGCAAATGAAACAACAGACAAAGGATTAATCTCCAAAATATATAAACAGCTCATGGAGCTCAATACCAAAAAACCAAACAATCCAATAAAAAATGGGCAGAATGGGGCTTCCCTGGTGGCGCAGTGGTTGAGAGTCCTCCTGCCGGTGCAGGGGACATGGGTTCGTGCCCCGGTCCGGGAGGATCCCACATGCCACGGAGCGGCTGGGCCCATGAGCCATGGCCACTGGGCCTGCAGGTCCAGAGCCTGTGCTCCGCAATGGGAGAGGTCGCAGCAGTGAGAGGCCCGTGTACCGCAAAAAAAAAAAAAAAAAAAATGGACAGAAGACCTAAGTAGACATTTCACCAAGGAATGGTGATGGCCATACAGATGGGCAAGAGGCACATGAAAAGATGCTCAACATCCCTAATTATTAGAGAAATGCAAATCCAAACTATAATGAGGTATCACCTCACATCAGTGAGAATGGCCATTATCAAAAAATCTAGAAACAATAAATGCAGGAAAGGGTGTGGTGAAAAGGGAACCCCTACGCATTGTTGGTGGGAATATAAATTGATACAACCACTATGGAGAACCGTATGGAGGTTCCTTAAAAAACTAAAAATAGAACTACCATATGACCCAGCAATCCCACTACTGGGCATATACCCTGAGAAAACCATAATTCAAAAAGAGTCATGTACCACAATGTTCATTGCAGCTCTATTTACAATAGCCAGGACATGGAAGCAACCTAAGTGTCCATCGACAGATGAATGGATAAAGAAGATGTGGCACATATATACAATGGAATATTACTCAGGCATAAAAAGAAATGAAATTGAGTTATTTGTAGTGAGGTGGATGGAACTAGAGTCTGTCATACAGAGTGAAGTAAGTCAGAAAGAGAAAAAGAAATACCGTATGCTAACGAATATACATGGAATCTTAAAAAAAAAAAAAAAAAGTACTGATGAACCTAGTGGCAGGGCAGGAATAAAGACGTAGACATAGAGAATGGACTTGAGGACACAGGGAGGGGGAAGGGTAAGCTGGGGCAAAGTGAGAGAGTGGCATGGACATATATACACTACCAAATGTAAAACAGATAGCTAGTGGGAAGCAGCCGCATAGCACAGGGAGATCAGCTCAGTGCTTTGTGACCGCGTTGAGGGGTGGGATAGGGAGGGTGTGGGGGAGACGCAAGAGGGAGGGGATATATGTGTGCACGTGGCTGATTCACTTTGTTGGGCGACAGAGGCTAGCACAGTATTGTGAAGCATTTATACCCCAATAAAGATCTATTTAAAAAAATCCCTTTGGGGAAAAGAAAATATCATTGGTAATGATAAAAACAACTAACATGTGTGGGGTGCTAGTCACCGGTCTCTGTTTTTTCATGTATTAGCTCTTTTAGTCACTGTCTTAAACCTTCGAGGCAGGAGCTATTACTGTCCTCATTTTATAGAGCAGGAAACTGAGCTAGTCTCTCTCTAGAGCCTGTGTGCTTAACTGCCTCCTGTGAAAAAACAGCTGAGGGTCCAGTAGGATACGTGTGCGTTTGTAAATTTGACAGAAGTAGGGACGCAGGCTGATGGTGGACTTAGATACACTCCCATGTTTCATTTCTAATCTAAATTTTGAATCAGGCAATGAGATCTAACAACTGTGTATTGTGAGGTCTGCCTGGAAACCCTAGGATGGTTTGGGTAGAATGCTTGATACAGTTTGCCAATCAGAGTCGCTGCCCCCGGTCATCGGACCGCACGTGTCAGCGCATTAAACCATCACTCACTCCCAATACTAAAGCTGAAGCAGTTATGTCGGTGTGGGGAGGGACACCTGTCGGTGTGGGGAGGGACACCTGGATGTGTATTATAGTTCAGTGGGATGGATATGTCAGTGTTCTTTGTTAAAAAAAAAAAAAAAAGAATTTCATTAGAAGCTGGCATTATCTGAGAGTCTGAGCGTTTATTTAGAGGGCTCTTTGGCTTGATTTGGTATCTAGAACCCATTTTAGCCCAAGGCCAACGAGTAGCCGAGCTGAGCTGTTCTTTTCTAATTAAAGAAGTCTACAATCTAACCCTCCCAAAATACATTAGTAAACAGTGGAAGGAATGCTCCAGCTTATAACACCCAGAGTAGGTGTTCGTACCCTGTCCCACTGTTCTGCCTTTTGGGGGCTGGCACGCGTTTGAAGTTGGAGTTGTGACTTAATGAGGCAAATTGTCCTCCCCAGCCGCCTTTTGTTTTGTCACAATTAGCTGCACGTGCAGAACTGTTTTCATCTGTAATTGCTCCCACGAGGGGGTAATTGCACCCCAAAGTGGTTGGCTGCACCAATGGTAGGAGCAATTAGTAACAAAAATGCAAATAATTGCAGGCATCCGAATTGCAGTTTTATAAAAGGGACACCCAGTAGAAGCTTGGCTGAAGACTTGGCCGCTCTCTTTTTTCCCAGTGGAAGTATATTTGTTATTTGAAACCAATATTATAATATCTGAACCTACCTTGACTTTCCACACTTCTAGGGTCCTCTTGGAAATGGTGTACATTACAGGACCAACGAAAACCCAGACCGATCCCATAATGGCAGATCATTTAGGACCTAGAAAATGAAGTAACTTAAAGTCAAAATTATCTTTGGGGGAAAAGAAGTACAAACGATCGAACAAATGCATTTTTATCATAACTGTACATCTCATTTCCCCACACTGAACATAGGGGAAAATAGGGTTACAGAATTAGTAATAAAGTTATTTTTTATTGACTGAGCCTCTAATCACAGAATTCCAGGAATTCTAGATACACATCCTTCCCATCCCCGACTCCCCACTAAATTGTTCCCAAATAATGCAGGATCATGGCAACCTCAGTGAGACATGATCATAGCCTCTCTCCACGGCTTTGCTCCCTGTGACTGTTCCCTGCGATGTCCTCCTAGTCTTCTCCATCCAGGAGAAGTTGGGCTATGCTGGGTGGCCTTAGGCTTTCTACTGCTCCGGATGGCAATGGGGGCTCCCAGGTTGTCCCCTTTGAAGTGGGGAAAATACACTGCTGTCCAATTGTGTTACGGCCTGTAACACGGGCCACAAGGGAGTGCATCTTTCTGTTCTCCAGAAATTTTAGTGAAACATCTCTGTTGCGCTGCACCCCGCAGGCCCACAACTGTTTTAGTTGCCCAGACTTGGGACCAAAGAAAGAGCCCAGAGACAGTGAGAGACACTTCAAGGGTTAACTGGACAGGGGCATCTTACACAAAGGGTCCTGGAGTGACACCACACCGGTGTGCAGCAGAACGTAGGCAGGATGTGGCAGAAACCTTCACTACTCAGGGGAGAAGGAGGCTGCCCTTTATAGGGGGAATTGACGGCAGGTGGGCACAGAAGTTACCAGGGCCAATTAAGCCTTATAATTAAGAGGATTGGATAGTCATGTGAGTGAAGCAGGGACTGATCAAGCAGGGGATGTACAGAGAGCAAGAGAGCAGCCGCCATCTTGAGTGGCCCAACAATACAGCCTCTCCTTTATTTTTGTGCTTCAACTTCCCCAGCTCTAGCCAGACTGGGGAGAGGGGGTATAGGGGAAAGCTAAGCGTGGAGGGCATCAGGAAGACCGATGCGGAGGGCAACGTGAGCCCTGCGCCCCCCACTGTACTCAAAATCACCCCCCCACTCAACATGAGCGCACATACCTATTCTTCTTTTAGGAGTTTCCTCCTGTTAGCTTCTTGGACCCACAGGCAAAACGACCTACAAATGGGCTCCTCTTATTTAACCACAGTGTTCCAGAGGTCCCTGGACAGGCCTGAATTTTCCTGGAAACACAGTCTAAGCTGCCTTGGGACCCCAGCTACAATGGTATTGGTTGACAGACAAACATTGCCCTAAGGATGGGAAGGCAATATTTTATGGCAAAGTGTTTTACAGCAAGGAAATAGCAAGCACCTATTGATTATGGGCCCATAGGGGCCAATGTCACCAACGGAATGAAGAAAATAAACTCTTGATGTGTGTATTGTTTAGCATTCCTGTATTAGCAAAGTCTTTCCCCTGGGGAATAAGTTCTCTACATGAATCAATGCCAATACGACCAGAAGCATGTGGAAGAAATAGAGGAATATATAATGCATTTCCTTCTGCTAGAAAACCACACTTTTGTCTAACTTGTAGGGTCAAAGTAGAACTTGCAACGCTTTGGGGTGGAAAGTGGGAGGGTGAGGGGTGAGCTCCTTTGTTGACAAGAAACAATTTGGAGGAAACACTGGGCCACCTGTGGGCAGAATGTATTTAAAAAACAAAGGTTGGCCCAGCGGCGGAGATCTCGTGCGTGGCTGCTGCTCTAGGCGTGAATTCTTAGTCAATTTAATAATAGCCTCCTCTGCCCAGTGCTGGGAAAGAAATGTCGTGTTCCATTTACTCCTGCTGTTTATAGCATCTGGGATACTGCTCCATCATCCTGCCAATATAATTCTCCCCTCTTTCATAGCTGTAGGCAGCCCTTGTCCAAAAGATTTACTTTGCAGATAAAAGAAGAGGCATTAAGTGGTCAAAAATGACTAAGGTGAGGGCTTATAAAGTGTTTTTGCTAAGACTGAGAGAGGAAGTAA
The DNA here is from genome assembly GCF_008692025.1 of Phocoena sinus. Taxonomy (NCBI): domain Eukaryota; kingdom Metazoa; phylum Chordata; class Mammalia; order Artiodactyla; family Phocoenidae; genus Phocoena; species Phocoena sinus. Next base: position 29,934,111 of record NC_045766.1, read on the forward strand.
ACAACAAAAAAAAAGAATTGTGCAAGGATATTTAAGAGGGCTGCTCAGATATGGCAACATGAGATGAAATGTGGTCCGGCCAACTATTTGGTTTGGGTAAACAGAGAAGGTAAGATCATTCTGAGTCCTAGAAAATCCCCTTGTGGAAAGTGACTGCCTCTGTGTCCCAGGCCTAAAAGAAACCTTATGACTGTTTGTGGAAGGAATTCTCTGGGCATAGGCTGCTGTCAGATTCTGTTTTCCTACGTTGGTGATCTGGTTTGTGATCAGCAGAAGGGTTTAACATCGGTGGCTCTGTGTGACAGTGGCTTGCCTACGGAAAAATGGACCACTGCTGGACTTCGGTGTGTTACAAGGAAGGGCCTCCTTCCCTGTTTGCCTATGCTAAAATTAATTTAAGCTGGGAATAAAGGCTTGAATGACTCGCTTAGGCTTTAAATCCAAATATTATTTGGAGATGGTACATTAGTGGAAAAAATCACATTAAAATGTAAATGATTGATATGTTCTTCTAAATCAGAATGAGGCAATGAAAATGGGGAATAGCAAAACAGACATGTGATCTGTTGAGAGCTCTGGGTAGACTTATGCAGGGTGGTTGGCACGTGAGACGGTAGTTTTTGAATAGCGTGAATAAGAGGGATTTCTGGGTTAGCATCAGGAGGGAGAGCAGAGCATTTCAGGATGGCATGGATGTTGGTTGTTTTCACCTGATTGGTATTCTTTCTCCTTTCCTTTTGGGGCACTATGCCTCTCACATTCCATGTGGTCCTGGAAGGGCTAAGTTCTCCCATGATCTTTCCCACCTCCCTATGATACTATCTGACCAATCAGAAGTATTAATCCTTCAGGGCACTAGCCTTCCCTGTGACATGACTCATAGACACTGGGAGAGAGAAGGTATCTATTTTATTCTAGGATTTCTAGGTGTAGGGATTGTGTAAGGCTGGAGTTGCTGCAGGCAATCTCCCCAGCAGTGTGGGAAAAACTGCCTGTGGAACAAAGCGCCAAGAGGTGAAGAGATCTTTTTATGGCTGAGTAATATTCCATTGTATACACGTGCCACATCTTCTTTATCCATCCATCCGATGATGGACACTTAGGTGGTTTCCATGTCCTGGCTATTGTAAATAGGGCTGCAATGAACATTTTGGTACATGACTCTTTCTGAATTATGGTTTTCTCAGGGTATATGCCCAGTAGTGGGATTGCTGGGTCATATGGTAGTTCTATTTGTAGTTTTTTAAGGAACCTCCATACTGTTCTCCATAGTGGCTGTATCAATTTACATTCCCACCAGCAGTGTAAGAGTGTTCCCTTTTCTCCACACCCTCTCTAGCATTTATTGTTTCTAGATTTTTTGATGATGGCCATTCTGACCGGTGTGAGATGATATCTCATTGTAGTTTTGATTTGCATTTCTCTAATGATTAATGATGTTGAGCATTCTTTCATGTGTTTGTTGACAATCTGTATATCTTCTTTGGAGAAATGTCTATTTAGGTCTTCTGCCCATTTGGCCATTATAAACAGTAAAATCATCAAAAAAAAAAAGCAAAAAAACCCCACAAAAAACAAAAAACATGGCACTAAGTAGACTATGAAAAGGACACTTCTTTTTAGTATGAGAGCTAAAGCATAGGGTGACTCCAAATTTTTGTTACTCTGTCATGTTTGCACATGACCATGAAGACACTGTGAATATTGATTTTGGGGTTACAAATAAATTTTAGTGAGTAGATGCATTAGCAAATGTGGAATCTGGGAATAGTGAGGATTAACTGTATATCATACGATGGAATATCATTTGCCATAAAAAAGACTGAAGTTCTGGCACCTGCAACAACATGAACGAACCTTGAAAACATGCTAAGTGAAAGAAGCTAAACACAAAAGGCCACAAATTGTATGATCCCACTTACATGAAATGTCCAGAACTGGCAAAGTGACAGAGGCAGAAAGTAGATTAGTGGTTGACAGTAGGGCAAATGGGGAATGACTCTGCTAGAGATATGGGATTTTTTTTGGTGTGATTAAAATGTTCTAGAATTAGATAGTGATGGTTGTTGTACAACTTTGTAAATATACTAATAACTAATGAATTGTATACATTAAAATGGTGAATTTTATTGTATTAAATTGTATTTCAGTTAAAAAATTAAATAAAGTTTTAAACTAAAAAGAATATAGAAGGCCTAAAAACACTATCAATATATTTTACCTAATTGGTAATTTTAGGACACTTGATATAACAGCAGAATACACATGCTTGTCAAGTACACATGAAACATTCACTAATACAGACAATATTCTTGGCCATAGTACAAACCTCAACAAATTAAAAAGTATTAAAATCATACAAATTATGGTCTCTGTCCATAACTGAATTAAACTAAAACTTAGTAACAGAAAGCTATCTGGAAAATCCTTAAATATTTGAAAATTAATGTGTTATTTTTGGGGGGGAGTTAAGTACATTTATTCAATTGACAGCAATGGGGAGTGTGCGGGGAGACAGGTTATCTTTTCTTCCACACAAACCATCAGATGGTTTCACAGAGTCTCCTCAAGTAGAGAAGTCTAAATCAATGCACATCCAGTGGACAGAGAAAGCAGATAGCAGCCCGCTGTACAGATATTTACACATAATTACAGGACCCACAGGATGTGCCCTGGCCCATCCCTGCCTCTTCAGTCCCTGACCTGGACCCTCCTCTCCCACCCCAACCTCATTGCCTTTAGCTACAATAAATATCCCAGGGCCTGGGACATAACAGACCACTGAGATGGCTGCTGGTCCTGGATGGCTGGACCCAGCCGGCCATGGGAAAGGGGTAAAGTTCCTTCAAAAGTGCCCCAACACAAAAGAGGGAGGATTTTCCTCAATGGAGTGGGATTCCGGCATTGCACAGAGATTGTGGAGACCCCTCGCTTCACCTCTCCATTCACCTTTGCCTGTGTAGACACTGATGTAGGCTTCTGCTAAAAAGCAGTGCTAAAAAGCACAGTGCTAAAAAACCCACCAGTCAAAGGGGAAATCACAAGGTAAATTACAAAATAGTTTTAATGGAATGAAAATGAAACACAGCAGATCAGCTAAAATAGTGCTTCAAGGGAAAATTATAGAATTGGAGACATATTAGGAAAGAAGAAATGTCTCTAAGCTTTCAGTTTAAGACACTAGAAAAAGAAGAGTAAATTAAACCCAGAGCAAGCAGAAAGAAGAAAATATTTATGAGAATAGCAGAAATCAATGAGATTTAAAATGGAAAAACAATAGAGAAAATAATTGAAACAAAAAACCAGTTCTCTGAAAAAAAAAATCAATATTGACAAACCTCCAGCAAGACTGACAAAGTAAAAAGAGCCGAAACAAATCACCAATATCAAGAATGAAGAGGGAGGTATCACTACAGACCTTGCAGACATCAAAAAGACAATAAGGGAATACTATGAAGAATTCTACATGCATGAATTTGACAACTGCGATGAAATGGACCAACTCCTTGAAAAGTACAAAACGACCACAGCTCATCCAATATGAAATAATTTGAATAGTCCTATAACTATTAAAGAAATTGAAGTCATGGTTATAAACCATGGTTTAAAGAAAACTTAATGAAAAGACACAGATTGCCGTGACAGACGCAGCGACCTAGGTACACAGGCCCCTTGTTCCTTTTCTGTCCCACTTTGGTCTTGCTTGGATGCTGTGCCGACCTGCTCAGGTTAATTCCAAGGTAGGCTCGTGTTAGCATTACTGTTTCAGTTTGCCAGCCTCCTGGGGTGGGGGGGTGGAATTTGGCGGAATTTGGCTCTCCGCTATTTTCTGAGGCTAGGATGGCCTCAGTGATCACTTGTTTACTCTTTTGGTTGTTGAGCCCTTGCCCAGTGGCCATTTCCTGTCTTCACATGATTCCACCTTGGTAGGGGTGTGCCATGCAATATTTGGGACTTACACTATTTATCTGCATTTTAAAGTGAACTGGGCATCCTGTATTTTTACTTGTTAAATGTGGCCACACTTACCTCAGGCCACTTCCCCTAGGATTCCACCTACTGTCTGTCCCAGGTAACCCCTGAGAATATGTTTTCCATGAATCTTATCACTTAGGGTTTACAGTGACAATATGTTTACACATCCAGGAACAAAAACAGGCTCCTGTCCAACAACCTGGAAGAGGAATATTGTCCCTTCACGGTTCAGGCTATTTAGAAAAATGCGGGTCTCTTTTCTCTAAGCAGCTGTCTCCTCCACACAGGTAATCAAAAACTACCACAGGAGGAATACTTCTCTTTGCATGTTTAGGGAGAAATAAAAATTAAATTCTTGCCTTAGATTAGTAGTAATAAGTTAAAGATGTGTCCAATCCGATCAAAGATTGATTTGCTTCCTTTTCAATAACTCCTTTCACACAGTTTGTTAGAAAGATCTTATATGATCTGACTTTTTGCTAAGTGTGTCTGAGTCATCTTGAAGGCAATTTCATACCAAGAAAAACATACTGAATTGTGGCATCTGGTGCAAGGACTGGGAATTCTTTATGTCTGATTAGTGTTCTAAAATGTCTTATTCATGAATAAGCCAATATTTTAAACTTCAAGCACAATCAACTTCGTTACTTGAAACCTGTGATCTTATATTTGCCATGTATTTGAACACTTTTAAACTCTTAATGATGAAAATGAGACTGTTAGTTAAGCTAGATGACATGACTAGGGTTATATACATTGATTATTACAGCATGCTTGAGTCAGAAACTCTTGCTTCTGCAATTGGTGATGAGATATCTACCTCTACGTCTCTATCTATCTATCTATCTATCTATCATCTTTCTACTCTTCTAGTTCTCCATTTCTCCCAACATCCTACAAACCCTAAATTAAAAACATAAATAAAAAATGCTGTGACTTAAATATTTAAAAACTGGATAGAAGGGCTTCTCTGGTGGTGCAGTGGTTGAGAATCTGCCTGCCAATGCAGGGGACACGGGTTCGAGCCCTGGTCTGGGAAGATCCCACATGCCGCGGAGCAACAAAGCCCGTGTGCCACAGCTACTGAGCCTGCGCGTCTGGAGCCTGTGCTCCGCAACAAGAGAAGGCCGCGACAGTGAGAGGCCCGCGCACCGCGATGAAGAGTGGCCCCCGCTCGCCGCAACTAGAGAAAGCCCTCGCACAGAAAAGAAGACCCAACACAGCCCAAAATAAATAAATTAATTAATTTAAAAAACAACTCGGTAGAAGTATTTATCCACGGTTTAATTTTTCCCCAAAGCTACAATCCCTAGACTAAAACCACATGGGTGAATCATGCCTATATGTGTAAATACACTTCTTGCGTATTACATACATCTATGTATATACCATGTTGGGATACATATAGTAGGCCTTTATCACATACTCCTAAATGAGTACACGTGACTGGATGAAAAGACCAATGTATCTCACATTCCATTTCCTTTTGCCTGTTGCCGTCAATGAGACACAGACCTCAGCTTAAAACTCCTATAGCAGAGAAAGGCTTTTGGCTCTCAAAAGTCCAAGTGCTCAATCATAAAAAAACCTAGAGGGTGAGTCTCCCCTTCAACTCATCATTTCCCCAAAGATCCACAGTTTAGGGAGCGAGCAAAAAGAAGAGAATTGGAGAGGAGGTGAGGGGAGGTTAACTAAACTCTAGTGTGCCTTGACAGGGGGTTACCAAGGGCTGCTCCCTCCTCCAGGCTGAGGCCCGGGGCAAAAGGTGAAGAAAAGGGTGGAAAAAAAAAACCAGATGGGATCATAGGCACTGAAAGTGGTGAGCATCTATACTCCCTTGCCCCTCCAACCCACTCGAAGGCTGGGGAGGCAGCCAGACACAGGGTCACCTGGAACACCTGCATGTGCCGGAGTGCTGGGTACATGGCCCCAGGCAGCCTCACAGAGCTATGCCCTGACTTCTGACAGCGCCAAACCCTGGGAGCCTTGCAGCCTCCCTGCATGGGCAATGGGACAGCAGATAGGAATGAGGATTTTATTCATTGGAGGAAGAGCCATCATTGGATAGACAATGACCCAGACCAGATGCCCCCTCCTACCCAATACCTGGGCCCAGCAACTTAGGAGGGAGAGGGAAACTTCCCTCGACTGAGGTTGTTTCCACATAAGATATACCAAGTATGGTTTTAAAGAGACCAAACAAACTTATATATTTTATGCCACTAAGTTTGTGGCCTGAAATACAGTTCCATTATAGATAGATAGATAGATATCAAATATAATCTTTCATATACTTAAATTATATACATTCTCTATTTTATGTTTCTAGTTTGGAATTTTGCTGAGGAAACAGACAATTAGGAGAGTGGGCTCTTCTATTTATGATGGAGACTTGGGAGACTAAACAGGAAATTATCACAATATAACTGTAGTTACAATAAGGAAAACAAAAAAGAAGATGTGTGTGTGTGTGTGCGTGTGCGTGCGCGTGTGTGTGTGTGGTGTAGATAGACAGATAGGCAGAAATATTGAGCTACCACCTCTCTGCCTAGAGCAGTTATTTTAATGAAGAGGAAAAGCCAGATTGTCTCTAAAGCTTTTGTATAAACCTGAACAACACATCAGGTTTCTTCAATCCACTTTGCCAGCCTCAGCTATGCATTTAATCTTGTGGCCTCTTGTGCTCTCCCAGAGGACAGGCAGAATTCCGACTGTAACTCCAGTGCTGGATCGCACTTTCTGAAACAATCAGATGGTGGGAGATGCATGGGCTTAGTTTGACCCAGCAAGGCTTTTTCTCCATTAAGGACAAAGCATGAATAAATCAAACACGCTTTCTGAAAGTTTTGAGACAAAGCACAGATCTTAGGCTTCCATTCAGGAAGAAGGAAATGATACATTTATTTATTAAAATATGAGAGAAAAAAGAAGAATGTTTCTGGTTTCTCTTCATGAATCACTTAAATTAAAAAAGACGTAGATCTGTGAAGAGCAACCTAGGTAGATTATGAGAGAGGCAAAATGGTGGAGTGGCTGAAAGCACGGACCCTGGAGTCAAATGCCATGGATTCAAATCCCAGCTCTGCCTCAGTTTGGCCTCTGCACCTCAGTGTTCCTCCTTGTAAAGTAGGGTTTATAACGGTACTTACCTCATGGGATTGTTGTGAGTATTAAATGAGTACTCTGGGGCTTCCCTGGTGGCTCAGTGGTTAAGAATCCGCCTGCCAGGGCTTCCCTGGTGGCGCAGTGGTTGAGAGTCCGCCTGCCGATGCAGGGGACGCGGGTTCGTGCCCCGGTCCGGGAGGATCCCACGTGCCGCGGAGCGGCTGGGCCGGTGAGATGTGGCCGCTGGGCCTGCGCGTCCGGAGCCTGTGCTCCGCGGCGGGAGGGGCCACAGCAGTGAGAAGCCCGCGTACCACAAAAAAAAAAAAAAAAAAAAAGAATCCGCCTGCCAATGCAGGGGACACGGGTTCAGGCCCTGGCCCGGGAAGATCCCACATGCTGTGGAGCAACTAAGCCCGTGCACCACAACTACTGAGCCTGTGCTCTAGCGCCCTCGAGCCACAACTACTGAGCCCACGTGCCACAACTACTGAAGCCCATGTGCCTAGAGCCCGTGCTCCGCAACAAGAGAAGCCACTGCAATGAGAAGCCCGCACACTGCAACGAAGAGTAGCCCCCGCTCACTGCAACTAGAGAAAAGCAACGAAGCAGCAACAAAGACCCAAAGCAGCCAGAAACAATAAATAAATAAAATAAAAAAATAAATAAAATAAATGAGTACTCTGTCAGAACCTAGATTAGTAAGCATTATGTGTGTTGCTTGTTATTGCTATTTATTTTAAAAGGTTAACAGGCCAAGAGCACCAGCTTACTTTCCACCACATAGGCAGAATTGGAGGGAACAACCTGGGAATCAATATAATGGATTCAGGTTAGGCATAAGGAAGAACTTGGAAAGTTTTTGTTGTTGTTTTTTAAGTTCTGGAGTAGTTCACCAAAGAAGTTACCAGGACTTGAAAAATGCCTCTTAAGCAGGGTAGTTAGCTAGTAATTTGATCAGCATAGTTTTGGTGTAAATTTGTTGCCCTAGAGGCATCTCAGATGAGTGCAAACCATCTTGATCTGGATGGCTTGGAATTTTATTTAGTTGTCTCTTCTGACTTTAAATTAGCAATGTCACTGGTGATGATGGTGAATGGTTTGTCATTTCCTAAAGGTAAATTCGTCCTGGTGGTGGACCAACTGCATATTCAATCCCCAGAGAAGAGACTGCTACTAGAATATTGTTAAAGTTTTCTTCATATTCCAGATGATGAAGATTTACAAAGAGCATTTCAACACTCATGTGACCATTCAGGATGATTTTCCATGTGAGTTAATGCTATTGAACAAAACAGAAACTGTCTTAAAGTTTTCCTAAACTCAGTTGTGTGTCTTAATACATGCTCCCCAGTTGTTTGGAAACATGTCAAGAAGACACAGTACAGAACAATTAAAATAAAAAATTGAAAACTAGGTTCCTGGTACTGTCTGTAAGCTTCTAGTGGTTTGCCAAAAATAAAACCAGGAACCAAAAACCATCTGTGGTCAGTTAGTCTTTTGGCCACAACTAATTCAAAGGATGCTTTGAGATCAGGGGAGTAAAGCGTTCCACATCTTGGGGCCTGGCTGGTTTTAAGGGGTAACCCTTTCCTAAAGATCAAAATACTAACAAACAAAACCAGGCAGTTTGCACGAGTTATAACTGACCCCAGTGTTGTCATCATAGAAAGAGTAACACAGCATTCAATCCATATACTGTGCAAATCATAGAGTTGAAAGGGCCTTAACAATACCAAGGTCCACCACTTCCCCCCAATTTACAGATGGCAAAACTGAGGCTCCAAGAGCTCAAGCTCTCTATCGAAGGCATGACAGCTTGCTGGTGGCAGAGCTGAGCTAGGAATTCAAAAGTCCTGCCTAGCTCTCCAACTTCATCTCACACCATTCTCCTTCTCCCTCCTTACACTCTAAGAAAAGTTGTCTCCATTCTCTCCAACCAGACCAGGCTTGATCACACTTCAAGCCTTGGCACTTGACATTTCCTCTATCTTCCACCCCGCCACACACATTCCTGTGGCTCCTCCTTCTGTGAGGTGTCACCTCAATTATGAACTTTATTCCCTAATTAGTCCCTGATAACCCACCAATTGCTGTCTATTTATTGTATCACCCTGTTTAATATCTGAAATTATCTTCTTTATTAATTATTTATTTTTCTGTTGTCTCCCTGCCGTTCTCAGGTAACCTCCAGGAGAGCTGGGACCTTACCTGTCTTGTTCCTTACTGTATTTCCTGCTTCTAGAATGGCGTCTGGTACAGCGTATGTACCCAATGAACACTGTTGACTGCAAAAAGGAAGAAAAAAACTTTTTAAGAGTCCCTCTGTTTATCTGGATCTTCTGATTACACCATGCTGCAACTTTTATTTAACACAGCATAAATAATAGCTACTATTTATATTTTCGAATGTTATATTTTCAAGTGTTACATTTTCAAATGTTCTGTTAGGCCTTTTTCAAATCTTATTTCATTTAATCTTTGCAACAATCCTAGGTGTTGGTGTAATATCCTTGTTTTTCTGATGCAGAAGCTGAGGCTCAGAGAATTGAAGCGTCTCAAACAAGTGGCAAAGCGGCGTTCAAACTCATGCTTGTCCGACTGGAAAGTAATCAAACCTAAAGTAAGCATACTTGTAGCATGCTTTATTTATTATATCTGTTCCCAAGTGTTCAATATCGTGGCCATATCAGTAAATGCCATTACAGAACACTTACCACATTGAGAGCTCAGAACGAGTTTTACTTTCATATTAATAATGAAGCAGTCAGTCGAAAGTACAGAGATGTTTATAATTGCATTGATCTTTGAATGGTCAAGTAAGCTTTGGCATTCTCATTTGTTTAGGATTTGATTTGTTTGTTGTGTCTGCCAGGACTCATGAGAGGAAAGGAGAAATCGTTGCTGTGAGGAGAGAGCTGCAGACTCAAGCCTGATAGGCCAGGAGGAGCTGATGTCAAGTTTTGGATTCGGCCCTGCAACTGTGCAGGAGGCCTCGACCTGTAGGCAGTGGGCTCGGGGCTGATTCATTCAGGCTATGAATCAGGATCTTAAGAAGAGTTGAAAACAGGACCCATGACCCTAGTCTTGTTCTCTGTTCCGACTGCTAACTGCTGACTGCCATCAGCTCCCCACGCTGTGAATATGGAGAGCTCTGTAAATGCTGACTGACAAACAGGCTGAGAGATAATTGGACATCATTTCTGGCTGGCAGACTTTTTTGACTCTTTTCAAGGCTAGTAAAACTTTTCTGCCTTGATTCTTACATCCTGGCCATTCTTAGAGAAGGGAGGTGGGACTCAGAGGAGGGTCAAACAGTTGTTCACTTCAGGTACAAGGACGTTTCCAGTCCATCCAGAGAGCACCAGGGGGAGAAGGTTCGGGAGTGGTGGCACCGGTCGAGTCAGCTGCCACGGATCCTGGCCATGGTCACGGGCATCAGGCACATTCGTGACCACCCCTGGTGGGCAGGCAGCATCTTCCACAGACTCTCTCCCTCACGCCCACTCTCTTTCCTCACCCACCTCAAGCCCTCAGTTCTTACGTTACCACCATCCCTTCCTGCTAGGCTGTCTCCTGAATTACACTGTGCTAAGAGTCTCTTCCCCAGCCTAGAGTTCTACTGCAAGAGCCACTTCCAGGACTGGAGCTTCAGAAAGGGTAGTGTCCGCTGTGTTTTTTTTTTTTTTTTTTTTGTGGTACACGGGCCTCTCACTGTTGTGGCCTCTCCCGTTGCGGAGCACAGGCTCCGGACACACAGGCTCAGCGGCCATGGCTCACGGGCCTAGCTGCTCCGCGGCATGTGGGATCTTCCCGGACCGGGGCACGAACCCGTGTCCCCTGCATCGGCAGGTGGACTCTCAACCACTGCGCCACCAGGGAAGCCCCCCGCTGTGTTTTTTAAAAAAATTTTTATTCTTATACAATTTTTAAAGGTTACTTTCCATTTACAGTTATTAAAAAATATTGGCTATACTCCCCATGTTTTCCCATCCATCCTTGAGTCTATCTTACACCCAATAGCTTCTACCTCCCACTCCCCCGCCCCTATGTTCCCCCCACCACTGGTAACAAGTTTGTTCTCTAGATCTGTGAGTCTGCTTCTTTTTTGCTATATTTACTAGTTTGTTGTATTTTTTAGATTCCACATATAAACGATACCACACAGTATTTGTCTTTCTCTATCTGACTTATTTCACATAGCATAATGCCCTCCAAGTCCATCCATGTTGCTGAAAGTGGCAAAATTTCATTCTTTTTTACGGCTGAGTATTATTTCACCACATATATATATATACCACATCTTCTTTATCCATTCACCTATTGTTGGACACTTAGGTTGTTTCCATGTCTTGACAATTGTAAATAATGCTGCTATGAACATTGGGGTGCATGTATCAGTTGAATCAGTGTCTTCGGTTTTTTGGGATATATACCAGGAGTGGAATTGCTGCGTCTATTCTTAGTTTTTTGAGAAAATTCCATACTGTTTTCCACAGTGGCTGCACCAGTTTACATTCCCATTAACAGTGTACAAGGGTTCCCTTTCTTTTTCTTTCTTTTTTTTAAAATAAGAGGCTGCTTGCAATATTTTATCCCTTTTTTCCTTTATTTTATTTTATTTATTTTTGGCCTCGCAGCGTGGCTTGTGGGATCTTAGTTTCCTGACCAGGGATTGAACCTGCACCCTCAGCAGTGAAAGAGCGGAGTCCTAACCACTGGACCACCAGGGAATTCCCCTCTTTTCTCACTATATTTGTTGTTATCCAAATATCTCCTTCGGAAAATCCCTGCATTGATGCTCACCTATAATAACACAGGTGTATACAAAGGTTACCCAAGGACTCAATGCAAAGGAAGGAAATTTATTTTTTAGGCCCTTCTAAAGTCTCAAACATCTTTTGTGCAAAGTAGAACAATGGGGATCAGATCGTGAGCCAGCCTTACATTCTCTAGTGCCGGGCACCACAGAGCAATGAGATGCAGGGAAAGATATAAAGCCGGATTTTCAAATATGTTAATGATCAGAAGAAAGAATACTACTTGTACATTAAACACTAAAAGGGAGGGGCGAAATATTTTTCTTCAGCAATTTTGGGATGGGAATATAGGAGAAGACAGTAGAGTGTGAAATTTTAATGAAATATTCTGGCTTTTAGGAGGAAAAGCAAATGAAGAGGGCTGGAAGGAAAGCAGGATATACTGAACGGAGCTAGAGGTCAATCTAGGAGGAGTGGTTTTAGGATTAGATTAGACAGGAGGCTGGTTTAGGGAATTTCATGGGCCAGAATCCTGGGGTACCACTGTGCCTGGGGAGGCTGCATATGCTTCAAAGTCAAGGAGTGGGGCTTCCCTGGTGGCGCAGTGGTTAAGAATCCTCCCGCCAATGAACATGGGTTCAAGCCCTGGTCCGGGAAGATCCCACGTGCCGCAGAGCAACTAAGCCTGTGTGCCACAACTACTGAGCCTGTGCCCTAGAGCCTGAGAGCTACAACTACTGAGCCCACGTGCCACAACTACTGAAGCCTGAGCGCCTAGAGCCCGTGCTCCGCAACAAGAGAAGCCACCGCAATGAGAAGCCCGCACACCGCAACGAAGAGTAGCCCCTGTTCACCGCAACTAGAGAAAGCCCGCAGGCAGCAACAAAGACCCAACGCAACCAAAAAAATAAATAAATAAAATAATTTTTTTTTTTTAAATAAAATAAAATTTTAAAAAAGTCAAGGAGTGGATATGGGGCTCCAGTAGGAAAGGACTCATGTGTGCCAATTGAGATTTTCCAGCGACAGAGCTGGGGAGGACGGGCAGATTTTCAGGCAGGTACACGGAGCACCTGCACCTTGATTGACCCATCAGTCATGCAGCTCACAGAATTAGCACAAACATGGGAGCTGTTCCCAGGGTTGGCTGAGCTGTTACTGAGGGTCAGAGGAAGCCTTAGTTGTGGGTTTGTCAGGCTGAGCTCTGATGTGGCCTACGAGTGAAGTGGGGTGAGATGGTGCCCAGACTAGGGCACACCACACAGGGATGGGCAGTGGGCCCCAAGGGGACATGAAGAGGCTCATGAATCCAGATGCCTACAAAGAAGGAAGGGAGTCCACATGAGCATCTGGGGAACTTGAACAGGAAAACAGGTCTTTGCCCTACTTTCAGGGGCTTATTCTCATCCTATCCTGGTTAGAGCTCGTCTCTGCATGGGCTGCCTAGAGAGAAATGCAAAGAGGTGACTTGCTGGAGAAGCCCTCAGTGGAAAAGCAGATATCACGGATAAACATTAGAAAAAAAAGCAGATAAACATTACCAGTGTTTCCCTCCGTTAAGGGCTGGAGCTGGAAGCCAGGCAGCTAACTGGAAGGGACCAAAGGGGGATGGTCTGGAACAGACTGGGATGGTTTATGTTTATGCTAAATTATTAGAGTAACTGAGGCTGTGCACCCATCCCTCACCTTGGCTGTATCCGTGGGGTGGAGGCTATGGGACCAGGTGGGCTGCAGCTTGTGTCACGTGGAGCCCATGTTGTGAGAACGCAAGAGTGATGACTTTAGTGGCATTGTCTTAGCAGCTGGATCAAACCTGACCTGCAACACCAATTACTACTGGCTTTCAGATACATGAAAAATACATTTATTATTATTATTGTTATTATTGCCAAACTGAATGGGATTTTCTGCTTTTATTTTTTGACATGGTTTTAATTGATGTATTAGGGAAGGGTGAAGGGAGCAAAGCCTACAGGAGGAGTTATGATGGGCTACAGAGGCCTCTCATTTCAGGAACTGGGTCTTCTAGGAAATAAATCCTACTGACTTCTCTAGGGATGGTGGTTTTGAATATTACTTAAGAGCAGTCCCCTGGGGTGAGGACTTCCCTTTGGAAGCAGCAGCTCATACCAAAAACCGAACATAAGCTATGCAAGGCCAGTAACCATGTCCAGAAAGTGAATGGTAAGAATGCCATTACTTTATGTTTGATTTGTTTTTTGAGCTTCCCTAAAAAAGATGGGAGGTGGGTCAGAATTTCTTGTACTCTGCTAAAGGTTTTGTTGAATTCATCTGAGAGGTTGGAGAAAACTCACAAAATTGGCCCTTCCAGATTGTTCTCTAGCTTCTGAGAAAGTAAGACAGCTGGCTGAGCGTGGGTGGTGCCAGGAGAAGGCACAGAAGTGTTCCTGGTAGAAGGCCCCCCAGCGTGATCTTTCGGAAGAAATGTGCTCCTGGGACCAGGATCCACCATGCAGCCTCAGCCTCTCAGTCCCCGGGGGCACTGAGGCTGCTTTTCCAAAGAACTCTTTGGTTAGGGTTCAAAAAAGCACTCACTCATCCCAGGGAAAAAGTCACCTGCAAAGGAAAACTCCACAGGTAGGCAGTCAGTCTCCTTCAGTGGCCTGACGTTACCAAGAGACGGAAGCTCCCCAGTATTTCTATTCCTCTTTCACGGCTTGTATTTTCTCCAATGTTAAAATGCAAATGCTACCGGGGTAAAGGTATTTTACCTGGGAAAGGAATGTCTTTGTGACCTGCCCTGATTTGAAGCCACACCCCCTTGTAGGACTGACCTTGGGAAGATCCTAAGGGAGTTCATTGTTTCTTGGGCGGAGATTGCTCCCTGGAAAAGGAGGTAGTCTGGGCAGCTGCAAAATGCTGAAGAGTGCCTGGAGGTCCTTTACAAAGGCCTTCATTACATTGTTAACCTCCGCAAAAATGGAAAGAACTATATTCATTTTTCTAAGAATGGTAGGTAGGGGTCACATCATAAAAGCCTGGAGATGTCACGCTCGGGAATTCAGACTGGATACTGCAGAGAACTGTTCCAGAAGGGGAGTGACTGGCTCAAATACACCTTAAGGGAGTCCCTTCAGGCATCAGGATGAATGGGAGGAAGGTGGGAGGATTTTACAATAGTCTAGGAGGGAGCTGAGGGGGACCTGATATTAAGCTGGGACTGCAGGGGATGGAGAGGGTGGGTTCAAAAGAGAGGAGCTAAGGCTGACTTGTATTGCTATTTAAATTGGAGGTTGAAGTAAACATATTGAAAATCAGCAGTTGATTTGAGAGTATAATGCTAACACCGAACAAGGCTTTCCTTGCGGGGAGTGGGATAAGATTGGGGATCCTGATGAAATGAAGGATTAAGCTAAGCAGGACGGCTGGGGGGATGGGGATCGTAGTTAGGACTAAAGTCCCCACTCGCTCTTTGATACGGACAACTGAGGTTTGCTCGGTACTGTGAAAGGAGCCATGAAGATGCAGCTTCCAGACTCCAAACATACTGGCCCCCTGGACCCCTTCTGTTTGGGAATTCTGGAGCCGCCTTAGCACTAAGCATTCTGTAAACTGCTGCACGGTTTTTGCAACAAGCATGGTTGTTTGCAACCATGCAAACAAGCATGCAACAAGCATGAAGATTAGTGACCCTGGCTTCTTGCTTACCTATACATTAAATATGTATATTCTGCTTTATAATCATTACCATGGAGTCATATCTAGGTGGGTGACTTCTTGAGGCAAAGAACAGAAAAGTGTCTTTTACGACGTAGAGTGTCAACTAGAGAGGAACATCATAAAGAAGCACTCACAGCTTAGCTGTGTCATAGGTCAGTGCCACCCACCGCCCAGGGGCTGAGGGCTGCTGGTAATTGTTGCAGCTTCACCCATTGTCTCCCAGGCGTATCAGGCCTTGGCAGGATGTGGTGGGTGCCACTCTCTGCTTTCTTTGAATGCTCTCTCTTTCCGCTCCGGCCAGTTCATTAGCTACCAGCAGGCCGCGGCCTCCTCTCCCACTGCAGCCACCTGACACCGCTTTGGGCTTTGTTCCCGCCCTACTGGAACTCGGTGGCAAAATCAGATCCAAGTCAGCATTATCATGGGGACTGCAGAAGCAGCCTGTTCTCGGGGTTTAGATGTTCTTCCGCATTTGGCTTTTTTTTCTCTGCTGCCATCCCAGCGATCTCCCCGACCTCTCCCTCGGGCTCTGACTCTAACCTATCCATTGGAGGTCTACCATAAACTGCACTCTGTTTGGGGCGTCTCAAAAGGGGCCCGCACGTAGGGACGAGGCAAATCAGCTGGAGAGAGAGGAATATGCACTTAACCCCCTCTTAAGGCACACAATTCTCTGTCCCCTAGTCTCACTGAGAGGCCTTCTCCTCTTGCCTGTGTGGACGTAAGTGCCAATTCAGAGGTATGATTCAGGAAAATAAAATATTGCTTCTTGTGGGAATCATAGAGAGCCTTCTGTTCGCATTTTTGGGAAAAGTGTAGACCAATGTAGGTAATGTACACATGACCTGGGTGTATAGGGTATAGGAAAGCCTCATCTACTGGGACAGAATACCTTTCATTATGGTTGGTCTGACTCATTTTTACGCCATACAAATGTTAGCCGAGTTTTTTGTTTTTAATTTTCAAATTTTGGGGTAGCTAGATCCTAGGATTATAAATGGAACCGTCAGGAAACTAGATAAATGCAGGTGAGGGGTGGAACAGATGTCTAATTTCAACGTAAACCTGAACAATGTGGTCCTAACAAAACCTATTGATTTTTAGTTTCTCGTCCCTCCTCTGCAGCACAGGAGAGAAACCAGCAGAAAAGATGAACAAAATTCCCAAGGGAGTTTCTAGTTCTTTTGTTTTTCTTCATCCACTCATCTCTCCACCTTGAAGAAATTATATTTAGGACCCTGGTGAAATTCCACCGCAAAGCATTCCTTTCAGACCTTTTGTCCCGTAAGAGAGAAAAAAAGCCGTTCCAAAGAGCTGATCTCACCTTTTTGCTGGAGGCTTCTGAGCTCTGTCAGTCCAGAGAATATTCTGCTAATTAGTCAGACAGCCGGTGAGTTCGGGCTGCTTGGTTTTTAAGGGAATAGGAATCGTACAAAGTGTAAGCATCTCTGACAGCTGGGATTTCTGCTTTCAGTTCCTTTGAAAGCAGAAATCCCAACTGAGTTCCTCTCCGGTGTGATCAAAAAAGTCCAGCCCTTCTGTGGTTCTGAGTAGCGCAGAGGATTTGAACACAGGCCTGTGTGTGGGATGGAAGAGGAAACTTGCTAGGAGACAGGTCTCGGCTAAACTGCAGGGCTGAGTAGTGGGAGAACGGGGCTTACCCTTTTAGGCACTGAAGAGTGAATCAGAATTTCTTGGCTCATTTACTCCCATCATTTGGACTGGGTTGGCTTATTGCCCTTGGTCATCTTTAACTTTTTCCTCTGTTCTCGTGGGACTTGTCATATACCAGTGAATCACAGCATAGGGCTTTAGAATCAGACAGACGTGAGCTCCAATCCTAAGTGTCCCTGCCTACTTTGGGTGAGATTCCTAATCTCTATAAGCCTCAGTGTTTTCATCTGTAAAATGGGGATAATAATAGCATACAGGGTTACTGTGAAGATTAACCACAATAAAGCATAATGAGTAGCTGGCCTATTGCCTAATCCATTGTAGGTGCTCAAGAGGTTATCTCCCTTCCTGGTCCTGGCTTTACAACTTAATAGCTGGGAGACTTTTAGCAAGTCATTTAAATGTTTCTGGCATCAGTCTTCCTTATCTTTAAATTGGGTAGAAGGAGAACACAACAATAATTCCTGCTCACTGGGATGATCTGAGGTGTCCGGACACATGTACCTGTGGTTATGGGCGATGGCCACCACTGTGAGACCTGACCAGTGGCTCAGGGGTTGACCTCACAGCCATTGCTCTTATGGGATGCAAGAGTGTCTGGATTATGTTTGAAAGGGGTCAGAGGGTGTGTCTCCCCAGAGGTGGGACAAGCCTGAGGGCATACTCCTTGCAGGCGGACCTCCTAAAGGCAAATAGTAAATTGCTTTTCCTTTGTAAAGCATGATGGTTAATTTTTATGTGTCAACTTGGTTGAACCACAGGATGTCCAGACATTATTCTAAGATGTCTGTCAGGTTGTTTCTAGATGAGATTAACATTTGAATGGGGGGGTAGAGTGAGTAAAGCAGATCGCCCCGCCCAATTGTGATGGGCTGCATTCCATCCATGGAAGGTCTGAACAGAAATAAAAGGCCAAACCTCAAGGGAGTAAGAGGGAATTCCTCCTGCCTGAGTGCCTCTGAGCTGGGACATTGGTCTTTTCCTGCCTTTGGACTTGAGCGGACACATCAGCTCTTTCTGGGTCTTGATTCCTACTGGCCTTCAGGCTGGTACTTACTCGATCTGCTCTCCTGGGTCTCCAGCTTGTCGATCTTGGGGCTTCTCCATAGAAGAAGTAGCCTCCATAACCACATGAGCCAATTCTTTTTTTTTTTTTTTTGAGCCAATTCTTTATAATAAGTCTATCACCTCTCTCTCTCTCTCTCTCTCTCTCTCTCTCTCTCACTTTCTCTCTCCTACTGGCTCTGTTTCTCTGGAGAACCCTGACTAGTACAGAAAGTCTCTCATTTGTCACTCTTTCCTCTCTCACTGCTTCTGTCTTAATCCAGAGGCTTCTCAACCCAGAATATGAACAGTAGCAAAGCTGATCTTTCTGCTTTCAGCCCTCAGATGAGTCTTTCTAAAATTCCAATTACCTCTTGTCTTTTTGCTACTCAAAAACTCAATGGCCCCATCACCTAGATAAACTGAAGACCCCTCGGTCTGATATACAAGACCCTCCTATCTGGCCCACTTTATCTTACTTCCCACCATTCCCCTCACAAACTCTTCACTCATCCACCAAGTTCTCACCACTATTTTCCAAAGACGATGTGCATATTCTCAACTCCTAGCCTTGGTCCATGTCCTTCCTCCTGCCCAGCACACCTTTCCCTTCAGCCCATCCTAAACACACCCTCATTTTTGCCATGAGGTTGTTACAGCCGTTGCATCTCATTGGTCTGGGAAACAAGTGCCTGAATTTCTGAGCTCAAGAATGGTTACAATAAGTGAAGCTGGGGGGAAGCAGGTTTGATGGGGAAATGATTTGGTAAACCTTGGAGATGTCAAATCTGTGGCAATGGCATTTTGGGGGTATCCTTTCAAAATCACATTGGATTTCAATGAGAGAAATGTTGTTCAGGGGAAATGTTTCTTAAAACTGACAATCTTCTTTTACTCTAATTTTAAAAGTAGAAATAGTTTGATTGGTTTTTTCCAGTTAGAAAAGAATAAAGAATAAAAGGATAAAGTTTAAAAAGACTAGAAAAAAAGAGGAACTTTCCTGGCGGTCCAGTGGTTAAGACCCCAAGCTTCTACTGCAGGGGGCACGGGTTTGATCCCTGGTCTGGGAACTAAGATTCCACCTGCTGCACAGGTGCAGCCAAAAAAAAAAAAAAAAAATTAAAAGAGCATTTTAAATGTTTTAAAAAGAAATGATGTCACACATACTCTTTTCAGACATTTTTATACATTATATTCAACAATATATTGTGAATGTCTTCCACAGCAATGAACATAGCTCTAAATAATAATTTTTAATGACCATGTGAGGGTAAACTAAAATGTATGTAATCAATCCTATATGAATATTTAGCTTACTTCAACTTTTCAGTTTTGTAAATGACCTCATCATGTACCTCTAATTATTCTCTTAAAAGAAATTCCTCAATGTGGGACATAATAGTTTGTATAGTTGAGTTTGGAAAATTGTATTGATTTTTAGAGACAAAATTTGCAGGTGTTCATTGTGAAAATAGAAGTAAATAGAGAGATTAGCAAAACAAAGGTAAAATAACTCACAATTCCATCCCCTAGCGATAAACCATAGCTAGGTTTCCATAGCACTCCATCCTGGAGATGATGGAACACTTACTGTATTATTCTGATCATTTCCTTCTATTTTCCTGTTTGCCCAAGTGGTTGAAATTTTATCTGGATAGTCATTGATGTCTTTACACTTTACACATTATTACTGTTTTTCTTTCGAGCTTATACGTTAGGTGTCTCAGCAAAATCAAGATTAATTCTGGGGGCTTCCCTGGTGGCGCAGTGGTTGAGAATCTGCCTGCCAATGCAGGGGACACGGGTTCGAGCCGGGGTCTGGGAAGATCCCACGTGCCGCGGAGCAACTAAGCCCGTGCGCCACAACTACTGAGCCTGCGCGTCTGGAGCCTGTGCTCCGCAACAAGAGAGGCCGCGACAGTGAGAGGCCTGCGTACCGCGATGAAGAGTGGCCCCCGCTCGCCACAACTAGAGAAAGCCCTCGCACAGAAACGAAGACCCAACACAGCCAAAAATAAATAAATTTATTTTAAAAAAAAAAAGATTAATTCTGACATGACACATTACAAATGTATCAAGAGGGAAAGTTATACCTCTACTGCTGTGTCTTATCAACTATATATTTAAATTTTTTTTTTTTTTTTTTTAGCTTCTGGCTCCTGCTTTGGAAACTGGATATGGTGCCACAATGCTGTGTCACCTTCCTCCAGACACACAGAGTTCAGCCTGCTCGGATCATGTGGTAGGAACTTCCCACTCATCCACATCATCAGCTTTTTGAGGAAACAGTACTTCTCTCTGGGTTATTCCATCGTTTTATTCTTCTCCTCCTATGCCTCTCCGTCACCCAGGACTGTGCCTGGTGAGAACCCTCAGTCCAAAGAGCCTCTCTCCCTCTTCTTTAGACTTCACTCTGCATAGCACTGTATCTGCCTTATAGTAGCTGCTTAAATAATCAAGTTTTGAAGCAAATTATCCACCGGATTAGTAAGAGTAGGATGACGAGAGAAATAGGAACAGATGATTTTCCTGGCCATTAGGCATTTTTGCCTTCCTGGGGCCTTCCTCCACTTTAAAGAAAAGACTTAAAACTATATTTTACAAACTGCATTGATATAAAAATTAATTTAATCCAGGCTGGATTTATTATTACATATTCATCATTATTTTATTACTTTCCCCTCTGATTTTAAAAGAAATAAAATCTTTTTGTAGGAACTGTACCTGATGGATAAGGTGCCCATCTGAGTTTTGAAAGTTAAAAGAAATGTGATGCTAGAGGGAAATTCCCCTTCTGGAATCGGCCAGGTTTTTACTTCTGTGCTATTCATTGAGAGTTTGCTATAGTCCGAGGAGTCCGTGTATGTGAATTACTCTTATGTAATCACCACACCAGCCCTCTGTGTTAATTACTACAATTATTTCTCATTTTACAGAAAAAGTAACCCAGGCATCCTGGGACAAAATTAAAGCCAAACTCATACGGTTAGTAAATGGTGGGACTGGGATTTCATTCATTGCACAAATACTTCTTGAGCATCTGCTGTGTGCCAGGTGCTGTCCTGGACACTAGGAAATGAGCAAACCAAAGTCCCTGCCCTTGTGAAGCTTCATACTCAGCCTGATTCCAAAGCCTGTGCACTTGACTCCTGTGCCCCAAGTCAAGCTTGTAGGCTTCTCCTATTCTGTGGGCTGAGGTTTTACAAGCGGTGAGGGGCTCTATGTTTTGTGAATGGACGGTCAAGACCCTGGCCAGAATTTCACCTACCTGTCTGCCTCTGCATATGAAATTAAGGCACAGCTACTCATTCCCATGGACTCAAAGGCTCTTCCATTGGGGATCCCTCTTCCATTCACCCTGCCCTGCCTCGGCAAAGACCGGCATGCCTCCTGTCCCCAATGTTGTCATCTTAGTCTTCCACGATTGTCTAACTCACGGGTGCTGCCGGAGATGCCCATGTGGTCTGGTCCTCACCCCTGTTTAAGACCCTCCATGGCTCCCAATTGCCCTCAGGATAAAGCCCATATTCTCCAACCTAGCCTGTCAGGCCTGTTCTCATGTGGCTCTGGCTTGCCTCCATCCTTACTTCATTTACCTTCTCTTTTCGCTCCCTTGCTCACCACTTTCCATTCCTAGTGAATGAACTAACGGTCATTCTTCATTAGTCAACAAGCATTAATTGAGCACCTACTATATGCCGTGCTCTGTGTAACATGCCAGAGTATAAAGAAGATGACCCAGTCCCTGATCTTTAGATGCCTACAGCTTGAGACAGAAGAGCAAAAGGAACATTGTGCATTCTGTGAGTAGGACGAAAATACAGAAAAGCATGCAGTACTATGGGAGCCCAGGACACGGCAATGATACCTAACCCCACAGGGAGGAGAGCTCGTCCCTGAGGGCAGGTGGGTAAAGCCAGAGGCTTCCCTTGGGATGAGGACGGTGAGCCTAGAGAACAAATGGGGGGAGGTGGAGTGGTGAAGGCAGAGGGTGCTCCGCCCTTGGGGCCGAGGCAGCAGGTTCAGTCTGGCTGGGGCAGGTGACAGGTAGGCAGGGACCAGATCCTCGAGGAGGGGCCGGGGTCCCTGCCCAGGGGTTTGCATTTACCCTGAAGGCTGTGACGAGGGTTGTTAGCAGGCATATGAGAATGATGCCAAAGCTGGTATAGTAATGGAGGTGGTGGAGATGGAGAGAAGTGGGCAGGTTGGAGAGATGGTGAGGGAGTAGAAAGTCCAGGACTTGGTGTCCAAGTGGACGTCAGCATGAAGGGAAAAGAGTGCAGTGATCCTTCCCTGGCTTCTGGAACACTGTGATCTCACTTCCCTCCGTGTCTTTGCACTGGCTGCTTGTTGCTTCTGATTGGACCTTTTCTCCCTTTTCACCCAAATGATTCTGCTCACCACTGCCACTCAATTCAGCCATCACCTCTTTCTGGAAACCCTCCATATCTGTCAGGCTCTAGCTGGAAGGAGAGAGCACGTTATCACTGAGCACTTAGGGAGAATTAGTAAAGGGACTAGTTATAAAGGTGTGAGGGGGGTTTAAGGAAACCAGAAATTGATGGTGCAGTACCCCATGGCTAGTAGTACTGTTACCATCCCAGAGGCTAGAAAGGACCAGGGAAGAGTTGGTTTCTAGAACCCCAAGGAAAGAGTTGTGTGGCAAGGGCTACCTGTCAGGAGCTGCATCTTTCAGGAACAGATGCAGCCAGTCTGCAATGATCCTGAGAGGAGAAATCCCGGAGAGAATTGGCACCCCAGACTTTTCTCCTTTCCACTCATCTTTTGCTTTATCTCTTCATTGGCTGAAGCCAACCGGACACAGCAGGTGTGGGGGCCTACTGATGCAGTCCCGACGAGCCAGCCCCAGGGCACAGAGCAGGGTGGAGAGTGGGCCTGGAAGACACCCTGACCAGCCCCAGCCCCAGTCTCTAGCAGCAGCCTCTCCCATTAGGTCCCACAACACCCTGTGAGTCTCACCATCACAGCATTGCTCAGGCTCCCACATCCCCACACACACTAGACTGTGAGCTCCTTGGGGGGGCGTCGGCCACGTCTTATGCGTCTTGGTATCTTCCATGCCTAGCACGTGCTAAGGGCTCCATCAATACTGAGTGAATAAGGAGCCACCTGATCAAATGCCAATTTCACATAGACAGTAATTTCTCAATCTATTATCAGCTGATGCCTCAGGGTGGCTAATGGCAAGAAAGAACAAGTTTCAGCATTATGAGTTTGAAGTTACTGTCTCCGGAGGACATGTGCTTCCTTGCTTGATTCTTTTCTTGCTGGATCAGTGTGTCATCAGTCAACAAGCCTGCTGCAGCTTCCCCTGTGGGGCGGGGTGGGGGGGGGAGGTGCAGAATTCCCACTCGAAATTAACACGCGTCTGCGATTGGTTTCCTTTCGTCACAAAGCTAATGCAAAGCGACCGAAGGCAATGATGCGTTATTTCATGCAAGTGGTATAGGACGGATCAAACAGAAAGGTGTGTTGGGAAATTGAAAGTACCAGATGAAGGTAGCAGCACAGAGCTCACAGCTGCTTTGCAATTCGTTGTGTTCACACAACTGCAACCCTCAGGCATAAGCAGGATGGCCGAATTGCAGTCTTTCCTGTTTGCCCCTGCTTCTTTATTTTCACAACCATCCCAGGTCACCTCCTCTTTCGATCTGTCCTACACTGAGGAAATGGGGAAATCTATTTCAGCAGCAGTTTTCATCCCATCACATCATTCTCTAGCTTAATGTTTAAATCCTTTGGACAAGCATCTCCCACTCCACCCTTAGTGATGGAATATGTCCTCTTGTAATTGAGTCTCAATCATGTACCTACAGCTCCTCTTGCTGTTTGTGGTTAAAGGCAAACTCTCTTTCTTCACTTCGTTGAAAATTCTTGCCCCGTCCCATACCTAGTAGGCACTCGAGGGGGATTTCTGATTAAAACCCACTTAGATATACCTACTCCCCACATGTCACAGCAGTGGCTCCCCACCTTGCCAAAAGTTGATGGCCAGCATTGTGTAATGACTTGGCTTCGTCCCCATTCAGCCACTAATCCTGTAGATGGATGATTTTGTTCCTACCCCCCACCAAGCCTGTGAAAAATCAGAAATGTTGCCAGCTTGCTACCTGATTGCTCTCTGCCTCCAAACGCAATACAAAACAAGCTCCCGTTTCCATGCTGCACATAAATAGATATTGTTCTCCAACTTCAGAAATGTCCTTGGCACGGAACGTCCGAGCCTACCAGTCACAGGAATTCTCTCTCTCCGTCTTACAGGGCCATGGCTGAGAACTTGGTAATTGTGTTAAGGAAGCCCAAGACGCACTGATCCTTTCCCTGTCCTGATGGCCCTGTGTGATGGAGGGATTAAACATTCCCTATTCAGTCCCCGGAACCTGGAGCCAAACCCACGGGAATTCATGGATGCATTCCATGTCTCCTGCTCAGAGATGCTACCGCCAGGCAGGGCTGCCACATTGCACCAGGTAAACGGTGCTCCCTGGGGCCGTGAAATGTGGTAGGCCTGATACCAAGCCCTGTCTTGCACCCAGCAAGGCCACTGGCTGTGCTGCATGTCTTTGCTCCTTCAGAGGCCCTCTCTGAGCTTCCCACCCTGCTCTGTGACCCAGGAAACAGACCCGTATGCATGGCTTCAACACCTCTGCCCTCCAGCTTCCCACTGGCAGGAGACTGGGAGGAGGGGAGTGCCAGCAAACCCGTTTCGCTGCCAGGTTGCTGTGGGTTTGCAACCAAGGGCTGCAGCTCCTGTCAGGCAGCCCAGCCCTCTCCACTCAGTCACCTTCTTTCTCAGAGTTCTGGCGAGCACTCTGATTACCCCGGTGTCACAAGCCCCAGGGGATTGCGCTATCCCTCGTCACCCTCATCTTTCTAAATGGTTCCTCTATGAAACACTCTTAATGGTGACTCATTTCGAGTGTGCCATCATTGATTTCTCGCTGGAATCCTGACCGACGCAGCAGTAAATAAGGCAGAACTAACGCTAGCATGGAGAAGAGACAGGCGACAAACACATCTGCAAATATACGTTATATGATTTTAGATAGCGATAAAGCTAAAAAAGTAAAATGGGGTAATGGGATGGAGTCATCACCTGACTCTGTGCCACTCCCTGCACTTAACAGCCGTATTCAGCAGCCTGTCTTTTGTTTTTTTATTTTAGATCATGTATCCATTTTGCTACTTTCATGTCAATTCCCTGGTTTTAAAATGAGTAAATTCTTTGCTTCAAAAAACAAAAAGGAGCCCGACCTGACCGACATCTAGGGGAGAAAGGCTGTATCCTAGAGGGGCCTGGAAAGGCCTTTCTGAAGAGGGGACACCTGATGAACACCATAATGATGAGAATGAGGCAGCTGCACCAACATATGGAGGAAGAACATTCCAGAACTGCAGACGCAAAGGGCCCCAAATGGAAAAGTGTTTGAATAGCATGGAACCTAGCGGACCAGAGGAGAGTAGTAGTAGAAAGGGTCAGGGAGAGAGGGCACAAGAGGGTTTGGGTTTTATCCTTAGGCCACTGAGAAGTCATCATAGAATTTGGGACAGGGAGTTGTAAGCGCCACAGTCCTAATAGAAATCAGATTAAACCATGAAAGGGTTTAGCTGAAGAGAACGTGATGAAAGGACTATTCACGTAGGTGTGGTCAGGGCTAGGGAACTAATAAAGGGGTGAAGCTTGTGGGAACTGGCATTAGAGAGAAGCTGTCAGCAGCCCTACACCTGGAGGGGACAAGGAAGGGGAGCCGTCACTGGCATGGCATCTGGGGAGAGAAGGAGCCGTGAAAGAGGGGCCGCTGATGGGAGCTGCATCAGCTGGCGACTCCCCCAGGCTGTTAGGAAGGTTTGGAGGGTGGAGAGGAAGTCGGATTAGGGCACATCCTGAGCCCTGGGGGCTGAGTCCTGGGGAGGGTGGGTGACACAGGAGGTCTGGACTTCAAGGACCACTGGGCACCCAGCCGCCTGCACCTGTGACATGAAGTAGAGAGGCTGGGAAGAAGGAATTTCATCTTCCGATGATTATCCTTAGTCCCAGAATGTCTCAGCATATCCTAACAGTTTACTTAAACATGAACACCTTCAGGGCTGGGTCAGGGAACTGGGAGTTTCGGGGGAAGCCAAGAACAAGATGTGGGGACTGAGGTAAGGGGGGATGCCAGCCCATGGAAGGGCTTTCCCACTGAGGAGTTATGGAGGTGAACGCACGAGAGCCGTCTGGTACCTGGAGCCAAACCCCAGCTTCTGGGATGGTTTGTTCAGCCAGCTTCCCAGGCTCGACAAACTTTCCAAAGTCCTTTTACTGCTGTGTTCCCATCACCCGATGAAAGCCCGTCGGGTGCTGGTTTGGGCTGAACAGAGGCCTCACTCCCTTGCACCTGCTCACACCAAGGGGCACTTGTCAACTGGCTGGTCCAGGCTGGCAAAGACAGACGGCTTCCAACCCTCTACTCCTTAGTGCAGAGAAGCACAGAGTTCTTAGTGAGACTCAATTCCAGGGAAAGAAAACACTCTGGGGGTTTTCTCGGAGAAAGTAAGTATATATAGCCTTTTCTCCCCCCTCTTCTGGTTTCTGTCTTGTAGTAAGATACATCTGAAAAAAACAACAGGGCATTGCTTTCTTAAGAAGCCTCAGCCGCCCCCACTGACATTAATCTCATCCAGTGGTTTCTAAATGTTTTTAGCAGCACCACTCTTTTTATAAACAAAATCTGCCACAAAATCATAATGTATAACACAGGCGACATCCCAGTGGCCATTTCCTAGACACCCCGGTAGCCCTGATTCTAGCCAGCTGATCAGAATCTTCCTGCGTGTGTGCATATGTGTAAGGGAGGCTTACTGGGGTATAATTTGCATTCAAATTGTTTGAATTTGCATTCAAAAATTCACCCTTTTTAGGTACACAGTTAGATGAATTTTGACACAGTCTTGTAATAACACCACAGTCCAGACCCAGAACAGCTCCATCACTCCCCAGATTCCCTCCTGTTCTTTCGGAGTCAGTCCCTTCCCCTCACCTCCATTCCCAGAAACCACTGATCTGATTTCTGGCCCTGAAGTTCTGCCTCTTCCAGAACATCATATGAATGGAGTCATGCTGTATGTAACCTTTAGTGTCTGGCTTCTCCCATTCAGCCTAATGCTTTGGAGAGTCATCCATGGTTTTGCACACATCAGTAACTTGTTCCTTTTTATTGTTGAGTAGAAGTCTCTTGTTCTTGTGTGGTTTTCAGAGCTGCCCTTCAGCTTCTGATTCTTTTCTGCATAGCACATGAAGCCTTCCATTCAGATAATTTTCCTTCTTCCTTGAAATACTGAGATTGAAACCCTGGTAATGCCAGTGAAGGAGCACACATGGAGGGAGGCTGTTTGACCCCAGAAGTGTCAGCAGTGTGCCACACTGCTACATCGGAGCTGTCACTCACTGAACTGGCTCCCCTCACCTCAAAGTACCTCCGACTCATCCCAGGACTAGAATTCCTTGGACTTTTTTTTTTTTTTTTTTTTTTTTGCGGTACGCGGGCCTCTCACTGTTGTGGCCTCTCCCGTTGCAGAGCACAGGCTCCAGACGCACAGGCTCAGCGGCCATGGCTCACGGGCCCAGCCGCTCCGCGGCATGTGGGATCTTCCCGGACCGGGGCACAAACCCATGTCCCCTGCATCGGCAGGCGGACTCTCAACCACTGCACCACCAGGGAAGCCCCCTTGGAATTTTTTAATCAAAGCAAGGGAATACTGCTTGCTTTTTCTTTTAAATTATAATTAGCAGACACATTCTTAAGCTGGGGGAAGAATACAAGGGAATGTACCGTGTTCAGAAAGAAACCTTGGCTGCTAAAGGTCTTCGAAGGACAATGATATGTAGTCCAAACACAAATCCGTACAAAAACTACAACCCAAAACTTCAGCTTTGGCCAGTGCTCATTTGACCACACAGTTGCAAGAATCTTTTGGATTCTCAATCCTGCCATCTGACAAATAGATTTTGTTCCTCTCTCAAAGGCCATGCTACTTGCCAATCATCTCACTAAGTTGGAACCTGTGTGCAGAGAATGAGGTGAGGGAGGAGGCAGAATAGGGGGATCCACACAGCCAGATCTCGGGGACTTGGGCGCTCTGCTCTGGAGTCTGGACCTTACGCTACAGCCTACAGGAACGAGCAAAGGACGGTCCGTATGC
The DNA here is from genome assembly GCF_008692025.1 of Phocoena sinus. NCBI lineage: Eukaryota > Metazoa > Chordata > Mammalia > Artiodactyla > Phocoenidae > Phocoena > Phocoena sinus. The sequence goes on from NC_045766.1 coordinate 29,962,550, forward strand.
ATTCTGGAGATCTCTCTATTGTCCAAGGTAGGGAAACCTGTTAGAGGACCCTGCCATGGTTCAGGAGAGAGACAATGCGTCAGTAAGATGATGGAGAGGAGAGAATCCATCTCAGGGGCACGTGGGATGCAGAGTGAATAGTCTGGAAGGTGAGAGAAAGGAAGGTGCAAACAACTTCTTCTGGCTATACCCCAATAACACAGCGATGTATGTGCTGTGGTGTCTATTTCACAGATGACAAAACTGAGCCTAATGAGGTTAAATTAACTCACACGAGTTTCCTAGTTAATATGCTGGAAATCATACCATGGTAGTGAGGCACCACGCCCGGCGATTACTCAGACATGTAAGGTAGTGAGAAACACATTTAAGGGATTATCGGAAACTACCTTTAAAAAACCAAAAAGTTGCTTTGGGAAGAGAGTATCCCTGAGTCCTCGGAGAGCAGTATTTGCGCAGTTACCGCCAGTGACCTAAATGGAATGAGCAGATTTTAAGAGGGTTTGCCCTGGTCTCATCTTCCTCACTTATCCTCTTTTACTTTGTCCTTCCTCTTGCAGCTGGGAAAGAGAGATTTGTATAATAACGTGTTAGCATTTGAGAGCATTTCAGCAAAGCCGGCTGCCAGCTGCCTCTTCTGACAGAGACACATCCCCCAACATCATTTTATTCCTTTTGGGTAAGTGGCCTCCTCCCCATTTCCCAACTGCTTTGGAGATAAAAGAAGGCAGTGAGGGATTTATCCTTTTTCCCATAATATTGTGGCTGTAATTTAAAGCTGCCATAACTCATGTGAAGAACTGTGACCATAATACCATGGAAAAAGCCATCATTCAAACCCCGAGGGAAGAAATGTGGAGTCCTGTTTCTTCCAGCTGTAAATTGCCTCAAAACCTGCAGACAGCTGTGGGCATAGCCAGACAATGGAAACTAAGGTTTGGAAAGTTACCCGTGATGAACTGTGTTTTCTTTCTCCCCTTTTCCACATCTTCACTAGAGTCAAAATAGTTTTCTGTATTGGAAGGTGACCAGGACTAGATCATTGATCTGTACTCAGCTAGTACCTGACTCTCCAAATTTGGGGGATGCCCCCAAAGATTCTTAGAACTGGATTAAATTTGCAGATCATAGAGCCTGGTCAAGTTGGGTTGGATCAGTTAGACTCGTTCTGTGAGGATACCAGCCATGAGTCTTCTGGGGAGTGTGGTGTTTATTTTTCTTTTGTTTCTGGGCTGGGATGTTCAGACCTGTAATTTCTCCCACTCTGTTTTGGTCCATGCCTCCCAGCTGTGGGTGAGCATAACAGCCTATGCTATGGTTAAAACTCACCGCCCTAATTATTCTCCAGTGAGCCCATGTAGGAGAGCATGAATCCCCTAAAATCTGCTCCCCCTGTGTCCCATCACACTTAGCTCTGTCCAGTATGCGTACTTATACATAGGTATGAACACCTTCTATACATCAAGAACATTCTAGGTACTTTGTGCTCACTATATTATCTCATTTAATCCTCACCACAACTCTGCAAGTTAGAGATTAGCATTCCCAACTAATAGCTGAGGAAATTAAGTCATCAAGTGACTCAGTGAGTAAGGAGAAGAAAATTTCTAAGCCAGGTCAATGGAACTCATCAAGCCAGTGCTCTTACCTCTCCTGGTTCACAATTCTTTTAGGAGATAAGATGCATATGACCTCTGTTAGAAAAAGGAGGACAGGGCTTCCCTGGTGGCGCAGTGGTTGAGAGTCCATCTGCCGATGCAGGGGACACGGGTTCGTGCCCTGGTCCGGGAAGATCCCACGTGCCGCGGAGCGGCTGGGCCCGTGAGCCACGGCCGCTGAGCCTGCGCGTCCGGAGCCTGTGCTCCGCAACGGGAGAGGTCACAACAGTGAGAGACCTGCGTACCGCAAAAAAAAAAAAAAAAAGAGGAGGACAAAATTCTCATACATGCTACTGAATGTATAAACTTCTAAATCAAATATTACCTAAATATTTCTGAGATATTATTCACTTTTGGAAGTTAATAATTTCCTATTCTTTTGCTTCTGCTTTAAGACTTGTGAGTTCAGGTTCTGGGGTTAGATGGCTTGAATTCAATCCCAGCTCTGTCAGTTCTCACCAGTGTGACTTTGGGTAATGAAGTCAATAACCTCTCTGTGCCTTTGTTTTCTCATCTTAGAATGAAGATTATAAGTAGTATCCACTTTATAGGGTATTTTAATTTTTAAAGAGGATAAATTAATGTAAAATGTCCAACACAGGTATGGCAAGTGGATTGTGTAGTTGACTTACACTGGTGGCCTCGAGTGAACCACGCCTCCCAGTACTAAGCCTGTGTGTAATGCCCTCCCACACTGACTCTGGACTTGGCTGGATAACTTGCTTTGTCCAATGGGTTACTGGCAAGTGGTATGGAAGCAGAGTCTTAATTAGTGCTTGCACATAGGGGTTTGTCCCCTTGAGACATTTGCTCTTGGAGCCCTGAGCCACCATATAAAGAAGTTAGGCGATCCTGTTGGAGAGACCCCCCCACCCCGCCCGGAGAGAAAGATAAATGCCCACTGAAACCCTAGCTGTTCCATTCCAGCCATCCCGGCCAAGGCTCCAGATAGCCATCTTGGACATTCCAGCCCCAAAAGACACCGTGTGGAGCAGAAGTACACCCAGCTGAGCCCAATCAACCCATAGAATCCTAAGAAATAATGAAATAGTCTTTTAAGCCGCTACATTCTGTAGCGGTTTTTAACACAACAATAGGTAACTGAGATAAAGTGCATTCAATAAATGTCAGCTAATTTTTTAAAGTTGTCATCATTATCCATTGACTTTATTTCCTCCAAAATAATAAACATTAAGACATGAAAAGCTGTGCTCCTTAATAGCTCATTCACGCAACAAAAATGTGTTTTGTTCCTACTGTGGGGGGGATCAACAATGACTTGTCTCCCACCTTTAAAAAATGGCATTTCCCCCCTCAAGTATTCCTTCATAGGAATTTTGAACTCTTAGATTTGCAAAACAGACAAATTTAAATTTCTCATCTTGTTGAAATTATTATTTATCGACTGACTCTAATATTTATCCATTTATAAAACCTTTTAAAAAATGCATGAGGGAATGAGTGTAGAGCCCGACATTATTTTTCATATGATCCCTGACTCTTCTTGAGAGGAAGTTGAAATATACTGAGCACCACATCAAAAGCAGGCGCTCAAGGATAAAAGGGCCTTTGAAAGGTCAGCCAGTCTGCTCCAGTCTAGGTAGGCTTTCATCTCAGCTGCCCAGAGAGCTGCCAAGGCTCCTGTTTTTAAAGATCTGCAAGCAGCATTCCCTGGGTAGCAGCCGCAAAGCCCTTCACGCACTGGTGTTTCCAGGGGAAACCGTGGGGCGGGGTTCACTTTGTGTCCCCCTCAGGCTCCTACTTTGTGGGCTGCTGTAATTTAGAGTCATGTTTGTAGCCCTGAAGTGCCGTTTGGTTGAAAATCGTCCACTCCTCGCTAGTCTTACACACAGCTTCTGCTGGGCTCACAAACAAGATGAGTTATAACAAAATTGTGCGGTAGAGAGAGCTTGCCTTTCCTCCCACAGTTCTCTTGTGGCCGGGACCTGTGGGCCTTCACCTCCTCAAAGACTGGTCTGACTTCAGTTGTTTATAGGACATATGAGTTTTAGCCTTGCATCATTTCTCCCTCTACGTTTGCATCTTAAGATATATATATATATCTCCCAATTATAGAATATAATAGAATATATCTCTTCGTACCCTGTTAATCTAATTTTGAAATCAGAGAGCTAGGAAGTGGAGTCTAATCCAACTCCTACACTTATCTGCTGTAGTCATTTTAAGATATGAATGGGAGTGGCAATGGGGGGGGTCACAGAGGGACAAGGAAAAGCGTTTGGCCTGGAGACAAACATTCACAAAGGATCTCAAATTTAGATTTATGACATTATGCCCAGATGAGGCTTACTATAGAGTCAAGGACACAGATGCCTCTCATTCACCTCTAATCTGTGTCCCATGATGTGCCCACACCACCTCTCAGGTGCTGCGAATTAATTAAAGAAAAACAAACGAACTTGTAATTACCTGAGAACAGCACAGTTATATACCATTGTGTTTTTTGAGTTAAAATCATAACTTGTTAGTGTAAACATTAATATATGCCACAATTTTGTGATCCTGTTTTGACAATACTTTAAAGCAACAATAACGAAGCACTTGTGGAGTCCTCATATGCTAGGCACTTTGCAGGTGACATCACGACAAGCTGCGGAAGTGGGAAGTATTCCCGTTCCATTCACTCCCATTTACAACTGAGGAAACTGAGGCCCCATAAGAAGTAGGCCCAGGGCCCATGTAACCGAGCAGGACCCTACGAGGCCTTCTCAGAATAGATCCCCACCCATGTCCTCTGCCTGCCTTTTGTCTGTAGAAAAACTTTAGTCAGAGAATAAATTTAATCAGAGAAGTGAGAAAATGCAGAAAGAGAGGAAAACAGTCAAGCAAGACAAAATAATAATACTTTAGCCATTAAACAAAGTCATGGACCTTTAGTTCGTCCTCAAGGACTATAGATAATATTCTGAGCCATGTCTCTTGAGCTGTTTTGCAGATACTGAAACCCCCCAGGTGGAAGAAGGTAACCGTACACTGCCCACAAGCACGTAGACCCCAGACGGGCTTGATGATGCCGACTTCCAATGACCTCACCACCAACCAGTCAGAAGAATGCCCACGAGACGATCACACCCTGTTCCTTGAACACTATAAGTCTCCCCACTACCCCCTTCAGGGGGGACACACAGTTTTGAGGGCATGAGCCTGCTGTGGCCCCCTTCGCCTGGCAAAGCAATAAAAGCTACTCTTTTCTACTTTGCCCCAAACTCTGGCTCCGTGCTTCTATTCAGCACTGGGGAACAGAGGCCGAGTTTCGGCAACACCCACAGGTGATAGAGCACAGAGTCGGGGTTTGAGCCCAGGCAGCCTGGCTCCAGAGCTAACATGTTCAGCCCCCAAATCTGCTGTGATTTTCATGTCTGGAAGTCTCCACACATGGGGAAGACACCCCTTGTATCTCCAAGAGGAGCTGGACAAAGAAGTTGGGGAGGACAGGCGTGGGAATGACGCCGGGAAGGGTGGGCCCAGGTGAGCTGTGTGATTGCTGAAACACAAACTGCAGTGCCTACTGGAGCCAAGGAGATGAGGCTGCCTTCTAGAATCCACCAGGAGCCGGCCTGTCCTCCCAGCTGCTTCCCAGCCTCGGCCCTGCACTGTGGTCCTGCCCCCTCCACTCTCTCCCTCTCCTCCCGGCTTTGTCTCCATCTCTTTGCCCCAAGACTCCTGCACTTGGTGGGGGGGGGCCCTGAATCCTTTTCCTCTCTCTTCCCAGCCTGCGCTCCACCCTCAGCTCCCGTCTCTGGCCTCAGGGCCTTTGAGTGGAGGCCATGCTGTCTGTCACCCCTAGTGAGCCATGGAAAATTCAAGGCCCAGAATTTCTACTACCTCAAGCTCTGAGTTGACCTTTCTAGGTCCAAAGTCCAGGGAGTGGAAGAGTGTGGAGTGGAGACGAACCTGTGAGTAAGAGGAAGGTGGATGGCTCAGGAAGTCCTGTAACAGGTGTGTGGGGAAACGCGTATTGACATCACGGGCGGGGTCCCGGAAGCCGGCTGACACTGCAGTCTGTACTTCCGTGTGCGTGTGCAGTCACGAGGAGATAGTCACTCACCACATTGCCAGTGAGCCTGGCCAGCCAGACAGGTCAGGTCACGGCCGTTTGAATCACGAAGCTCCACGGGCCCAGAGGACGTGAGCTTTGTAATGGGCCACAGAATGTTCAAGGCCTGAAAAGAAAATCGATTACGGAAAAATAAAACCAGAAATTAAAAATAAATGTCTAATGAAATGCTTACAAACTGTAAGAGCATATCACCTAGTCAGCCACAAATCAACTCACATGTAACTAATATTTAATGCGGACTGTGGGTGGATTTCCATCTGATTTAATACGTTTGCAAGGATCTTCAACCAGCACTGAGGCAAAGGGGCTGGCTCCCTCTGTGGCAGCTGGCAGTGGGGATAGGATTACAAGTGCCAGAGGATTTGCATAGAGAGGAGGGCTCATGGGTGGGCACTACAGACCCTTAAAGGGGGGCAGAATGAGACAAAGGGGGCCCTATCAAAGATGCCCCTACGTTGCCCAAAGTGAGGCCTTCCCTCTGGCTCCTTAAATCTTAAGTAAAATTCCAAAAGTTACAGTTTTGGTGCAATTGAATTTCTTGCAGAAGTCAGCAAGGGGAGTGGGTGGGGGATTGAGGAGGGAGGTTTGCCTCTCTCTCAGCATCTCTAAAACTGAATCCGCCTCCATCTACAGTTGACAGTACCTAGGTTAGGGACACCCACCCTCCACGCAGCGGAAAATTCACATATAATTTGTAGTCAGCCCTCTGTATACGAGATTCTTCCACATCCGTGATTCTGCATCCATGGATTCAACTAACCGCAGATCACGTAGTACTGTAGTATTTACTTCTGAAAATAATCCACACATGAGTGAACCTGCACAGTTCAAACCCCTGTTGTTCAAGGATCCACTGTACTTCTATCTTGGCGCCCAATACCTTGTAGTTCCAGGGCCACTCTCTGTCCCCTGGACAATTGCAAGAGCCCCCTAATGGGTCTCCTGCTTCTCTGCAATCTTCTTTCCTCAAAACAGAAACAGTGGTCTTTAAAAACCATAAAGCAGATGCCTTCCGACCCCGACTAAGAATAAACTCTCGTCTCCCTTTGCCTTTCACAAAGCCTGTCGTGACCTGGCCCCAGCTGGCCACTCATCTTCATCACCAGCCCCTCTCCCGAGCGCAGCGAACCTAAGCTACACAGCCTCCCTGCATCTGCCTCAACACGTCCAGCTCGGCCCGACCTCAGAGCCTTGGCCTTGGTGGTTGTCTTATCCGCCATTCCTCCCCAAGATCTGCAGGCCACCCAGCTAGCCATTTGGGTCCCAGTCAGAGGTCACCTTTCAGGGAGGACTTCCCTGACCCCCCAGGAGAAATTCACTGCATCACAGGGCCTCACACCGCCCTGTCTCATTTTCTTCATCAAACTTTTTCACTCCCTGAAACTATCTTTTCTTGCACGTTATTCTTTTATATTTGTTTACTTTTTTGGCTGCCTCTCACCTACTAGGATGTAAGTTCCTCTGGAACAGGGGCTTGCCTGTGGCTGTGATGCTATTGCCTGCAATAATGCCTGGGATGTAGTAGATGGTCAGTAAATGCTTATTGAAAGAATGAGTAGAAAAGTGAATAAGCGGGCCTGAATTGATGTGGGCCACAAGAGTGTGGAAATCATGGGAATTCTTTGAGGTCCTCCAATCAGGGGTAAACTAATTTTAACTAACCCTCCAACGGGTCTTCAAGTAACATCTGGTTTATGTATGTATTTAATTATACCTTACCTCATTGCAAAAGAATTTGTGGGCATTTTCAAAGATACGTAGAGTGCAGTAAAATTGTTTAAAGGGAAATAGTGAATATGGAGAGGAAATTAGCATTGAAAAACTAAGATAAAATGATGGCAAGATTAGCAATTAGAATACATATCACAAAGTTCTTTCTTCCTCGACAGAAGTAGACTGCAAATTTGAACTTCTTATTAGCTAGTGACAGCTTATCTACACTAACGTTCTTAAAAGTGAGAAAAAGGGTAAAACTTTCCTTGTTGAATTTTCACCTGTTAGCCATGAGTCATAACAACTATGGTAACATTAAAAGTGTTTCCAATTAATCTTACTAACCTTAGTTGTAGCGTTAACTATGATTTGTTATCAATACTTATTGAACATCTGTACTCAAAGGGCTCACGCACTCCAATAAACTCATGTACCTTCCTCGTGTGCTGCCCTAATAACCTGGCAGGATTCTAACTACTCAAAACATTTATGGGGAGCAGAACCTGCAGGAAGGTTCGTTGACAAGCCCCCTGCGTGATGCAGGTCTGATGTGGCTTACTTCTAACCAGTAGAAAATTCTTACTTGAGTTTAATTTGTAGGCTCCTTAATAATACTGAGTTTCATTTTCTTCATCTGCCTTCTCGGCCCACTTTTCCAGAATAAAACCCCTCTATTGGTTTAATTTTTTTCTAAAATTTATAAATTTTCAAAAAATTTTCTCATCTCTGTTTGTCTGGAAGCTTCCTGTGCTCTCCCTCTCCCTCTCCCTTTCCCCCTCTCTCTGCTATATGCCCACATTTTTGAAAGGCAGTATAGCACAGTGTTGAAAGTATGGGCCATGGACTATCGGCCAGGTTGCTTAATATTTTTTGCTTCAGTTGTCTGTTTGCAAAACTGGGGATGACACACTCACATACCTCCCAGGGTGGGTGTGAGGATTAAATGTGTTTGTGCATGTAAAGCGTGTAGAAGCCTGGCACATGGCAAGCACAATGCAATCTTTATGATTACATGCTATTCCCCTTTAAAGTGCTCCCGTGTCTGTCAGCAGAAACTGTATTTACTCCTGTTGTCTTCTATGTCTCTGAACATTACTGGAATGCCTTTCCCCTCTTTTCTGCTTGGATAACTCCTATTCATCCTTCAGAACTAATCTTAGATGTTTCCTTCTGCAGAAAATCTTTCTTAATTGACACACCTAACCCCTCCCCTAGCTGCCTGTGTGTACCTCTCTATCACAGCATTCAGAGTACTGTGAGGTATTACCTGTTTGCTTGTCTGTCTCCACAAAGGACTATTGAGACAAAGGCTGGAATTTAACCCTTTGTGTCTTCAATGTCTAGCACATTGCTTGCTACATAGCAGTTGCCCAGTTCTAGGTTGGTTGAACTAAAATGAGTACAGAACTGATCCCATGGGAAAAAATCAGTCAACAAAATGACAGCATCACATTTCCTATATGTTCCATACTTAAGCATTCCAGTATTATGCTTGCTTTTCTGGCTGGGACTAAAAGAAACTATGTATTCTTACTCTTTATCATTTAAATAAATTCAGATTTAACTCATCATAATAGGAGATAAAGTCCTATTTCCCTTGGAAAACACATTTCAGGAAAGTGGCATAAGCGTTGGACCCTTTACTGGGCCCTGGATTCAAACCCTACTTCTGCCCCTCCTAGTAGCTGGGAAATGTGGGGCAAAGTAGTTCACTTTCCTGGACTTTGGTGTTTGTATCTGTAAAATGGGCATTGTGACGCTTGTCTCCCTCTCACACTTCTCGTGCAGATCAGTCGTGACGGTAGATGTGAATGTGCTTTTAGAACAGAATATCATCCCTCTGCGGATGTTAAATCGTATGTTATTTGGGGAGAAATCTTGGTGTCTAGATTTAGGCACCAATCTAACCAAGGGGTGGGAAACTATTCTGGTTGAAAGGTTAACTGGAGATAATATTCCTTTTGAATCAAGGTTCAGCTGTGAAGCAATTTGCACATTTATATTTTCAGTCACACCATTTCATTAGCTGTTAAGAGATGTTCTAAAAAGACACTGCTGTGAGAGGCAGGGTGTTAGCGCGACCCAAACCCTCAGTAGCTCTTCAGGGCACGCTGAGTATTCCTAAGGCAGAGGATGACTGTATAAAGGAAGGTGGGGACACGGCCGAACAGTCAGGACAAAGACCAGTTTGCACACTCCAGACACAGGGCTGTGTGAATTATGATTATTTTTACATGGCAACTGAACCACGAAAACTTACGCATAGCGATTTGTCGGCTAGAAGATGTCTATATGCCAGTCCTTTAATTTTTCTTTGCTGCTTTCTAATTTTACTGTGATGATAACAAACGAAACCACAGCACTTCCATCAGAAACCAGAGCATGTCCATGAATAACTAACAGGCTGCATACAGTTTTCCCAGTGAATTCGCAAAGCCAAACGTGGGTTGGCTTTTGTATATAAATTGCCAACGCTTCTTTTCCATTCTGGCGGGAGCTTTCTGAAGGGAACATTACAGCTGTGATGAATAACAGTCCTTCTAAAGAAGCTGGCGTGAGGCACACATTTCATCCCGCTGAGTGGAACACCGTGCCTGTCGCCAAATGTGCCAGGTCTCCCACCATTAAATAAATATATACATATGTCACTTGGCTTTGTTTCCAAGTCCTGGGTTCTATAGAAGCCCAGCACTTTATTACTATTAATAATACTACAGTTACAATAGATGCAAAACCAAAGAATGGCGCTTTGTCCTTAGATGGTGCCTTTGATTATGTTTCCCATAGTTCATTACTTAATTGTTACTTACAACATCCTTTAACTCTTCGTTTACCACCACAATAAACGACGATATTCTTTCTAATATAAATTAGCTCTAATCAGCCAATATTCTAATGAGTCTATAAACATAACACTTACCTCACAGGATAATAACAGTTAACATTGATTATGCGACAGATATTTTTCTAATCATCATTATCCCCATTTTACAGATAAAGAAACTGAGGTTTAGGAAGGTTAAATGACTTCTCTAACATGGCATAGGTAGAATTTGAACCCAGACCACTATGTTCTAATGCTTCTCTATGTAAGTAAAGCATAAAAGTGCTGTTTAAATTTTTTCCCAAACAGTGGCAGAATCATAACCATTCCTGTGTAGAGAGGAGTTTTTTCTAGAGACAACGCTCATCAGTGATCTCTCAATAATTATTGTCATGATGCTTTTTTTTTGAAATGCTATTTAAAAAATTAACTCAGGGGCTTCCCTGGTGGCGCAGTGGTTGAGAGGCCGCCTGCCGATGCAGGGGACACGGGTCCGTGCCTCGGTCCGGGAAGATCCCACATGCCGCAGAGCGGCTGGGCCCGTGAGCCATGGCCGCTGAGCCTGCGTGTCCGGAGCCTGTGCTCCGCAACGGGAGAGGCCTCAACAGTGAGAGGCCCATGTACCGAAAACAAACAAACAAACAAACAAACTCAGGGTATTAGTGAGAATCAAACAAGAGACTATGGAGGCAAATACCCAGTTTTCTGTTTCTTTTAAGAATTGTATTAGATGTAAATTTTTATGTTAAGATAACATCACTTAGCTTTTGGATGTTTCCTATAAACTTTAATCTATCTTTCTGACTTCTCTCTCTCTACCCCCTCACTAAACTGAAGAAGCCTATGGAAACTGCAGTTCGATAGCCCAGCTCCCAACCTCACATCCACCCCATCTCCTCACTCCCAGCTACAATGTACCTATTGCCTATGGAACCAAATCCAAAATCCCCATGTCAAAGCCCTCATCAGTGTGGCTTCATCTTACTTATCCACTCTTATTTCCCACAACTGGTTGACATTTATCCTTACTCTCAGTCTAATCTCAGAGTGACTTTTCTGTCCTTGGGACACACCGCTTATTCCTGATTCCACACCTTTGATTATACAGTCCCTGCACTATGGAATGCTCACCTCTAACATGTAAAGAAGCTTTAAGACCCATTTCTTCCTTGAAGCCAACCATTCTAGCCCATGTTTCTTTTCCCTGGTCTTCTTCCTTTTTTCCAGGTTTGATTTTTTTTTTTTTTTAATGTGTGCAATAGCTCCTCTCTTCTCCTAGAGGCTGTGAATTCTAATTGTTTCAATATTTTCTTCTGCTCTCTTCATCATCTCTCATTGATGTACATTCCTTCAGGCTGTATATTTGTTTTGGGGTCACCTTCCTTCATATTGGATGATTTGTTCAATGTTGGTTATCCTTGGCCTCTGTTTATCTCTTAGAGGGAAGAATTAAGACGTGTGAAAGTTCTGTGTGTATGAGCAGTGTGTGTCACCTAGTGGCCTTCTCTGTAGAAGAAAAATGGCAAATTTTAATAAAAACAATGTCCTGAAACGATTTCCAAGGAAAAAGCAACCCATTCAATACCAAAGATTCATGAATAATGAAAATTTTGCTCATGAAAAAAATAACTGGGTAGATGCAGAAGGAAATTATTTAATTCTAGAGCCTAGTTTAACTGTATGTTGCAGAGACAAAGTTGAAGTAACAAATCCTCAGTAAAGCAGCTCCACAGTTTATAAAATGTATAACGGCTCTCTTAGTTCTGAACAGATAAACAGAATTCCCTTTAAAGCAACTGTTAAGAAAATTCATCTGACAGGATATTTAAAAACTTATTGATGCCTGATGGAAATTTTTGAAAAACATAACTTAGAGACAGTTCCATTAATATAGTGTACACTGCCTCACAGTTTCCGTTTTTTCTTTTTTTTAACCATCTTACAAAAATATTCATTTCAAATCACCTTGGCTCCTTAAGAGTTCTGTGGATTACAGCTTTGTTTTCTTTTCACCTCATAGTTTCATTTTACCAGTAATTAAAACTGCAGTAAACCAGGAAGAAGTGAATGAGAAAAATATTCCTCTAGGCTGTTTTTCCTGTCTTGTTAGCAGAAAGTCTTCAAAATAGAATATTCTTAAAAGTTTTTCAGGAGGTATTGAATTCACTGAGATACTCAAGGGAAATGAAACTTGTAAATGCCATCAAAGCCTCATTAATTCACTTTCATCTATTTGCCAGTAAATCATTTTGTCATAATAGCCTCACTAATTCATCATTCTTGTTTCTTCCCTCTTTACCTATTCTTTTATCATTGCTTATTGGTGACCCCCCCAATAGGTAAAGGTACCTTCGGTCTTTGTTGACTGCTAGCTCTCCTGTCTGGTTTATTTGGGGGAAGGAAGCAGAATGTTACAAATGGTGACCGCCTGGCTTCACACAGGTGCTTGGAGGACGGCTCACTGATTAATGAAAGTCTCAGTTTGAAGAAATTACTGAGCTGGATTTTTACAGCTTGACTCTCTGCCCAATGAGGTAATGGCAGAAAGTTTACACTTGCCTTAAAGATGACTCCTTGTATATTACGTCAAAAAGGAGCTGAGGGTTGCAATTTAACTTGTAAGATATAATTTGAAATATTAAAACGGAGAAAGTACAGCCAGCAGACAAATTGAAGTGGCAGGGGAAGTAAGTACAGCTGAGGGCAAACAAACTCATCCTTGTTCACACAGTGCTCTGAGCTGCACCTTAGTTAAACTCACTGGGGGGAGGGTTTTTCTTTCTTTCTTTCTTTCTTTCTTTCTTTTTTTTTTTTTTTTTTGGCTGCACTGTGTCTTTGCTGCTGCGGGCGGGCTTTCTCTAGTGTGGCGAGCAGGGGCTACTCTTCGTTGCGGTGCTCACTGCAGTGGCTTCTCTTGTTGTGGAGTACGAGCTCTAGGCATATGGGCTTCAGTAGTTGTAGCACGTGGGCTCAGTAGTTGTGGCTCACGGGCTCTAGAGCACAGGCTCAGTCGTTGTGGCGCACGGGCTTAGTTGCTCCACGGCATGTGGGATCTTCCTGCCCCAGAGCTCGAACCCGTGTCCCCTGCATTGGCAGGCGGATTCTTAACCACTGCACCACCAGGGAAGCCCACTGGGGGAGGTTTTAAACATACATCCAAAGCTGGCTCCTTTCTAGACCTAGTGAAATGAGCCTGAGAATCTGCGTATTTTAAAGTTTCCCGGGTGATTCTAGTGCATTGTGAGGGTTGAGGACTACTGAAATAATAGGGCAAGATGCATTACACAGTGAGTAGAAATAATTAAACTCGCTCTGTCCTCTCAACTCTGTGTCAGGCACACCATGCGAGAAGGTGTAAAGACACAGAAGACATGGCTCTCCAGATTTTTCTATCCTATCTGAGAGACAAGCAAAAGTGAAGATAACTGAGTGCCGCATAAGGCAAAGCATAGATAGGTGGATGCTACGCCTATAAGGATTCTGGAAATCCTTGTGGGTGTGGATAGTAAAGAGGCTTCCTACAGGGGATGCGTTGAGTTGGAGCTTTGTGGTGAGAAGGGGAGGGTGTTCATTGCAGGTGAGACAGAAAGCAAGGGAAGGAGTGTGCTTGGGGTATGAAAATAGTGAGCAGACTGCACCAGGGCTGTGGTGGCGGGTTGCCCTGCTCTGCCCTCATCACCACCCTCCACCGATGCTTTACATCAGTCTTCACTGGAACCCCTCAGTGAAGTATCATTACAGGTGAAGAAACTGCACCTCAGAGATTTGAGGAAGCTGCTCAGTGTGTAGTCCCCTCTCCCGCCAGAGCATTCAGGCTGGGCATCCAGGTGACCTGGTCTTGAGGGCCCGAGGAGGAAGGAGGGAACCCCTGTTAATCTGCAGCTGTGACACCGGTGGGGAGAGTTTGCAGGGTTGAGGTGGAGAAGCAGATGCAAACTGACCTCTAATGCAAGCGCACCTGAGGCCCTTGTCAGGAAGCCAGGTCAAGGTGAAGAGGCTCACAAGCCAAGGTCACCAGAACCAGAGCAGAAGGTCAGAAGTGACCCAGTGCAACACTGGAGACAGGCAGCCCTGCCTACAGCCAGGCATGTCCATGCTCCTAGAGGCATGCTCGTGTGTGAGGCGGGAAGTTCTGACATGGTCTCCTGGATGCGACAGACAGTCTGTAACCTAAAATAAATTAGCATTCAAGGTTTTCTTAATATGGTTATATAAAAATGTTACATAGTATTGTTTTCAGCAACATGCACCTCAACCTGCCTCACCCCATACCTGACCCCCAGAGCTATAAGGAGACATTTTGTCACCTGAGACAAACAGATGGGCATTATTATCAGTGCCCACCATCTGGCGGCTTTCCACTTTAAACCATTACTCTTGCTAACTAGCTGTTAAGCTTTCAAAATCATTATTTACAATTGTTGTGCCCTCTAAATCTCAGTGCCTTAGGTCCAAGCGTTTTCGCATGCTCGACCCCTGGACCACCCGTCCTCCAGCCAGTAGGGCTGTGACTTGGGCATGGGGTAAGGGTATGCTGTGTACGTATATGGGAATGAAGACAGCGAAGGGTTTAATGTTCTGCTTCTTAGGTTCATGAGAGAGTGTAAAAGTATTAATGGTTATGGCATCCAGGAGGCCATGTCCAAACAGTACAGACCCTTTGAGTGACGTGATGAGTCCCCTTTAGGGACCTAGGAGGGACAGGAGACTCACGGAATCAAAACAACCAAGTAGCATAGATGTGATTTGAATTTAGCACATGTGATTCCCAAGCTAAAAGTGTCTTGCAACTGTATTATACCCTGGCTACTCAGATACCACGCACATTGCAAAGAGACGTCAGCTGCAGTCCCTGTCCAGTATAGCTTTCAGCTGAGCTATACTGACAGGGCTGGAATGTATAAGAATATAAATAATAGGGCTTCCCTGGCGGCGCAGTGGTTGAGAGTCCACCTGCCGATGCAGGGGATGAGGGTTCGTGCCCCGGTTTGGGAAGATCCCACATACCGCGGAGCGGCTGGGCCCGTGAGCCACGGCCACTGAGCCTGCGCGTCTGGAGCCTGTGCTCCACAATGGGAGAGGCCACAACAGTGAGAGGCCCGCATACCGAAAAAAGGAAAAAAAAGAAAAGAATATAAATAATGATTCCTTGCTGGCAACTGATTAAAGCGAAACAAGATGAGAGAACATTAGGCCCTGAGGTTAGACCAATTCTTCTGTGGTTCTCTTTGGAACCTACTGATCTAGGTTATTCAAGATTGAATTTTCACTTCTATGGTTTATTTTTTAATACTTGTATTTTTTGAACAGATATTATAGGCACGTGGCAAAATATTTAAAGGATAGAAAAAGATACCCAGTAACTAGTAAGTCTCCCATTTTTCGGAGTCAGGAAACAAAATTTACCTTCAGAAGACTCAAATTCAGAGACGTTAATAGAGGGGGCGCTCACAGAGGTATGGGTAGGGTTAAGGGGATTCAAAAAGGGATGTGCAGACTAGCCACAGCCAAAGAAGGAAATGTTGTTAGTGGAGCCCAGTGAGAGCTCGACTAGTTGTGTTCCAGACACTGCAACAAAGCGGGGAGAGAGCATGGAAGAAATCGCTCTGTCTTTCTCTCTTCCCACACTCAGATCTCCTGCTGGTGCCTCCCATTGGCCAAATCCAAGAGGGAGTCAACCATCAAGGGGAACTGGATGATGGCAGCTGTGGAGGACAGACTCTCTGAAAGGAACAGAGTAGAGAAAGGAAAATGAGCTGAGGTGTTCTTGGGGTTGGGGACAGACCCAGAGAACAATCAACATAGCACCCCTGACCCTCAGTGCCCTGCCCCCCGACCCCTGGCAACAATTGTTCGTGGTATTTTATAACCATCCAGAAATAGTCTATGTACATGCCAGCTCATTTTCTACATAAATAGTAGTGAACCCTTCCCCTGCTTCCCCTTGCCTTTTAGTCTTAGATTGGACCCCTTCTAGCATCCATGGAACTATCTTGTTCTCGGAGACCAGGAGTTCTAAAAGTGCGGTCCCCAGACAGGCAGCAAAAGCATCACCTGGGAACTTGTTAGAAATGCAAATAAGTTACAAACTCTGGGAATGAGGCCCAGCAATATGTGTCTTAACAAGCTCTCTTGATCATTCTGATGCATACTACAGTTGGAGAACCAGCGTTCTAGCCTTTCTGAATGAGGCTGGCCTCACCCGATCAAGGCTGCTGGCTGCCCCCAGGTCAATGTACCTGAGAAATCAGTGAACAGAGAACCACCTTATCAGCCTCTCAAGGCTGTGTCTTTCCACTGTACCTACCAGTAAGAAAAACAAAAAGCATTAAGTATTGATTCAGTACCTGATCTCAGCTCTCAGTACAAACCAGAACTCCAAACCAGCATGGAAAGAAGAGACTCACTCTCTTCCTCCCGACACATTCCCTTTTCTCTCTGTCTTTTTGTATATTTAGTTCTTTGGATGCAGGTAGTGTTTTAATATGTTTGGTTGAGTATGTGACGCAATACAAGCTAAATATAATCATGGAGACGTACAGTCACCACACGCTTAGGGTTGGCATCCACTTGGAATCCACAATGAGACTCACTACCTGTCCTAGTCCCTCAGGGCACTGACTCTGTCAGGTGGGCCCAGCCAGGCATCGCTCAGCTGTTGTTTAATGTGGCTCAAACACTTACAGCATATAAGGCAATGAATGGCCCCCACAGAAGATGGACACCTTGTCCTTTGGAAGCTTGCAAACCAGCCTGAGGCTTGGGAGGCACTTATTAGCACTGTGATCCTAAGACCCTCAGCGTCCCTTGGTTCCCTATCTGTAGAATGGCAGTGATAGAAGCCGCTGGCTTGCACAACTCCCTGGAGCATCATTCAGGCAGAGTACGATGTGAGTAGCACCGCCTGGAGGGTGAGGGATGAATGAATGAATAAATAAGAACCCCTCTGGTACCTGCTACTGGGCTGAGAAGTTCCACTGTGTGGCAAAGAGCTGTAGTGGAAAGTGCACTTTGAGTCAGGCAGTCCGGGGTTAAGTCCGGGCTTGCTTTCTTTCTTAAAATGTTGTGACTCAGGCAAGCTCATTCAACTGGAGGTATCCCTTTGACGTATCACCTAGAGGCAGTGGCTGGCACATAATTACGGCATGCGATAAATACTTGTTGAAAAAAATGAATGTACATTCATGACTCAGTTTCTTACTCTGTATAATGGGGACAATAATATAACTTATAGGGATAAATTAAGATTAGCTGAGATTTAAATATGTTAACAAATGTTTTAAAATGTTAGACACACTGGAAGGAATTCAACATGTGCAGTTATCGTAACCATGTACCAGGGAATAATTTAAATATGTCACAAAGATTGTGAACCTGGGGTACCATGTCCTGAGTCAGACTCCAGAAATAGAACTGTTCTAGATTATTCATGATTAAATTTTCACTTCTATAAGGAACTGGAGAAGCAAGGAAGAGAGAGAGAAACATTTATAATAGTGGATGC
This sequence comes from Phocoena sinus, assembly GCF_008692025.1. NCBI lineage: Eukaryota > Metazoa > Chordata > Mammalia > Artiodactyla > Phocoenidae > Phocoena > Phocoena sinus. The sequence goes on from NC_045766.1 coordinate 29,980,330, forward strand.
ATGATCCTGGCTGTATATTAGATTCACATGGGGAGCTTCTAAAAATTGACAGTTAAGTCAAATCCTGGGTCATGGGTCTTGAGCATGGGTATTTTTAAAAACTGCTCCCTGTGATTCCAAAGTGTAACCAAGAGGGAGAACTCTGACTTATGGACACCTATTACACGCCAAGTATTGTGTTCGACGTTAGACAAATACCATCTCCTTCAGTCCTCACAACAACTCTACATATTAGGTATTTTATCCCTATTTCACAGGTAAGGAAATCAAGGATCAGAGGCTAAAGAAACATCTCCAAGGTCACCAACCAGTGTGACGGATCCTAGCGTGGAAACCTAACCTGGGACCGTCTGACTTCGAGGCCAGTGCTCTTTTCGCTGCTTTGCACTACATATGGAAGGATCCTGTAAGAAGGGCATCAGAAGAGGGCATTGGGCCAAGAAGAAGGAGACAAGGGAAGGCGCCAGGGACCATCTGAAGTTTGGTCACTGGGGCAAGGCATAGCAGTATTACCAGAACAGAAAGGTGAAGTCCAGAATGCCCCACCTTATCTCCAACTGGTCCCCCATTGGGCTGAGCCTGGGCTTGCAGTGGGCTCACCGGCCCCCGTGGTACACACAGAGCCCAGCAGCGTTGGACAGCGTAGGCATGTGCTTCCTCGCGTGGCAAAGGGTCATTTATAACGGAAAATGTGGGAGTTGTTTTCCTTCCCAAGTAAGTGATATTTCTTGGCAAAATGCCAAGAAAATTCCTGACAGTGTCAGAAATGGAGTTTCTGAGTGTATTTCTAGTTAAGAAAGATTGGTTTTGTGGCAGTAATTGACAGCTTCCCATGTGAACCAAATCCAAAATGCTTACAAAATGTCAGAGTGTGCATCCAAGACAAACTAGCCCTCTTGAACATCTGTAATTGTGACATGGATGCAATTCTCTTTGGGTCTAGAAAATAAATTTTCATTGTGTATACCACCATCCCATAACTAACTATAAAATGTGAAACCCAAAGCTTGGATGGAGACAAACCCAATGTTTCTGTTCTTCTATGAAAGAATTATATGTTTCCCCTTTAAAACTATCTCCCAAAACAATTGGGCAGGAGTGGGGGGAATAGCACATTTTTGGGTTATAAATTCAGTTTGTTTGTTTCTCCTGGGCTCAAGCCATACATTTGAGTTGGTCATCCAGGGCATATTTCAACAATTGGATAGTCAAATAAGAGACCTTGGGGAATAAAATCTCTGCACAGTTAACTTCGTAATCATATAAGCAGTTTGGACTACCCATAGTTTTTACAAATTGCCATTAAACTATTGGGAAGTGATCTCATCTTTCTGAGAGTCTCCTCATCTGTAAATGAAGGGGTAGGGGGGTAGGACTTGATGATATCCAGAGACCTTTCCAGTCCAGAAATTCCATGCTTCTCTGAAACTCTACTGATTGAATTTAAAATAATGTTTCTTTTTTTTTCCAGAAAAATAAGTTATTTTTATTTATTAAAAGACTGGTTCAATAGAACCATTTCCCCCAATTTTTTTGGCTTTTTATATGACAGTGATTTTGTAATGTAACTTTCTATATGGGGAACATAAAGATATTTAGTCTCCACTCTAGCAAGGGTGATAAGAAATTTTTTTTTTTTTTAAAGAAGCAAGTAGCAGCAAAAAAGTTTTTAGATTATACCAAGAGCAGTAAATGATTAAGAGAAAGACATAAATTTCAGATAAAAGTAGAAATGGATTCTAGGACAGCTTGAACATGAAATTAATAAAAAGGAAAATATCCAACCACGTTGAAAAAGATTTAAATTTCTTGCCAGTTTCACACAAAATACTGACATCAACTAAGATAACAAAAACTAATAATATGCCACTACACCCTGGGCATCAGTAACAAACTAGTTAATAGGGGTCATTAATTTAAAGAGTATTTAAGACTAGTCACTACCCAAGAAAACTTGAAATGTTCTGAAATTTTGTAGCTTATATATGAAAGAAACTTGGGAGAGAACTTCCCAAATTTGATAACGATCCTAAAAATGTACTTCACCTTACCATTAACAAGGTATAAAACTTAAAGGAAATTTTCCAAGCCATCTAAAATAATGTTTCTTAAATTAAGGACTGGGCTACAAAGTAGGGCTTAAAATGTAATATTGTATATTAGAAACAACAGAGACTTGAGAGCCAGCCAGACATGCATACAAACCATAGGATGTTCTACCACTTCCCATGTGAACCATCACTTTGAGCCTCAGGTTCCTCCTCAATAAAATGGAAATAAGTGATAGTTATATCAGAGAGTTACTGTGAGGATTAAAGGAGAGACTCTAAATATAAATAGTACAGTAGTGCTAGTAGGTGTCATTATCGTTATTATGATTAATGAGATGGTCTGACTTCCTCAGCCACCTAGATTCTCCCTCTACCGTGCACTACTTAGATTTTGAAGATAAGGAATTATGTTGAGAAAGTGAGACCAGAATTAGGGTGTACCACAGCTTTCTTATATAGGTGATGGCATGGGGAAGTGATAGCTCGGAAAATGTTGAGGACGACTGAGGAAGAAAAACTAATTTAGAATAACATAGCGATGTTGAGTGTATGCTTCGTGCTGAGGTTTCGGAGGCTGATAACACCCCTTCCTTCCTGTTCCAAATTTGGAACCCACTGAGAGGTAGACACAAAGTCACATACATGGAGATCAAAGCGAGACTTTGCTACTCATAAAGCTGGCTTGGAGGACAGAGATTAAGCACATGGCACATGGATCCTAACATGGCACCTAATTTAAGACTCTGCACAGCTCCCTCAGAAGGGCTGCACCACCGCGGGCCATCCGCACAAGGACCCGCTTTTCTAAGCTCACTCGTGGAGGTGCAGAGTCAGCCTCTTCCCCTGTAGTGGGGGCACTGGGCTGAGTTCCTTCTCCCAAATGTACCATTCAGGTAAGTCTGGTAGCCCAGGGAAGAGAGAGTGAGGGACAAAAGAAGCTCCTGGAAGGGAAACTCTCAAACATTTTTCCCCCTCCTCTCTCCTCCTGGGAAATGGAGGGGTTAATCCTTTCCTTCTATGGAAACCTAAGGGGAGGTGGGGAGGAAGTGGGCCCCCCAGCTAACATTTCTTATCTGGGATCTTCATGCTTTATGCTTGCCTGGAACTGTTGGAATGTTTTACCAAATGAGGGTGAAAGAGAATTTTATTCTCTGCTTTTTATTCCTTTCAATTGATCTTAGATATGAGAACTTTGTAGGTAAAGCCTATACACACGGAAAGATATATAGATAGATGACAGATAGGTAGATATAGATGTATAGATACTTGACTACTATAGTGGATGTATTTTTTTTAACATGCTTTTTTTTCTCCCAAATTTTTATTTTAAATAATTATAGGATCTCAATACTGAAGAAAATTGCTTTGAAATGCTGACCTAAAATAAATAGATGGCCAGGTAGTTTTCCAGCAAAAATGGGTTTATTTGGGATCAGCAGAGAATTGTAATTCGGGGTCTGTAACCATGGTGAGTCACATGCAAGTCCCAGCACAGTGAAGAAAGGAGAACTCTTATCAAGGGGAAAGGATGTTGGGAGGGCTAGAGTAAATAAAGAGTCCATGGGTTTTCACTGGTTGAGTTATTGCCAAGAAAGAAGAGAAGTCTTTTTCCTGTTGGGCTCTACTATCGTGGCAGGATATGAGGGTTCTCTCTTCTGGTCTCTCGATTCAATTTTTTCTTCTTTTTTTTATTAGTTATCTATTTTATACATATTAGTGTATATGTGTCAATCCCAATCTCCCAATTCATCCCCCCTGCCCCTGCTTTCCCCCCTTGGTGTCCATTCGTTTGTTCTCTACATCTGTGTCTCTGTTTCTGCCCCGCAAACCATTTGGTACAGTTCATCTGTACCATTTTTCTAGATTCCACATATATGCGTTAATATACGATATTTGTTTTTCTCTTTCTGACTTACTTCACTCTGTATGAGAGTCTCTAGATCCATCCACGTCTATACAAATGACCCAATTTCATTCCTTTTTATGGCTGAGTAATATTCCATTGTATATATATACCACACATTCTTTATCCATTCGTCATCAGAAAATCTACAAACAACAAATGCTGGAGAGGGTGTGGAGAAAAGGGGACCCTCTTGCACTGTTGGTGGGAATGTAAATTGATACAGCCACTATGGTGAAACAGTATGGAGGTTCCTTAAAAAACTAAAAATAGAATTACCATACGACCCAGCAATTCCACTACTGGGCATATACCCAGAGAAGACCATAATTCAAAAAGACACATGCACCCCAATGTTCATTGCAGCACTATTTACAATAGCCAGGTCATGGAAGCAACCTAAATGCCCATCGACAGACATATAGTAGATGTATTGGTTATCTCTTCTTGCATAACAAGTCACTCTGAACGCAGTGACTTAAAACAACAATAAACATTATCTCACATAGTTTCTGCAGGTCAAGAATTTGGGAGTAGCCTAGGTCGGCGGTTCTGGCTCAGGATCTCTCATGAGATTGTCATTAAAATGCTACCTGGGGCTGCAGGGCTGTAGTCTTTTGAAGCTTGACTAGAGCTGGAAATCCACTTCTGAGATGACTCACTCAAGTGGCTGTAGGGAGGAGGCCTCAGTTCCTTGCCACGTGGGTCTCTCCTTAGGGCTGCTTGAGTATCCGCATGACATGGCAGCTGGCTTACTCCAGGATGAGTGATCTAGCAGAAAGCAAAGCAGAAGCTGCAATGTCTTTTATGACCTACCTTTGGAAGCTGCACTTTGTCATTTCTGCAATGTCTTATTAGTTAAACAGTCAGCCCTTTTCAAGTGCGAGGGGACATACAGGTGCATGAAGACTGGGAGGTAATTAGGGGCTAATTAGGGCCGTCTTAGAGGCTGACTACCAAAGTGGTTGACTAGCTAAAGACTGAATTTTGTTTTCTCCACTTCTGGAGAGAAAATGGTCAGTGAACCCCATTGGTGGTCTTTGAGGTGTACCAAAGCTACCTCTTGCTCTCACCCCCAGATAAAGTATTATATTATTAATCAGCCTTTTGTGAATTTAGGCTGAAAACAGAAGATGCCAGGAAGGTTGGGACAACCTTTAGTACACAAATGTGGCAGTGCAGGCTATCTGTGGGGGGAATGCCACATGACTCTCAGACATTTTCTGAGCACTTACTTTGTGCTAGGTATTATGGCTTATGTACAGGATCACACTGCCTCCTTGACTGTGAGGTGGGACCTATTTTTCTGTTTTACAGATGCAACAACTCAGGCTCAGAAAAGTGAAGTAACTTGCCTGTAAATGGTGGAGCTGGGTTGTGGTCTCGGATCTGTTGAACTTTAGATCAGTGCTTCCCAAACTAACACACATACAAATCACCCGGCAGGTGGTGGGATCGGCAGGGATTGTCCAGTTAAAGTGCAGAGTTGGTTTGTCCAGTTAAAGTGCAGAGTTGGTTTCAGTAGACTTTGACCAGGGCTGGGGTTCTGCCTATCTGACAAGCCCCCAGGTGATGCTGACACTGCTGAGGCAGGGACTTCTGTCTGGTCAGGAGGCTGCAGAAGTGTCTCTGAATGGCTACACCAAGGGTGAGGACTTCCAAGCAGCACAGTACCTGGCACAACTAGTTGTCAAACAAAAGGCAAAACTCTGCAGAGGGGAGTTGAAACCCACTACACTCAGTCCACGATGGAAGCACCTTGCAGCTGTGAAATCAGCAGATGGGCTTATCCCACTCACCTGAGGAAAGGATGAGGGTTGGTTTGAGGGGCTCCCCTGGGAGGCGAGGATTTCCAACCATGCCCTTTCTGAGGCCTCTTCCTTTATCTGGGGTCACATACTCCCAGTTAGCCATTACCTGGAGGTCCCTGAAGGCCATCTGCTTTGGGGAGTGCATTTGGCACCGGGCAGGAAGCTGTGTTTCCCAACCTCACCACACTGGGCTTTCTCAGTGAAACTTCCAAGCTGAGGAAGAGAGCTGGGGTGACGAGCTCTATGTGTGTGTGTGCAGGGGTGGGGGTGGGGGCGGGGAGTGGGGAGGTAGAGGGGACTGAAGTGGCACCCTCAGCTGGGCTGGGGAGCTCTAGCTCTCCGCTCTTTTTTTGTCCCCTACAATTGTGGCAAGAAGATCAATCCTCTAAGAATGTGTAGTATTTCCCTGAGAGACAAGACAATGAGTATTTTTCTTAGCTCATCCAGGAAGTTAACATACAATACATTCTTAATAGCATTTAGGAGCATTTATTCAATTGTAACTAGTGTAACTAGTAATTCAGAAAGTGCCCAGTAATACTAATGTTATAGCACACTTGGAGTGCTTCCCTCCGAAAGCTCCAAGCATTTCCTCAGGCTTTGAGGATGATGCTGGCACTTGGCTCCAGAAGCAAATCTGAATTCTTGTGGACTCTGTGTCCAGCGTTCATTACCCTTTGGTTTTCTAAGGCGAGGACCCAGTGGTTCACTTTCTTTCATCTTCAGATCATTTCAGTCACCCTCCAGCGTGATTCCTATAAGCCCTGGTAGGAACTTCAGAATCAAAAGGGAGTCACTCTCCATTTCATGGCAAACCTCCCTTCCCTCCACCCTCACAAAGCCCAGAGCCAGGGAGATTCCCGTTTGGCATTTAGACTGGTCAGACAAACCCTGTCTGGCTTTGCCACTTTATCAGCCATATAACCGTGGGTAAATGACATGACTTTCTACACTTTAGATTGCTCAGAGTTTGCAGTCGATCCTTCTCAAACTCTTCCAAATAATTGCAGAGGGAGAAACACTCCCAAATTCACTCTATGAAGCCACCATCACCCTGATACCAAAACCAGAAAAAGATATCACAGAAAAAGAAAATTATAGGGGGCTTCCCTGGTGGCGCAGTGGTTGAGAGTCCACCTGCCGATGCAGGGGACACGGGTTCGTGCCCCGGTCCGGGAAGATCCCACATGCCGCGGAGCGGCTGGGCCCGTGAGCCACGGCCGCTGAGCCTGCGCAACTGGAGCCTGTGCTTCGCAACGGGAGAGGCCACAACAGTGAGAGGCCCGCGTACCGCAAAAAAAAAAAAAAAAACAAAACAGAAAACTATAGACCAATATCACTGATGAACATAGAAGCAAAAATCCTGAACGAAATACTAGCAAACAGAATCCAACAACACATTAATAAGATCATACACCATGGTCAACTGGGATTTATCCCATAGATGCAAGGATTCTTCAATATGTGCAAATCAATCAATGTGATACACCACATTAACAAATAAAGGAATAAAAACCATACGATTATCTCAATAGATGCAGGAAAGGCTTTTGACAAAATTCAACACCTATTTATGACAAAAACTCTCCAGAAAGTGGGCATAGAGGGAACCTACCTCAACATAATAAAGGTCATATATGACAAACCCACAGCAAACATCGTTACTCAATGGTGAAAAACTGAAAGCATTTCCTCTAAGATCAGGAAAAAGATAAGGATGTCCATACTCTCCACTCTTATTCAATGTCATTTTGGAAGTCCTAGCCACAGCAATCAGAGAAGAAAAAGAAATAAAAGGAATACAAATTGGAAAAGAAGAAGTAAAACTGTCACTGTTTGCAGATGACATGATACTATACATAGAAAATCCTAAAGATGCCACCAGAAAACTACTAGAACTAATCAGTGAATTTGGTAAGATTGCAGAATAGAAAATTAATGCACAGAAATCTCTTGCATTCCTATACACTAATGATGAAAAATATGAAAGAGAAATTAAGGAAACAATCCCACTTACCATTGTAACAAAAAAGAATAAAATACCTAGGAATAAACCTGCCTAAGGAGGGGAAAGACCTGTACTCAGAAGACTATAAAACACTGATGAAAGAAATCAAAGATGTCATAAACAGATGGAGAAATATACCATGTCCTTGGATTGGAAGAATCAATATTGTGAAAATGACTGTACTACCCAAAGCAATCTACAGATTCAATGCAATCCCTATCAAACTACCAATGGCATTCTTCACAGAATTAGAACAAAAAGTTTTACAATTCGTGTGGAAACACAAAAGACCCCAAATAGCCAAAGCAATCTTGAGAAAGAAAAACAGAGCTGGAGGAATCAGGCTCCCCGACTTCAAACTAAATCTTAACTTTTAAAAATATGTGTATCTACTATATTCCTAGCAGTGGGTAGAACTCAGCAGGGAACCCAGTGTTCAACAATTCATTGCTCCTGTCTTTGACAGTATGAAGGTATAAACGTAGCTATGAAACAGGACAGAATACAAGTGCAGATTGAGAAAGAATACATTGTACCTATGGAGAAAAGGCTGGGGAGGGGGTGGTACAGAAAGAACCATTTTGGAGAACTTGCATTTGATAACCCCATTAATAGCTAATAGCTAGTATTTAATGTGCATTTGTTACATGCCAAGCACGCTCACAAATCCTTCACACGCATCTCATTTAACTCTCTTCATTTTTTTATTGTGTTAAAAAAAATAAGATTTACCATCTTAACTTTTTTTTTTTTTTTGCGGTACGCGGGTCTCTCACTGTTGTGGCCTCTCCCGTTGCGGAGCACAGGCTCTGGACGCGCAGGCTCAGCGGCCATGGCTCACGGGCCCTGCCGCTCCGCGGCATGTGGGATCTTCCCGGACCAGGGCACGAACCCGTGTCCCCTGCATCGGCAGGCGGACTCTCAACCACTGTGCCACCAGGGAAGCCCCATCTTAACCATTTTAAAGTGTACAGTTCAGCAATGTATTTTCATTGTTGTGAAACAGATATCCAGAAGTTTTTCATCTTGCAAATCTGAAACTATACCCAATTATATAACAACGCCTTTTTTCCCACTTCCCCCAGGCAGTGATAACCAGCATTTTACTTTGTTTCTATTAATTTCACTATTTTAAGATACCTTATATAAGTGGAATTATGCAGTATTTGTATTTTTGTGACTGGCTTGTTTCACTTAGCATAATGTCCTCAAGCTTCATCCATTTTGCAGCATATGACAGGATTTTCTTCCTTTTTAAGGTTTAATAATATGCCATTATGTGTATATAGTACATTTTGTTTATGTATTTATCTGTCGATGGACCTTTGGTTTGCTTCGACCTCTTGGTTATTATGAATAGTGCTTCTATGAACATGGGTGTGAAAATATCTCTTCAAGACCCCATTTTCCGTTCTTTTTGATGTATAACCAGAAGTAGGATTGCTAGATCATATGGTAGTTTTATTTTTAATTTTTTGAAGCCTCTAAACTGTTTTCCATAGTGGTTGCACCATTTTACAATCCTACCAACAGTGCACAAGGGTTCCAATTTGTCCACATGAAAATGGACAAATGGACAAAACTTTTCTTTTTCCTTTCTCCCTCTTTCTCTTCCTTCCTTTCTTTTTCTTTCTTCCTTTCTTTCTTTCTTCCTTTCTTCCTTCCTTCCTTCCTTTCTTTTTCTTTCTTTCTTCCTTTCTTTCTTCCTTTCTTCCTTTCTTTCTTTCTTTCTTCCTTTCTTCCTTTTTCTTTCTTTCTTCCTTCCTTCCTTTCTTCCTTTCTTTTTCTTTCTTTCTTTCTTTCTTCCTTTCTTTCTTTCTTTCTTTCTCTCTTCCTTTCTTCCTTTCTTCCTTTCTTTCTTCCCCATCCTAATGGGTTTGAGGTGATATCTCATTGTGGCTTTGACTTCTGTTTCTCTGATGATTAGTCATCATTGTGCATCATTCCATATGCTTGCTGACCATTTACATTTCATCTTTGGAGAAACAACTATTCAAGTTCTTTGCACATTTAAAATCAGGTTATCTGATGTTTTGTTGCTGAGCTGTAGGAGGTCTTTATATATTCTGGATAGTAACTCCTTATCAGATATATGACTTGCAAATATTTTCTTCTGTTCTGCTGGTTGCCGTTTCACTCTTGACTGTGTCCTTTGATACATAAAAGTTTAAAAATTTGATGTAGCCCCATTTGTCTATTTTTGCTTTTGTTACCTGTGCTTTTTGTGTCATATTCAAGAAATCACTGCCAATCCAATGTCATGAAAATTTCCCCCTTTGGTTTTTCCTCAGTTTTATAGTTTTAGGTCTTATATTAGGTCTTATATTTTGAGTTAATTTTTGTGTATAGTGTAAGATAAGGATCCAACTTCATTGTATTACATGTAGTTATCCAGTTTTTCCAACACCATTTGCTGAAGAGGCTATCTTTTCCCCATTGGGAAGAGGACACCTCTTGGCACTATTGTCAAAGGTCATTTGACCATTTATGCAAAGGTTTATATCTTGGCTCTCTGTTCTGTTCCATTAGTCTATTTGTCTGTCTTTATGACAGTACAAAACTGTTTGATTACTGTAGCTCCATAATATATTTTGAAATCAGGAAGTGTGAGTCCTTCAACTTTGTTCTTCTTCCTCACAATTGTTTTGACTATCCAGGATCCCTTGAGATTACATATGAATTTTAGGATGAATTTATCCATTTCTGCAAAATACAGTTAGAATTTTGACAGGGATTGTGTTGAATCTGTAGATTGCTTTGGGTGGTGTGGCCATCTTAAAATATTAAGTTTTCCAATCAATGAACATGGGATGTCTTTCCATTTGTTTGTGTCTTCTTTAATTTTTTCAGAAATATTTTGTAGTTTTCAGTGTACAAGTCTTTCACCTCTTGGTTACATTTATTCCTAAGTATTTTATTCTTCCTGATGCTATTATAAACAGAATTGTTTCTTTACTTCCTCTTTACGTTGTTCATTGTTAGTGTACAGACACACAACTGATTTTTGTGTCTTGATTTCGTGTCCTTCAACTTTGACAAATTTGCTTATTAGTTCTAACAGGGTATTTTTTGTGTGGAATTTTTAGGGCTTTGTACATATAAGATCATGTCATCTGTGAAGAGATTCTTTTTTTCTTCCTTTTCAATTTAGATGTGTTTTATTTCTTTTCCTTGCCTTAGTGCTCTTCAGTTTGTGGATTAAAACATTAAGGTGTTAGGAAATGTCTTACTACTCCAAACATTTAAGACCTTCATTTCCCAAGATTCTTGTTTTTCATGTTTTATGCACACACTTAATCCCGATGGAATCAGCAGGAAAGCTGTCTTTTACCCAGGGGTCAGAGTCCTCCCCGGTCCTAAGTCCTCTTTGGTGGAGGACTTAGGTCAAGAAAATAGTAAAGCTCTGCAGAGAACCAAGTTTGTTCATGCTGAAAAACAAATTATTTCTACCATTTTCTGAGGCCTTATGTCCTTACCTTACCTCCTTTAAAAAGAGCTGCTCTTTTAAAATAATCTCTAAAGTTACACTCTCCCGTATTTCTGCACATATCCCCCCCTCACCAGTTACGATACTTTAAAAATTGTCTTAAATATTTCATAATTGTTAGAATGCACAGCCAATGCTAAGAATTATTTATGGATTCCAATACAGTCACTTCAACCATATATATGATATATGATGTTATACAGCACTGTATGCTGTCATTGTTTTTCAGATGAGGAAATTGAGGCCCAGAAAATTTTTATGTCTTATCCAAAGTCATAGAACTTGTGAATAATGGTGCCAGATTTAGAACCCCGGCAGCCCAAGTCCTGTGTGCCTGCTTATGGCAAATGGCCCACTATCTAGCCTAAGCCTTACTTTTGTGTTTTAAGTGATCCTAAAAATGAATTCTCGGAGAACGTACCATCAGGATGTGGATGTTTAAGTTGCTGGAATTTCCTTCTGTCTGGTGGTTCTTCAGAGAGGCATGTTCAGATGTCTGGGAGTCAATTGGTTTTTGAAACAAGGACGAACCCCTTGATATCCATATGGAGATTTGCAATCCTGCCTACACTTTAAATTAACCTTATTGACGGATTTCCTGCCAAGCTTAGTTTCATTTATTATGCATGTTCCTTTTAGTAGGTGGAAGAAAAAAATACATGAGAATTATCCTCTAAATAAAGCAATATATAAACCAGGCTCATAAATTTTCTAAAGTTTATTTTTATTTGCCAAGCTTTTCTGTATTTTGGGGGGGGTAAGTGTTTATTTAATAAAAAGAAAAGTGATATCTTGAAATAAGGATATCTTAGTAGTAAACAGCCAGGAGTGGATCTTTTCTCTCTTTCATTCATCATTGTCAGCTGAAGACATTCTCAGCCTGCAGCTAGGGGTGAAATTGATGGCGTCTAGATGGGTGAGCCACTTCACTGTTTCTTCTTGAGCTTAAAGAAATTTCAGCCTGAAATTCCACCCTTTCTGGATTCTAAAATGTGACACCAGATACATGTATTACAATAGTTGGGCCTAAGACTTACTGCAGGGCTGCAAGTCAGAATCAGAATTCCTTGGAGGTGATGTGGGGAAAGCACTCATGGGGTGTTCCCATTTTGGGATGAAAAAATATGAATCAAGGAAGGGTGAATAAGGGAAAGTGCCTTTATTTAATATTTTTTGATATTACCTAAGATAGCCAGACAATGCAGTTTGTCGGGAATACTCTTGGCTTTTCATGATCTGGGGAAAAATATTGAAAAAAGAAACTTGGGTCATTGGTACCCATAAATGGCTACTTTATAACTGTTCTATCTCTCCAAACGAAGCTGGAGTTTGGGGGAAGGAGAGTGGTTCCCCAAACAATTTACAGCTTACTGGTTTCTCTAAATAGCTTGGAGCTCTAGAACTTTCTGTCTGACTGGGAAAAATAATGACCCAGTTGATCAGTTACATGTGGGCTTGTTCAGAGAATTTCTGATGGAATCTGTGATTGCAATCCTTTCAGACCCCATGCTCCCTTTTATAACACATATTTGAATGCTCTTTTTATTATCCTGAAATGAAATTTAAATATTACACATTAAAAAATAAAACACTTTGTTATAAAAGAACTAAGGAAAGTAATTTTCAATAAGAGATGTTTCTCAATTTGCAAATACTCAAAGCAACTGTTAAAAGATAATTTAAAAAACCAAACAGATAAAATCATGACCCTCGCCCAGATAAAAAATGTATTTATGGTAATTAACTCATAAAGAGGAACCAGGCAAATGTTATAACCCATTCCAGAGAGAAAGAATGGATATATTTATAAATCGGGAATATTGAAATGATGTATAAATGGAGGAAAAACTAGTTTCATCAGCAGTGGGGAAGAGAGGTTAATTGAACCTCTACCAGACAGGACAGAACACAGATGTCTACAGACAAAAATTATCTTGCATTGTTATCACTTATCTACATTTTACAGAGTTGTAGAATTGTTCCCATGGAATCAGATAACTCAGAGCGGTGTGCTGTAGACAGCACACAGTTTTTCATCAAAGTACAAATTTTTGCCTACACTATCCTTAATGAAGTAATCAGACGTTCACCACTATGGGTAAAAACACCCTGAATAAAGCATCTATACCCACAGACTGACTCAGTTGGTTGAACTGTCACCTCAAATACATTGGACAGTGATGCTTTCAGATAGTTTCTGAAATGGAGACCAATACTTGGTAAATTTCTGAACAAAGAAAGTACACTGTTCCCTCAATTTGTACAGTACCTGAACTCCTAGAAAAGGAGGTGCTTATTAAAATCATTTGAGAACACTTTGTATTAGTGTGTATAATGGAGGTGGGTTCTAGGTTAAGATCATTATGTTTTTCACCTATACGAATATCTGGCAGAACACTCCAAAGCTGTGGGAGATATAGCAAATCCTTTATTATGGGGCATTTTCCTGTACATTGCAGGGCATCTACTACCCTCACCCTGTCCTCTGAAGGCAAGTGGTACCCTCCAATCATGTGACAACCAAAACAAAAAGTCTCACAAGTTACCAACACACTCCCTAAGGATGGAGTTGCCCTGTTGGAGAAGCAGTGTCAGAGCTGAAATATGCCCAGGGACCCATCGCTTCATCCCCATCTCCAGCAACACCATTTGCTCAGCCGGGCAGCTATGGAGAAAAGCAGAGGGCCTGCTTGAACAGGGTTAGGCCGAAGGTAACTTTTTTTTTTTTTTTTCCCGGTACGCGGGCCTCTCACTGTTGTGGCCTCTCCCGTTGCGGAGCACAGGCTCCGGACGCGCAGGCTCAGCGGCCACGGCTCACGGGCCCAGCCGCTCTGCGGCATGTGGGATCTTCCCGGACCGGGGCACGAACCCGCGTCCCCTGCATCGGCAGGCGGACTCTCAACCACTGCGCCACCAGGGAAGCCCCAGAGGCAACTTTTAACTTAAAGAATTGACTCATCTCCTCCGAATCCCTCTCTTCTAAGTTTAACTAACCAAGTTGAGAGACCAAGGAGGTCCATCACTGAAAGTAAATACCCATCCCCGCTCTATTTAAGCTGGAGTTTGCTTCTGCCTTTCTGAAGAATTCTTGCCCCAAGACCTGTGGTAGGGGGTGGGGTGGTGGCAGGCACCGATAGAAAATGGCACCGTCAAATGACCAAAGAGCTGGTGACAGAGGAAGGGGCGTGGCCCAGGAAGTGGGGGACTGTGTGTACTTGCCATGGCTCAGGGAGTTGTCACCACTTATCCAATGTTGCCAGATTTTCTGATTTTACTTTCAAAAGAAACAGGAAATCTGCACTGTTTGTATACAATTTTTCAGTTCTTAAACGTTGGCTCATGTATATGTATAGATAAATAGATGATAGATAGATAGACAGATAATGTACTTAACAAATGTATACACATATAGAAACACAGATAACTCCATTCATACATACGGCTCCTTTGAGTTAGACTCAGAAATAATAGTGACTTAGGTACTGACTAGGACCCTCCTTTGAATCAGAATGAAAACTATGAGCCGGGTATTTTACTCCCATTGCAGAGATGAGGGAAAGTGGGCTTTGAGAAGGTGAGTGATTTGCCTAGAGTCACAAAATAAGTAGCTGGGCTGTTCTGCTCCTGATACCAGGTTGCTGCCCAGTTTATGAAGAGACCACAAGATGAATGAACATTGTTCTGACCAAAACAAGCCACAGGAATAATTTCTGTTGAAAACTGCATTTATGCACTTATTTAAGTGAAATCAACATTTCTTAAAGCTTCTTGACCTATGTCCCTATCAGAAGCGTGGGGAGATTTCTAGAGAAGGCAGAGTATCTGAGTTTGATGGTATTTGCAAGTGACCTGGGTGAGCCATTTGCTGTGTTAGCCTGCCGTCCATCAAAGCTGGTGATGAGAGTGACTGAATCCCCAGAGGTTGCTTGTGAAAAATGCTAAAAGCTTTAATTGAAAGGATCTCCAACACAGACCCCAAGTAACTTTCTCATTGTGAATTCCTGTCTTGCCCCCGGATACCCTGAGGCCCTGCCAAATACCAGGGCCAGGTCATTCTCATGTACTTAAAGCATAAACCCCTGGCAGGACCTTTGATGGTGCTCAGCCTGGAGTCCTGCGCAACCCCAACTGGGAGGGACGCACTTGGAGCAATGTCATCTGTCAGGGTCTAACCTCTTTTCTGTGAATGTCTGCAAATTAAACCAGCCTTATTGAAAATGGGGATGTTTCATATTTAAAATGTCTTGATTGGAATGTACACATGATGAAAAAGATAAGCTTGGCTTCCTAAAAAAACATTTGTGGTAACAAAGCAGCAGGGATTCCATCAGAAGCTTTTCATGAGCTTCAGGAAAATCCTTTACCAGCTTCCTTTCCCTTGTTTGTGATTCATTCATTCATTCATTGCCCTGACTCAGCTTAGGGTATGATCCCAGGCTTACATTCTATTCAAATCAGTAAACATTTCTTCTTCCAGTTCTAACTCTGGGAAGGTGTCCAGAACCTTCCCCAGACTGCCTAGGGGCAGCATGGAGCAGAAGTTGTTAAGAATTCCTGAGTGAAATCTCTCATTCATAAGCTCTTCAAACAAACAAATAAAAATTCTGCCCCTTTAAAAATGTTTTTATTACATCCTTAATGCATGCTCATCAAAGACAAAGTAATGAGAGAAAAGATAAACAAAAACAAAAGTCTTGGTGATCTCACTTAAAAACGTGTGTGTTATTCAGGGTAAGTCATCAGAACTAATGAAATGTTCTCTGAATCTAAGGGAAAGTTAGGCAAGAGCTGGCCCCCAAATTCGCTGCATTCTTTTATTCTTGCAAAGTCTGACACAAGATGATCATTCAGTTGCCTAATCTCCCTGTGGATAAAATTTCTTTGTTGATAGATAAGACTGGTAAAACAGTTATCATCTGTATTTAGAATAATATATAATAGTTTAACAATTACCCACCAATATATACTCTGAGCTGACAATCCAAAGCAATTTACGACCATTCTCTAAATGTATATTTCAAATCACGTCCCATTATGTGGAGCCCTTATGCTTATGAAGAGAGGCAGAGAATACAAATGTGGGAATGAGATGCAGGGAAGCACAAATTGTGTAAATGAAATCTGGACTGTTTCTGGGAACATAATTTCATGAATAAAGATGATCTAGCATCTCTGAACTATGTATTTTAAGATTAATATTTCTCAATAGTACTTGTCAAAGTGAGTGGCAGTAGAATCCATAATAAGTACTTTATTGAATTATATTTAGTTTAAATATAAATGTAAAAAGGCACCATGAATTCTCATGTCAAATTATGTCACCCAGAAGTTAATTAGTTGTACCATGATTCAAAAAAAGAATTCTTTTTAATTTGGCGGAATACAGGTTTGTATTTCTAACAATTCAATCATTTTTTTAATTAATAAAATTTAATTTTTAGGTTCACAGCAAAATTGAGCAGAAGGTACAGAGAGTTCCCATACACTCCGTATCCCCACACATGCACAACCTCCCCACGATCAACATCCCAAACCACCGTGGTACATTTGTTGCAATCAGTGAACCTACAATAAAACATCATTTCACCTAATGTCCATAGTTTGCATTAGGGTTCGCTCATGGTGCTGTATGTTCTATGGGTTTTGACAAATTTATAAGGACATGTATCTAATTCCGCCACTGTAGTATCATACAGAATAGTTTTACTGCCCTAAAAGTCCTCTGTGCTCTTCCTATTCATCTCTCCCTCCCTTACAACCCCTGGAAACCAGTGATTTTTTTACTGTCTCCATAGTTTTACCTTTTCCAGAAAATCATTTAGTTCAAATCATACGGTATAAAGCTTTTTCAGATCAGCTTCTTTCACTTAGCAATATTCATTTGTTTCCTCTGTGTCATTTTATTGACTTGATAGCTTATTTTATTTTAGCCTGAATAATATTCCATCATCTGGACGTACCAGAGTTCTGTATCCATTCACCTACTGAAAGGCATCTTGGCTGCTTCTAAGTTTGGGCAGTTATGAATAAAACTGCTATAAATATCTGTGCACAGGTTTCTGTGTGGACATAAGTTTTCATTTCATCTGGGTAAACACCAAGGCCCTTACATACCAGGCTGGAGACTGGAAGTCCTCAAAGGCATTATTTTTTAAATTTCTAGAAAACGAAAATACTATGGTCAAAAGTTCTGTTGGTTATATTGTTCAGCTTCCTCATCTCAAATTGAAATCAGAACAGATAAGCCCACTTTGGGGGACACTTTTTCCTTCCATTTCTGAGCTTCTTTTCAGCATTCACTGAGTATTATTTATCCGGCCAGGCAAGAAAATAACCTTTTTCTTCTGGTTTCTTGAATCGAGAATCTACTTCGCTATTTTAACAGATCACTTTTCAAGTAAAAAATGGAAAGGAATCAGGAATTTGTATTTCTACACTTCCATTTATCATGTCCTTTTATGTCTATTTCAAATCCAAGTCCAAGTCCATCAACCCAGAATGTGGAATCACATCGAAAAAGCTCTATCGAAATTAGTCTCTGTTCCTACTCTCTATCTGAAAAATAAACTTAGAAGATAAAACTCTAATCTGCTGAGACTCAAATGATAGGCTTTGTACCAATGGGTGATAGAGGGGGTACCAAGGAGTCATAAGTACACTGATGATGTCAGTCAACATACTCATCACCCTCGCGGTAACTATTTGTTGCCTGTCTTTTCTGTGAGACTATCAGCTCCCCCAAGGCAGGGACAAGGCCTGACTGATTACTCTCTGGCACACGGTCAGTATTTCAATATATATTGGTTGAATGCATCACTGGCCCATCAGACATGTTAAGTATTAACTAACTTCATTTGTTTAACAGTGATTAAGCGCCTGCTAGGTGCAAGGCTGCATATTGGGTATTTGGGGTGTATGAAGATGAGTGTAGTTCATTCCCTGCCTTCCAAGAGCTTACACAACTGTCAATCATTGTAGCAGCCTGTCTTTGTCAAGTCCATATCCCCTCGGGCTCCCCCTCCTCCCACTCTGGATAGTTCCACCAGGAATTATGGCTTCCAGCATCACTTCACATGAAGGCATTCTTTAGCCTTGGAGTAGCTCAGCACCTTAGAGGCAGGCTGGAATGATCAGAGAAATAACATCTCCAGAACAACTCACATCAAATGAAGGTGGCAGTTCCTTGCCCTTCAGTAGAACACTTTGGAGCACATGCCACTCAGACTCTCAGGGGGTCCCCAATGGAGCTGAGCCCAGATGCTCACAGTAGTAACCTGCTCATTAAGATACCCTTTATTAGCTTTTCTCCTTTCTTGGTCTCACTTCCTACTCTGTCACAGTGCTTCCTGGGATCTCTTCCCAAATAAATTATTCTCCCCAAATCCATCACTCTGGATCTGATTTTAGAAGAAGCATGGACACTGGAGTGTGGTAAGTACGAGAGGTATGAACAGAGAGCTATGAGAATGCAGAGGGGGAGGGGATTAATTCTAGCTGGAGAAGACTTGGCATCATTTGAAT
Source organism: Phocoena sinus (assembly GCF_008692025.1). Classification (NCBI taxonomy): domain Eukaryota; kingdom Metazoa; phylum Chordata; class Mammalia; order Artiodactyla; family Phocoenidae; genus Phocoena; species Phocoena sinus. The sequence goes on from NC_045766.1 coordinate 29,999,111, forward strand.
GCGGTCTAGGTGGGGGCAATGAGTGCACCTGTGGGAAGAGATGCTTCAGGCAGAGCAAACAAGGGCACGATGGTGTTGAAGAACACAACGCGCTCAGGGAACTGTAGGCAATTGGGTCCAGAGGGAATGTGGGTAGAAGAGTATCTCAGACTTTCCCGGAAAGTACTCCAGAGCCCCACACATTCCAGCAAGGAGGCAGTTCTCTCTGGCCACTTTCATCCTAAACTTCAGCTCCAGTTCCTTACCCTTCTTACACTGGTACTTTGAAATGGCCAGACATTCTTCTTCTCGTAGGAATCCGAATATAGAAACAGACATAGCTACACATTATCTATAAAAGCAGCCATATGGTAACCACTGACCAACCCACTGTCTTTTTCAAGCATGGCACTTTCTTTCTCCCTGTAGATTTGAATTCATGTTTTCTGAGTTCCCATGACATGCTGAGCATTAATATTTTGCTCTTTCTGAGAGCTCACAGTCTAAACATAGTGTCCATGCCGCAACCCAGACAGGGAAATTTTCCTCCCTTCTGTTAGAGGGTAATCTTAAATTTTAAAACAAACCAACAAAAAAAGGAAGTGTGTCATGGAGTCAAAGAACATGATCCTGACATGTACACACTGCTCTATTTAAGATGGATACAACAAGGACCTAATGTACAGCACAGGGAGCTCTGCTCAGTGTTACGTGGCAGCCTGATGGGAGGGGAGTTTGGGGGAGAATGGATACCTGTATATGTACGGTTGAGTCTCTTTGCTGTGCACCTGAAACTATCACAACATCTTTAATTGGCTATACCCCAATATAAAATGTTTTAAGAAACCCCAGAAAACAAAGAACATGACCCAAGCTAACTTTACTTTGCAATCTACTCTGTTACTTCCTAAGCAAGTACAATGCATATGGATGGTCCTGACAAGTCATTCAATCTCCAGTGCTGACTCAATTATAGCCTCTTACCATGATCAACAACTGCTAAATTGATTATAAACCCAGAATGAGAGCTGAAAACCAAAAAATAGAGGTGTGGCAGCAGGACGGGAGCAGAATAATTTGGTCATTTTCCCAGCAGGGGAAAGCCAGTTTAGGAAAGCCAAAATGAGTACTTCTGGAACAGGTATACACTATTGGAAAGTAACAGAGAAATTAAAGAAGTTATTCAAGCTCGCAAGAGAATCTGGGGAGAGAACACTACTCATTTCAGCTCAGCAGGAACCACTTTGCATTATTATGTCTTGCTCTATACTTAGCTTTGAAGAAAGCCACGAATTACGATGGTTAAATAGAGCTTTAGAAAATGGAAAATAGCAACATCGCCAAGTACAGAAGAGTACTGGGGTAGAACACCCTCCATACCATTCCCAAACTGGGCTGGATCTAGAGAATTCCTGAAATTCCTCCTTCCCTCAAGAAGTTTAGCCATGTGTCCTTTATGAATCCCCATTATTATAATATTGCTTATGTAATAAATACAGTTTTGTTTTGTTTTTAAACCAAAGGATCAAACAAAGGTTGGGAGAGAAAGAAAGCTGCTGGAGTACTTCGACCAGGCTGAGTACTTGGGGAAGATACTAACTTAATACATACCTGGATTGAGAAGGGAATGACGGTGATCACATTTTTGAGCTCTTTGTACATTTGAGACATTGCTCTATATCATATCACATGTGTTAGCTAAGTTATCCTCATAACAACCTTATGAAATTGATACGGTACCTAATCCATTTTATAGATGAGGAGACTGGAGCACAGAAAGGCTAACTAACTTGCTCAAGGACATATAGCTGGTATAAGTGGCAGAACCAGGATTCAGTCTGACCCCAAAGCTTGTGTTCTTGATGACCACACTGAGAGACCATGTTAGGAACTGAATGTTTGTGTCCCCCCAATATTCACATGTGGAAGTCCTAACTCCCCTATGTGATGGTATTTGAAGGTGGGATTTTTAGGAGGTATAGATGAGGTCATGAGGGTGGAGTCCCATGCTGAAATTACTGCCCTTATCAAAAGAGAAAGGGACACCACACCTCCCTCTCTCCACCATGTGAGGACACAGTGAGGGGCAGAACGGTGAGAAAATAAATTTTCTTTTTTAATTCTTTTCTCTTGAGTTGCGGGATCTTTGTTCCCCGACCAGGGATCGAACCCGCACCCTTGCAGTGAAAGCACAGAGTCCTAATCACTGAGTCACCAGGGAATTCCTTAAATTTCTGTTGTTTAAGTCAGCCAGTCTCTGGTATTGTGTTACAGCAGCCCAAGAAGAGTAAGACCGCAAAACTATTACAACCAAGCTGTTACCCACGGAGTCAAGAAATTGTAGGCAGGAGAGTTTCAGCTGAGACCCAGGGATTTATTTCAGGGGCTTCGCTGTGAGTAGCTTGCTTCCTGCAGGATAGGTCACAGAGAATCGCTTGGCCCAAGGGTGATGTAAGGTTGATCCAAGACCAGGAGTTAGACTTTTGTGGGAAGCTGCGTAAACTAAAGCTCGGTACCTTCCCAGCTATCAGTGGTCACTTCATTCCTGAGTGAAGCTGCTGTTATGAGCAAAATATTTAGTGATTTGGAGCTGGACAGGGCTGTTGAAGGAAAAGGGGCGAGTCAGTGGAACTAAGAAAAAACCTTCCTCCTCTCGTTCCTCTGAAGATGCTATGAATCAAGATTTGTGTGAAATAAGAGGAGGTTACTATTTGAGGTGCCCTAGCATGTCCCTCTCAGCCTTTCATAGAATCCCAGTCCCAGGTGGTTTAGCTCTAACTCACTTTGTTACAAAATTTTTGCCACTAAGAATAGCAAAACATTTTGTTCCTATAATATCCTTATGCATATATTCGCTATGTATGGGGAATTTTACTTCTATGGAATAGATTCTGAGAAGTGGGGTTTGCAAGAGGAAGACTATTTTTAATTTGAAAGATATTTTCAGGTTTGCTTTTAAATAGGCTCTAACAAATCACTTTCCACTGGTACTGTAGGGCATATTTGTCTTTCTTTCTTAAACATCCTTCCTAAGTTAATGGCTTTCTCCTCAGGGAGAAGCCAGATACTCACTTTCCCAGCATCCCTTGTAGTCTGAGCGCAGACATGTGATCTAGGCTCTGCCAATCAGACACCATAAAGACTTCACATTAGTGAGACAAAGATACAGGTCCTCATAGAGTCCAATCGATATTTCCAGCTTCTAGACATAGCACTGGCAGTCATGCCTCATTCTGGAAGTTTTGCTGCTCCATGACAGAGGTATCCTGTCAACCCCTCAGTAGCGGGAACTGGTTGATCTTCTCTTAAATGCACTCGCAGCTGTCAATCCCATTGCCTCTACCCCAGTTGAGGCCACCATGATCTCTTGCTGGGACAGCAGCAGCAAACTTCCACCTACTCTCCCAGTCCCTAGCATGATTAGAATCCATTTTCCACCCTGCAGCCTGAATGATCTTCCTAAAACTCAAATGTAATCATGTCACCCCCTTGCTTTTAAAACCTTTCATTTTCTCCCCTCTGCCCCAGGCTGAAGTTGCTGTTCCTTAGCCTGGCCCACAGAATCCTCCAAGAGCTGACCAGGGGTTCCCTCCCCAGGCATGCCTCTTTCTTCCCATCGAATTCTATACTGTAGTCATACTGAACATTTCTCAGGTTCTTGATGGTCCCATGCATTTTCTCACTTCTGGGCTTTTGCAAGCACTGTACCCTCTACTTTCTTCCCTTCTCTTTTGCCTACCTAACTTCTTCTTTTCCAGTTGTCAGCTTACATGTCACATCTCTGATTGCTCGGGACTAGATTACGTGTCCCTTCTCTAGATTACCAGAGCACCTCATAATTCTTATCTCTGTTTTCCACTAAGTTATATAAAGGTAGGGACAGTGACCATTTTGTTCCTTTCTGCATATTCAGTGTCTAATACAGTGCCTGGCACATAGTGGGTAATAAATTCAAGTTTGTTGGATTAATAAATAAATAAACAGATGAGACAGATACTATTATCATCATTCAGTCATAGGGTAACTGAGGTTTACAGAGTCTGTTTTCATAGTTAGGCTAGTTAACAGCGGACCTGGGACCAGAACACAGATCTTCTGACGCTTAATGTATTTTCAACTATCCCTCATTGCCCCCTTTAAGTGCAATTTATCACTCTTTTAAGCTTAATAAACATCATTGTGATGCACAAAACCCCTGTAAGGCAGGTATCTCAACCTTAGCACTACTGGCATTTGGGGCCAGATAATTCTTTGTCGTGGGGCTGTCCTACACATTGGAAGATGTTCAGCAGTGTCCCTGGCCTCCACCCACTAGATGCTAGTAGTATGCCCCTCCTGCTTGTCTCCAGACATTGCCAAATGTCCCGTGGGGGCCAAAATAGTCTTCAGATAAAAAACAGTGTTCTAAGGATACCAGGCACAATCTGTTAAATCTCTACAGCTTTGGGTTGAGAATATAAGTCGCAGCACAGACACACCCCCGCCCCGGTGGAAAGAAGCAAGTCAAGTGCAGATTCATGTCCAAACCTCGATCTTGCATCTTTTAAGCCACAGGTCACTGAGCCTCATTTTTCTCCGGTGCAAAACTGAGACGATAACACTCAAAATTGCAGGGAGAATTAGGGAGAAGGTACATAAAGAACTCAATAAGTTACATTAATTTAACTAAACCACTGCTTTCTTTGGGCCAATAGCTAGTGCGTCAATTCACCCAAACATGCATAAAGAAAACATGACGAAAGAGAGGAGTTAGAAATTCAGGGTGAACTGGGATGGGTTTGATGGCAGAAGGCTTTTGCATTCTGGGAGGCCAGGAAAAAACCCAAGTTTCAGGAATGAAAACAAGAATGACATTTGAACAAGCTTATGGGCCTGCTGCCTGTTACTTATTCTCATAATTTCATGGTTTTATGGAGAAAACAAATAAAAAAATCATACTTAATGGTATGTTACCACTTTTTAACATGATTACACACCCCAGATTGGATTGGTGGTGGACTTGGGGAGGCTGCAAGTTTCAAGATCTATCAGAAAGGGAATCAGGTGCTTAGCAGCTGCTCATATTCTCCCTCTCCTTTATGAATTTTAACGCATTTTTATTTAGTATTTGACATACTGTGTTTGTTTACAGATTCCTTCCATTTTGAATAGCAAGTCTAGAAAAAATATTTTTCTTCTAAGCATCTACCGTTTTTTTTGCTGACTTCCTACTTTGACACAACGATGCTGCTCCGGAAAATGCTTTTTAGGGAATTCCACATGGTGTCACTGCCTGAGGGTTCAAAGGATTAAACTAAAGGGATATAGCAATCCTGCTGGGAACAGTAGAACTCAATCCTCTAACTCCACAGAACTTCCGGCCCCTCCCTCTCTCCCTTCTCCTACCTGGGACTCCAGAATTGCTTACTCCCCTCTATTCCTAGTGAGATGCTCCAAAATGCAATCTTCTGCAACAGAGCCAGATCCTCTTACTTAGGTCTAAGGATGTCTACCTCCTGAACCCTAAACTTGAAGATATAAGGAAATAATATCCACCAAAAGCCATGCATTAAAATGTCCACTATTAATACCTAGAATCTGTCATACAGAGTGAAGTAAGTCAGAAAGAGAAAGACAAATACCGTATGCTAACACATATATATGGAATCTAAGAAAAAAAAATGTCATGAAGAACCTAGGGGCAAGATGGGAATAAAGACACAGACCTGCTAGAGAATGGACTTGAGGATATGGGGGGGGGGAAGGGTAAGCTGTGACAAAGTGAGAGAGTGGCATGGACATATATACACTACCAAACGTAAGGTAGATAGCTAGTGGGAAGCAGCCGCATAGCATAGGGAGATCCGCTCGGTGCTTTGCGACCGCCTGGAGGGGTGGGCTAGGGAGGGTGGGAGGGAGGGAGATGCAAGAGGGAAGAGATATGGGAACATATGTATATGTATAACTGATTCACTTTGTTATAAAGCAGAAATTAACACACCATTGTAAAGCAATTATACCCCAATAAAGATGTTAAAAAAAAAAAAATACTGGCCCAAACCTGGAAACATCCCAAGTGTCCATCACAGTGGAATGGACGGACTGCAGTAAATCCACACAGTAGAACGCTACAGAGCAATGAGAACGAACAGAGTACAACTTCATGCAAAGACACTGATGAATCTACCATTAACTAAGGAGAGGAGGCACAAAACAGCGCATGTGGTGCTCTTCGGTGATGTTAAAAAGCAGCAAGACTAGTCTGTGCCGTTAGAAGTCAGCCTAGTGAAAGTCAGGAAGGTGGTAACCCTGTGTCCGGGGTAGTGACACGGAGGGCTTCTGGGGGCTGGTTACAAGAGTGTGTTCACTTTGTGGAGAACAGTTTCTCTTCTGTTTTGAATTTTATTTTATTTATTTTTTTATACAGCAGGTTCTTAGTAGTTATTTATTTTATACATATTAGTGTATACATGTCAATCCCAATCTCCCAATTCATCATACCACACCACTCCCCGCCACTTTTCCCCCTTGGTGTCCGTGCATTTGTTCTCTACATCTGTGTCTCTGTTTCTGCCATGCAAACCAGTTCATCTGTACCATTTTTCTAGGTTCCACATATATGCGTTAATATACGATATTTGTTTTTCTCTTTCTGACTTACTTTACTCTGTATGACAGTCTCTAGATCCATCCACGTCTCTACAAATGACCCAATTTCGTTCCTTTTTATGGCTGAGTAATGTTCCATTGTATATATGTACCACATCTTCTTTATCCATTCGTCATCAGAAAATCTACAAACAACAAATGCTGGAGAGGGTGTGGAGAAAAGGGAACCCTCTTGCACTGTTGGTGGGAATGTAAATTGATACAGCCACTATGGAGAAACAGTATGGAGGTTCCTTAAAAAACTAAAAATAGAATTACCATATGACCCAGCAATCTCACTACTGGGCATATACCCAGAGAAAAACATAATTCAAAAAGACACATGCACCCCAATGTTCATTGCAGCACTATTTACAATAGCCAGGACATGGAAGCAACCTAAGTGTTCATTGACAGATGAATGGATAAAGAAGATGTGGTACATATATACAATGGAATATTACTCAGCCATAAAAAGAATGAAATAATGCCAATTACAGCAACATGGATGGACCTAGAAATTATCAAACTCAGTGAAGTAAGTTAGACAGAGAAAGACAAATATCATATGATATCACTTATATGTGGAATCTTAAAAATTACACAAATGAACTTATTTACAAAACAGAAACAGATTTCGAAAATAAATTTACGGTTACCAAAGAGGAAAGATGTGTGGTGGGGGATAAATTAGGAATTTGGGATTAACAGATACACACTACTATATATAAAATAGATAAACAACAAGGACCTACTGTATAGCACAGGGAACTGTACTCAGTATGTTGCAGTAACCTATAATGGAAAAGAATACATACATACATATGTATGTATGTATGTGTGTGTAACTGAATCACTTTGCTGTATACTTGAAATTAACACAACATTGTAAATTAACTATACTTCAATGAAAAGAAAAAGAGCGTGTTCACTTTGTGAAAATTCACCGAGCTCTTCACTTACGACTTGTGCATTTTTCCGCATGTAGATTATATGTAAACATTCACTAAAAAAATCAAACAAAAAATAAAACGTTTAAAAAAAACCCCAGAAATTCCCAACATTTTTATTTCTTTGAAAATCCTCTTTCTTTCACTTTAGGCCTCTCTCTCATAAAAGGATATAGTCTCATAGCAAAATTATTTTAAGCTTTGATAACACTTTTCAGAAACTAGAAGAAGAGCTGAAAGATCTGAGTTCTAGTTTCCACTTAATTTTCCTATTGATTTCTGTGAACTGTGCATTAAGCCCAGAATGTTACTGCCGCAAGATACCTCAGGGATCATCCAGTAAGTCTCCTCCAACACCTTCCTTCTCCATAATAGGGAAACCGAGGTCTAGAAAAATGAAGTGACTTACCCAGGGATGTGTGTTCTTTAGTAATAAAATGGCATGGAAAAAAATTTCAAAATGAAAGTGGCAATGACAGTTTGTGGCCCCAAATCTTCCCTGATTTCTCCTTCTATTTAAGAATGAAAAGATTACTGATAGGCAGAAGCAACTGGGTCATTATATAAATACAGAACTTTATTTAATTTGCTCAATTTAGATAAGAGCTAATGCTCTCATTTGGTTATTGTGAAACAAGATTGCCTTTTAATTGGCACTCACAAGATAGTTTCTCTTTGAGACTTAAAAAAAAAAGATGAAATAGGAGAGTGTGGGTTATGCTCCCATAACAAACAGCCCCCAAATCTCGGTAGTTTGAAACAGCTCAGGTTTATAATTATGCCACGTGTCTATCAAATGTCAGCAGGAGCTTTGTCAGAGGGGCCTTTTCATGGTCCTCTGTCTGGGACTCAGGCTGAAAATTAAGCCAGTCTCTGGATTGAGACTGGTTGTGATGGCAGTGGGGAGAGAGAATGTATAAAGGCACACACTGGCTTTTAAACCTTCTGTCTGGAAGTGACACACACAACTTCCACATCCATCTGTGCATCAGAGCAAGTCTCCTGACCACTCCCAACCTCCCATTGCAGGGAAGTACAGTCCTATGGCGAGTCGGGAAGGAGGGAGGCTGGAATATTTGGGAACAGCTCTAATAACTACCTCAAAAAGCAACTGAAATTTTCCCCCATGGGAGTCCCACATTTCCTCGTGAGTTTTACCGTAATCACTGAGACCTATGCTATTTAAATATATGATGGAGTGAAGATAGATAAACTCTGCAGAAAGTAGAACACAGACATAAAAGGCAGCATTGGCAGGTGTAAAAAAAACTCTTTCAACTGTCACTGAAATGATTTTTATGAAAGACACAAAGTGGTTTCATCTACCTTTCTGCAAATAATTTAGCGGCTGAATGATCAATACTCCTCTAAAGTGCCCAGGAACCATTTTGACCAGAGGCAACTAAATAAAAGAATTGCCCTCCAGGGCTATAACATTAAACTTAAATGAAGGCCGCTTACATGGATGCAAACAAAGGTGTCCCTTGTGGTCACTGTAAGGTTAAGACATGCATTTAAATGCACACTGGTCAAAAAGTAAAACTGGAATATAAGTAACAGTTTATTAAACACACACCACAATTTGGCTAGTTAGCAGGTGCCAATGCATGGTTTTTCTCTGGAATTAAATATCCTGTTTATGTGCTATCACACTTCAAATGATGCTGAGTTCAAATACTTTCTTTACAACTTGAAAAAAATGTTAATACATATAATACATCCTTCTGGTCCCTCTGCAGTAGGAACACTCGATGCTCTACAGTCAGATTATTTGTTAGTTTCAATGTCCAAGTATTTGTGTGTATCATGGTATAAGACCAAACATGGACTTACGGTTGCATCAAGGAATACAGCTGATCTAGGTTATAAATGATCTTCCAGTTTTTTAATTCTTAAAGAAAATTTTTTGGTGAAAATTTTTTTCAATGTGTATTATGAGTGAAAAAGTGATATTCAGATATGATTCTGGAATATTAAATAACATTTCAATGTTAACGGCTTCTAATAAAGATATACATTTTGAGGACCACACCAAGGGTATGGGCTCCTGGAACAGAGGTCCAGGAAGGGCAGACAGTCAGGTGCAGATGGTAATTTAGTGAGGCCAGGCCAAGGTGGGCCAAGGTGGGCCAGCGGATGGCGTGAACAGTGGTGGTCAGGGGGGCAAGGAGAGGAAACAAAATGTGAGACAGGGTCTTGCCTGCTGGGTCAGAGGTAGTCCAGATACATGAAAGCATGCCAGGGGACAAATTTCTCTGACACCCTCTGAAGGACTTCTATCTTTCCAACCTAAGGTCTCCTTGCTTGTTACTATCTCCAATAGAAGTTTAGTCCTTCTGGGGCTAAATGTCAGCCTCATTCTTCTAAGAACTCTCTAGCTGGGACAAAGGTCTTGCCTACCAGCCTGACTTAGACCTCCAAGGGTGGTCTCCATATTCACATTTGTTACCTCAGTGCCCGAGCTTGGCACATATAGGTGCTTAAATATTTGTTGAATAAATGAATTTTGAATTAAAAAAACATGAGCAGAAAAATGGAATCTCAGATAACTTTCGTGTCCCTATAAATGCTCCACTCAACCAGAAACGTAATATATCCAGTCAGCCAATCCCCAAACACCAAGCCAACTCTGGGCCTTCTCACCCCAGACATCAATAGACTATGTGGTGGACTGTGTGGTACCAGCCAATCAGAGAGTTTCTGTTTTTCTCTTACTTGCTCTTTATTCTTTATCCTATAAATGCTTCCTGCTTTCCGCCTCATTTTGCAGTTCTACAAAAAAACACTGTCTGCTTCACGAAGTGTTAAATAAAGTTTGGTTTCTATCATCTAAATTGTCTTCTTTAATCATTTTCAAACAGCTCTTACATAGGAACTCAAAGCCCCTTCGTTGACATTCATTTATGCTACAAGGTAGTTAGATTAAAAATGTCAACACTCTCATGATACAGAAGGAAGACCAAAGGTACAAGTATAATTTCATGGGGAGGAAGTGTGGAAGAAGAAGATTAGTAACCTCTTCAATTACATTGATCTTACTGTTGACTAGTGAAGAGTGAGGTAGTACCTAATTTTGTAAATGCCACAAGCAGCAGAAAAACACCCATGTATAAATATATGGCCTTTCAAATAAATTTGACAATGAGTGCATTTTGAAAACACAGTAACTCTGGCCCCTCAGGGACAACACTCATCTTCAAACACCTAACTAAAATCTGGAGCAGATAAACACCTGAAGTTTGAAGCTGAACACCCTTAGGTTAGTATTTTATATCACCAAGAAAATAATAACAAAAGGGACACTGATTTTTTAAAAACACTTTCAAATACTCCAAGCTTTTTTGCGGTACGCAGGCCTCTCACTGTTGTGGCCTCTCCCGTTGCGGAGCACAGGCTCCGGACGCGCAGGCTCAGCGGCCATGGCTCACGGGCCCAGCCGCGGAAACCCGCGTCCCCTGCATCGGCAGGCGGACTCTCAGCCACTGCGCCACCAGGGAAGCCCACTCCAAGCTTTAATGTACACTTTTTTTCCAAAGCACACATTGAAGACATCACAAACTAACATTAATATCTTCCTGCATTTATAACTATCCTTGCAAATTTATTGTGAGAACCCTAATTGGGAAGCAGTATTTTCAAAATGTGTTTTATCATCTCTAGAAAAGCTTTTGTCCCCTTTGCTCTCTGGCCGACAGTGCACATCTTTATGCTCCTTCTGACTGGATTAACAGTGGATACAAACATGACATTTCTGGGATGGAGACAGCAGACCAGACCAAACCAAACCAAATTCATGTTGCCCTTAAATTTCCAGTTTCAAAAGGATTCACCAAAGTTCTCAGCAGTTGTCCTTACTTTGGCTGTACATTAAAATAGTCTGTGAGGCTTTAAAAAAAATACAGATACTCAGACCCCAATAGAGACCATCTGTAATCTTTGGAGTGTGGAGCCCAGAAATTTGCTTTATCAGAACTCCTATATGATTCTAATCCAGTGCTATGGTCTAAATATTTTGTCCCCCTCAAATACATATGTTGAAATCCTAATGTCCAATGTGATGGTATTAGGAGGTGGGACCTTCGGGAGGTGAGTAGGTGAGAACGCAAAGTTCTCATGGATGAGATTAATGCCCTTATAACTGAGGCCCGAGACAGCTGCCCTGCCCTTTCCACCACATAAGTATACAAAGGGAAGTCTGCAACCTGGAAGAGAGTCCTCACCCAACCTTCATCTTAGACTGCCAGCCTCCAGAACTGTGAGAAATAAATATCTGTTGTTTATAAGCCACCTGGTCTGTGGTATTTTGTTACAGCAGCCTGCACAGACTAAGCCATCCAGCTGGGGTTGAGAACCCATCAGGCTACAACCATAGGAACTGAGAAGCTGATCAGATAATGTCTGTTACATCTAACTTTCTTTATTTAGAAGGCCCAAACATCTGTTAGCCTGGAAGTAATAGCTTGATGATGTTCCTCAAAGTTCTCATTTTCTTATCACCTTCATAATTTTTACCACATTCATGGATCTATCACGTGTCCTAGTCTTTAATTAAACTTTTTCTCTAAATTAAATTACATTTTTTTTGAAGCTCCATAAACATTTATTAACTAAAGAAGTGTCATCAAAATCCACACGAATACACAAGTTCTGTTGCAACTTAAAAGGGACTTTCCAAAGTCTTTAGCGGCAGTGGAATTTTGTACTGAACATCATTGAAGTAAGTAGTCCACTGGGCTGGGCCTCTGTTTTAGGGGACCATTGACGGAAACCACCCACCTTGCCCAGGCACAATAATAACTGCTTGCACCTGTTGTCTCACAACAGGCGGTCCCGATAAGGAACACGGTGCTGCCTCGGAAAACTAACTGGGAGAATTCGGGAGGGGTCAAAAGGAGGGAGGAGACACCAGCCCAACCTCCCAGAAACCCTCACCCTGGAATCCATCTTGGCTGAGAGATGCACAGGCGCCACCAGGAAGGACCGTGAGTTAGACCAAATATGGGCACAAGCAAGATGACTGGCCAGAGACAGCCTGGAAGCTAACCCCCTTACCATAAAACCTGAGACTGCGAGCCACGGGGCAGAGCAGTTCTCCTGGGTTCCCTAACCCTGCTGCTCTAACCTCGAGCACCTCTTTCCAATAAAGTCTTTCGCTTTGTCAGTATGTGTGTCTCCTCGGGCAATTCACTTCCAAGAGTTAAAGAGACCACTCTTGAGCCCTAGAAGCAGGTCCCCCCCCCCCCTTCCGGTAACGTGTGGACTTTTTGGTTATATGGCCTCTAATGTAAAGGTATTTTGCTATAACTGGATTTGACCTCTTCCATGTAAGAAGATCTAAATTTTAACGCAAAGTACTTTTGGGCTATGTTCTTCATGGCCGTTAGCACTGCTCAACTTGTTCTCATCTTTCTGACAGTTCACACTGGCATCAAAGGTGAATTCACGAGAGTAGAGGTGAGATATTGTTAGGCAAGTCTTTTTCTGACGAGCCTCAAGCATTGCTTCAAAATCAATATCGTCTGCCATTTTCTCTACATACCTGGGCAGGCTTTTGGGTCCCTGCGGCGCTTGTACTCAGAAAGAGGAGGGCGGCCACTGGCTCTTGCTACTGTTCGGTCTCTAGGCCCCAGGCAGTGGAACCGCCCACGCCAAATTTTGGGCTCTGAGAGCGGACAGGCCCCAGTGAATCTACAAGAAACAATGGGATCAGAGGAGCCCGCAGGGGAGTTCAGGACGGCAGCTTCGGCAGCTCAGGATACAGCAGCAGCAAGCTCTCTGAAACGGCAGTGGCTGCTTCCCCATGCTCACATCCACCAACACACACGGAGCCGCAGAGAGCCCTCAGCACCGGCTCTCGCGAGAAGCTGCCTCCACTCCTAGTCTGGAGTTGCCGAAACATCACGAGATCTAAGCATGGCCCCAGCAACCCTGGCCCGTTCTCCCGCAGTGACTGAGCCACGGACATTCCCATCCCCCACTCAGAGAGGTACTTTTGACTCCGCACTCCAGATAGGCATCCACATCTCCTAAACTACATTTTAAAACCGAATGATAATTAAAAACAAAAATTTTTATTACAACTGTAAATAAGAAATCAGTAGTATTTGCCATCAAGAGAAGGCAATGGGGGAGAAAGAAGAAAAGCAAAAACAAACACCCTCGTATTATTCAAAGTAAGCCAGACACTGTTGTTTGCCTAAAGGTACCCAGACAGAGGACTTCTCTCTGTTAACAAGGGATTGGAGAGTCTTGTTTAGTCACCTAGCACACTGACCCCTTGCCTCAGACCTAGGTCTAAGGCTTAGGGCTACTCTTGGCCATCAGGATTGTTCAGAAAAGGCAGTGTGAGCCAGTTTGTCCTGATGAAACATGAGGAGGAAATTTCCTGGAGGCTTTTGGGAAAAAAATTTTTTTTCTCTCTTTTGAGAGACCCTGAAAGATAATGCATCTCTTCCTCTAGATGCCGACTGGGGCCAATGTTGAGTACAAATGCCCTCCCTGGAGCAGCCTCAGCCATGGGAAGAGCTGCTGCCAGCCCGAGAGTGAGGCCAGACACTAGAGGCCCCAGATCCAGCTCAGCAGACCAGCCAGGACTCCTCCCTCCTGCCCTCTAGGCTATTTCAGTCCTTGAGAACATCCTGAGTTGGGTTTTCTGTTTATAGCAACCAATCACATCCTAATACAGGGGAAAAAACAAGTGTTTAAAGATATACTAGCACCTGACAGAGACTTGAGGATTGGGAGAGAAACGGTAAAGGAGTGATATCCGTATTGATTCGAGGTCGTCTAATGGCATGTATATCCATCAAATAAGGTTATCTTAATGGCATACAACCCTCACTTGGGAAGTATTTGTCCTAGGTCGGGAGAGATTGATGGCTTAACAGAAGCAAAGCTTCAATAAGCTATGCTTGACTTACGCTTACTTCTTGATAACTTTTCTCAATAAGAAAATCCGAAGTGCACGTTGCCAGCTGCACTTCAACTCCCATAGGAGTCTTTGAAAGTGTGGGCTGGGGATGGGGGAAGAATAACTTAACAAAATAGTGTCTGTGCCTCTGGCGTTAAGCATGGAGCTCTCTGAGCATTTTCTAAGTCATATCCTTTAATATAATCATTTTATTTGGGGGAATCTAATGTTAAAAGTACAAAAAAACTATGCAGAAATATTTTAAATTTCTATATATTTTATAATAATGAATGCCCAGCAGTAGGAGAAGATTAGGTAAATTATAGTACATCCACTTGTTGGCATATAAGACTACTAATTCCAATGATGTCTCCACTAACTATGCAATGGCATATAGCCACTTCTCTATTAAACTGGTCTGTGGAACATGCAGAAAGAAATATCGTACAGTATTTTTTAAACCTTTTGACCACAACCCAGAGTAAACAGTTAACTGGAAAAAAAATGCCCAATCTAAAAGTGGCTAGCTATGTTTTATTGAGGGACCTTACTGAGGACTGTAATTGGGGAGGCAGCCTCTCAGATAGCTCTGAGGAACTGTTCCAAAGAGGTAAGGGAGGAGCCGGGATATATAGGAGGTTTTGCGTGGTGGGGTGTGTGGGGGAGAACAGTAGTGGAACATCAAAAGATCCCTGCTAATCACAAAACACAGACATCTCAAGTTAATAATTTTAGTGCTTTTCTACCTATGGGAAGATGAAAGAGTCTGGGCTGGTTGAAACTATTCCTTTGATATGCATCTTAATTATCTAGGGTCAGTATCCAGTGTTTCCTCCATCCTGAGTCCTGAACTCCCGGCAGGGCGCACCCACCGTGGTTGGCAGTAGTGCCGTGGCTGATGGCTTGATGGCAGCCAACTTTTGTTGTTTACTGGAATGACAGGCAACCCTCTTCCTCCACACAGTTCATTTTGCCTCTTGACCCAGGACATCTTATACATACTTTTATTACTAACGCAACGGCTGCAGGAAGCAACGCTTGCCAATGCTGGGTGTCATGCATTTTGGTGTTTTATATGAGCTTCCATTGGGTCTTTTCCAGTTCTTAGTTAGACCCACCACATGGGTTTCATCACCAATGACGGCTCGTGACCCTTCACGGATTGAGCATGATCCCAAAGATGGAAAAAGAACGAATGACAAAAACGTATGTCTAGAAAACATGCTCGGGGAGAACATGCCAAACTGTCAACAGGCTTGCAACTCCAAGGGATTTATTTATACTTTCCAATTTGTCTCTAATAAACTTTACTACTTTTTATAATAGAGATAATATTGCCATAGTAATTCTTAAGTGGTTCCCAAGGCTTCTCCTCTCCAAGCTAAGTAATCTCAGTTCCTCGCAATCCAATAAATTCACTTTATACCTCCTGATAAACTCCTGAGGCCAAAGACAGGCGTGGCAGCGAGAGCCACAGGCAGCTCGTGAGCCTGAGCTCCACCCTGAACAGCTCTGGGCTTTAGCACTTCCTGACTCAGTGCCCCCACATGACCACTGCTGAATTATGTACACTTTAATGAGGAGATTGACGTCACAGTTATCTGAATCCTTGACTTCTCCTTTCCTTCCTTTCTTCCCACACAATTTTATTGAGTGCCTGTTATGTTCCAAATACTATTCTAAAGCTATATAAAAATATCTTTTTGTATTTTTCAGTTTTTCTATAATGAGCATGGATTTCTTCCATAGTTAGGAAAAAAACACACATTGTTTTAAAGGAAGACCTTAAGACATAGATCTTGCCTTCAAGGTGCCCACAGCCCAGGAAAGAAGGAGTCAGGTAAACAAATATGTCAGTATGGGACTTACCTCAGTCCCTTGCACACCTGCTGCTCCAGCCAGAAAGTGGCTCCTCCTTTTAATTATTAGGGGCAAAGGGGTTTGTCTTTCTCCTTGCCCAGGACACCGTGAAATTCGTCTGACTCCAATCTCTGCCCCCACTCCTTAAATCTCCATTTCCATTTGCTGGTTGAGAGAGAGAGAGAGAGAGCAAAAGTGGAGAGAAGAAAGAGATAGAGGAGGGAGAGAGAGGCGTCTAGTCCAGCCCGAGCTGTTTGGATCCGAGGTGGATTGTACCTTGGCCGTAAACATCTGACTGAGGTTAATGTTGGGGGAAGCCTGTGGTGCTGGGAACCCCTTGGAACTTTGCACCCTTCTGAGCTTGAACAGCGTAACACAGGCTAGGTGGTCCATCAGAGTTTATTTCCCTGGTTTTCCAAGTGCGTCGTGGATGGCCTGGCTGGTGACCTCTGGAGGAAAGAGACAGCGGTCCCGTAATGGTCTGGCATCAATGACTGCAGCCAGATCTTTCTGGTTATTTTCAGGTTTTCTCAGTTAATGAGTAATGTTCTGATGGTAGCTTCTTTTCAGGACATTAACTTCTGATTCTGCTATTTCCCCAAAGAGGTTCAAACAAGTTCGCAGACAGCAAGCTGGATAAGTCACTAGAGAAAACTGCATAATACTCTTAAATCTATGCTCCAGTGGCCGCTGTTCCTGTAGAATAATTGATTTATCACCATCTTGTTGAAGGAAGTGTCTGTTTGTTTTCCAACATGGGCGGCCTGTCAAAATGTAATATAATGCCAGGGGCAACTCCAGTCAGTCAGGGATATTTTAACTCAGCAATTCCTTAACCTTTTGGACTCTTGCTGTAATCAGAAAAAATTCCCCTCAGCATATTCTTTTAATAATCCCTTGGACACAGTCGTGGCAGATTCTGACACGTCTAACCATCACAGACTGCCCGGCCTGAGTGTTCACACAGCGTGTGTGCGCCTTCCAGGGCCACGGTTCTGCTGAATTGTGTTCTTCTGATATTTGTGGGGCTGCTCAGGGAAACAAGAGGTGTCCGGGAGGCTGGGAGGCAGGTTTCAGGGTTCTGGAAAACCTGGCGAAAAACATTTCTCTCCAGTGCCTCTTTTGTTTGCACATCATGATAAATATTCCTTTGGCCGTTTTATAAACAGACTGCTAAAATGTCACCTTTTTAGAAGTGTGAGCGGCTTGTTGCAGAGGACTGCTGGCAATCAGGCACACCAGGGGCAGGAGGTGCCTTGGCCTGAGTTGGCGATTTGACAACAGCAGGCTGTTTGTCTCAAGAGTTGGCCAGCACTGGAAAATGTCAAGGTACCATCTTTCACGCAGACAGAAAAAACAAAACAAAACGAAAGCAAAAAACCCTGCTGATCCTCTGAAAGTCAAACAGGGGTTTCTGTGTGCACTTTCGTCTCCATGAATGTCTCTCAGTCCTGTGTGTGAGAAGCATGGAGGGCGGAGCAGCAGAGGTAGTCTTAGAACCTGGGACAGGAGGGCCCAGCTGGTCTAGAAAGGGGGTAACCCCACTCTCCTCCCCCAGCCTTGTCTCTCTTGGGAGCAATAAACAATAGCTCATGGAATGAAGCAGACAGATAAAATGGGGTATTTACCAACTCAAACAGCCGGTCTGTAGAGTGCGAATGAATTAGGTCATCTCGATAATACATTTGGGATCCCCAGAAGCTTAACGTATTGTGAGGCAAAGGAGCATATTATTTGCATTCACGCTTGTTCAGTTAATGCAGAAATTAATTGTAACTGGGTTCAGGCCCATCCACGCCAGACAGAAGATGGAGTCTGTTCTGCTTTGCTCATTAGCTAAACACCATTGATGGAATTCCATCTGAATTCCAGAAATTCCCAAGAGCCTCATAAAATATACCTTAGTTGCTACACAGGACACGCTGGAAAATGGGAAAATAAAAGTCTTAATTTGTAAACTGAGGAAAAATACTGGACGCCTCAGGAAAGGAAAATGCCCAGGACTCCCTAAGCTAATGGGAGCTGGTCCTCCAGACAGAAAGCCTGTTTCCATTCAGTGGCTCCCAAGACCTTATGTTCAGCAGGCCCAGAATTTTCTCAGCTCAACGGAGCCATGCTTGTTGACAGACACACCTGCTTTACATTTGAGTGGCTCCGATGCAGCGATTTTTCACTGGAAGCTTACCGATTAGAGTCACAACCCATTGCCTCCCATCGGTAATGAATAATTTAAGAGCAGTGCTGTCCCATACAGTGACCGGTGGCCACATTAAGGACTTGAAACGTGACTAAGTCCCAGCTGCCATGTGCTGGAGGAACACAATACACACCGGGTTTCAAAGACTCAGGACACACCTGAAAATGTTGCATAACTCAATGATGTTTTATATCGATTACAAGTTGAAGTGATAATGTTTTGGAAAGAGTGAATTAGATAACGTATATTATTAAAATTAGTTGCACCTGTTTCTTTTAATCCTTTTTAATGAGGCTCATAAAAAATTTAGTCGCTTATGTGCATTATAATGGATAGCACATTGTTAATGATTTCGTTTCAAGTGTGTAAAGAGTCATCAGCTCCATTTCCCACACCCCGTCAAGAATCTTCTTTTGGGATGATTTTGAAGTCCTTTTAGTGAAACACCAAGCTTTTTTTGTTGCCAGAATTAGTGACAACTTTCAAAATCCAGTGACTTTTAAAATGGGCTATGACTACTCAGTAGACTTGCGCTAGGAAACCAGGAAAGAAACATCGGTCAAAGGGACAGTCCCACAAAGATGTTTTCAGTCAAACGTTACATTTTCTTCACCAACATCTTTCCACTTCTCCACCTGCCATCACCCCAACAATGCACAAAATGGAGGTTTGTCTGAGCCCCACTGTACAGGTCTGACACACATAAATAATTGTCTAAGTGTTATACCAAGATTTTACATACCAATAGGGCTGGATTCCTTTCAGACATAAAATACTACGGGCAAAAGGAACACGGGAATTAGTAAAGAGACTCTAAACCTGGAGGCAATGGAAGGACATGATATCCATGAAATCCTGCAAGTATCCAGCCATTCACAGCCATCTCTCTCTGAGGAGATAGTGTCAGTACCTAAGAAAGGTCAGATTCCAAAATTTCTGCCTAGATAAATTCATTTTAATGCTCTTTACATATTATCACTCCGTCAAGCTCAGAGGTACATGAGAAAGAGCCTATGAAGAAATTGAACCAGAAGGATACTGTATTCAGGAACCAAGATGCAGATTTGGGGAAAGTGAGGGATTAAGTGAAAAAGTCAGCTAACTGAAAAGTGAGACCTTGGAAGTTCCCAGCAAGCTGAAGATCAGAGGATCTTCTCTGGAGAAACTGAACCACCACAGAATAAAGATGTCCAGAAATTGACATTTTAGGGTCGCTGTGAAAAAGCCAGATGGCCATACAATTGCCCCACAGTAAAGCCCACCAACCAACAAGCTTCATTCAAACACACAGTGTAGCTTAAGCTGAATTACAATATCCAAGGATGACAGCCTTTTAAAGGAAAGCCTCTGGTATGAAAGGGAAAAATCAAAGTTAAATATGAAGCCAAAAGTTAGAGGATAAAGAGATGATACAAAAAAACAGAATAAAACTTTAAATCCAGAAAGAGAGAATAGAAAAAGAAAATACTGGAAAGGAAATTATATATTAAAAACTAATAATAATATAAGAAAACTTATCAGAACTGAAGGACATGAGTTTTCAGATTGTAAAGGTCTAAGGAATGAATGAAAAAGAGCTATGTATCAAAGCCCATCACAAAATTAAGGGTCTCCAATGCTAAACAGAGGCACTCTAAATCTTCCAGAGAGAAAGCATGTCACATATAAGAATTGGAGGTCAGAATGACATCAGATGTCTCAACCACAGCATTTAAAAATAAAGGACAATAAAACAAGTTCAAAATTTTGATGGAAAATTATTGTCAACCTGGAATTCTATACTCACGCAAATTAGTACCTTAATATGAGGATAAGCTAAGGACATTTCAGACATGTTGTCTCAAAAATTTACTTTTGATGCTTCTCAGAAGCTACTAAAGGAAATGCTTCATTAGAATGAGAGAGTAAACCAAGAAAAGAAGAAGACATGGGGTCCAGGAAACAGGGGAACAGGGAGAGAAGAGAGAGAAGAGAGGACTCTGAAAGAAACATCCCTGGGAGGAAAATGGATTGGATGCACTATGGATCAAGTTTGACAAAGTGGGGCATTGTACTGAGAAATGTCTTACAGAGCTATTTGAGGTATGGGAAGAGGTGAGGGAAGATCTAGCTAGTAAACAAATGAAATGAACAAACGGAAAAAGAGACAATAACTCCAGATAAAGCAAGTTTGTAAAGAAAAGTTGTGTGTGTGTACTCTAATTGGGATTTACCTGCATCTAGTAGATAAGGGGAAAAATGAATGAGGGGCCTAAGAGAGACAGAATCCCATTTATTATAACAATGTCTAAAATCACTATCCTTGATTCTGGGGAGGAGAATTAAGGGAGAAGGAAGCATGAGTAACTAGGCAGAAGGTGATGTCACTTGCTGAGACAGAGCAATGGAAAATAAGCAGATATGGGGAAACACTAGTTTGTCTGCTTAATTCTGGACATGTTGCATTTGAGGCGCTTATAGGTCACACAGGTGGAGATGTTGAGCAGGAAGGGATATACTGGATATACTGGTCTGGAGCTCAGAAGAGAGGACAAGGCTGAGGACATCTAACTGAAGGTGGTATGGGTATGAAGATGGTAAATGACACTGCTGACGTTACACGGGGAGGGGATGTAAGGTGAGAAGAAAATAGGGTCTAGGAACAATTCCTGAAGAATGACACAACATCAGGGTGAGAGAAGGGGAATGCATCTGGCAGAAGAGATTGGGAAGGGAGGTAGGAGAGGTAGAGAGTGTGGCTTCATGGAAACCAGAAGACTTCCAGACCTAATATGAGGGTAGACCCCACTCCCCATAATATGTTCTTTTCTAGTTGTACTTTCCTTCCTGTACTATAATGAGATGACAGTTTATGCGATCGATTCATTTGTTCATTGAATAAATATTAAATGAGCACCTACTATGTGCCCAAACTGTTCTAGGATGTAGATACAGCAGGCACAAAACAGACAAGCCTGTGTTTTCATGAAGTTTATCTTCTAGGGGGGATTAACTGGTGGAGATAGTAAGGAAGGAGGAGAGGAAGGGAGTGGTCAAGGGTGTGAAATGCTTCTAAGGATTCAAGAACAGTGAGGACTGAAGAGCAGCCACAGGGTTTAACCACGTGGAGCCGAGTTCATAGGAAGCATTAGTGTGGAGGACAGAAACCAGACCGGAAGGGCTAAGGAACAAATGATGAACCCGTCAAGAGAGGAAACGTGGACAACTCCTGTGGGAAGAAAGAGCAAGAAGGGTGGGAATAGAACAGTGCCTGCATGTATCTTCTTACGGGGAAGACTTCGGTCGGGAGTGATTGGTACATGTTTAACAGGTGACAGGAAGGATCCAGGTTTGAGAATAAGATTGAAAAAGTAGAAAAAAATAAGGGCAGATACTGAGTAACGTGAAATTTCTGAGAAGAGGGGTGGAGGGAGGGACCTGAATGCAATTAGAGATTTGCCTTTGCAAGCAGAAGGGACTCCTTCCATCATATTAGAGTGGCAGAGATTTGAGGAAAATGGGGAAATTCAAATAGCGGTGACAGAAAGAGTGTTTGGAGATGGGAAACATGTGCATTTTTTATTCCCTGACCTTGAGGGAGGGGCATTCATTGTCTCAGGAGGAGCAAAAGAGGAAGAGAAGGAGAAAGGCAGGTGACGTCAACAAAGCATTCAAGCAAAGGCACTGGAAGGAGAGGAGGCTGAGGGCCAGAGATGGGATGCTTGAATTACTGATTTTAAAAGATTTGTGGGGGCTTCCCTGGTAGCGCAGTGGTTGAGAGTCCGCCTGCCGATGCAGGAGACACGGGTTCGTGCCCCGGTCTGGGAGGATCCCACGTGCCGCGGAGTGGCTGGGCCCGTGAGCCATGGCCACTGAACCAGCGCATCCGGAGCCTGTGCTCCGCAACGGGAGAGGTCGCAGCAGTGAGAGGCCCGCGTACCGCAAAAAAAAAAAAAAAAAAAAAAAAAAAAAGATGTGTGGGCAGGGATGGGTGAGCTTGAGTCTAGGGAAAGGTCATTGGAAATGAAGTTCAGGAAGTGCGTGGCCGAGGAACTGAATGATCCTGCAGGGTGATGCCCATGTAGCCAGGAGGATGGGAGGAGATAGAGCGGAGAGGAAGGCGGGGCCAAGGTCCTCAGTGCCAAAGCCTTTAGGTGACTGGCCTGGTTCCTGAGAAGTGAGACTCCACTCAGGGACTAAAAGGGGAACAGGTGAATCCCTGAACAAAAATCTTGGCAGTCGGAAGAAGGTGTAATGCATCCTGGGAGGAAATCCCCAAATGTTGGCCATGGGTTATTGACTGTGGTCCTCAGTAGCGCTCTGTGTGAGACCAGCCTGCCTTATGGGACCAGCCCTGGAGTTGGGCCCTGGGACTTATTGTTCCCTTCTACCTTAAAGCCCCATAGTTTACATTTACATGGTACTTCACAGTTTACCTAAAGCCAGAGGCCTGGGTGTTGTGTCAACAGTGGCTTCTGTCTTTAGACAAAAAGCCACAGGTCTCAAGCAGTGTTTGGGGCAGGTCAGGCTTGTGTTCCCTTAAGCTGCAGGTAGAGGGACACAACCCTTATGTTTAGAATAGTGCATCCGTGTTTCTGAATAGTGCTGTAGCTTATACTAGAATCACCTGGAGGCATGTGACAACATGGATCACTAGGTCCCGCACCCAGAATTTCTGTTTCAGAGAGTCAGGGGTGGGGTAGGAGAATTTGCATGCCTAACAAGTTCCCAGATGCTGCTGCTGACCTGGGGACCATATTTCGAGAACCACTGGTGTTGAGCACTGTTTCTAAATTCTGGCTGCACTTTGGAATCACCCGGGGAAATTAAAAAACTCATGTGGTCTGGAGTGAGGCTTGAAAATCAGGAATTTTCAAAGCTCCCCAGATGATTACAAGGTACAGTGAGTGTTGAGAGCCCCCGGTTTAGAGTATGGGCCCTGCCTGAGAAAAGCACATGGGACAATTGATTTCTTCCACTCTTCAAGCAGCCATAGATAATTACTTAAGCTATTTGGACATTCACTTTCCAAGAGATAGTTCATATAATGAGCTACCGTATCTGGGACTTATTTCCTTATTTGACTTTGTGATTTTTTTTTTTCAGATCATCATAGAGTGTGCTTTTCTAGTGCAGAGGGGATTGTGATATTTGTTTATCTGATTAAGACAAATCTGCAGTTTAAAGGGACATTGGAAAATGTGGTATATTTCATTTCATTAATGGAAGTGACATGGCTCATTAAGTCCCACCAGTACGTTTCCACTTAAAAACTGTGTAACTTCCTGGTCAGACTTGTGGGGCTTCGTGTCCTTGAAAAACACATTTCACTCTAAGAATTTATAATTTGGAACCCACAGACCTTGCTTCTAGGTTGTCTGCTTTAAGGAGCTAATAGCAACTGGGGCAAAAGTGCTATGCAGTGCTTTTTGCACTCAGGAAGCCATCTTTTTTTTTTTCTTTCCTATTTCTCAGTTGATGTATACTTGGCCAATTAGCCCTCTGCTGTTGACCATTATAGCTCCTTCTCTAGGGTCCATGATTCTGGGAGTTTAGAGTTGTGGCCAAGTTATAATGAGGTCCTTCCAGTATTCTTATAACCAAATTACATTAAATAAACTTCAAGGGCTAACTCCAGATTCCTCAGCACTTTTTTTCATTCTGTTTGTTTTTTTTTTTTGAGCCTCCAATGTAACATTGTAAAACCTGTTTGCGGTGCTATTGAGGAGTATGGATTTTGGAGTCTGAATAGCGGGGCTTAATTGCTAGCTAAAGCACTTCACTTTTAGGATAAATTACATAACTTCCCTGAGTTTTCATTTCCTTATCTGTAAAATGGGAATATTAAATGACCTGGCTTAACTACTTCACAAGTTATTGTATCGAAAGACACCATGTGTGGGAACGCTTTCTGTAAACTGTGAAACAAAATACAAATGTTAATTCATGGATTTCTACCACAGTGATCACAGAATGTAAAATTCTGGAAAGCGGGTTTTTAGGGACAATTGAGGCTTCAGTGTAAATATTTTCATTTCAATTAGAGTGGAAACAAACACACTTTCCTCCTGTGTTCAGCGATCCTGGGACCAGACCAAATAATTTACCTGCTTGCTCCAGGAAATATTTTGCTCCTGGAAAATAAGACTGAGAGTCAGTGAAAATGACTTACGTACTAAGCGTTAACAACTTGCCCATCAAGATTCTTTAAGACCCTGTCCTCCCTGTGCCCAACAACCCAAAGCTATTGTGTTGTAAGCTCTGCCCAATCCGTTTCCTGCCTTCCAAGGCTTTTATCCCCAAGTCATTTATCCCTCTTAAAATCCTCTAAATATCCCCCCCTTGAGTTTCCCCTTTTGAGACACAATCTTGTCTGTCAAGGTGATGTTCTCTCTTATTACAATAAAGCTAAGTAAAGCTTAGTTTTTCCTAATTAACAGGTTTTTCTGGTTAAAAATAAGGAAGTTGACACAGTATTGTTGAAAAATCTCTCCCTCTATCTGTATATAAGTATGTCTATATATATGTACATGTATATGTATATCTATATATCTATATCTATCTATCTATCTATCTATATAGTATTCCAACTTTCTTCCATAGCAGGGATGGCTTAGTATGAACATAAAGGAATTTTATCTATTTCCAGATACTATTCAGTGCCCTAGATGATCTTATAGACGATCGATTTTTCATCTAAATGCATTGTCCGCAAAACAATTATTCCAAACCTCTGGATAGTTGAGCCTTGGTGAAGTGAGAGCAGAATAGAGTAGGATTCAAAGCTGGCTGACTCAGAATATCTGGGACTGGAGCCTAGAAATAAGATAATTCAAGTTCCATGGGGCTTCTGATGCTCAACCAGGGCTGAGATATTTGGTTTAATGTATTATTAATTATGCAGAGTTGAGGTTCTCAAACTCCAAGGTACATAAAAAGTCTTCTGAGGAGCTTATTAAAAAGGCAGATTCCAGAGCCCCAGAGATTCTAATTCAGAAGAATAGGGTGGAGCCCCAGAATCCATATGCTGACTGATTAAGCATCTATAGTCTTCTGTAGCTAACATTTTGAGAAGCGCTGATTGAAGTAGGGGAAGTAATATTCTCAGAGCTGCAGGAAACTGGTTATGATTATAGTCTTTAGATAATAGCAAATAATGAGATACCATTTCCTGAAATGACACTTTTTAATTCCGGGCTTTATTTTCCTCATTTGCAAAATGGGATTGATAAGATTTATTAACCATAAGAGGTGCCCATTTTTTTCTGTGGCAGGACCCTGACTAAAATCTGCAGAATGAAAGAACAATTGACAAATTTTATGAATTAAGATCCTGTTTTGAACTATATTGTTGTTAACATTGCTAACTTCTTTAAATTCAATGTGTTGCCTTGAATAAAATACCCATTCTCTAGGAATAACGTCAAAGTACGTATAGTTTCTCAAATATATTTGATTTTTGTTCATCTTGGAATTTGAACTTAACCAGTGCTTTCATAAGTTCACAAATAGCATACAAATTCTTAAGTTACAAACAATTGAGCTACTAAAAATACCAAGTGCTATAGGATATGGGTAGAAGGGGATGTGACAGGGGTGTAATAATTATAAAATAAGGTCAACCATAACAAATAAACAACAAAAAAGTTATGGGTCCGAAGGAGAGGGGACAATTTACAGGAGAAGATGGCATGTTTAAAAAATAAAAATTATGGTATGTGAACTATATCTCAATAAATCTCTTATTAAATGTATATTTGGACCCATATACCAACTTCTGGGTATATATCCAGGGGGAGTTGAATCGAGATCTCAAAGAGGTATATGCACTCCCATGTCCACTGCAGCAGTATTCACAATAGCTGAGCTACAGAAATAACCGAAATGTCCATCAACAAATGAATGGATAAAGAACTATGGTATATTCATGCAATGGAGTATTATTCAGCCTTGAAAAAACAAAAGAAGGAAATCCTATTGTATGTGACAACATAAATGAACCTGGAGGATATTAATGCTGAGAGCGATAAAAGCCAGAAGGACAAACACTATATAGATTCCACTTTAAAGAGGGTATCTAAAATCATCAAATTCATAGAAGTAGAGAATAAAATGGGTGGTTGCCAGGGGTTGGGGAAGGGGGAAAATGGGGGAGTTGTTCAATTAGTGTAAAGTTTCAGGTATGCAAGGTGAATAAGTTATAGCAATCTACTGAAAAGCATTGTGCCTATAGTTTAGAATACCGTATTGTGGCACTTAAAACTGTGTTGAGGATGGATTTCATGTTGTGTTCTTACAATGACAACAACAATACAGCAACAGAGAGGTACAAGGAACTGCTGGAGATGATGACATGTCTATTATTACTTGACTGTAGCGATGCTTCACGGTGTATGCATATTAAATTATTGTATCCAATTTATTAAATTGTATACATTAAATTCATTAAGTTGTATACATTAAATATGTCAGTGTTTTGTAATACCAAATTATACCAAAAATAAAACTGCTAAAAAATGAATATTTGGGAAAATATAATAAAAATACAACAACCAAGATAGAAGTTTATTTCTTTCCTATAGAAAACAAGCCCCAAGATAGTCAATTCAGGACTGATGTGGTGCTCCAAGGGTCAGGGAACCAGGCTCTGTCATCTTCAGCATGTGGCTTCCCATCCATGGTTTAAGATGGCTTCTTGAGTTTCAGCCACCACATCTGCATCCCAGCCAGCAGGAAGGAGGAAGGGGAGGGCAAAAAGGTATGGGTCTTTTCCCTAAGGTACTTCCAGAGGTTGCACACATCACATCTTACATCTCATTGGCAGAATTAAGTCACATGGCTCCCTAACTAAAAGGGAGGCTGGGAAATGTAGTCCTTATTCAGAACAGCACACTATTCTGGCTAATATTCAGTAGGAAAAGATTGTCTCTTATTAAGAAGGAGGGAGAGGACAAATTGACAATCTCTGACACATGGACATTCTGTAGAGGGCCTTGAATATCATGTTAGAAATAGTTTGTACTTAATTTTTCAAGCAATTCGGAGACAGTAGCTTATTTTGAGGCAGAAAAGGAACATTATTTTAGGGATATAATCAATCTCTGGCAGTGATGTGTAAGATAGATTGAAATGAGGAAAAAACTAGAAAGTAGGGAGGCCAGTTAGATGATCACATTAGACAAGCAAGGAGGTGATGTAATTGTGGACGGTTTAGGACAGCAGTGGTGAGGACTAGGGCAGAGACACTCAACTGAAAGAATAGGAACCAGAGAATTTGACAGCTGAATTTATCATGTATATGGGGCAAGGAGGTGAGAGAGATTGCCAAAGTTTGATCATCACGTCTCAGAATGGGGGTTCACAAACTCAAATGTCTACAGGGATCCCAAGGGTCCAACAGAAGAGTAATTGAGGCAAAAGGCACTCCACCTCCCCGAAAGAAGGCAAGGAAGTAGGTGGGGGTCTTCTGGGTGCCGAGCATCAGGAAAGCAGTTTAGGCCCATGGAGGGCATGTAGCTCAGATTCTGAAACAGGACTGGGCAAAAAGGTAGGGAAAATACCACTCCTTCTTTTGGAATCTCCTATAGCAGAAGACATAAACCATTTATTACCGATATCTCCCATTTTAAAAATCTCAAACTATACTTCCTCTTAAGGAAGTATAAAATACCAGACTGTGGCTATGTAATCACTTCTACCTTCATGCCCTAAAATGGGTATTAATTATATAATAAAGCCAGCTTTTGTTTTTTTTTTTTTTGGCCACACTGTAGGGCATGCAGGATCTTAGTTCCCCAACCTGGGATCGAACCCATGCCCCTTGCAGTGGAAGCACAGAGTCTTAACTACTGGACCACCAGGGAAGTCCCAAGCCAGCATTTCTAAATGCCCTAACAATACATAAGAGATAACATTTTATGTACAGGTTTCTGTGGTTTTAAGTACTTTTTTTAAAAATCCATTTAATTACTCCCTTAAATGTAATTCCCATTTCACGTGTTGAGAAGACTGGGAATAGTCCACGTTGGATAACAGTCAACTTGGTGGAAGGGTTGAGGTCAGATCCTAGTCCCAAGGTCTGTTCCTACCTCCTAATCCCAGGTCTCCCACCTTTGCTACGTGAATGAGCAGGAAAATGGACATTTCTAGACTGTGTGTGTGTGTGTGTGCGCGTGTGCGTGTGTGAACGCACGCACACACTGTGCACCGTGCTTATTGCCAAAGAAACTGAGATTCCCCCAAGTGATCTGGGAGATCATGATTAACTTGTCGTGTTAGAAAAACTGTTCCAGTGTAGATTGGTAGCCAGTGTTCACTGTGATATGAGAGCTGTCTCTCCCAGCTGGGACACTGAGGCCCTGGTGATGTCTCTAACCTTCCTAAATCACTTGTACATATTCTCTTGGTTGATGTGACAACTCTCTCCTCTTGTTGCTACTGATTTGTGCCGTGGCTTGTTGCTACTGAACTTTCATGGTGTTCACTGAACTGGCTGAGACTCTGGATTGGCTCATGGCCCATCTACTTTTCTTAAACTCTTCCTATCTAAGCTCACAAAGATATAAACCATGCTTTGAGTTTCGTTAGAGAGAATTAAAACTCGGCTAACCTAGAATAAAGTATATCTGGTAAGTATAGAAAAGATGAAGTTACTAACAGCTGTTGGTAACATGAGGAATTTGGGAACAGCCCAAATATCTCATAGTAGGGCCTTATACGTCCTATTTGTTTATCATCATGAGCAAATAATGATAGATCTATGCAATGAAATGTTATTATTCATTGAAAAATGGTAGTTTAAAGACTACATAGCCACACCAAACATATATTACATAATGAGGGGGGGACGAAGCAGTTAAGAAATTGAAATGTGCCCTGCAGTTTTTATTACGTGAAGAGGATCAGAATATGCCACCCCAAAATATGCCACTTTGGTATAGTATTGCTATGAGCTGAAGGCAATAAAAAAGCAGCAAATACAGAAAGAGCTCTCTGCCCTTCCTTTATTTGCCTAAAAGCAGGATATAAATTTTGCTTTGCGAAGATGTTCCCCCTCCTTGCTCCTGGACCGGGAGGAAAACCACCATTATCACGGGAGACAGAAAGCCGGCCCTGAGATGAGTCTGCACAAACAAATCTTACTGAAATAACTTATCTTCCATTAGTTTCCCCATATATTTACTTTCCTACAATTTACCACTGCCAGGAGCCCAACCCCCTTTTCCTTTGTCTTGCACTTCCCTACAAATTTATCACCCTTTGTTAAAATGGTATATTTGCCCCAAATTCTAACCACCCCTCAGAACTGCTCACTACTGGGTTCTCCAGTGTGTATGAGCACTGCACACATAAATAACTCTCTTTTATTTTCCTGTTAATCTGTCCTTTTAACTTGCAGAGCCCCAGACACTAAACATAAGAGGGTAGAGGAGAACTTTTTCCTCCTCCACACATGTTAAATAAAAAGGAAAATGGCAGAAAGGAAATATACCAGCATGATAATATTGATTATGTAACATATAGCACAAACAGAAAAAAGTCTTGTCCAAGCAACATTTTGTAAGGACTGGCAGATTAACTGAACACCAGCATCCTCTACTGTTGCAAACAGATTTGGTTTAGGTGTTGATCAGTAATAATACCTGGAGGGGTACTTTCATTTAGAACTTGATAAGGAGACAGAACTTGATGAGAATGACTGAACCCAGGCTATGAAGCAAGAAAATCTGCACAGTTTTACAAGAGAGTTGACAAAAGCATGATGATGAGTCAGGTTCTGAGGTCAGATTATTTACTATTTGCAAGTTGGTTAACTTTTTTGTGCCCCAATTTCCTCTTTTTTAAAATAGGGATAACAGTAACTTCCTGCTGTTGCTGAGGAGTAAGTAATACTGCCTGTATATGGTAAGTACTCAGTATAAGCTACTAGAAACATTTTGATAATGATTCTCGTTCTTTTCTTGCTAAGAAAATGATGATAATCCTTAGCCATGTGTAGCCAAAGAATGGCTGTATCAAGTGTTTGGCAACTTGATTGCCCCCCCCCCACCCTGTTTGATAACCTGGGTGACATAGCCCTGGAAGTTTTCTCTCTCTGGTCTGGGAGATCTGGGTCTCTCCTTTGGGTAGGAAAATTAACTCTATGTGTGGGGTCCAAAATGAAGATGATTTCCACAAGTGGGCAGAAAAAACAGATGCCATGATATTTCCTATGAGACTCTGTCATATGCTCTTTCCCACTCTGCAGCACACAAGGGTATTAGAGCTTAGACACGCACCCTTCATCATGTTAGGCATGAATAATGGGTGGGATGGAAGGGCTACGGGTGAGTCAAAATGCAGGAGGCAGAAAGTGTCAGGGGACAAAATAGAATGCTGGACAAGCAGTCAGGCCTTGTGACCTTGGGCAAATGGATTCACTCTGACCCTTAGTTCCTCTCCAGGTAAAATGATGGGACACGGCTGGGTAGATTCCTTCTACCACTAACATTCTATGAGTCATTGCACCCCTCCCGGCAATCAATTCTGAAAAGACAGAGGAAACACTGCAGGTCCTGATAGCCCTCCATTGACTCATGTTATCCCAGGCAGATTGCAATGTCCCTCAAACCTTTTCTTTACCAGTTAGTCTGAGTAATACTCAAGGCTGAGTTTAGGCTGGAGTTGGGAGCAGAGGACCTGAGCCCCCACTTGTACAGACTGGGGGCTCTGCCTTTATTGGTTGTCTTCGTTGTCCTGGACAGTTGCTGCCTCATCTCTGAGAGACTTTCATGCTGTTAACTCTGCCTCTTTCTCCCAGCACCCTGCGGAACTGTGCTGGCTGATTTCTCCATTTACTTTTCATAAGTTCAGTTTGCTTTTGGCTTTAACTTGGAGGCTTGGTGCTGAAAGAAAGGAGACAATATTTCCTCCACCCAGAGCTATATTTTCAGGGCACAGCTGCCTAGACCCATGAGAAATAAGAACGGGGGGGGTGGAAATTCCCTGGCGGTCCAGTTCTTAGGGCTCTGCGCTTCCAGTGCAGGGGGCCTGGATTCGCTCCCTGGTCGATTCCGCAAGCTACACAGCCGAAAAAATCCAAGAGGTAGGTATCTATGAGATTGAGATCATGGGCAAATCCCACCCGGCTCCCTCCTGGTGGGAGAAGAACCCAGTGAGAATTTAATCTCTGGAAGGTGGAGTCCAAAGAGTTTTGTGGGTGCTTGCTGTGTGCTGGTGTCTTATTGGGTTGAAGGGAGAGCTCTTTTCTGGGTGATGGGTGGAGCTGCCCATCAGCTGCCTTTGCTCGACTCCCAAGTTCCTGTGACTGACCGCCTGAGGTCTGGAAGAGGCCTTAATCTTTGACTGATGGGATGTTGGAACTGGAGAGTGCCCGAGAGCTGTTGGGCAGTGTGACCCTGAAGCCCTGTTTGGTGCTACCCTGGAAAACTGTAACACCAATGCTGATGCGGAACTCACTGTGGGAGGCCTTCTAGGTGGATTAGGGACCTTGTCATTTCATATTCACGTTGTGTGATTAGTACACATACACCCACAGACTCGTGTGCAAAGCAGGTGACTGGAGAATGGATGGCCTTTTTACCAAGGCATTTGAAATATTCTCTCCAGGACAGCAAATAGCAGTCTGGAAATAATAGCTATGTGTACACAGTATTTACTGAGCTCCTATAATGTGCCAAGCACTTAATAAGGATTATATCATTTAATGTTCACTGTAATCTCATCAGTATGGGGCCACTTTTATCCACATTTTGTGAATGGGAAAACAGAGGCCTAGAAAATTTAAATAACTTTTCCAAACTCACCAAGATACTAAACAGCGAAAACAGAATTTTAATAGAAGTAATCAGTCTATGGAACCCCTGCACCTATCAAGAAAACTGAACTGCTTCCCCACATGTGATCTCTGTCCCAGTGACATGGTTAACACCATTTATTCCACAATAAATTTCACTCATTGTAGATGAAGAACCAGGACTTTGGGAACCTTACTGCCTGGATTCAAATCCTGTTTTGCCATCTATTGATTGCTGTAATGTTGGACGAGTTTCTTAATCTCTGTGCCTTCATTTCCTCACCTATGAAATGGAGATAATAAGAGTGCCAAGCTGATGGGTTGTTGTGAGGATTAAGTGAGATAACACAGGTAAAGCTCTTGGAACAGAATAAGTGCTAGCCCTTCTTATCATATGTTAGCTATTTATTTTATGACAAACTGATTTACTGATATATTTATGGATTTTCTACTGTATACCAGGTACTAGGTTCTTAGATGTAGGCAGAGGAGAGAGACAGTATCTTGTGGTTAAAGAGATAAGTTATGGGAACAGGGAGACAGATATTTAAACCACTTATGATATAAAGTGTTATAATCCACAGTGGTTCACTAAGAAAGGAGTGACAGGCAGGAGATAAAGCTACAGAGGAAGGTTTGGGGCCATATACGGCAGGACAAGGAAATCTTCTGTGCTAAGGGGTTGGGACCTCATCCTGTGTAGGCAATCAAGGAGCTGGGGCATCTTAAAAACGGGGGATGGGGGCTTCCCTGGTGGCGCAGTGGTTGAGAGCCCGCCTGCCGATGCAGGGGACATGGGTTCGTGCCCCGGTCCGGGAAGATCCCACATGCCGCGGAGCGGCTGGGCCCATGAGCCATGGCCGCTGAGCCTGCGTGTTCGGAGCCTGTGCTCCACAATAGGAGAGGCCGCAACAGTGAGACGCCCGCGTACCGCCAAAAAAAAAAAACAAAACAGCAGGGGATGGCACAATCATTTAGGAGCTTTACTAACCTCTGTCTGAGCCCTGTTTAACCAGAGATGAGCATAAGACAAGATCCAACAGAAGAGGAGTAGTTCTTATGAAACTTCTCTGCCAGGTATTTAAAAATTCTGTTTGGAAGCTGATCTGTAGATTTTATATAAGAAGATTCATTGTACAAAACAAGGACTCCAAATCATTTTATATCCTGATCCCATTTGCAGCGTGCAAATGACTCTCATTGACTTAATATATTTGGTACCCACTAGCACGTATAAAGCAATTCTGTATAAATAGGAACGTAGGCCATGCTGCCAGGGGCTCCTCTTGTCAGGCAAGGATGACAGTGTATTCTCTTAAGAATATTAGATAATGCATGAGGCAGTTCCCTCACTCGGTATGCCAGAGGATGTTTGAGCTGGGGACATAATCTCCAGGGAACAGGAATAATTTTAAGAGTCAAAACTAGGGTTGGCTGGTTTTTACAGCAGTACACCCAACCTGTTTCACCAGTTCCAATCTGCATGGCTGATTGACTAGCATGACCAGCCAGGTTTTCTTTGCCGTGTATGCCCAGCTGCAACACAAGGAGCTAAAGGAAGTGGAAAAACCCCAGGTTAACAATGAAATAGCCAAGGAAGTGAGCAAGGATTCAGCATAAAATTGTTCATTACGGGGCTTCCCTGGTGGCGCAGTGGTTGAGAGTCCGCCTGCCAAGGCAGGGGATGCGGGTTCGTGCCCCGGTCCGGGAGGATCCCACATGCCGCGGAGCGGCTGGGCCCGTGAGCCATGGCCGCTGAGCCTGCGTGTCCGGAGCCTGTGCTCCGCAACGGGAGAGGCCACAACAGTGAGAGGCCCGCGTACCGCAAAAAAAAAAAAAAAAAAAAAAAAAAAAAAAAAAAAAAAATTGTTCATTACGGTGTTGATTATAGTAGTAAGAATGCCCACCAATTAGTGAAGTGTTTAAAAAATATTATAGAACACCTGTAACACTCGCTACTACGATTATTGAAAGTGATGACGAGGAAGAATGGGTAATGGCCACTCAAGCAGATTGTGCTGTATCATAATGTCAAAAAAAAACCCACCAAGCTTCTAAATTGATGGGCACAGTAAAATCTTTTTTTTTGTTTGTTTTTGTTTTTTGGGGGGTATGCGGGCCTCTCACTGCTGTGGCCTCCCCCGCCGTGAAGCACAGGCTCCAGACGCGCAGGCCCAGCGGCCATGGCCCACGGGCGCAGCCGCTCCGCGACATGTGGGATCCTCCAGGACCAGGGCACGAACCCATGTCCCCTGCATCGGTAGGCAGACTCCCAACAACTGCACCACCAGGGAAGCCCCTAAAATCTTATTTTTGTAAAAGAAAATAAAAGGTTCATATAATAATAACTATTATCTCTAGGTAGTGAGATTACAGGCGATCTATGTTTTACTTTTTTGCTTATGTGTACTATAGTTTTCTAGAATGAACATTGATTAATTTTGTATCTAAAGTTATTTTTTAAAAAAACAAACAAAAAAATCACCTTCCTATCTCTCCCTGGTTCCTACCTACAGAGGTGGCAGCCATCTCCTATTTGCCTGTCTGGTGGCAGAAACTTAATCTCAGTCAATTTGAGGTTCCCCATTCTCACTGAGATTGAGTCTGAGCTCCAGGAGGCTTATGTTACATCACAGCTTTCGGAAGGGCCATCTGGCTCTTGATAACCATCTACTAGGCTGGCCCCTGCTTGGATGTGCAGCATTCCCTCTCCTGGTCTTCATGTGTGAGGTTATCTCATCCCCATTGCAGACCTCTGGGCCTCTCCAAGTGTGGCTCGTTTTGATTCTCTCAGCCCACTCTGGAGTCCACTTTTTGGTGCATCTCCCTTTTCTGCTTGGGAGCATGAGGGAATTCTAGGAGGCTGCTGTGGAACATTGACCTAGACACACCACATAACCATTTCCCCTCCTTACCTCTGCTTCTGACCAGTGCAGGATAAGTTGGGGTGGCTTATCACCCCTCAGGTTCCAGCTAGAAGGTAAGAAGAGACACCTTCTGCACCCGAATCCCTCTAAACTTTCTGGGGTATCTATCATTCCCTTGGCTTCCACTCCCAGGATGCAGCCCAGGGAAGACAAGGCATAGGGTACCTCTTCAGGGTCCCAGCTTTTTTTTTTTTTTTTTTTTTTGCGGTACACGGGCCTCTCACTGTTGCGGCCTCTCCCGTTGCAGAGCACAGGCTCCAGACACGCAGGCCCAGCGGCCATGGCTCACGGGCCCAGCCGCTCTGCGGCATGTGGGATCTTCCCGGACCAGGGCACGAACCCGTGTCCCCTGCATCAGCAGGCGGACTCTCAACCACTGCACCACCAGGGAAGCCCCAGATTCACTCTTTAATCAGTATTGGACTATTTATTTTTCCTATTTCCTTTGTGTCAGTTTAAGTAATTTGTGTTTCTAAAGAAATTTTTCCATTTCAACTATATCGTCAAATTTTTTGTTGTAAAGTTGTTACATTACCATCTTAAAATTTTAAAAAATATTTAGGATCTGTAATTATGCCCCCTTTTTTATTCCTGGAATTGGTAATTTGTGTTTTTTGTTTCTTGATCTATGCTTAGGGTTTATCAATTTTATTGATCTTTTCAACAAACCGATTTTTAACTTTTTTTCTGTTTTATTTCTATCTCTGTTTTTATTTCTTTAATTTTTGTTCCTGCCTTTATTTCCTGTCTTTTTTAAAATTTGCTTTTCTTTTTCTAGCTTCTTGGGATGGAAGCTTAGATCATTAATTGTCAAACTAAAGCTAAAAATTTCCCTCTAGGCACTGCTTTAGCTCTGTCTCAAATTTTGATGTGTAATATTGTTATTTCTTTGATTTTTAAAAACTTATTTTTATTTTTTGAATAGGTATTGCAAGCACATAGAAACATGTACAAAAGTATATGCAGTGAAAAGTTTCCATCTGTTTCACTTGGAATCTGGCAAGAAACAAACATTTCCCCCACTTAGATGGTTCATATGAAGATAATTTAATAAGAAATTATTACAAAAGTATCAATAAGACTGAGGGATCAAACAAGGGATTTAAATTATTGTTGATTCATCATCAACAGGATGTCATTATCACTTTTAGGCCTGAAGGAACAAAATTAGGAAACGGTGTTCACAGAAGCTGGTAAAAGTTAGAACCATGAAGGTAGGGCCCTCTGCAGGTACCACAGTTACAGAGAGGTGAGGATACTGCCAGAACTATTTCACCAAGAAAATAGGGAGTGGGATGAGATATCTCCTGGCTACTCTCCTAGCTTCCATCTTCTGCTATTGCTTCTTTTAGCTGAATCCAAGCCAGTCATTACGTGGTGATCTCCAGGACAGAGAACTGGTCAAAGAAGGGTGGAGAATGAGGGGCTGGGGGAAACCATTGGAGAACAACAAGCACAGGAGATGTTCAGTGGGTAAAGAATGGGGATGAAGCTATGACATAACTCTGCCCTGGATTGCTAGGGTTGTTGCATATTGGACATTTGTAAAGAAAGGCACTCTGGTAACTGGGGAAATCAGAGATCAAACGCTCTTTAACTCCATTCTGAAGAAAAGTAGGATTTGGAGGATCACAGAAGGTATTACCAAGACAGTGTATTACACACTGTTAAACACTGACCTCAGTGTGCAAAGTGTACCCACAGCAGTATACAAAATTGTACAAGGACTCAGTATTATAGGACGTTGAATCACACACTGAGAAATTAATTCTCGTTTTAATTATCCCTCAGTGCTTCTGATTAAATCAAGAAGAAAGTTTCCACTTGAATATCTTAACAACTCTCTAATAAGAACAGACCTCTCCCACTCCCCCACCCCTACGTTGCCCCTCCCCCCCTCAACTATTGGGTATAAGATAGACTCAAGGATGGATTGTGCAACACAGGAAATATAGCCAATGTTTTGTAATAACTCTAAATGGAAAGTGACCTTTAAAAGTTGTATAAAAATAAAAAGTTAAAAAAAAGAGAAGAAGCCCAAGTTCAGAGCTTTTGTCAAAGAACAAGATCGAGCTAGAAGTTAATAACACTGTTTGGTTTTCATGGCTCTTATTTTTGAAGTAGCTGTCAGTTTACGGCAAATAATATTGGTTTTCCATGTATGGAAATAATGTAAGGTTTCTTTTGAAAAAATATATATTTAGGTAAGAACCAAGTCAGTTTAAAGAAAAATGTATAAGAGCACAGGAGGTAATCAGCTGTGGCAAGCATAGTGAAAGGATACTTAAAAGACTAAGTTTGGGAAACACAGCTCAATAT
This sequence comes from Phocoena sinus, assembly GCF_008692025.1. Taxonomy (NCBI): domain Eukaryota; kingdom Metazoa; phylum Chordata; class Mammalia; order Artiodactyla; family Phocoenidae; genus Phocoena; species Phocoena sinus. The sequence goes on from NC_045766.1 coordinate 30,036,654, forward strand.
TATTGTGAGGTGTTTATAGTTATCTACCAAAAAGTTTCTGTTCCAGTTTATAGTGTTCCAGAGCCTTCTTCTTTGATACAGAAATGCTTTACTTTGTTTTAAGATAGTGTTTTTCCTTGCACATTTCTTCAGGTGCAGAGCATACAGTTTAAACCAATATTCAGGGCTGTTTAATTTTTTTTTTTGTAGTTTTTGGTTTTATTTCAGGACTTTTAATGATAGACAGGTCTTTCTCTTTTCTTTTTTTTAATATTTATTTACTTATTTATGTATTTATTTATTTATTTTGGCTGCACCGGGTCTTGGTTGCAGCATGCAGGATCTTTGTTGCGGCATGAGGGATCTTCAGTTGTGGCATGCGGGATCTTTTAGTTGCAGCATGTGGACTTGTTAGTTGAGGCATGCAGACTCCTTAGTTGCAACATGTGAACTCAGTTGCAGCATGCATGCCGATCTAGTTCCCCAACCAAGGGTGAAACCCAGGTCCCCTGCATAGTGAGCATGAAGTCTTACCCACTGGACCACCAGGGAAGTCCCCAAGTCTTTCTCTTTTCTTTTCCTTTTTTTTCTGAAAAAATACATCCTCCCTCTCTGTTCACATCAATGACACTTACAACAAAAACAAAGGGACTTCCCTGGTGGCACAGTGGTTAAGAATCCACCTGCCAGATGTAGAGAATGGACTTGAGGACACGGGAAAGGGGAAGGGTAAGCTGGGACGAAGTGAGAGAGTGGCATGGACATATATACACTACCAAATGTTAAATAGATAGCTAGTGGGAAGCAGCCACGTAGCACAGGGAGATCAGCTCGGTGCTTTGTGACCACCTAGAAGGGTGGGATAGGAAGTGTGGGAGGGAGACGCAAGAGGGAGGAGATATGGGGATATATGTATATGTATAGCTGATTTACTTTGTTATAAAGCAGAAACTAACACACCATTGTAAAGCAATTACACTCCAATAAAGATATTTAAAAAAATAAAATATAGAAAAAAAAGAAAGAATCCGCCTGCCAGTGCAGGGGACACAGGTTCGAGCCCTTGTCCAGGAAGATTCCACATGCCACAGAGCAACTAAGCCCGCGTGCCACAACTACTGAAGCCCGCCTGCCTAGAGCCCATGCTCTGCAACAAGAGAAGCCACTGCAATGAGAAGCCCGCGCACTGCAATGAAAAGTAGCCCCAGTTTGCCACAACTAGAGAAAGCCTGAGCCCAGCAACGAAGACCAAACACAGACAAAAATAAATAAATCAATTTATTTAAAAAAAAAAAATCCTTTTGTTTCCTTCCTTTGTGTTCTTGCCCAAATATAAAGATCTTCATAGTTTACTTAGGATGGGCAATGAGAACCATTAAGATATTATTGGTTTTACCAAATCTATCTTTCCTGTATTTTTTTTTTTTGGAAAGGAATAAGAGGATTTGGCAGTTGAGGCTCTTAGACATAACAGCCCCGAGTGGGATGCCAAAAAAAAAGCTTTATTTGGTTCCCCCTTTGTACGTGTTGGTTGCCAGATAAATTATCCTAATAAGTGACATGCAAGGCAAACCCAATTTTAAAGATAATCCTGAAAAAATGGAGAAATGTGGGATAAAGCAAATATAGTACAATGTTAATTATAGAATCTAGGTGGTGGGTATATGTGGGCTCACTCTAAATTTCTTACAACTTCTACATAGGATTGAAAATTTTCTTAGCAAGATATTGGGGGAAAAAATCTTTAAAAGATCTATTTAGTGTTTTCCACTGGAAGTACGTAGGAAATAGGACCTTCCAGGTCTGTATGCAATTTGGTGATCTGTTTGGGCCCCTCAGCACTGTCCAGCACAGAGCGCGGGGTGCATCAGGTGTTGCCTGGACTGCACATTTGCAAAGGCTGGTTTAGCGGTTACAAATTCCTTTGCCTTTCACAACCGCATTGACCCCAGCGCTGAGCTGTGAGGCTGGCGGGCAGATGTCATTACCACCATTAGTCTCTTTTTATAAATAAGGAAACTAAGGCTTAGAAGTAAGTAACTGTTGATCCCAGGAGCTGAGCCAGACCTTCTGACACCCAGCCCTTTGCTCTTTATTCTGTGTTTCTTTATTCCCAGTCAGAATTCCCACCCTCCTTTTTCTTTCTGGGCGCTGCTCTGTGTTATCAGGGAGACAAAAGGGATCTGATAGACCAATTCAGGGAATCTAGCTGGCCAAGGTGTCGGTGATTCTAAAGTGCTAAATACGCTTCTCGTCCCGAGGGTGTTTGTATTTTAAAGAAAAAGAAATAGAGCAATCTCTTAACCTTTCTTTAAATTTTCTTAGACATTTATTTATTATTTATTTGTCTATTTTGGCTGCTCTGGGCCTTAGTTGTGCTATGCGTGAACTTTTAGTTGTAGCATGCGGACTTAGTTGCTGCATGTGGGCTTTTTAGTTGTGGCATGTGACCTCTTAGTTGCAGCCTGCATGGGGGATCTACTTCCCTGACTAGGTATTGAACCTGGGCCCCCTGCATTTGGAGCACGGCCTTTTACCCACTGACCACAGGTAAAGTCCCAGTAACTTAAACTTTAACTATGTAACACAGACACAGCTGATGGAGACTGAGTCGGGGAAGGGCCAGGAGTAGAGGGTTGAGAGGGCACAGCCGGCCAGGTGCAAATCATTCCTTGTAAGTAATCAGTGTCTCTGTCCACACAGAAAGCCAGCTTTGGTGAAACAAATCCATTAGCTAGGATTTTTCACATTGTGGTAGAGTAATTTAATGGCAGGCACACATTGTTAATTCTTCTTACATTTAAAATTTTGTGTTTGGGACAGAATATTCATCTTTTTAAGGATACTGATAGCCATCTAGACCTGACATGGACTTTAGTCTTATTTAGCAGCAAATTATAACTGTCAGCTCTTTGTGAATAGATACAGAGAAGTAGGTGCCCATTTTTATTAAATGAAAGAAAGCCCTCATTCTCTAAAAGGAAAGTTTGTGTGAACCTCTTTCTGGTTTGGTTTCGCAGAGGTCCATGGACTCTAAGTGAGAATTGAATTGTTCAAAAGCAGAATGGAAAATGCCAATTGACCTGAGCTCGTATAACTTCTTTAACTCAAATCTAGCAGGCTTGTTGTCACACTACAGACACTACACAGAGCAGTCTCTCACAGCATCAGATGGAAAGCTCATTTAATCAGATTTGGTCTGGAAATTTTTCTAGGGTTTCACAACCTATGAAAAACCTCAATATATCAGCACACTCAAAAATCTGCAGTGAGATTGCTTTAAATATAGACATATTACCAAGACCTGAGAGAGCACATAACGGAGGGCAAGTTTTCCAGCAAAGAGAAGAGGAAGCACAACCCCCTTGTGGGAGCAGAGTACCACCCCTGGATGGAGGTAGTGGATGTAGGGCTTTCTCAAGATGTGCTCCCCAAGCCTCCATCCCTATGAGATTTTTATCAACTTTACTGAGATATCATTCATGTATGATACAATTCACCCTTTATAGTGTACAGATCAGTGGTTTCTAGTAAATTCACAGAGTTGGACAACCATCACTACAATCTAATTTTAGAACATGTTCATCACCCTCCAACCCCTGGACGGTAGCAGTCACTCCCCATTCTCCCTCTCCCCAGCTCCTGGCAACATGCTAATCTGTTTTCTGTCTCTATGGATTTGCCTGTTTGGGGTATTTCATATAAATGAGATCATACAATATGTGGCCTTTTGTGACTGACTTCCTTCAGTTAGTATAACGTTTTCAAGGTTCATCCGTGTTGTGACCTGTATCAGTTTTTCATTCCTTTTTACTGCCAAATTATATTCCTGCCATGGAATGAATATTTCTGTTCCCCACGCCCCCGCCCCACAAATTCATTTGTTAAAATCCTAACCCTCAATGTGATGGTACTAAGAGGTGGAGCCTTTGAGAGGTAAATAGTTCATGAGAATGAAGCCCTCACAAATGGAATTAGTGCCCTTATAAAAGAGACCCCAGAGAGCTTCCTTGACCCTCTTCCATGTGAGGACACAGCAAGATGATAGCCATCTGTGAAGCAGAAAGTGGGCTTTCACCAGACACTGAATTTGCCAGTGCTTTAATCTTGGACTTCCCAGCCTCCAGAACTGTGGGAAATAAAAGTCTGTTGTTGAAGCCACCTAGTCTATGGTACTTTGTAATAGCAGCTTGAATGGGCTAAAACAATTATTTTGTATGAATATTCCGTATTTTAATCCATTCATTGGTTTGTGGACATTTGGATTGTTACTACTTTTTGACTGTTATGAATAATACAGCTATAAGCATTTGTGTACAGGCTTATTTGGGGACATATGTTTTCATTTCTCTTGGGTATATATCTAGGAGTAGAATTTCTGGGTTAAATGGTAACTCTATGTTTGACAATCTAAGGAACCGCCAGACTGTTTTTCAAAGTGGCTGCATGATTTTACCTTATGCAATGTACGAAGGTTACAATTTCTCTACATCCTTGCCAACACTTGATATTCTCTCTTTTATTATAGCCACCTTAGTGGGTACGACGTAGTGTCTCACTGTGGTTTTGATTCCTATTTCCCTGAAAAACCAATGGTGTTGAGAATGTTTTCTTTTTATTGTTGAATCGTAAGAGTCCTTTATATACATTGGATACAAGGCTTTCCCTTCCCTTCCCTCCAGAGGGGAGCCCTTACCACCTAAATTAGCAATTACAAGAAAGAGCAAGAAGTAGATGTGAATGCTAGCCTACTTAAGGATTACCTTGCCTTGTAAGATCTGGAGGTGGCCTACCTATGTAGGGGCAGGCTGGGACAAGGCTGTTCTCAAGAAGCATTCTGGGGCCTGTGCAAATGCTTGGAAGGGAACTGAGTTTAAGCCTCAGATATCTACACCAGCAAGACCAGAAGAGATGACATTGACCAGGAAGATTCTGTGTCCAGAGATTTCCAGTTACCAGCTGCTGCCATAAAAGTCCTATACATCTTTGCTAATCAAAGTGTGGACCTTGAACCAGAAGCACCTACATCACCTGAGAGCTTATTAAAAATACAAAATCTCACCCCAGACCTCCTGAATCGTTTTAATAAGAATTCCAGTGACCTGTATGCACTTATGATGATGCATAAGAGAATTTTCTTCTCCTCTCCTCAAATTTCCAGGTAAGGGCAGACAGACCCAAACACACAAACCCTCAGTGAGTTGATGTCCTCTAACGTGAGCATCTTGGATCAGCACAGGAGTAAACCAAAGAGAGTATCTCAGGCCGGGCCTGGGACCGGGAACCACACTAACACACCTACAAGCGGTTAACTAAGTCCTGAAAGGTTTATGCCCTAGATAGGTGGCCACATGGATTGCGCCAGTCTTGTGAACTATTTTTTTTTTTCCCTTCCTCTTTTTCCTTCTTCAACTATTATCCTACTATAGAAAAATTTCAGGAGTCTTAACTTGGATCCATACAACTGTGTCAAAAGATTTATTCTCTTTTACCTAACAGGGGGAACTGCCTTTACTTTCTTGGTTCAGATCCTCTTGGGAGTGACAGGGACCTTGGAGATCATCTAGGTTATTCTCTCCAATTATCACCAAGCCAAAAAGCCCTGGAAATTGGCTGCTTCCATGGAACAGTCATTGCGCCCTTTGCCAATGGAAAAGTGCTGATGTCACTCTGATACTAGCAGTTGGCTGCCAAGCGGTCATGATAAAAGGGGGCAGGCTAGTTGAAAGCATGTGGATAGGTGGAAGGGAGGGCCAAGGTGATTTATATGCAAGTATAACAGAAAGGGTGCTTAGCTGGTGTTAGCTGTGTGACTTTGGGCATGGCTTTAACCTCCCTGGGTTTTCCCTACCTGTAATAAACAATCAAAGCAGTTAACACTTACTAGGTTCTTAATAGTTTATGTGAACTATTCATGTAGTAGAATTTTCACTACAGTTTATGATAGATCCTGTCATTTCCTCCATTTTACAGATGAGGAACCTGAGGCACAAAGAGGGTTACTCGCTCAAGGTCACTCAAGTAAACCCAGGCAGTCTGACTCCAGAGTCTGAGCTCTGTCAACAGAGAGGGTCGGATTAGACGAATGTTAAAGACTCTTCCCATCCCTGCTATTAATTTTCTCTCTTGTTAAACTGGGATAATGATAGAGTTGTGAAGATCATGAGATAACACAGATTAAGTGCTTAGCACAATGCCTGGATCATAAGTGCCAGTAAATGTCGGCTATTACTATCATTCATACTTTTACTCTTACCACTGCCATTTTATGGAACGAATCACTCTTGCCATCTCCTCAACAGCTGCCGGAGTGCACAGTTAGCACAACTGAACCTATTAATAAATTCAAACAATGGGTCAATTCAGTCATAAAATCAAACAAGCCTGAACTGATGCTGAAGTGAATTGCCTAGTTAAAGAGTCTTAAGCAGTGCTATCCAACAGAACGTTCTGTGATGATGGAAATGCTCTATATCTGTGCTGTCCAATAAGGTAGCCACTAGCGGCATGTACCCATTGAGCACTGGAATATGATTAGTGTGACTGAGGGACTCTTTCACTGTATTTAATTTTACTTACTTTAGTTTTCTAACTTAATAGCCACATGTGGCTAGTGGCTACCATATTGGACCACTCAGGCTAAGGCCTATCTGGTAGCCAAGAACACTTGGTAAGAGAACTGGAAAGTGCCAGGAACAAGAAAGGGAGTCGGAAGCTCCTCTGGCCACAACTCTGTTTTGTTACAGGTGCCTTAAAGAATCATGGGTATTAGAATGCTCAGACTTTAAAGGATTCCCTTCATCTATTAAGTGGGAATGTGGATTTTTTTTTTTTTTTTTTTTTTTTTTTTTTTTTTTTGTGGTACGCGGGCCTCTCACTGTTGCGGCCTCTCCCGTTGCGGAGCACAGGCTCCGGACGCGCAGGCCCAGCGGCCATGGGTCACGGGCCCAGCCGCTCCGCGGCATGTGGGATCCTCCCGGACCGGGGCACGAACCCGCGTCCCCTGCATCGGCAGGTGGACTCTCAACCACTGCGCCACCAGGGAAGCCCGGGATGTGGATTTTTTAAGGGTGAGGGGCAAGGTGGTGGGAAGAAAGAAGACAATTCCACTTTCCTCACTGGGATACCCCCAACTGATTCTGGATAGAACTAGATTCCTTATTGCTGTTAAAAATTATATGGTGGTAGGGGCTTCCCTGGTGGTGCAGTGGTTAAGAATCCACCTGCCAATGCAGGGGAGATAGGTTCAAGCCCTGGTCCTGGAAGATCCCACATGCGTGGAGCAACTAAGCCTGTGTGCCACAACTACTGAGCCCATGTGCCACAACTACTGAAGCCCACACGCCTAAAGCCCGTGCTCTGCAACAAGAGATGCCGCCATAGTGAGAAGCCTGCGCACCACATTTTTAACCAAAAATAAGTGAATAAATAAATAAATAAATTTATTTTAAAAAATTATTTGGGGAGGGATAGTTTATACCCACACTATGTAAAGCGCCATGACATTCCATCTTTCCAATGCTCTGTTTTACTATATGCAGAAACTAAAAAGTGATTTCAAGTTGTGGCTTGAATGATTAAGTAAGAAAAAGATCATCAAAATGGATGATCAAAGTATCATAGACTTGGAAGGGGCTGTCTCATAAGCATGTCCATTACGAACTGGCATCTTAGGGAAGCTACACACACATCCCTGGGACACAAGTGTGACACTGTGCCTTGCTTTTTGGACTGACTGGCTTTGGATCCGGAGAGGAGCGGTCAGCCAGGTGGTGATAGCACTGCCCTCAGCTCTCACCCTAGTCCTCTGGGGATCTTACCCATTTTTTTTTTTAAAATAAATAATTTTCTGATGATATAAGGACAGCAGTGAGCGCATTTCCATCTAAGTCTGTAAACACGTGACTGCTTCCCTGGTACAATTTACTAGACCTTGTATCATGTGCTGATTCTAAATATTTTGAGCAGAAGAAGTCCCCCACCCCTGCTCACTCCCCCCTACCACCAATGAATAATTCACTGGCTGCCGAAATTGCAGAAGGCCAAACTGAAACCGAATGAGGCTAGCTTGTGTTAAACCAAATTTTAAATGATAGTAATTAAGAGAGTTTTTATATAGGGAAGGCTTTGTTTAGATTGAAAAGTTAAAAGCCACCGCCAGAAACACAAGGGTCTTGTGCATAAAGGATTCTCTTTTTGCTGCCCAGCAGTCACTCCGGCCAGTGTTTGAGCAGTGAATGCTAACACAGCGGTCCGCCCTGGCATTTTCCCTACTTCACCACTGTCTTGTGGAGTCCACCTCGGAGAATGCCTTGCACCAGGGCTGCAGTCTCTCAGGCTGTCTGCAAACAGACACCAGGCCATCTGTCCTCTCGCCTTCCACCCAAACACAGCTGCTGGGCTCTATCCCAGCTCCAGCCATCTGGAGGAGGAACAAAGGCCCCTCTCCTCACCCTCTCCCCGGCTGCCGAGGGGAGACTGGGGAGTCTTGGCACCCTCTTGGCCTCGGTAAGGAAAGGAAAATGGAAGAAGCAGCCATGTTCCCTCCTAGTGGTCAGCAGCTCCTCCCCCTGGTTCTCGGGGTCGATGAAACCCTTCATTCATTCCCCAGACATATGTCAAGATACTCTTGCAAGTGTCAAGCCTTGGACCAGGCTCTGGGGACTCGAGAATGAGACCCAGCTTCTGGCCTCTAGGAGCTCACAGTCTGGTGAGGTTGATGGACGTGTACACAGTCAAGTCCTCTGTATGCAGAAAGGTTGGAGGAGCTAGCAGAGGGATGCTTGACCCAGGCAAAAGGAGCCAGAGAAGGGTTCCCACGGCGGGGCATTGGACTTGATGTCTAAAAATGCGTTCGCACTGGACACCAGCAAATCAGAATGGGGAAAGGCTGACCCAAGCAGGAAGTGTATGGAACCCTACATGGTGGGAGGAGGAAGGTGATGAAGGGAGAGGACAGACAGGGAGAGCCAGATTCTAGTGGTCCTTGATGTCCATCAGAGGATAAGGGGAGACAGTGAAGGGCTGTGAGCATGGGAGGCTCACGGTCAGATTTGTAATTTGTGATTTGAGAAGATTCTTTAGATGGTGGGGAAGAGGACAGACACGAGGGAGAGAGCCTCATTAAGACCAGTCACGGTAATCCAGGGGAGAAATCGTGGTGGCCAAACGAAGTTAAAAAGGAGACGAAGAAATTAATTTGAGGGAGAAATCATCACTAAAAATGCTAGCTCGAAACCCTCCAAAACAGTTCCCAAATAATTTTTAAGTTCAGAGTAAGCTCTGCAAAGGAGGGACACAAAACTACTCTTCAGTGTTACTGAACTCAGAACTACTCATCAGTCCCATCTGAGAAGAGTGACCTCTTCTCAGATAGGAAAGAGCTTGACGGTACAGGGATAGCTATTGCCCCAAAGGGCCCACGAGCCACCTGGCAGCCACAGACGGTATAAGCTGGCGTGTCAGGCTACTCTCAGAAAGGATATTTACCAAGAAGTATCAGACTTGCTGAAATGCCTCCAATCCCAGCTCAAGCATTTACCTAAGATCTTCGTGCCAGTTAGGTCCTCAAAGCCACCAGGAGAGACTTCCTTTCTGAAAGCAGGCTGTTTTGCTGGTTGCGCTCAGCTCTGGGGTGCTTTGGGCCTCATTTGGGGAAATCTCAGGGCAGCGGAGGGCAGCCTCTCAGAAGAGCGGTGTGTCAGTCACTGCCCCTTCCCCCTCTTGCCTGCTGCATGAATCTGCCCACAAGATTCTGCATGTCAGAGGTCCATGGGCTGTTCAGTTTTTTAATTAAAGGAAAAGGAAGTGAAGGCCCTTTCTGTTCTGATGCCCTTCATTCCTGGTCTCCTTACAGCACGTGGGGTCATAATTTCACAGGAAGAATCAGGAGCCAGAAAACAGGGATAGAAATTGGTTCCTCTTAGAAAGGCAGGGACCAAATGTTAGTGACAATCTGATTTAAGATAGAAGAGGAAAAACAAAGGATGCCACAGCTCCATCCCTTAGATCTATGCAATGGGCTTAATACTGGCTCCAGGAGAAAGACCCTGAGGCCTGGCTTACTGCTCAGAACCTCAGTTTCTAATCATAAAAAATACTTCCACAGCACTTTATTATGTGCATAGTTTTCCATTTTTTAAAAAAACGTGAGGCATGGAGAACTATAGTAGGTCATAGGTCTGGCAGCTAGATTAAAACACTCTTTAAGACAGTGAAAACTCACACCATTATTTTTCCTTCTCGGTGATGAATCTTAATTTCCATTCTGAGGAATTCTTTTTCACTTTTAACACATAAAATTTTAAAATTACAACTGCTAAAAATAACCATGGGTAGATTTTCCATTCCTTTTCTTCTGTTTCTCGAGCCCTTGTATCACAGCTGCTTTCCTGTAAGGAGGATTGTTTGGTAAGTTTTAAAAGAATATATTTTCTCTTGCTTTCATTGTTGCATTTTGAGCGTCTTCTGTTATTAATGTTACCCTAAATTAGACATTATAGAAACAGCAGATAAGCTTGTTCATTCAGCTGATTCATAATTTCTTACCTAAAAAAAAGCGTATCAGTAGTTTTGGAAGACATGATAAATTAATACTACAATATAACCTCCAAAACAGATTGCTGAAGGGCCCAAGGATTATCACTTAGTGCCTTCGTTGAGAAAGGTTGTTTTTGTTTGTTTTGTTTTTTTCCTTCTTGGTGTTATTCCCATATTTTAAGAGAGTAAAAGAGAATATTTTCTGTCAATCTTGTTTCTAAAATTCATGCTCTTTTTAATCCTCCATGCATCGATTTCGAGAGCGGCCATCTTTGTAAAGTCCGTTCACTTCCCTGGGTCTCAGTGTCTGTATCCTGAGAGGAAGTAGGAGAGGTAAAAGATGTATAAGGTCTCAAGAGTTTTAATGTTCTGTAGTTTCCCCATTTAAATGCTCCTTCTTTATTCTGATAGAATCCATACTCTTTCTCCTATCACAGTTCCCGAGTGCCTGAATGCCTGCACTCCCCACTTCCGCCTTCCCCCTGCTGCGGGCTCTGTTATCGTGGGCCTTGAATCACATTCTTTCAGCCAGAGAACACTCGACACAGTTTGCCCTCCAAGAACCTGCATACTTTTGTGGGACCAGAAGGGCAGTCACATGACTTCCCTTGCTTGTCTGGAAATTGCTCCGTCAAAAGATTTCTCAGCATTTCTTTCACTTCATTTATTCCAGATCCTTCAAATCCCACATTGTTCTCATGCTCACAGCTTCAACAGATGGTCTTCTAAAAGGAAAAATATGTTGCGGTGTTCAGTTCCCCTCTTACATCCCTCACTTACCTACCCTTGAAGTCTTTTTCACATCCTACTCTCTTCTAAGCTTACATGTATACAGATATTTTTCTTTTGATATGGTGACCCCCTCAACCATAATTTCTTATTCTTTTTTTGCTTGAAGTATTCCATCCCAAGACAAACTCTGCAGGCAACACAGCTCTACACCTTCAGACGAATGCTGAGACTTTCATTAAAATAGTCTTGTTTTCTGTTTAAAAAAAGATGTTTTAGGAGTTCCAAATCCAGCTTTCGAGGAACAAAACATAGAAGCACGAAACCAGGGTATTTTAGAAGAAGCAGAATCCTTTGAGATGATGCCATGGGGTGGCCCCATTTTACAGAGGAGAAACTGACAGTCTGAAACCGGGAGACTCAAGGTCTTGTTACGAGTAGTGGCAGAGTTCAAACTGGAAGCAGAGACAGCCACGTCTCAGACCAGAGTCATCTCTACCTTGGTTTCTTCAACTGTGAAGTGCAAAATGTTACACAACCATAAAGTGAAATACAGGGCTCACAACAGGATTGAGAAAGATAAGCGAGTTAATATGGTAAGTACTTAGAACAGTGTCTGGCACAAAGTAGCATTCCATAAGTTTAGTTTATTGTTAGCAGAAGTACTGAAGACCCATATTGTAGGGAAAGGATGCCTTATATTGTCATTGTGTGAATTTTGTGGAAACTTTTACATTTCTTTATTCTATGGAGTTTCTGTTAGAAATTTGAAGGATAGGATTAGGCCCCAAATCATGATACTGATAAATTCACATAAAATATTATTATATAATTATATAATATAATATTATATTATATAATAATATATATATATTATATATATATAATATATATATAAATTTATTTTATATATATATAAATAATATATATTATATAATAATAATTTAAAAATTAAAAAATGTCACAGCATTAAATATGTTTTATAAGGTAGATGGCATTACCAAGGGCATAGAGAAACCCTTGATAATCTGTTTTGTTTTGTTTTACCGTATCTATCAACTTTCAGCTTTATAATGGTTTTCTCCAAAAACATATACAATATTCTTGAATATAATAACTTCCTCTATTTTTTTTCTCTTCTTTTCCATCCTGATTATTCCCCACTGAAAACAAATTTAGGGGCTTCTAAAGTTTTATAAGAGCAGCAGTCTGTCCTTTCTATAACCCAACGATGCAATCTGTTTGTCAAACATGCACCTAACTCTGTTTTTAGTTATAATATTTGTTCCCTTATCCCTCTGATATTTTCATTCTTAAGACGGAGTAGACAGGAGATGGTGGCGAGAAATCTTCGAAGAGGAACGGCTTAAAATGAAAGCACTTTAAAATGTCAGTGTGTCAAGACTTTACAATGTGATGTTTATGGGATATAAGTAGAAGGAGCCAGAAAGACCTGAAAAAAAACTAAGTTATTTGCAAAGTGGTTGAAATGTGGTATCCATTTAGAATTCCCTTTCAAATGTCAAGTTTGTGAGAATATTTTTGAATGCATGGCTATTTTACATATGCATAATAATTGATAAAGATACCCTGAGGAAGAGCAGATTAATTCTGGGGTGTAAGTTGGGGCCTGATTGAAGTCATATAACCTCATCATGTCTTAAAAATGGAGCAGGGGCTTCCCTGGTGGCGCAGTGTTTGAGAGTCCGCCTGCCGATGCAGGGGACGCGGGTTCGTGCCCCGGTCTGGGAGGATCCCACGTGCCGCGGAGCGGCTGGGCCCGTGAGCCATGGCCGCTGAGCCTGCGCGTCCAGAGCCTGGCAGGCGTTATGAATGAACCCCTCCTTTGCTGAGAAGAGGTGTATGGACAGGGATAGGACAGTGGTTGAAGGAGAAGTGAATCAGCATTGAGGGACTGGATGAGGAGACTGACTTCCTGTTAGGAAGTGCACTATGGCTAAAGCCCTCACAACACAATCCCATTCGGTCCTCACCACACCCTGTGAGGTAGGAACCATGACCTCATTTCTACATGAGGACACTGAGAGTTATCCAAGGTCATTCAGCTAGCATATGAGACCCAGTGAGATGGGAAAGGCACAAGAAAAAGGAAGAAGTATTGTACAGGGTGGGTGGAGGATGGGGGGTGTGATGGTCCTTGACTCACAGTCAGGCTTGTTGAAGGCAAGACAGTTAAAGGGTGAGGCGGGGGCAGCTAAGAAGCCAGGAAGGAGTCTGGAGCTGGGATGGCACAAAAGGGCGACCACGGCCTCAGCCAACGAAGTGTCCAACAGCATCTAGAAGTGCAATTTCGAAACCATGAAGGGGGTGGGGATGGGGAAAGTATGAAGAGATACAACATTTTTTTCTGATGTGTGATAGATCGCTCTGGCTTTAACTAGGGTGACTGTAGGTTGGTTTTCTGGGGCCACTGTCAGTAGATGAGGTGGGCAGGGGTCCTAGTGGTTCTATTCCTGTGATCTTTGCTTTCTCAACCAGTCCCTCATTGGCTGCTAGGATGTGAGGTCAGTATGAGACAATCTTGCACACGCTAAGCCAAGCCACGCCAATGCCAGACCCATTATTCATTTAGACCAGATGATTACCATCTCTCTAGAGAGGAGAAAGCCTGACAGCCCATGATGAAAAAAATTAGGTGTTTTTCCACCCCCAAAATGGATACGCTTTTAGAAAACGAGGAGACATTGGATGCATACAGACATGTATCCATATGTGCATATATGCATGTTTACACTCAGGGACACACACACACGCATGCTCACACGCGTACTTCTAAAATGGACATTTTAGCAGGAACCAGCTTTTATTTTAAACACAATTTTTATTTTAGGTCTTATTCAAGGTTGTGTTCTCTTGGAAGCACTCTGAAATGAAGGTTAGTGTGCTGGTTGCTCACGCAGTAGTGGTTTTAGGATCAACATTTGTGAAAAGGGGGAAAGAAAGCGTTGGGAGAAACTAGCCCCACTGGCCACCTGACAGCCTCAGCCAACCCTCCAGGGAGCTCTGGAGCTAAAATGGCCCTTCAAGGTGTCCCATTGTTAGGTCAAAAGGCTGGGCTTTTCTACTTCCACCTCAGTCAGTCACTGGATATAAGCCGCCCCAGGAAGGGTCTGTCCCCGGGAGAGGCGGCTCTTTGCAGCCGAGGTTCACCCTACAGAGGCTGACTGCCAACTGCCCTCCCAGCAGCAGAAGCAACATATCCTCCCTTTAAGAGAGATGGGGGGGGGGGCCATCAGTGACATCGCTATGAAGCTGGTTCTAACTGACTGTGTGCACTTGGGCAGCTTACTTTTTCCCTCTGGGTTTCAACTTTATCTCCTACAAAAGGTTTGGTTGGGTTTCCTTCAGCTCTAAAATTCTGAATTTTTCAAATCAAAATCAATTTTTCAGAGCCAGACTTCTACCTTGTCTTTAGCAAATGGAGAGATGGAGAAAATGATTTTCATTACTTAAGTTATAGATACACAGGTAATGAAAAGGTATACACATATATACATATAGGTGGAACGTCTTCTTATTCCTTTTGTCACAAGAGGGATTTGGCCAGAAAGTACAAGCAAGAGAAAAAGTGGAATTGATTAGATAAGAGTTCCATTCTTGGCAGCACTGAAGAGCTACCAAGGTGGCCATATAATGTGCCTCTAGAATACGGAACACAAAATTCAGGTTGTTTCTTAAGCCTTAGACGCTCCAGACTCTCTACCTAATGGTGATTACAGTTTCCTCTCTCTCTCACATTATGGTGATTAGGATCAATTGTAGGAACATTAAGGAAAAAAAGTAACCTTCTCATTTCTTCCTTTATCAGCCAGCCCACAGGATCTTCCACCTCCCCCCGAGCTAGGTTTTTCAAGGCTCGTGTGGGCATCTGCCGTGTGGAAACCAGATGGCGGTTTTCTTGAATCTGCCTGTTCTACTTTAATAGCCTCTTTGCAAAAAGCTAACCCAAAGAGTATGCTGCAGGTAGGGTCAGCATGAGAAAACAGTGGATTCAGGTCATCTGAGAACATGGCATCCCCAAATACCAAGATGATGTGAAAAGAATTTAAAGGCAAAACTCACTGTGGACACTTTCAAGGGTCTATTGCTGGGTGAAATAGGCAACATGGTAAAACACACGCAGGAAATGTGGCTCTGGTGTTTTCTTTGGGGGGGAGGGGGTTGTAGAAATGGTCACCCATTTGTAGGTAGGAGCTGATTGGTAGGGGAAAGTTTTGATGTCTAGTAGAGCTTACCATTTTCTAGACTTCAGGGCATATCTCTGTCTCATGGTGATACTCTCAGGATGGACCAACTTGATTGCTGGTGTTTGTTTGTTAAGAGAAAATGGTTAGGGCAGCATGGATGGTGGGGGGAAGAGGCGATATTATAGGATTCTGGGGTGAAGAAAGATAGAATGCTCCGTGGGTTTTCAAATGCCAGTCTGCAGGCTGGGATCAAGCTGGCTGCTTCAGAGTCACTTGGGGAGCTTGTTAAAAATAGACATTTCGGAAACCCATCCTCAGAAATGTTGATATAGTAACAAATTCTCCCGTTTGAGTCTGATACGCAGTTAGGTTTGGGAACTACAGGAGTAGTTGGAATGTAACGCTTAAATCACTGGAATTCATCCATTATTCAAAAATGTGACTATTAAGCATCTTCTATGAAAAAGTTGCTCAGTTAAGTTCTGTGGGATTTATGAGTATGTATAAGACATAGGCTGCCTCAAATCCCTTTGAACGTGAGCAGAGGACTAGCTAGGTAGGCAGGTAGGTGACAGACAGGGATGTTCTCAAACATGAGTTTACAGTCCAGAGGGATGCGAAGAATAGAATAGAACTATCATGCCAGGGGAAAATGAGCAGATGTTTTAAACCAATTTAGGAAAGAAGAAGGAGACAGCTTGGCAGATTTCCCAGAAATGGTCCCTAGTTTAGATGTCCAAGATGTCTTGGAGAAGACAAATATGAATATCAACCTCACAAGTTTGCAGAAAAAATTCAGTGAAAGCACGTATATAGTCCTTAGCACAGCATGTGATAATCATTAATAAATGATGGATATTAATAATTGTAGGAGATTTAAAGGGCTGTGGGCAAGTTCCGTTTTCAAAAGTATCACTCCCTCTCTGCCTATAACAGTGCCTATAATTCCTTAACTGAGTTTTGAAGTCTTATTGGGAAAGACTTTTATTGAAGAAACTATTTTGAAAGACACATGCCTTAAGCTTTAATAGTCTAGGAAGAAGGAGAAGAAAAATAGGGGACAGTGACCCCATGGAAGGACAGAAGTCAGACGGGAGTTGAGGTGGAGTCAGAGGCCAATTTTCATATATCCAACGTGATTACTGTAGAAGCTGTCCTCCTGAAAGTGGGCCAGTGGTCCAAGGCAGCTGGTATGGCCTATCTACGTGATCATTCAGAGCCCAGGCCTCCTCTCCCTCAACTGCACCTCTTCCTCTCAACAGTTGGCAGATGGTGAAAGAGACTATGGGGAAGGTTCCTCTGTTTCTTAACCACCTGGCTCTTTACCGAACTCTGGTGCTCAAACTTCTTTGGTGAGAATCAGTCCCTTGGCCCATCTAGATATAAGTCGGTAGGTGGGGAAGGCTGAGAAATATAACCCCTAGCTGCATAAGGGGACTCAAGACTCTTTGAGTCTTGAGGGCTCCTGAAAATGTGACAGCACATTCACAAAGAGGAGTCAGAAACAGAGAGACATGGGCTTAGCCAGCAAGAGAGTGTGCTAAAGTCAAGAAACAGGTCAACGTACAGATGCCCCAAATAAATGAGCTTTTTCAGGGACAAGAAAGTTGATAAGCTAGGGTACCAGTCTGAGAGAAGAGGAGAGGGAAAGCAGTTGGGGAGCTTATAAGGGACTGAGCGCAGAGATGAGGAATTTGGCTAGAAGTTAAGGAGGCCAAGTATATGTGACTAATCCCCAGATGGAAATTGGATCTTCCATTTGGTGTAACAAGCATGGCTGGTTGACCACCAAAGATTCATGTTCTTCCTGACCAGCCGGAGGCTATGTTTCATAACCTCCCTACCTCTTACACAGAGATGGGCTCTGTGTTTGGTGCTCATCAATGGAGGGCAAGCAGAAGACTTTTGTAAAAGGTCAGATGAGCCAGAGGGCCAAGATGCACATGGATCTCCATATAGTCTGTTTCTCCATTTGCCAGCTGCTAAGAGGATGAAGAGGAAGAAGGAGCCACAAGGTGAAAGGGCCTCTGAAGCATCCCCTGGAAGCCATACAACCTGCATTGGACTGCAATGGGAATGGGAAAGAAACCCTGTGGTTTGAAGTCTCTGAGATTTCAGAATTGATCTATTGCAACAGCTAGTTTTACTTAACACATATAAAAGGTCAGAGGAGGTGTATGGGGATCAGAGGCAACTCAAGAATCAAGGTGATGACTCCTTTGAACCCTTCTCCTCGGTAAATAAAAGACCAAAGGCTGATAAATACAGCTGCCCCTCATGTCTCTTTAGGCAGTCACCAAGGCCAAGTAAAGGGAAGCTTCCCTCTCCTCCGTACTGCTACCCTAGGTTTCAGGCTCAGACTTTTAGAGGATTTATTTATCTTCCTTAAGGGTTCCTTTTTTTTTTTTTTTTTTCTTTTGGCCTGCCGCGGGGCTTGCCAGATCTTAGTTCCCCAAGCAGGGATTGAACCCACGTTCTCCACAGTGAAAGTGCAGAGTCGTAACCATGGGATCGCCAGGGAATTCCCTCCGTCATCTTTTAAACCACTTTTATTCTAGACAAAAATGTTGGAGGATAGGAAGGACACGGTGTGTTTTAACCTAACTTTTTGTGGGGAAGGAGGGGATAAAGGAACAGAATCAGATAAACAGGGGAAAATCTTAGTTGTAAAGAAAAGGGCAGTGCTATGCTAAGAAAACATTGTCGAATCTCAGACCTTCATGTTTGCTAAGTGAGGTAGTTCTTTAATTAGGCTAATATGTCGATGGGTCTTAGGTGGGTAAAGCTGGGCTTAGAGTTCAGTTTAGGACAAGTTGCTAGGGAAGAGCTGAGTTGAGTTATTTTGCATGAAAGTGTGAGAAAGAGAGTAGAAAACAGTAAGAGAAGTGAGAAAGAGAAGAGAGACAGCAAAATCCTGAGACGTCAGGAAGGTTTGTGGGGCGAGAGCGGTAGGGATGTTCTATTATGGGAGGGAGATGGAAGGCTACACCCATGAAACACTACTGTTCAGTGTTAAACGATCTGATCACGCCTATGTAAGTCCCTCTCTCTTCTCATATTTTTAGTGGACTTTCACACCAAAGACACCTTCTGTGGGAGGTTTTTCAGGGGTGCCCAGGGAAGGGCTAGAGTTCTACAAATGAGCTGGCAAACTGAGGATCAGGGACAACATTGTGCAGGGTGGGAGATGACCTGTAGACAAAACTGATCCAGTAGAGTTTGGAATCCTAGGTGGCCATCCATTCTACATCGACTGAGCACCTAACATCGGCCGGGCACTATTCTAGGACAGGAGGACAATGCCTTGAACAAAATAGATAAGATCTCTGAGAACTCACAGTCTAGTGGAGTGACAGACAATACATAACTGACCAAATAAACAAATGAGAAAACAAAGCGTGTGGGTGGGGGGTGTGGTGGTGAATGGAGGCCCTACTTGAGAATGGACCATCACCTTGCAGAGGCGATGTTGAAACAGACTGTTCCCATCAGGATTTGCGAACATCTTAGGCGGTGGAGATCCGGGTCTCCCAGGAGCAGAGTGACCCCAGTACACGTGGGTTACAGACCAATCCCTTACTCATTTCTCTTGCTTAATCCTCTCCCTCCTCTCCTCAGGGAGGTATGTTCTTTTTCAACGGACAATAAACATGTCTTGAGCCCTTCTTCTTATGCCACGGAGAGACGTTTGCTTCTCAGAGGATGAAATCAAGGTTGTCACTGAAGGAGGGTTTCATGGATGCCGCTTCCCTCAGGTCCCTAAGGAAAAGGCGGTGAACTGCCAGTTTGAAATGATTTGATCCCACGCTTGCCTAGAGTCAGAAGAATAAAGCTAACTAGAAGACCCCTTAAGCTCCTCAGCTGTTCCGAGGGAAAGATGCACTCCACCCTCCCCCAGAGGGCAGACTTCCCGGTAGGCGGAGAATGACATCCTTGCGAAGCAGGCAGCGCAAGGGCACCAGCTCTGGTTCGGAGAAACTGCTGAGCCCACGCTGGCTGCCCAGCTGCCTGCCAGAGTCTCGGCAACGAAAAGAAGGGGCTCCATCTAGTGTTGTTACAAAACAAGACCAAAGACATTCTGACCGGTTTATCAGGTGAACAAACACATCCTGTCTTCTGGCAAGAAAAGAGTACCCCAAAAAGATGGAGCCGCTAGGTTGTGGTAGCTTAGTGTAAAGCAGAAGCTGGACTTCACCACTGGCTGGGGATGGACCCGGCAACAGAAAGAAAACTAAATTGTCTTACCCTCTTGCTTATCAGTGTTTCCCCCTAGAAGGGCAGACCCCACTGCTACATGCAAACTCATCTGTTATAAAATCAGGATCTGGGGACTCGACAACGTCCAGAGGAATCTGGGGAACCACACAAACTGGGTCCCGTACTTAACGATTTTTGGAGCCTTTGTACAAGTATTTGTAATTGATGGGTCATAGGGTTTGCATATCTTCAACTTTAGCTAATAATGACAAACTGCTTTCCAAAGTGGAATATAACAATTTATTTACGATCTCCAAAACGTGATATTGTCAATCATTCTCGTTTTTGTCATTCTGATGGGTATGGTCATGATACCTCAATGGTGTTTGAATTTGCATTTTCCTAATTAGTAGTGAAGCTAAGAACTTTCCGTACATATTTTTTTCTATTTGGATATCCTTCTTTGTGAATTACCTGTTCAAGTCTATTGGCCATTTTTTCCACGAACTTTTTCTTTATTATTTTTACCAGTTTTTTAGATATTCTGATTAAGAGATTTTTATTAGTTATATACATTGATATATATTCCCCTCTCAGGGTCTGCTTTTTCATTCTCATTTCATGGTGTCTCTGGATAAAAAAATGTTCTTAATTTTAATGGAATCTAATTTATAAATCTTTTCTTTTATGGTTTGTTCTCTGTGTCCTTTTTAAAAAATATTCCCTGGTGGCGCAGTGGTTGAGCGTCCGCCTGCCGATGCAGGGGACACGGGTTCGTGCCCCGGTCCGGGAAGATCCCACATGCCGCGGAGCGGCTGGGCCCGTGAGCCATGGCCGCTGAGCCTGCGCGTCCGGAGCCTGTGCTCCGCAACGGGAGAGGCCACAACAGTGAGAGGCCCGCGTACCGCAAAAAATAAAAAAATTCCCCTACCCTGATGACAAGAAGATACTGTCTTATGTTATCTTTCAAATGCTTTATTACATTGCCTTTTGCATTTAAGCCTGCAATCTCCTGAAACTGAAATTTTGTTGGTAGGAGGTAGTACTCATGTTTTTTCCTTCCATATGGGTATCCAGTTGTCTTAGGTCTATTTATTGGAAAGACCATCCTCATCCCACTCTTCTACAGTGTTCATAAATCAAGTGTTCATTTGTGTTTATGTTTTAGAATGATCTATTCTGTTCCATTGTTCTACCTTCTCCCAATATCAAACTGTCCTAATTACTGGAACTATATTATGCCTTCATATCCTGAAGAGCTAGCTAGTCCTCTCACCAAATCTTCAAGTGTCTTGGCCATTATTAAAACTTTGTATTTTTGCATAAAATTTAGAATCACAAGATTGCATTAAGTCTGTAGGCTACTGGAGAATTGACATTTTTATAATATTAAATATGCCATCAATAAATAGGGCTATTTGTATAGGTCTTTAAAAATTTCTCTCAATGATACTTTTGAATATTCCACCTAGAAGTCTTGGACATTTTTTGTTAGATTTATTTTTGGGTGTTTGATGTTTTATCCTTCTGTAAATGTTCTTTTTTTAAAATAGATTTTATTTTTTTGAGCTTTTGTTTAGCTTCACAGCAAAATTGAGCCGAAAGTACAGAGAGTTTCCGTATTCCCGCCTCCCCCACCCCCAAATCCCAGTTTCCCCTTTAATTAACATCTTGCATTAGTGTGGTACCTATGTTACAATTTACAAACCAATATTGATACATAATTATTACCTAAAGTCCATAATTGACATTAGTGTTCCCTCTTAGTATTGTACAGTTCTTTGGGTTTTGACAGATGCATAGTTATGTATCCACCATTACAGTATCACACAAAGTAGTTTCACTGTCCCCAAAATCCTCCTTGCTCCATCTGTTCGTCCCTCCCTCTACTCTAACCCCTGACAACCACTGATCCTTTTACTGTCTCCATAGTTTTTCCTTTTCCAATATGTAATATAGTTGGAATCATACCATAGATAGCCTTTTCAGATTGGCTTCTTTCACTTAGTAATATGCATTTAAAGTTCCTCTATATCTTTTCATGGCTTAATAGCTCATTTCTTTTTGGCTCTGAATAATATTTTATTGTCCAGGTTTACCACAGATTATTTATCTACTCACTTACTAGAAAACATTTTGGTTGCTTCTAAGTTTTGGCAATTTTGAATAAAGCTGCTATAAACATTCGTGTGCAGGTTTTTGTGTAGGCATAAGTTTTCATCTCCTTTGGGTAAATAACAAGGAGTGTGATTGCTGAATCCATGGTAAGATAATGTTTAGTTTAGTTCTTTTCCTTTTTTTTTGAATTTTATTTAATTTATATTTTTATACAGCAGGTTCTTATTAGTCATCTATTTTATACACATCAGTGTATACATGTCAATCCCAATCGCCCAGTTCATCACACCACCACCCCACCACCACCCGCTTTCCCCCCTTGGTGTCCATACGTTTGTTCTCTACATCTGTGTCTCAATTTCTGCCCTGCAAACCGGTTCCTCTGTATGAGTTTTCCAGGTTCCACAAATATGCATTAATATACGATATTTGTTTTTCTCTTTCTGACTTACTTCACTCTGTATGACAGTCTCTAGATTCATCCATGTCTCTACAAATGACACAATTTTGTTCCTTTCTATGGCTGAGTAATATTCCATTGTATATATGTACCACAAATTTTTTATCCATTCATCTGTCGATGGGCATTTAGGTTGCTTCCATGACCTGGCTATTGTAAATAGTACTGCAGTGAATATTGGGGTGCATTTGTCTTTTTGAATTATGGTTTTCTCTGGGTATATGCCCAGTGGTGAGATTGCTGGATCATATGGCAATTCTATTTTTAGTTTTTTAAGGAACCTCCATACTGTTCTCTATAGTGACTGTATCAAGCTACATTCCCACCAACTGTGCGAGAGGGTTCCCTTTTCTCCACATCCTCTCCAGCATTTGTTGTTTGTAGATTTTCTGATGATGCCCATTCTAACTGGTGTGACGTGATACCTCATTGTAGTTTGGATTTGCATTTCTCTAATAATTAGTGATGTTGAGCAGCTTTTCATGTGCTTCTTGGCCATCTATATGTCTTCTTTGGAGAAATGTCTATTTAGATCTTCTGTCCAATTGTGGATTGTGTTGTTTGTTTTTTTAATACTGAGCTGCATGAGCTGTTTATATATTTTGGAGTTTAATCCTTTGTCCATTGATTCATTTGCAAATATTTTCTCCCATTCTGAGGGTTGTCTTTTCCTCTTGTTTATGGTTTCCTTTGCTGGGCAAAGGCTTTTAAGTTTCATTAGGTCCCATTTGTTTATTTTTGTTTTTATTTCCATTACTCTAGGAGGTGGGTCAAAAAAGATCTTGTTGTGATTTATGTCAAAGAGTGTTCTTCCTATGTTTTCCTCTAAAAGTTTTAGAGTGTCCGGTCTTACATTTGGGTCTCTAATATGTTTTGAGTTTGTTTTTGTGTATGGTGTTAGGGTATGTTGTAATTTCATTCTTTTACATGTAGCTGTCCAGTTTTCCCAGCAGCACATATTGAAGAGACAGTCTTTTCTCCATTGTATATCCTTGCCTCCTCTATCATACATTAGTTGATCATAGGTGCATGGGTTTATCTCTGGGCTTTCTATCTTGTTCCATTGAACTATGTTTCTGTTTTTGTGCCAGTACCATATTGTCTTGATTACTGCTTTGTAGTATAGTCTGAAGTCAGGGAGTCTGATTCCTCCAGCTCTGCTTTTTTCCCTCAAGACTGCTTTGGCCATTTGGGGTCTTTTGTGTCTCCATACAAATTTTAAGGTTTTTTGTTCTAGTTCTGTAAAAAATGCCACTGGTAATTTGATAGGGGTTGCACTGAATCTGTAGATTGCTTTGGGTAGTATAGTCATTTTCACAATATTGATTCTTCCAATCCAAGAACATGGTATATCTCTCCATCTGTTGGTATCATCTTTAATTTCTTTCATCACTGTCTTATCGTTTTCTGCATACAGGTCTTTTGTCTCCCTAGGTAGGTTTATTCCTAGGTATTTTTTTCTTTTTGTTGCAATGGTAAATGGGAGTGTTTCCTTAATTTTTCTTTCAGATTTTTCATCATTAGTGTATAGGAATGAAAGATATTTCTGTGCATTAATTTTGTATCCTGCAACTTTACCAAATTCATTGATTAGCTCTAGTAGTTTTCTGGTGGCATCTTTAGGATTCTTTATGTATAGTATCATGTCATCCGCAAACAGTGACAGTTTTACTTCTTCTTTTCCAATTTGTATTCCTTTTATTTCTTTTTCTTCTCTGATTGCCATGGCTAGGACTTCCAAAACTATGTTGAATAATAGTGGTAAGAGTGGACATCCTTGTCTTGTTCCTGATTTTAGAGGAAATGCTTTCAGGTTTTCACCATTGAGAATGAGGTTTGCTGTGGGTTTGTTGTATATGGCCTTTATTATGTTGAGGTAGGTTCCCCCTATGCCCACTTTCTGGAGAGCTTTTATCATACATGGGTGTTGAATTTTGTCAAAAACTTTTCCTGCATCTATTGAGATGATCATATGGTTTTTATTCTTCAATTTGTTAATATGGTGTATCACATTGATTGATTTGTGTATATTGAAGAATCCTTGCATCCCTGGGATAAATCCCACTTGATCATGGTGTATGATCCTTTTAATGTGCTGTTGGATTCTGTTTGCTAGTATTTTGTTGAGGATTTTTGCATCTATTTTCATCAGTGATATTGGTCTGTAATTTTCTTTCTTTGTAGTATTGTTGTCTGGTTTTGGTATCAGGGTGATGGTGGCATCATAGAATGAGTTTGGGAGTGTTCCTTCCTCTGTAATTTTTTGGAAGAGTTTGAGAAGGATGGGTGTTAGCTCTTCTCTAAATGTTTGATAGAATTCACCTGTGAAGCCATCTGGTCCTGGACTTTTGTTTGTTGGAAGATTTTTAATCACAGTTTCAATTTCATTACTTGTGATTGGTCTGTTCATATTTTCTGCTTCTTCCTCATTCAGTCTTGAAAGGTTATACCTTTCTAAGAATTTGTCTGTTTCTTCCTGGTTGTCTATTTTATTGACATAGAGTTGTTTGTAGTAGTCCCTTAGGATGCTTTGAATTTCTGCAGTGTCTGTTGTAACTTCTCCTTTTTCATTTCTAATCTTATTGATTTGAGTCCTCTTCTTTTTCTTGATGAGTTTGGCTAATGGTTCATCAATTTTGTTTATCTTCTCAAAGAACCAGCTTTTAGTTTTATTGTTCTTTGCTATTGTTCTCTTTTTTTCTATTTCATTTACTTCTGCTCTGAGCTTCATGATTTCTTTCCTTCTGCTAACTTTGGGTTTTGTTTGTTTTTCTTTCTCTAGTTCCTTCAGGTGTAAGGTTAGATTGTTTATTTGAGATTTTTCTTGTGTCTTGAGGTAGGCTTGTATTGCTGTAAACTTCCCTTTTAGAACTACTTTTGCTGCATCCCATAGGGTTTGGATCATCATGTTTTCGTTGACATTTGTCTCTGGGTAATTTGTGATTTCCTCTTTGATTTCTTCAGTGATATCTTGGTTATTTAGTAACGTATTGTTTAGTCTCCATGTGTTTGTGTTTTTATGTTTTTTTTCCTGTAATTCATCTCTAATCTCGTAGTGTTGTGGTCAGAAAAGATGCTTGATATGATTTCAATTTTTCTTAAATTTACTCAAGCTTGATTTGTGACCCAAGATGTGATCTATCCTGGAGAATGTTCTGTGCACACTTGAGAAGAAAGTGTAATCTGCTGTTTTGGGATGGAATGTCCTATAAATATCAATTAAAACTATCTGGTCTATTGTGTCATTTAAACCTTCTGTTTCCTTATAAATTTTCATTTTGGATGATCTGTCCATTGGTGTAAATGAGGTGCTAAAGTCCCCCACTATTATTGTGTTACTGTCGATTTCCTATTTTAGAGCTGTTATCAGTTGCCTTATGTACTGAGGTGCTCCTATGTTGGGTGCATATATATTTATAATTGTTATATCTTCTTCTTGGATTGATCCCTTGATCATTATGTAGTGTCCTTCCTTGTCTCTTATAACATTCTTTATTTTAAATTTTATTTTATCTGATATGAGTATTGCTACTCCAACTTTCTTTTGATTTCCATTTGCATGGGATATTTTATTCCATTCCCTCACTTTCAGTCTGTATGTGTCCCTAGGTCTGAAGTGGGTCTCTTGTAGACAGAATATATATGGGTCTTGTTTTTGTATCTATTAAGCAAGCATGTGTCTTTTGGCTGGAGCATTTAATCAATTCACATTTAAGGTAATTATCAATATGTATGTTCCTATGACCATTATCTTAACTGTTTTGAGCTTGTTTTTGAAGGTCCTTTTCTTCTCTTGTGTTTCGCACTTAGAGAAGTTCCTTTAGCATTTGTTGTAGAGCTGGTTTGGTGGTGCTGAATTCTCTTAGCTTTTACTTGTCTGCAAAGCTTTTGATTTCTCCATCGAATCTGAATGAGATCCTTGCTGGGTAGAGTAATCTTGGTTGTAGGTTCTTCCCTTTCATCACTTTACGTATATCATGCCACTTCCTTCTGGCTTGTAGAGTTTCTGCTGAGAAATCAGCTGTTAACCTTATGGGAGTTCCCTTGTATGTTATTTGTCCTTGTTCCCTTGCTGCTTTCAATAATTTTTCTTTGCCTTTTCTTTTTGCCAATTTGATTACTATGTTTCTCGGCGTGTTTCTTCTTGGGTTTATCCTGTATGGGACTCTCTGCGCTTCCTGGACTTGGGTGCTATTTCCTTTCCCATGTTAGGGAAGTTTTCAACTATAAACTCTTCAAATATTTTCTTGGGTCCTTTCTCTCTCTCTTCTCCTTCTGGGACCCCTATAATGCGAATGTTGTTGTGTTTAATGTTGTCCTAGAGGTCTCTTAGGCTGTCTTCATTTCTTTTCATTCTTTTTTCTTTATTCTGTTCCATAACAGTGAATTCCACCATTCTGTCTTCCAGGTCACTTACCCGTTCTTCTGCCTCAGTTATTCTGCTATTGATTCCTTCTAGTGTAGTTTTCATTTCAGTTATTGTATTGTTCATCTCTGTTTGTTTGTTCTTTAATTCTTCTAGGTCTTTTTTAAACATTTCTTGCATCTTCTAGTTCTTTGCCTCCATTGTTTTTCCGAGGTCCTGGATCATCTTCACTATCATTATTCTGAATTCTTTTTCTGGAAGGCTGCCTATCTCCACTTCATTCAGTTGTTTTTCTGAGGTTTTATCTTGTTCCTTCATCTTGTACATAGCCCTCTGCCTTTTCATCTTGTCTATCTTTCTGTAAGTATGGTTTTTGTTCCACAGGCTGCAGGATTGTAGTTCTTCTTGCTTCTGCTGTCTACCCTCTAGTGGATGAGGCTATCTAAGAGGCTTGTGAAAGTTTCCTGATGGGAGGGTTGGGTGATGGGTAAGAATATGTTTAGTTTTATAAGAAACTGCCAAATTGTCTTCAAAAGCAGGTATACCATAGCTGATGTTGCTGCTCATTCACCAGCAGTGAATGAGAGTTCCTGTTGCTCCACATCTTTGATAGCATTTGGTGTTGTCAGTCTTCCAGATTTTGACCATTCTAATAGGTATATAGTGATATCTCTCTGTTGTTTTAATTTGCAGTTCCCTAATGATATATGACATTGAGCATCTTTTCATATGCTTATTTACCATCTGTATTTCATTTTTGATGAGGTGTCTGTTCAGATCTTTTGCCCACTTTAAAATCAGCTTGTTCACTTTATCATTGAGTTTTAATTCTTCTTTGCATGTTTTAAATAATAGCCCTTTATGTGTCTTTTGCAAATATTTTCTCCTAGTCTGTGACTTGTCTTCTCATTCTCTTGAGAGTGTCTTTAGCAGAGTAATAATATATTTTAATTTTAATGAAGCCCAGGTTATCAGTTATTTCTCTCATGGATTATGCCTTTGTAGTTGTATCTAAAAAGTCATCAACCAACCTAAGTTCATCTAGATTTCCTCCTATGTTATCTTCTAGGAGTCATAGTTTTGTGAAGGGCATAAGGTGTGTGTCTAGATTTTTTTTTTTTTTTTTTTTTTTTTGCTTACAGATGTCCATTATTCCAGCCATTTGTTGAAGGGAACTATCTTTGCTCCATTGTATTGCCTTTGCTTCTTTGTCAAAGACCACTTAACTATATTGACCACTCCTTCAAAATTGTGCAGGGTATTTTCCTCTTCATGTAAACTTTAGAATCAGTTTTCCAATATCCACATAATAACAGATTTTGATTTGGATTGCATTGTATCTATAGATCAAGTTAAAAAGAATTGACATCTTGACAATATTGAATCTTCCTATCCACAACATAGATTATCTTTCCATTCATTTAGTTCTTTGATTTCATCTATCAGAACTTTGTAGTTTTCCTCATGTAGATCTTGTACATATCTTGTTAGATTTATGCCTAAGTATTTCATTTTCAGGGGTACTAATGTAAACGATATGGCATTTTAAATTTTAAATTCCACTTGTTCATTGCTGGTACTAGAAAAGCAATTCACTTTTTTATATTAACCTTGCATCCTGCAACCTTTCTATAATCACTTATTTTTTCCAAGAGTTTTTCCTCAATTCTTTCTGATTTTCTACATCTATGATTATATCATAGACAATACAAGATTAACATGCAAAAATCAGTTGTAGTTCTATATACTCCAATGAGTATATGGAAATCAAAATTAAAACCACAATACCGGGCTTCCCTGGTGGCGCAGTGGTTGAGAGTCTGCCTGCTGATGCAGGGGTCACGGGTTCGTGCCCCGGTCTGGGAAGATCCCACATGCCACAGAGCGGCTGGGCCCATGAGCCATGGCCGCTGAGCCTGTGCGTCCGGAGCCTGTGCTCCGCAACGGGAGAGGCCACAACAGTGAGAGGCCCGCGTACCAAAAAAAAAAAAAAAGAAAAAAAAGAAAAAACCACAATACCATTTATAATCACTAAAAAATTAAATACTTAGGTAAATCTAATAAGCCATGTACTGGACTTGTATGCTAAAAATGCTGGTGAAAAAAAATTAAACACCTTACAAAAATAGAGGAATGTACCATGTTCATCTTCAACATAGTGAAGATGTCAATTCTCCCCAAATTGAACTATAGTTTTAGTTCAATTCCTAACAAAATCCCAATAAGAATTCTTGCAGATATGGGCAAACTTACTCTCAAATATATATGGAGAGGACAAGAAACTGGAATAGCTAAAACAATTTTGAAAAAGACTAAAGTGGACTGAATTGCTCTACCTGATTTTTAGACTTAGTATATAGCTACAGTTATCAAGACAGTGTGGAATCAGCAAAGTGATACACACAAGGATTAATGGAACAAAATAGGTAATTCAGAAGTAGAACCTGTGCACAATATGGCTGGCTGATTTTTGACAAAGGTGCAAAAGCAATTCAAAGAGAAAAGATATTCTTTTTAATAAATGATGCTGGAACAATTGAATACATATAGACAAAATAATAAAGAAAAGAACCTAAACCTCATACTTTGTACAAAAATAATCTCAAAATACACCATATTTTAAAATATGGAACCATAAAACTTTTAGAAGAAAGCAAAGGAGAAAATCTTCAGGATCTAGGGCTAGATGAGGAGTTCTTAGACATGATACCAAAGCACGATCCATTAAAAAAAAAGGCCAATTGGAGTTCATGAAAATTAAGAACGTTGTATAGGATTCGGCTAAGAAAATTAATGCACTAAATACAAACTGGGAGAAAATATTTGCAAACCACATATCTGACAAAGACATATCTAGAATATATGTATATATATTTAAACTCAACAGTAAAAAACAAACAACTCAATTAGAAAATTGGCAAAAGTAATGAATAGACATTTCACCAAAAAGGATCTCGATGGAATTATGCTAAGTAAAAAAAGCCAATTGTAAAATGTACCGTATAACTCCACTTATACAACAGTCTCAAAATGTGAAAATTGTAGAGACAGACAACAGATTACCAAGGGTTAGAGGATGATAGGAGAGGAGGATGGGTGTGAGGCTGGCATGAGGAAACTTTGTGGTAATGAAATAGTTTTGTACCTTGATTGTGGTAGTGGATATATGAGTCTACACATGTGATAAAATTTTATAGATTGCACACACACACACACACACACACACAACTGATGCATGTAAAACTGGTTAAGTCTGAATAGGTCTGTGCATTGTACCAATGTCCATTTCCTAGTTTTGATATTGTGCTGTATTATCATTGGGGAAAACTTGGTGAAAGGTACACAGGACCTCTAAACTACTTTTGCAACTTCCTGTGAATCTATAATGATCCAGAATGAAAAGGGTTTTTTTTTAATTGAAGTATAGTTGATTTACAATATTGTGTTAATTTCTGCTCTACAACAAAGTGATTCCGTTATACATACTTTCTTTTTTGTATTCTTTCCCATTATGGTTTATCTCAGGATACAGTTCCCTGTACTATACAATAGGACCTTGTTGTTTAGAAAAGGTTTTTTTAAAAACTACATTTTTGTACTGGTTTTACTCTTTCTTCAAAATCTTTACAGAGGATGCCAACAAGTGGCAAATGGGTGATTTAAGTTTGTACTATGTATTCTTCACAGCTTGATGACAGGGACCCTGAATTGAAATGAAATATCTGCATAGCCACCTGGCAGAGGAAGCGGGGAGGAAATCAAGAATTTGGGCTAGAACAGGGAAGCAGTATGTACAATCGTTCCTGAAAGGGATGTTTTTTTTCAAGGTGTTGGGTTTTTTTTTTGTGGTACACGGGCCTCTCACTGTTGTGGCCTCTCCCGTTGCGGAGCACAGGCTCCGGACGCGCAGGCTCAGCGGCCATGGCCCACAGGCCCAGCCGCCGCGCGGCACGTGGGATCCTCCCGGACCGGGGCACGAACCCACGTCCCCTGCATCGGCAGGCAGACTCCCAACCACTGCGCCACCAGGGAAGCCCCAAGGTGTTGATTTTTTTAATGATCTTGAGTAAACGGGAGTCAGGGCAAGGCAAGCAGTCTTACAGAGGGGGTGTCTACAAGTGAAAGGGCAGGAGGGGAACCCCTGAAGGCAATAAAGAGTGAGGATAACAAGAAGAGTTTAGAAAAGAAGAACTCACCCAAAAGACAAGGTGAGTGGAGGAGGCTATAAATTCAAAACTGAAAATGATCTGAAGAGGCAGTACTTGATAAAATTATGGGGCATTTTAATTTCTCACCCACCAGACATAGCGAGTCTCTGCTGTGGTTTCCATGAACCTCTGAACAGTATTTGTTGAGGTGAAAAAAAGCTCCATAGAATCCAGAAATATTTGACAATGTGTATTTACCATATAAATCTTAAAGGGAAAATATCCTGTTTCAACAATATAATTGCTGCCTGATTGTCTTGTCTTTTGTCACCAAGTGAGAAAAATACAAATTGTTTGTTTGCGATTGTTCTATGGTGTTCTAAAAATATTTGCATTACCCTCAAAGGGATAATCGGATAAAGACAAAAATGGGAAAAGCTTGGGTAACAGACATGACTGGGTTAGAATTCCAGCCTCACCACTCACCAGTCTGAAGACTCAAGCTCCCTGAACCTCAGTCTTTTCAGATGGAGACCTTGCAGGGCTGTTGTGAGGATTACAAGCAATATATGGGGAAGCGTCTAGTACAGTGCCTGGCACACTGTTGGCATATGGCCATTGATAAATATCCTGGTTCTTACATTGTTATTAATAATGAGTGAGTCTTCAGTATAACACCGTTCACTATAAAGTGTCCTTTTGTGTGCCAACTTTCTTGTGTGACTCTTTCTTGGGCTAATCCAAAGGAGACTAGTTACTGATAAATCACAAAGACCTCCATACAAAACAATCTTATTTTATAAGACTGTCTCCTGCAGTGGATCCCAAGGATAGAGTTACAAGGAGGTCTTACAGCATTTATTTCCCCAAACAAATTGCAAAGCTTACATAGTAGTACATTGTATTAATATAATAGAAATCATATACTGTAGATCATTTTTTTCTCCTAGAAATCCAAATAACATAGCCATAACACAATCATGAAACAGTTAATAGATTTACCCAGAATACTACAGGAAGTCAAGGCAAAAATCATACATATTTTTGTCCCTCAGAAAAAAACCCAGGTTTCTCCACTTCTTGACAAAGATTCTTTACTTGACCAAACTTCAGTCTCCTGAGCCTTCTCCTGGGCCCATCTGTGCACTTTCTTTTAAAATCCAGTTTTAGCAAGAACTCTGCCAAGACATTTTACCAAGAACCCCCATCCTTCACATCTGACTTCTCTGAATATCTGATCAGGTTCCTTATCCTCCACCGTCCCCCAAATGATGTCTGATCACCCTGGCTTGTCTTCAACGACAATCCTGTTAGGTCCATTTAGCTAGAACTTCCTTTACCCCTGAGGTTTCTTCTAAGTGATTTTTTTATCCGTTCACTCCCACTCTGCTCCTTGGCTATACATTCCCACTTGCCCATGCTATATTCAGAATTGAGCCCAGTTCAGTACTGAGGTCTCTTCCCCACTCTTGTAATAGCCCTGAATAAAATCACTTTGTACTGCTCTAACTACAGTTCAGCTCTGGTTTTTCTTTGACATTCTCAAATCCCAAGAGTCCGAGTCATGTAAGTATTCCATGAATTCACTAAATATCCCCAAACTTTTGTGGGATTAAATTACATATTATTACTACAAATCTTTGAAATGGAAAAAAAAGAATAAATTTCCTGAAAGAAGTAACTATGGTTGTTCTCCCACCACCAAGTTCAATGTTACCCTTCTAGGCATTCATCTTTCAGTCATCAGCAGGTCCCCTTTTCTTAATTGAACCCCAAATGACTCCCTCTCAGGCTCTTGTTCATTCACTTTGTTATTAAGACTTCTCAGATTCCCTCGTGGTTCAGGAACCCAGTGAACCCTGGAACATTTGGCTGTACTGAGTCTGCTGTCATGTTCCAATGGCAATGGAAACAGCTTATACTATAATTTCAAAAAGAGAACAGCGGGGAAAGTTTGGAAAGAATAAGTTCTCAGGGAAAGTCAGGGAAATCAAATTAACTGGGAAGATTTAATTTTCACAAAAATATTGCCTCTACCCCGAGCTCTCTCTGAGGTCTGCTCTATAAATGAACTAAGTCTATGGAAGAAAAGTGCAGTGGAATTTGATGACAGAAAAGGCATGTTCTTTTTAAAAATTAAGGAAAGAAATCATGACTCCAGCTCTTTTCATAATCATAAATAGTCATTGCCTAGACCCATAAAATCTACAGTGGGAGAGACCTCAGAGATTATATAAAATCCAGTCCCATCATTTTATGGATGAGAATGAAATCTGAAGGTGTGACTGAATGTTCTCACAGTCACACAGATCCTTAGCACCAAGCTGAAGGTGAAAACCCAGGACACCTCATCTGTGGGCCAGGATCTTTATGGAAAGAGCAGCCACTTAGGTCGCTGTATTAGTCAGGGTTCCCCAGAGGAACAGAACCAATAGGATACATACAGATATACAGAAAGGAATTTATCATGAGGGATTGGCTCACATGACTGGAGACTGAGAAATCCCACGATCTGCTGTGTACAGCTGGAGGCCCAGGAAGGCTGGTAGTGTGGTTCCAGTCTAAATCTGAAGGCTTAAGAACCAGGGGAGCCAATGGTATAATTCCCAGTCGGAGTCTGAAAGCCCTAGAACCAGGAGCACATCCAAGGGCAGAAGAAGACAAACATCCCAGCTCAAGCAGACAGAGCAAATTCACCCTTCCTTCATCTTTTTTGTTCTATTCGGGCCCTCAATGGATTGGTTGATGCCCACTCCCATTGACAAGGGTGATCTTCTTTACTTAGTCTACTGATTCAAATGCTAATGTCTTCCAGAAACATTCTCACAAACACAACCAGAAATAATGTCTTATCAGCCATCTGGGCATCCCTTAGCTCAATCAAGTTGACGCATAAAATTAACCATCACAGGGGCTTCCCTGGTGGCGCAGTGGTTGAGAGTCTGCCTGCCGATGCAGGGGACACGGGCTCGTGCCCTGGTCCGGGAGGATCCCACATGCCGCGGAGCGGCTGGGCCCGTGAGCCATGGCCGCTGAGCCTGCGCATCCGGAGCCTGTGCTCCGCAACAGGAGAGGCCACAATGGTGAGAGGCCTGCGTACCACAAAAAAAAAAAAAAAAAAAAAAAAAAAGAATATGTTTGGATGTAAATAACAGAAAACCCTGCTTAGTGGCTTGAACTAATAACAGAAGTTCAGAGCTGGGCATCCTGGAATGGCACAGCTTCTCCAGGCTGCCAGCAGGGACCCAGGCTCCTTCTAGCTTCCTGCTCCACACAGGACGACTACTGCCTCTGCTGCCACTGCACCAGTGTTCCAAGACCGTAACAGTAGGTAAGGGAACAAAGGCCTGGGAGATCAGCAGGCAAATCTGCTTCTTTTGAGGCGTTTTTCTGGAAGTCTCATTTTTAATGACTTTCCCTTACAATTCTCTGGCGATACTCGGTTCACATGGGCTACCTCTAGCTGCAAGGGAGTCTGGAAGGCAAGAACTTTTAATACAGCACATTTGACCCTCATAATGACTGAGGTTAGCAAGAAAGAATAGGTACTGTAGAAGCAATCAGTGTATGTCACAAGGAATTCTTCCGGTCCTGGGGCTGCAAACTGAGAAGGGGCTGCTTGCTCCTATAGATCCTGAACTCCTACAAAGAAAGAAATTTAAAGCGTAAATTTCCTTAGAAATGTAGGTGAATGGAATTGTCTTGAAGCTGAATTTTCATAGCAAGTTCACTGTTGTTTGGTTGGTTTGTTTGTTTGGTTTCTTGTAGGGTTTTTGTTTTTTTCTTTCAGTTGAATTCATCTGTACATTCATTTGGGATGGCTTAAGGAATCCTATGAATTTTTCAGGGGAGAGTGTCCCCTCCCACTACCAACCACCTTTTGGAACTGACATTATCTTCTTGGGCGGGGAAACACCAACAGCCATGGCTGCTCCAAGGAATGATTTGAAATTTGCTCATCCCAAATATAAAAGGCCTTAATAACTAGGGCAACCCATAACAATCATTTCTGTACATCTTTGCATGACAAATGAACAAAGATGCAAATCGGCTTTCAATAGCACCCATATACACAAAAACTCATTACAAAAATGGAGGCTTGTCATGTTTGGAACAAAAATTTAAAAAAAAAAACAACCTCATCTGAAATCCAAATACCTCACAAGCGCATGAACGCGTAACATGGCCTAAATGTTAATGAAGCAATTTGCCTCACTCAGCTGGATGGGCAACAAAAGAAACCCTTTTCAAGACACAGCTGTCAACAATTACACTTGGTGGGGTGGAGCTGGCTGATATTCAGCATCTTAAAACTCATGGAAATGTGGAGCCTATTTGACTGAATCCATTCCAGACTCCAAGGAAGACAGTAAACCCCTATTTATTTGGCAGGCCTGAGAATGGGATATTCGGGTTAGCTGGTCATCCCCAGCTCAGGGATAAGTGACAGATTTTTGTAAAGACTCCTGGATAATACAGAAAGCCCCTAACTGAAGAAGGGTATAGGATCTAACCCACCCTTCTCTTGATGTGGTGATTCAGTTGGCATTTTAGGGTCTGGCAGGGCCTCAATGATTTCATATGACCAGGGAGGTACTTTTTCATTTGGACTTTCTGATTCTGTATTTTTATTACAGAAGTTCATTTTACTATATTATGGTTACTTACAGGAGAGAGCCTTTATTCTGGCTGAGAAGTGCTCCTTTGAGAATTACTCTCCTAACCCCAAACCACACACACACACACACACACACACACACACACACACACACACACACACACGCAGATCTAGCAGACGTGTTTGAATTGAGTGGCCCTCTGACCACAGATCATTGGACCAGGAGTAACCCCTGACCAAAGGGAGATAATCAGATTCTCTTTCCTGGGAAGTTGGAGGCAAATATTCAGAGAAAGCCCTGTGATCTCCATCAGTCTCCCTGAGCAAAGGACATGGGAACTTGGGATCCAGAGAGTGACCATCTTCCGCCGTGTGCACAGAGACACAAAGAGCCAGATGGGAGAGAAAGAAAAAGTAAGAGGTAATTATGGGGAGTAAAGACCAGACTAAAACCCAATGGGCCCCAGAAAGAGACCCCCAGAGTGGCCGCCTGGGTTCCCAAATACCCTATAGTTCCTGGGTATTGCCTGCCCCTCCCCCCCACCATGAGACCCAACCGCACTTCCTGCCCTTGGTCCCCTGGCGCTTCCTCGGATCTTTCCATTATGACATAAGCTGGTTTGAATGGTTTGGCAGAGGCTGTCAATTGCTTCTCCAATCTTCATTCTTCCCTTCTTCCTCACTAACTGGAACCAGTTTTATTCGGAGCGACTAAAAAGACCACAATTCCCCTTAGTCCAGAGCTGGTGGAGGGGATCAAGTGGGCTCTTGAAGGGGTTATTCTTCCTCCTCTTTTTCTCTTTTGCCCAGGGCAGAGCTGAGACAGACAGTATCTTCTTTCTCTCTGGAGGAAGGGAGAGAGGGCAGATCCGTATGGCTGGTGGTAGGCCAGGCCTAGGTTAACTCCCTGGAATTAACATTTTTTTTTTTTTTTTTTTGCGGTACGCGGGCCTCTCACTGCCGCAGCCTCTCCCGTTGCGGAGCACAGGCTCCGGACGCGCAGGCCCAGCGGCCATGGCTCACGGGCCCAGCCGCTCCGCGGCATGTGGGATCTTCCCAGACCGGGGCACGAACCCGTGTCCCCTGCACCGGCAGGCGGACCCTCAACCACTGCTCCACCAGGGAAGCCCCCAGGCACTATTTTTGTCTGCCCAGCACTTGGGCTCGACCCTTTTCCCCTTCTCCACTTCTGTGGACATGCATGCAGTCCGAACAAGCATAATTGTACCTGGTGACCCCTGCCCACAGCTGACTGGCCCAGGGGTGGGGCAGTAGCAGTTCCTTCTTCTACCCTTAACCACCATCTGCCCCTCAGTTGTTTGTCTGGCTCAGGGGTTGGGTACCTAATCCAAGCTGTTCCAATCAAGTCCCTTTTCCAGCAATTTTAAGTTTATACTAAGAAATCACAGTTTCGGGGCTTCCCTGGTGGCACAGAGGTTGAGAGTCCGTCTGCCGATGCAGGGGACGCGGGTTCGTGCCCTGGTCCGGGAAGATCCCACATGCCGCGGAGCGGCTGGTCCCGTGAGCCATGGCCGCTGGGCCTGCGCGTCCGGAGCCTGTGCTCCGCAGCGGGAGAGGCCGCGGCAGTGAGAGGCCCGCGTACCGCTAAAAAAAAGAAAGAAAGAAAGAAAGAAAGAAAGAAATCACAGTTTCAGTGTGACAGCTTTCTTCGATGGCCAATCCCAATCCAGAGATAACAATTTTAAGGATGATGCTTTGGCCATCTACTCTACAGATATCACGGTTGTGTTCAAGTAGGACAAATCCAGAGAGCGCACAGCACTTCCCTCCAATCCATTGATCATTTGGAAACAGGAGCCACATGATCGTTCCAAGTTTCCTTTTTTCAAAAAATAAGATATTCATACACTATAAAAGTCACCATTTGAAACTGTACAATTGAGTGCATTTTAGCATTTACGCAGAACTGTGAAACCATCACCACTATCTAATTCTAGAACAGTTTATCACCTGAAAAAGTAGCTCCATACCATTAGTACTCACACCCCACTGCTCCCTACTCTGGGGCTCTGGCAACCACTAATCCATTTTCGGTCTCTGTGATTTTGTCAATTCTCTACATTTTATAGAAATAGAATTACACAATATATAGCCTTTTGTGTCTGACTTCTTTCACTTACCGTAATGTTTTCAAGGTTCATCCATGTTGTTGAACATATCAGTACTTCATTTGCCAAATAATATTCCTTCGCAAATATATACCACATTTTGTTTACCTACTCATCCATCAGTGGACACTTGGGTTGCTTCCACCTTTTGGCTATAGTGATTAATGCTGCTACGAACATGGGTGTACGAATCTCTGTTAGATTTTCTGTTTTCAATTCTTTTGGGTATATACCTAGAAGTGGAATTGCTGGATCATATAATAATTTTATGTTTAATTATTTTGAAGAACAGCCATACCGTTTTCTTTTATTATTTTTGCCCCTATTGTTAATGGATTTTTTAAAATTGAAGTATAGTTGATGTACAATACTATATAAGTTACAAGTGAGTCATAATTTGAAAGGTCACACTCCATTTATAGTTATTATAAAATATTGGCTCTATTCCTCGTGTTGTACAATATAACCTTGTAGCTTATTTTATACCCAATAGTTTGTAGCTCTTGTTCCCCTACCCCTAACTTACCTTTTTTGCTATAATAGAATTATTTTCTTAATTTCATTTTCAGATTGTTCGTTGCTAGTGTATGGAAATATAATTGATTTTTATGTTGATTGTGTTACAAATTCCTTTAATAAATATTGAACTTCTGATCTTGGGTGTGGGACTTGCAGAGTCGTTCCTTTCCTTCTTTTTCTATACCAGCCCTGGGATGGCATTCCCTCAATCCCTGACTGATGCCTTGATCCCTCCCAAGCTAAAATCTAAGCTTTATGGGCTGAAAAAAGAACCTGAAGACATTCAGTATCCCCAGTGGAAGTCATAGCATCTTAGAAGTCAGGCGTTCAGAGTTAACCCCTCAGTGAAACTCCTGAGACCCTGCAGATTGGGGGTAGGATCAGGGGATTGGTAAGCTTTTCAGCAACCTCCGATGCAGGGTTGACCCAGAAGACTCTGCTTTGTGCTTTTAAATAAGAAAATATGACATAATGACTCACAGATTGTTAGACCTTAGAGATCTTCTGGAGCCATGACTCTTAAATTATTATATCTTGATCCTTACTCAGTCCTGCCCAAGGCCCCCATCCTCTAATCCCCCACCTCCAGTGGAAAGACCCACCTTAAACCAGACCTCAGAGTCTCAATGAATATCCCAACTGACCTTCCTCCTCCGAGATACTATTAGGCTCTGTCCAGGTATCATTCTCCCTTACCACAGCAAACAATCAACTCAACTTTGTCTCATTGACACTTAATTCCAGTGCCGTTATGGGGTATAGCATTCAACAAGATAAAGACTTAAAGGAAATAGGCAAAAATTAAATCTATTAATGAACGACAATAGTGTAATTTTCTAAAATATCAATTTGGGTACAACTGGGGAACATTGAAAGTAATGATTGTATGGAATTGTTAATTTTCTTAAGTGAAATAATGGCATTTGGAGATGTGAGATGAAGGATTTAGGGATGAAATATGATATCTGCAACTTTTCTGCAAATCAACAAGAATAAAAAAATATATAAATATTTTCATGCACACACGTATAGAAAGAAGGAACTCAAATATGGCACATGTACATACTTAGAGATAGAGAGGCGAGAGTGAGTGTATATATATAGCAATATGTTGACAATTATTAAGAACTAGGTGGAGTGTATATGGTTGTTTTTTTTACTAGTTCACCTTTTCCATATGTGTGAAAATGTTGAGGGAATAAAACTGTTAAGGGAATAAATGGTTAAGGAACGGAAAATTGGCCTCCTACTTCAAATGGGGACCAAGTAATTTTATTTATTTTTAGAGCCAGAAATGATTGAACTTTTCTCCAAATAGAACCCACATAACTTTGTTATTTATTTCTCTAGTCTTTTCTCATTTGTGGAGGTATTTGCAGTTAACCATTGAGAATACAAACTGTCCACAATAATCTTAGCTTTAAGCAGAAAGCTTTTTTTTGGTTAATAACCCTTTTCGGGACTGTTATATAGTTACACAAACTGTACCTTGCACAAGAGGGCAACTTCATGAAGATCCCCCGGAGATGTGCAAGGAGGATGACCAGTTCACCCCGGTTTGCCCTGGGTGGTCCCAGTTTTAGCACCGAAAGTCCCACCTCTGCTGTTGGTCACTTTACATGCAGTGCAGAAGGCCTGGCTATGTTTCACAATGTTGAACTATGATGAAGAGGGCAGAGCACATCCTTGACTCTTTACAAGCCTGCTTTAGCATGCTGTTCTGTCAGTGTGATGGTTCTGGCTCCATGTGCCATCCCACTAGGC
The DNA here is from genome assembly GCF_008692025.1 of Phocoena sinus. NCBI lineage: Eukaryota > Metazoa > Chordata > Mammalia > Artiodactyla > Phocoenidae > Phocoena > Phocoena sinus. The sequence goes on from NC_045766.1 coordinate 30,076,428, forward strand.
CACGCCTCTCCATGTCAACAAGTGCTTTCCACCCACAGAGTCTAGCCCAAAGGGGTGACGTCAATGTCAGGGACACTGCTCAGAAACTATGACATATACTTTATTGGGCATAGACTGAAACCCTCCAATATAGGCAGAACAAAAGACCAACACCACCAGCCAAACAGGTGAAACTTATCATGTAATAACTGCTACTTTACCAGAGAGAAAATGGAGATCTGGAGAAGTTAAGCAATTTGCCCAAGGTCTCAGGGCTTGTAAGTGCAGGGGCAGGATGTGAGACCAGGTTTGTCTGAGCCTAGAGTTCCTGATCCTAATCACCCTACTCCTGCTCTGCACTGAATGTTTGTAATACAAAAAAAATTCATATGTTGAAATCTTAACCTCCACTATGATGGTGTTAGGAGGTGAAGCCTTTGGAAGATGCTTAGATCATGAGGGTGGAGCCCTCATGAGTGGAATTAGTGCCCTTATAAAAGAGGTTCCAGAGTGCTAGCTTGCTCTCTCTCCACCATGTGAGGATACAACAAGAAGTAAGCCTACTGCAACAGGAACAGGGCTCTCACCAGAACCCCACCATGTTGGGATCCTGATCTTGGACTTTCAGCCCCCAGAATCCTGAGAAATAAATTTCTGTTGTTTATAAGCTACCCGGTGTATGGTAATTTGTTATAGCAGCCTGAACAGACTAAGACAATTCCCTTCCAGCTCATCATGTTTCATGAGCATTGAATTTATCTGACTGGTTCCACTTTCCCAGGAAGAGTTTGCATTTTTTACAGGAATTTATAAAGATAGGAACCTCTGAGTAAGGAATGCACATTTGCAGGGGTGGCATTTCTAACAGCACAGAGCCATGGAACGCTCCACGCCTATCGGATGGGCATCCCCTCACAGCTGTGATCCACAGCCTCCTAGCACAGTTACTGTGGAGGAGAGGCTGAGAGCCACACTTTGGAACGAGATAGACTTGCATTCAAGACCTGCCTCTGCCCCCAAAAGCAGTGACCTTGGACAAGACATTTAACCCCCCAACTGTAATGTAGGGATAATTATAGTCCTTAAAGCATAAAGTTACTGTGAATTTAAGCAAGGTAGCTCATGTGAAGGACTAAGAGCCTGGCACATCGTGAGAGACTCTTAGGAAAAACACTCTTTCTAAAATGTCTACTACATTAAGTGAAAATCATGTGTTCCATTTTCATCATAAGATAAACTAACACATTTAATGTATGTACTTTAGTGGAGCGAAGTCACACATGGTTCAAACTGAGAAGAGAGTCATATTTTTAACATTGAAATATGAAAAAAAAGGATTTTAAAAATCCAGTTAAAAATTAGCACTCAAGTCTTTTGAAGGAAAAAGTGATCAAATATAATCCTTAATAATCTATCCAGTATCCCCTTGTCTCTTCTTCCTGTTTTCTGGGGTTTTTTTTTTTTTTTTTTTTTTTTTTTTGCGGTACGCGGGCCTCCCACTGCTGTGGCCTCTCCCGTTGCGGAGCACGGGCTCCGGACGTGCAGGCTCAGCTGCCATGGCTCACGGGCCCAGCCACTCTGCGGCATGTGGGATCCTCCCGGACTGGGGCACGAACCCGTGTCCCCTGCATCGGCAGGCGGACTCTCAACCACTGCGCCACCAGGGAAGCCCTCTTCTTCCTGTTTTTGATGAACCTCAGAGTTTCCCAGCCTTTCAGCTCGCTCCCCCCAAAACCATCCTCCTCTCTCCACCCCTCCTCCTACTTCTTTCCCTCCTCCTCCAGTTTTTTTTGGTTTTTTTTTTTTAGCTCCATCCTTCCCTGTCCATCCTCTGATTTTACAGCATAAAAGTTTTGGAATTATATATATATATATATTTTAAGAAACACACTGAAGTATGTGGGAGTGAAATAACATGATGTTTGAGATCTGTTTTAAAATTCTTCAGAAAAGAAAAAAAGGATAAAGGAAATAAATGTGGCAAAATCTTGATAATTGTTAAATCTGGTTGATGGGAACATGGGTGGTTTTCTGTTTTTAATTATTTTCTCTTCTTTGTGGAGGTGAGAAATTTTTCACAATTAAAAAAATATCTTAAGTCTTGGACCAGTGCAGCAGAAAGACTCTCCACAAAGTGGGAGGGGGGCAGAGGAGAAGCAGGAGGGAAGCATTTGACCTGGCCATTTCAGGTACTCTACAAAGCCAGGAGAGAAGGGCATTTGTGACCATTCTGACCTTAGTGCATTTTACCTGAGGGTTGTCTAGGAAATCTCCCCAAACCATTATCTGTGGTTACTAGGGATCAAATTGCAGTAAAGGGGAGAAACTCTGACTTTTTACTTTGTACACTAATGTAATATCCGATTTTTTTTTTTTAAAGAGCAAATAAAAGAAAAGCTTTCTTTGTATTCTGAAATCTACCTCCCTGTAACCCTCACACCCTTGGTCTATTCCATCTTCAGTCAAGAGCTCTTCAAATAATTGAAGATTATTAAGGAACCCATATTGAATGAGGAGCATTTAATGGACACTTGAGGCCCAAGGACTTAACTTGCAAAAGCTCCTTATCAACATGTGCTCTGTATGCTGTGCATTTTTGACAAATGCTTTAATGTAATCATTGCCTTTCTCACGGAATGTTTTTCCAGCTTGGCTGCTTCCCGCTTAAATTGTGATTCCAAAAATTGAATGTAACCCTTTACATCAGTGTTTTCAACTGAGGGTGATCTTGCCTCTCAGAGGACATTTGGCCACATCTGGAGACATTTCTGATGGTCAGGACCTGGAGAGGGTTCGGAAAGGTATGTGGTTACCATGGGCATCTAGTGGGTAGAAGCCAGGGATGCTGCTTGACATCCTCCAGTACACAGGACAACCTCCACTACAAAGAATTATCTGGCCCAATGTGCCGACAGTGCCCAAGTTGAGAAACTGTTTTACATTAATGTGTGTCCGGAGTCCAGTAGAACCATTACATTTTAAGGTCAGGACACTTTCAGAGCTGCAATTCATTTTGCTACCCATTTTCATAACTGTATCACACTCTTGCTTCACATCAAACTGATGCTGAAGAAAACATTCCTCCTTAAGAAACGATCCCACCTCCTCCCTCATCTTACATACACCTCCTCCCTCATCTTACATATACACCATTGATTCTTTGAACACAAATGAAAACTTCCTTTGCTTTGTTAAATTCCACATGGCCCACTCCATTCGATGGGAATTATTTTCCATGCAGGATATAAGTTGTTTATCCTCCCTTTGAATAAGCAACTTTATGTTACCTTTGTTAAAACTATTGATAGAAAGTCATTGACCAGCATGGGACCAAGGTTGTGTGTTTCGTGGCATGTCAAAAATAACCCTCAGCTGGACACAGATATGAGTCACTACATTGAACGTGCTGTGTTCAACCAGAAATGACTTGGGCGAACAGTCATCCAAATGGTTATGCCATCTCACTGACAACGGTATCTTCTATGGACTAAGTTGTATCCTGCCCCAATTTATACGCCAAAGCCCTAACACTCAGTGGGATGATACTTGGAGATGGAGCCTCTGGGAGGTGCTATGGTCTGAATGTTTGTGTCTCCCCAAAACTCATATGTTGAAATACTGATACTCATCCTGATGGTATTAGGAGGTGGGGCTTTGGGGATGTGATAAGGTCATGAAGGTGGAGCCCTCATGAATGCATTTCATGCCCTTATCAAAAAGGCTGGAGAGGGACTTCCCTGGTGGCGCAGTGGTTAAGAATCCGCCTGCCAATGCAGGGGACACGGATTCGAGCCCTGGTCCGGGAAGATGCCCCGTGCCGCGGAGCAACCAAGGGCGTGCACCTCAACTACCGAGACCGCACGCCTAGAGCCCGCGCTCCACAACAAGAGAAGCCACCGCAATGAGAAGCCCGCGCACCGGAACGAAGAGTAGCCCCCGCTCGCCGCAACTAGAGGAAGCCCGTGAGCAGCAACGAAGACCCAACGCAGCCCAAAATAAACAAAATTAAGTTTTTTTTTAAAAAAAAAAACGGCTAGAGAAAGCTCCTTTGCGCTTTCCACCTTGTGGCAGTAACATAGTAAGTCGACAGTCTGCGGCCCAAAAAAGAGCTCTCACCAGAGCCTGACCATGCTGGCAGCCTGATATTGTCCTTCCAGCAGTAAATTTACACTGTTTATGGGCCACCCAGTTTGTGGTATTTTTATTATAGCATCTGGAACAGACTAAGATAAGAAATAATTATATTTATTATTATATATATATATAAGGGTGGGGTCCTCACGATGAGATTCCTGCCTTTATAAGAAGAGACCAGAGAGCCCTCTGTGTGTCTGTCTGCCTCTCTCTCCCTCCTCCCCATCCCTGTCACTACCATGTGAGGACACAGGGAGAAGGTGGCTGTCTGCAAGCCAGGAATAGAGCCCTCGCCAAGAATCAAATCTGCCGGCACCTTGATCTTGGACTTCACGGCCTCCAGAGCTGTGAGAAATAAATATCTGTCATGTAACCCACCCAGTCTGTAGTATTCTGCTGTGGCAGCCTGAGCTGACTAAGACAGTATCCTTTGACACAGGAAATGTTTTCCTATGTCTATGTCATTTGTAATCTGATAACCCCATAAACAGGTGCAACCTGAGATTCCTTCACAGCGCATTTCCCATTGATTTGAATTTCAGGAAAGGTTCTCTATATGGCTGCCTTGTCTTTTTGTTTTATTTCATAGAATCCATGATGCTATTCATTATAAAACACCCCATTATTTTGTGTAGTATGAGAACAAAAGAAACTGCCCAATGTCAGAAAGTTGAGAGAGGTACAAGACACATCCAGTTTTAAAGGGGTGCAAAGGTTAAGAAGTGTGTTTTGTAATCGAGGACCATAGTGGCCCTGAGTACCAGGTGTGGCTCTAGGAGGACAATAGAACCAAGCATTTTCAGACAGTGGGATGGGTCTTAGAGCTGAGAGTTCCTGTCTTACTCTGAGCTCCTTTCTCGAGAGTCCACATTCAGAGAGTAGCTCTTTCCTCAGGGGTGCTAATGGAGCAGAGACCACTTCGCTATCCCCATCTGCTGGGGAAAAGATTGTCTCTCAGCCATCCAAGTGTTGACCGATGAAGGTTCAACCAGTTGCTTTTTTTGCTGCCTGGGCAAAAAGATGTCATGAGATCTGTCTGTATCTGACCAGTGACTTTAATGAAATGGGGCCCTTCCCATTCCTGGCTTGAAGCAGAAGCCTTCCCTTGTGGGTAGACTACAAAAGAACAGGTCTGGAAATAATGGAGATAAGGCGATTCATAAAGAATGGGAACCAGCTTGGGACTCGAATATATTACACACATTTTGGAACAAGTCCACACCAGAACTGAGCTCTGAAGCAGCATTTTCCCCCAGATCCTCTTGGCCAGGCACTAACACTAAAGTCCAGCACCCAGATTAACAGATCATCAGGGGCTCTGGGTCATGGGAGGAAGTGGATACATTCTGATGGTAATGGCAAAGCAGTGAGGGTTCCTGTGTTGTTTTCCTCTAATACCTCGTTAAAAACCAATTCAGCATTCTGAGGCCCCGAGGCACCAAGGGAGCCTCTGGGTTTGCTGGAGAGCTGTTCTATTCTCAGTCTCCCTGCAGAGGCCCTAGGCAGCTGGGGTTCGCAAGAGGAAACCCTCTGCGGCTGCGCTCCGGTCGCTCGGCTGGGAGGCTCGGAAGCAGGTGATCTTTGAGCATCTCTCCTTCCAGAGTCTCTCACAGAAAGATCCAGTTGGTGCTGTTTTGCAGTGCTCCGGCAGAGCCAAGGACCTTCCATCCCCGATGCTCTGGCCCCCTCCTTGGAGTGCGAAATGTCCCCGCCTGCGGCACCTGCAGGGACTGGGGGCAGTCAGGCTTCTCAAGCTCTCTGCTTGGGTGGCGGCGCTCTCTCCCAGCGCCTTTTGCTTTTTAATTGAGAAGCACCCCCCACTTCACCATTTCACCCTTGGGGGCAGCAGAAATGAGCCTCGGTGACCCCTGCAAGCCGAGCTCCGCATGTTGTGAGCCAGCCAGAGGGACCTCATCACCAGCAAAACTGGCAGCTACGGAAATCCGTGGGCGGGCAGTGCGTTTACTTCCTCGTGCTTCCGCACCGGGACTCGCAGCTCTGCCTCCACACACGTCCCAGCCGGGAAGCTGCCCACGTGCAAGGCGAGGGGCCACGGCAGTGGCTTGTTTCTTGGCCATCGCCACTGGGAGTTTTGTATTTCTAATTTTAATGTTGTCATTTTGCCAAAGAAGCAAAAAAGTCTATGCCAGAAGTGTTTTAACTGTTTAGCAATGTACCTTTTCTCCACCTGACAACCCCAAAAGACAAATCCGGGAGAGCATGGGGTAGTGGGGGAGGAACCACAAAGTAATAATAGCACTTGGATGCTACACTGCAGCCTGCAGCAGCACCTCCGCTGGAGGTCAATTTGGAAATCTGCAAGAGAGGTGGGTTTCTTTTTGTTCTGTTTTGTTTTTTTAAGATGTTGGGGATAGGAGTTTATTAATTTATTTATTTATTTTTGCTGTGTTGCGTCTTCATTTCTGTGCGAGGGCTTTCTCTAGTTGTGGCGAACCGGGGCCACTCTTCATCGCGGTGCATGGGCCTCTCACTATCGCGGCCTCTCTTGTTGCGGAGCACAGGCTCCAGACGTGCAGGCTCAGTAGTTGTGGCTCACGGGCCTAGTTGCTCCGCGGCATGTGGGATCTTCCCAGACCAGGGCTCGAGCCCGTGTCCCCTGCATTAGCAGGCAGATTCTCAACCACTGCGCCACCAGGGAAGCCCTGACAAGAGAGTTTTTTATTTTACCATGATGGGGGAAAGGGGGCTCCTGGCTTTTATAGCGGATAGGCTCCTTTTCCAAACAAGAAATATTTTTCTGCATCCTGGATGACTGTCCCACTGGACAGCAGTGTGAATGAGAGATCTGTTTATAGTTATACGTGCATCAATCTAACTTGATCACACAGTATTTTTCGCAAGGCTTTAATATACACTGAGATTTGGGGGACTGTAACTAGAGTACAAATGGACAGAAGGATGTGCTTTGTTTTGTACAAAATTTCACCAGGATTGTTCACTATTTTGGAAAAATCACATGCAGTGTTTGAACACTGGGTCAGTCTGCATTTGTACCTGTGACATTCTTCGTGGTTTTATGTACAGGTGCAAAGATCTGGCTCTTTCGTATCTTGTATTGTGAGTGTGGCTGGGCTCTCACTTGTTTCAATATATATATTATTCTACTCTTAGATATTACCTTCCTTTTACTTCTCCTAATAATATAGTTAGGATCTTACATTGAAATTTTAAAATTATGCTTATAAGTAGACTAGATTATCCATGAATTTTATTTCAAGATGGAAAAGGGGGTATTAGTTTTCTATTTCAGTGTAAAAATTTAAGACAAATTTAGTCACTTAACACCGCACAGATTTATCCTCTCCAGTTTCCACGGACAGAGGTTCAGCACAGCTTCAGCTGAGTCTTCTGCTCAGGACCTCACAAGACTGAAATAAAGGAGGGTGTTCGCTGGCTCTGTTCTCATCTGGAGAGTCAACTAGGACAAGATCCATCCTAAGCTCACTTGGGTTGTCGGCAAAAGTCAGTTCCCTGTGTTTGTAGGACTGAGGTCCCTGTTTCCCTGCTGGCCATCTGCCAGGGTTGCTGTTAGCATCTAGAAGCTGCGCTCAGATCCTTGCCAGGTGGTTCCTCCTGCAGACCCTCTAACAATGTGGCAATTTGTTTGAGAACATCTAATATTTCACCTTCTTTTAAAGGTCAGGCCCACTAGAGACAGTCTTCTTTTCTATTAACTCACAGTCAATTAGTTAGTAACCTTATGGGAGTGACATTCCATTATATTCACTGGTCCAGCCCGTACTCTAGGATAGGAGATTATACAAGGTGTGTACCTTGGGGTATGAATCTTATAATTCTGCTTATAATTCCGTAAACAAACATCTGTTATTAAAAAGGGGGCATTGGGTCTCACAGAGCTGAAGAACATTACATGACATGAAAGGGAATTTTTCACATACATTTATCTTACTTAAGCCTCAAAACCACCTCTTGAGGTAGACATTATTTTTCTAGCGACTCTCCCCACAGCCAGGGTGAAATACTGCTTAGGCTGTTTTAAAAATGCTTAGAGCACCAGCACAGCAGGATAGAAGAAGAAAGAGAAGAAAAGTTTAAGCTTTGATAAACTTATCTGGAATTTGCAAAGTCTAAAAATTTAGAGGGAATAAAGCTCTTAAATATAACAAGAGCATGCAGGAATGTTTTTCCTTTTAGTATTTTACATTTTTAAATGTTTAATTAAAAAATCTCTTTGCTAACAAACTGTAAGTAATTCCACCCTGGTTCCATTTTACAGCTAATGTTTATTTAGCACTTCTTATGTGACCGGCACTATTTTGAAAACCTTGGCACAAATTAACTTAACAAATTCGAACAAAAACCCAGTGAGGTAAGTTGTACTGTCTCCATTTTACAGGTGGGGAGAACAGAGCAAGAGGGCTCAGTAATTCATCCAAGGTCACACAGGTGTCAGAATGGGAACTGGACCCAGTCAGTCAGAGCCTATGCTCTTATGCGTTTCACTCTGCTGCCTTCTGCTGAGAAATCCGAGAGACTCTAGGAGGATTTGTCCAAGATGTCAAGTCTTGTCCACAGTCACTCTCTTAGTAAACAGCCCACAAATTTCAACCTCCAACCCTCCCACCTCCAGAGCCCTTGTTTACATACCTCTCTTTTGGAGCTCTCTTTCATTTATTTTGTTTTGAAAATTTTTTATTGTGGTAAGATATATGTAACGTAAAATGTGCCATTTGAACCATTTTTAAGTGCATAATTCAAACCCAAGCAGAAACATTGTACCCATTAAACAGTAACTCCTCACCTCCCTCAGCCCCTAGTAACTTCCACTCTACTTTTTATCTCTATGAATTTGTCCATTCTAGATATTTCACATATTTCAAATCATACATGTATGACAAATACAATGCAAACACAAAAATACAGTATGTGTCCTTTTGTGACTGACATTTCATGTAGCTTGTTTTCAAGGCTCATCCATGTTGTAGCACATATCAGAATTTCATTCCTTTTATGGCTCAATAGTACTCCATTATAGGGACTTCCCTGGTGGTGCAGTGGTTAAGAATCCGCCTGCCACTGCACGGGACATGGGTTTGAGCCCTGATCCGAGAAGATTCTACATGTGACGGAGCAACTAAGCCCGTGCGCCACAACTACTGAGCTTGTGCTCTAGAGCCCATGAGCCACAACTGCTGAGCCCACGTGCCACAACTACTGAAGCCCGCGCACCCAGAGCCCGTGCTCTGCGACAAGAGAAGTCACTGCAATGAGAAGCCCGCACACTGCAGCGAAGAGTAGCCCCCGCTCGCCGCAACTAGAGAAAGCCCGCATGCAGCAACGAAGGCCCAGCACAGCCAAAAATAAATAAATAGAAGATTTTTTTTTAAATACAGTATTCCATTGTATGGGTATACCACATTTTGTTTATCCATTCATCTGCTGATGGACACAGATTGTTTCCACCTTTTGGCTATTGTGAATAGTGCTGCTATGAACATTGGCATACAAGGATCTGATGGAGTCCTATTTTCAATTCTTTGGGGTATACACTGAGGAATGGAATTGCTAGACCTTATGGTAATTGTACGTTTAGATTTTGATAAGTTGCCAAACTATTTTCTGAGGTATCTGTACAATTTTATATCCCCACTAGCAATGTACCAGGGTTCTGATTTCTCCACATCCTTGCCTACACTTGCTATTTTTCCTTTTCTTTTAATTATAGTCATCCTGGTAGATGTGAAGTCGTATCTCATTGTAGTTTGGATTTGCATTTCCTTAAATGACTAATGATATTGAGCATTTTTTCCCCATGTTCATCGGCCATTTGTATGTATTCTTTTTTTTTTTTTTTGCGGTACGCGGGCCTCTCACTGTTGTGGCCTCTCCCGCTGCGGAGCACAGGCTCCGGACGCGCAGGCTCAGCGGCCATGGCTCGCGGGCCCAGCCGCTCCGCGGCATGTGGGATCTTCCCGGACCGGGGCACGAACCCGTGTCCCCTGCATGGGCAGGCGGACGCTCAACCACTGCGCCACCAGGGAAGCCCTTGTATGTATTCTTTAAAGAAATGTCTATTCCAGTCCTTTTCCCATTTTTTATTTGGGTTGTTTGCCTCCTTTGCTGTTGAGATGTAGTTCTTTACATATACTGGAGATTGCTTGACTGATAACTGTTGATCCTCAACCACTCACCTGTCAGAAAGTCTCAGAGATCCAGGTGGACACAAGCTGCCTTTAATAAGAGACATGAAGCAGGATGCAGAAGAGAGTGGGAGATGAGGGACCTGCAACATCATCTACTGCTCTATAACCACCTACCCTGCTCTAAAGCCAGCCACCCGCTCCCGTTAAGAAAAACGCCGTGCATTCTGCATCTCAATGCTTGTTACTCTCATCCACAGAGGCTCTGTCAACCTGCCTAGCACAAGAGTGGGGGACCCTTCAACCCAGGTTCCACTGCCCTCCATCCAAAACCACAGCTGCAGCAGAGAGACTGGAGGAAGGAGGGGGGTGTGCGTGTGAGGAGGAAGACCAGAGCACCTGTCATGTGGGGGGTACCCCTCCTCACAGGCAAGATCCAGGGCTGAGGCGGTGAAACCTGGGATGAGAAGATAAGCTTGTGGGAGAAATGACCACAGGAGATGGGAGTGAGGATGTGAGGGGATAAGAAAGAAAATCAGGAGAGGATGAGGGGCAAATATCAGAAAAGAGCAGCCGGTTGGCGCCAGATCCACGGAGAAAGGCTTCCTGGAAGCCCGCGTGCCGATTAGAGGACGGCAAAACTCTACGATTTAATGACAAGGCTCCTAGCTTCACACCGCGCCATCTCATACGCCCCTCCTCTCTGGCGGGCGGTAGTCTTAGCTTGTGGTGAGCAATAAGCATTCCAGCTTCCTTAACTGTTTGTTCATCAGGCCACAGGTAGGGGGCCACAATGAGAAGGCAAACAGTTCCACACCAAGAAGTGAGCCAGGCCTCTGGCAGCTGGGGACATGGCTGGGACAGCAATGCAGAGAGGGCGAATCTCACTGCATCCCAGCAACACCTGCCTTGTGTCAGGAAGCATTGCTGACAGAGGCGGAGGGGGAGCTAAGTTTAGCGGCGTGTGATCTACGCCAGATCTCCGGGAACTTGGGGCTGTGGGCGGGGTTCAACAGTTCCAGGGACCCCTTCCTGCCTTAAAGCTCACCAATATCTCAGGGAGGGGACCCCAACTTCAACACAGTCACTGGCTCCTGTAGGATGTTTTCCAAACAGCTGGTGTGCATATTACCATGCGGCATGTATAGACAGGTGCCCCCGTGAGCTGGCAAATGAAACCTTGGCCCAAATCCTCCTGCCTGAAGCCCCCTTCAGCCAAGGATGACACAAGAGAGGATGAAGATGGTTCCAGCCAGGCAGCCAGGCGATGCGAGAGCCAGCGGCAAGGGGCCACGTTAGTCATCCAATACGGGATGTGGGTGGGGAGGGGATGGAAGCCACGTGGGAACCTCTGAGAAAAGCAGCAGTGCTGGTGGAAGAATTCAGGTGAGCTTTAAGAAAAGAGCTTCAAAGTGCTATTAAACTGGAGGAGACGAGCGTAACCTTTTTATCGACGTTCCCACTCATACATCCATGTGGGTATGACTCTGTGGCAATGTGACTAATTTCGTGGCCGCCTGAACAGGTGTGCAGAATAATAACAACATTGGGAAGGCTACAGTTTAAGTGTTTACTGTTGCCAGTCTCTGTTCTAGGTTCCTTCCTGTATTATCTTTGTTCACTATACAAGTCATTACCCAGGGAGGAAACTGAGGCATGGAGAGTTTCCTCACTCAGAAGGCAGCAGGATGCACTGACCTGGGAAGGCTCAGGATGGAGAAACAAAGTCTGGCTGCTGGAAAGGGGTGAATGAGGTGACCAGGCTGGAGGTGGAGCATGGTGCCCCGGAGGCAGATGGTAGCAGGAGGAACCCTGTCAGCACGCAGGTGGCACAGTGTCTCTGACCCAAGCCATCCATGTGGTTCATCAGGACATCAGTTGGCCTCTGAGAGGACTGCAACAGGCCACAGGTTCTACATAAGAGGTCAGAAGGTAAGAAACTCTGTGCATACAGAGGGGTCCTCTTTTCTACCAGCCTCCAAGTGTGTAGCATGGAATCTGGCATATAGTAGCCTCAATATATATGCTTGTTGAATGAAGAGGTGAGTGAATGGGTAGGAAAGAGGTGCTAACAAGAATCAAGCTGTGCTCCTGTCCTTAAAGGATGGGGAAACCAGCCCATCCTTCAGACAGAGCCTCAGAGAAAGGGAGTAAGTGTGGGTGTTTGGCAGAGACTGGGGGGTAGCTTCCATGATAACCAACACTGACCTCTGACTCCCGTTATTTAAGCTTAAGTGTAATCTCCTCCTCTTGAGGGAGAGCTAGATGTAATGGGATATCCTACCCAAGATTAGGTCACAAATCTGTTACCGAACCAAAGTTGGGTCTGCTCACCCAGCATGCAGTAAGGCCAGTCTACTGACACCGGGCTTTGGTGAAGAAAAGTACAATGTTTATTGCAGGTGCTAGCAAGGAGAGTGGGTGGTTCATGTTCAAAAGACTGAAATCCCTGACGGCTTTCAGGGAAGGGTGTTCAAAGACAGAGCAAGGGAGAGGGTTGTGAGGTGCGTGACCAGCTTGTGCTCAGTTCTCTGATTGGTTGATGGTGAGGTAACAGGGTGATGTTTGGAGAATCTCAATGATCAGTTTTTTGGCTCCAACTGGACTAGGGGCTACATCCTGGTGGTCAACATGCAGTTAACTTCTTCCACGTGGTGAGGGTTTTAGTATCTGCCAAACAACTTAGGCATGTGTGTCAGACTTATCTTTACCTTTGAAACAGAACTGGGTGTCCTTGTGACTGATTTAATGTTTAAGTTATGGATACTTTCCTGTCTGACTGTCCTATCTTTGTTTCTGCATTCCTTACTTCTCCAAACATTAACTGCTAGGGCCTGTTCTTTGTTATACACGGAGGGCCTAGGAGGTCACAGAATATTCCCATAGCTGCTTTTCCCAGTCAACAGTAAGCAGGGACACAGAGGAGTCTGTCACCGGGAAGGCCCCGCAGGGTCCTGCTCAGTTTCAGATCTAGTGCCTTCTGTCTTGGGGCTTTTTCTCTCTCTTGTTTGCTCACTCTGACAGAAGCCAGCTGCTGTGTTGTATAAGCCACCCTACGGAAAGACTCATGTGGCAAGAAACTGAGCAGCAGCTCCAGCCAAGAGCCAGCCAGGAAACAAGGTCTTCAGTCCCACAGCCCACAAGGAACTAAATCCTTCCAACAGCCATGTGAGAGAGTTTAGAAACCGATTCTCCCCCAACCAAGTCTTCAGATGAGACCGCAGCCCCCAGCTGACAGCTTGACAGCAACTACATGAGGGCTCTAAAGCCAGACGCATCCAGCTGAGCCCTACTTGATTCCTTTTTCTTTTTTTAATATTTATGTATTTCGGCCATGCCAGGTCTTAGTTGTGGCACATGGGATCTTCGTTGCAGCATGTGGGATCTTTAGTTGCGGCACGTGGACTTCTTAGTTGCGGCACGTGGACTCTTAGTTGCGGCAGGCGAAGTCTTAGTTGCGGCATGCGAAGTCTTAGCTGTGGCATGCATTCAGGATCTAGTTCCTCAACCAGGGGTCGAAACTGGGCCTCCTGCGTTGGAAGCATGGAGTCTTACCCACTGGACCACCAGGGAAGTCCCCCTCCTTGACTTCTGACCCACAGAAACTATGAGATAATAAATGTGTGTTATTTTAAGCTGCCAAATTTTGGGAGTAATTTGTTATTTAGTGAGAGGCTATAAACAAATGAGAGCTCCAAAGCTGCAACTGATTTAAATCAGGTGAAGCCCACTCACAAAGCTAATTACATGCTGACACACCTGAGCATTAAACTACTGCTTCTGAAAGGCAGCAGAATTCTTGATCTATAGATAAAAGAAAACCACGTGTAAGGATAGGAAGAGGCAACTTATTCCAACGGGAGAAACTTAATATCCAAATGAGTGCTGTTCCTTCAAAAGCAATCACCTTGGATGAGTGGACACTTATTCCAGTAAAACCATTTTTCCAAACACATCTGGAACAACTCTTAGATATTCCACCATGAAGAGCAAAGAGGTTGTTGGTCACATCTCAATAGTAACAGATACCCTAAGATGGGAACCCTAAAATATCTTCCTGTGGCTATGCTAACCCTGGTGAGCTCCAAGAGAGCTCGGTCCCAGGGGCAAAGTCAGCCTAGGGCATTCTGATACCTGTGGAGCTTTGGCCCGAGATCCCTTTCTGTTTCTCCCCCTGAGGAACTGGCTGACCAGGATGTGAGTGGAGAAGATTCCTTGGGTCCAAAGTAGAAGAGAGCTTTCCCACAGTGGTTTGTAGTGGGGTGCTCCGAGTGGGTTACTAGTGAGTCCACGATCCTTATTTGCTGAGGCCTCCAGGCCAGAGAGGCTGGGGCATCACTGTGGGCATCTTGTTGGTTGCTGTGCAGGGGTGAGCTGAGGGCAAGCAGTAAAGGATGTGCCCTCCCACTGGCACCCGGGCAGCTCCATCCCCTGTAGAGGGTAGCAGTGACTGCCTGGATGAGGGGCCTATGCAGCTGCCAGAAGAGTCTGGCTCCAGGGACCCAAGAAGCAAAGGGCCTCTGGCCTTCACAGCTCTCCAGTCTCTATCTTTGTATCCGTGGGATATGTCTGGCTACTTGCTGCAAGATAAGCACTTTAACCACGCATGCATGTGCCCTCTGCAAATCAGAGCCCCTTATTTTGAAATACTTGATCTGAAAATGTTTCATTGAAATCAAAATCTATTCTCCTTATCATAGGAAATGCCTACATTCCCTCTGTCTTGAAAGAAGAGTAAGAACACTTGATTTCTCTTTTGTTATAATTTCAAATGTTGTAAATTTTGGAATGGCTGTGAAACTGGTCTTAAAAATCGTATCACTTTCTTTTGCAAATGAAGTAATTGATGGTGACTGTCAAAATTCTGAAGAGGTTATTATTAAAAAGTCTTGAGGAATTGTTGCTAGGAGCCTTTTTTTTTTGCACACAGGATCTTAGTTCCCTGCACCCCCTGCAGTAGAAGCACATAGTCTCAACCACTGGACCCCCAGGGAAGTCCCTCAAGGAGCCATTTTAAGCATAAATCTGATTTTAGAAAATTATATAGATGGAAGCAAACTCAAGCTTCTTATTAAAAATATTCAGGGGGGCTTCCCTGGTGGCGCAGTGGTTGAGAATCTGCCTGCCGATGCAGGGGACATGGGTTCGAGCCCTGGTCTGGGAAGATCCCACATGCCACGGAGCAACTGAGCCCGTGAGCCACAACTACTGAGCCTGCGTGTCTGGAGCCTGTGCTATGCAACAAGAGTGTCCACAATAGTGAGAGGCCCGCGCACCGCGATGAAGAGTGGCCCCCACTTGCCGCAACTGGAGAAAGCCCTCACACAGAAACGAAGACACAACACAGCCAAATATAAATAAATAAATAAATAAATAAATAAATAAAAATTAAAAAAAAAAAAAAAAAATATTCAGGGACTTCCCTGGTGGTGCAGTGGTTAAGAATCCACCTGCCAAAGCAGGGGACATGTGTTTGATCCCTGGTCCAGGAAGATTCCACATGCTGCAGAGCAACTAAGTCCGCACGCCACAACTACTGAGCCCACGTGCGGCAACTAGTGAAGCCTGCGCACCTAGAGCCCATGCTCTGCAACAAGAGAAGCCACTGCAATGAGAAGCCCGTGCACCACAACCAAGAGTAGCCCCCGCTCGCCGCGACTAAAGAAAGCCTGTTCTCCGCAACAAAGACCCAATGTGGCCAAAATAAATAAATATGTTAAAAGATTTTACTTGGAAGTTTCATAAAAATTCACTACTTCCTATTACATAATATAAGAAAAATGTGATGCATTTT